>NC_141538.1:99491000-100180000 GCF_021556685.1 Rattus norvegicus
ATTTCTTTAAGGGGTCTATTTGTTTCCTCTATAAGGATTTCTACCTGTGTACCTGTGTTTTCTTGTATTTCTTTCAATGAGTTATTTAGATCCTTCTAAAGGACAATATTATCATCATGAGATAGCATTTTAGGTCAGCTTCCTGATTGTCAGGTGTGTTGGTGTATTCAGGGCTTGCTGTGGTGGGAGAACTGGATGCTGATGATGCCCATGTATATTGGCTTCTTCTTCTTGAGCTTACCTCTTGCCATCTGGTTATCCCTAGTGTTTGCTGGTCTGGGTGACTCTGTCTGGAGTCTACCTCTTTTGTCACTGGGTTGCAACAGGTCTCCTGGTATGCCTGTGGCCCTGGCAGTAGCAGACTTCCTGTGGGGCCTTCCAACTTGAAGGTCTTCAGAGAGGTAGAAAAGCTATTGATTTGTTGCACTGGCTGAAGTAGATTTCCTGGGAAGCCTTCAGACAGTTGGGTCTTCAGAGGAGCAGTCAAACTGCTGCCCTGTGTGAAGCTCTTCTCTGGTGGATGGGGTTGGGACTATGGGGGACTGGGGGATGGGAGGTGATTGATGGACAGTGTATTCTGTTTCCTTATGTGCTGCCAAACTCCAGAGAAGCTTTAAGTCTTTTGTGTTCGTTACCCTGCGTAACAGAGCCCCTGGGAGGTCTTCAGTGTGGTATCCCTTGCCCAGTTGACCTGTGTGCAGATGAACTCCCGGGATGCCTTCAATCTGTGCTGTCCTGTGTGCAGTAGATCTCCTGGGATGTCTCTGGTTATGGTGTCACATGTTCTGAGTGCAGCAGATCTCCTGGGATGTCTCAGGATGTGTCATCAAATGCACTGAGTGTGGCAGATCCTATGTTATGCGTCAGGATTTAGAGTCTTCCAGGGAGCAGAATAGCTAACAGTTCGTATCAACAGAAAGGACGACACAGAAGGAGATTAATATTCTGCGATTGGAGGTTTGAGGGGATACTGGGTCCCCAAGTCCACTAGCCCTCAGCTGCAGCTGTGGGACTTCAGAGTATTCTTATCAAATGCTCTGAGCACAGTGGAACCTCTGGTATGTCTCAGGATACAGTCTCTTCCAGGGAGCAGATTAACCAGCAGTCTGTCCCAGCAGAAAGGACCAGGGCAAGGGAACTGGCATCTGGAGGGCAGGGTTTTTGGTGGTATGGTGGGTCAATGAGTCCAGTGGACTCACTGTGGCAGCCGTGGAGCTTCAGGGATAGGGGTATTCTTACCAAATGCTTGGAGTTCAGCACATCCTTTGGTATGCCTCAGGATATAGGCTCTTCTGGGAAGCAGACTAGCTGGCAGTCTGTCCCAGGAAAAAGGCAAATGTTGTTCCTTATAAGAGTTGTCTTGCTCATAATATCTTTTAACAATAGTAAAATCCTAACTAATGGAGAGAGAAATAGAAAATAGCCATTGATGACACAACTGAAAAACAGAGCAAGCTGCTCTTCCAAATGAGCTTTTTCCCACTTTTCCAAGCATAAAGCAAAGCAATTCTAAAATTTTCCAGTTTCATTTATACAAAACTTAAAAGTATGTTTAGTCCATTTATTTATTTATTTATTTATTTATTTATTTATTTATTTATTTTTGGTACAGAGAGAAATCTTGCTGATGCTATCTCCCTTGGATTCTTCATATGGTGCTATGTATTTGCAAGTATATATCAATTAATATTTTGAAGGAAAGACAATACCTCTTATTTATCATTGGCATTCAAATATTATTTTGAAGTGAAATAGAAGCTTCCTAAAATATGTAAAGATGATCCTAATAAATTCTACTGGTGGGAAATGTGACACAGAGTCTCAGCTGGTTATCTCATGTCACCAAGTGGGGCTTTCAGTGGGTTATATTCACTTGTGATGTTGGGCAAAGGAAACCCAGGTAAATCTTTGAACAGCTCAGGCCTTTGCTAATACAATGGGTTCCTCTCCAAAAACTTACGGTAGGACCTCATTACTCACACACCTCAGCAGCAACACAACTAATTCAATATAGAGAAGTCAAACTGCTACCTACACGGAGGCTTCACCCCTATCTACATTCTAGTGTTTGTGGTGTGGAGACACCCATAGGATGCTCAAAGTAAAACACCAATTCAGACACAAAACCTTTCACTTCTCACCTGCCCAGCTTGCAAGATATGCTATGGAAATGATGACATGTAACTTGTGGGCATAGGCTACCAATGTTTGATTAGACTTAGGGAATCCCTCCATAAAACAGACTGCATATCCAACACTGCTTGAGTCATCAAGAGCCAGAGTCAAGATAGGACAGAGACCTAGGGTAAAACTGTCACCAGAGAAACTTCTTCCTATAGCAGAAGGGAAAAAATGCTGAGAAACCCACAGACAGACATTTTCCAGAGAGAGACAGAGACAGAGACAATGATGGAGACAGAGATAGAGAATGTGGATTGCATCATTTCCCTAAGAGCTCAGGGAAGTCAATGGAAGAGGAGGCAGAAAAGGCATAATAGCCAGAGGGATGGAGAACACAAGCACACCCCCTGTCAACTCAGCCATGCTCATGTGAACTCATAGACACTGACACATCAGCTCAGGGCCTAAAATGGTCTTCACCAAGTACTCTGTCTATGTATCATAGCTTTCAGCTTAATATTTTAAGGGGTTCCTGAGTATTTGAAAAAGTGGGCATTTGATTCTTGTACCTGTACTTTTGGCTCTTTTCGTTCTGTTGGATTGTTTGTCCAACATCAGTGTGAGGGTTTTGTTTTGTCTTATTTTAGTTAAGTTTTTCATGTTTGGATGCTAACTTTTATAAGCATGGTCTTTTCAAATGATAGAGAGAATTGAAGTCAATCCAGATGGTATTGAAAGTGTAGAGAAACTGGGAAGAGTAGATGGAGGGGAAACTGCACACTTACAATAGATATACTGTAAAATAAAATAATCTATTTTTAATAAAAATAATTTAAAGTGACTAAAAGTGTATTTCTTTATCACTTTATGTTTACATGAATTGCAAAAAATCTTTAAAAGTGTATACTTTTGGGGTTGGGGATTTAGCTCAGTGGTAGAACGCTTGCCTAGGAAGCGCAAGGCCCTGGGTTCGGTCCCCAGCTTCGAAAAAAAGAACCAAAAAAAAAGTGTATACTTTTGTATTTCATTATGAAAATATATAGTGATTTATGTAATAGAGTAATTTGAATACAAATAAAGGTTTAGACAATTAAAGAAAATATCATATGTTATATGCATTTTCTTCTGAGGAAGGTTTTGTTAACTTTTATAAAAAGTTTAGACTTAAAAATCACTAAACATAGATGCCTACACTCCTTTTTCAATGCTTATGAAGCCTATATATTTTGTTATTTTTAAAGGATTTTTTCATATTATTCTCTGATGATAATATCAATTATCTTTCATATTGCCTAGCCAGTATGTATGCTTTAGGTTGCCATATATTTTCTGAATTTTGTGACATCATATATTGTTGCTTTTCTGTTATTAATTTGTTTGATTGATTATAAAATATTACAGGTATGGTTTGTTCTTTCATTGTATTTGTCAAGTTTATACTTGAAATTATTTCAATGATAGCGAAGTATAATTCATTATGTTTGTTTGGAATTTATTCTATAAGAATATATTTTGTATAACAACTATTTGGATTGATGTGATTAGAGAAAATGCATAGTATATAATAATGATTACCTCTGATTTCCATTAAACTAACTGTCATGCTTTTCCTGTGATCTTCTGGTATCACATCAATCCAGTAGCAAGTTCCAAATTATAAATGTAGCTATATCAGACTGTTTGATTCCCTTGAATTTATTAAATGCTGTCTTTCTATATGAAGATGATAATATACTTATTTTACCTTTAAAACTTTTTCCAATACATAGGACATGTCATTATTTTATGAAATATTCGTCCTGTTGTGTATGCTAATTGTATTCAGCTCTATGTGTTTTAATTATCTTTGCTTAATGCTTTCAAAACAAAACTTGGTTGTCAACAAAGGAAAATACAATCATTTATTCTGAATTAAATATAAGTCTTCATGGCACTGAAATATAAATACTGGCTACCCATATGTGATCTAATGTGGAAATGTTTCATTGCCTTTCAGGGTCATAGATCAAAAGAAATCATCAAGGAAGACATTTTTCAAATGAATTTGTATGGGTTACAATGGGTTACAATGTTATGAAATATATGACCTAAATACAGGTATTTAGATGGTGTATAATGACACTGACACTTTATAATTTTTGTGTTGGTGGAAGTTAATATCATCCTAATTATTTGACCTCATATTTGAAGGACATTAGCAGTCAGATGAAGGGAATGAGTGATGAATGGATATTAAATGGACTCAAATAGTCCAAAATGATTTGACTGTAGATTTTCATTATTCCAACTTCCCATAGTTGCAGGGCTCAATCGGTGGAACAATCTTGTTTCATAATCTTGAAAATTTGTAACACTTAACATTCTCATCCAAGACCTGCAGGGTACAATGCCAAAAAGCATGCTATAATGTTTTCGGCAGACTGGCATTTAAATACAGGTATCTTTTCTGTGTTATATTCACATTTTATCTTGGATTTTGATATATTCTAAAATACTGAAACTTTATTTATAAAAATTCTCGTGTGCTTTGGATAAATCTATTGTAGGAATCAGTTGCTATATAAATTTAGTATTTCCCCAATAGGCTCCTAATTTGATCGATTTTTCTCCATTTGAGGACTTTGTTTTAAGAGATATTATGAAACATTTAGGAAGTTACAGGGGGAAGGCTCTTAAACGTTTGACCCAGCATTAGTTCTGGTCATCTGATTCTTGCTTAAGGGCAAAGTGAAGAACTCCTCAAGCATGGACTGCTGCATCATCCCTTCTCCCTCATGAAGATACGAACTGGGACCAACTTTTGTACCACTACCTTTTATGATACCTTTAAAACAGAGACATTTGGAAAACTTTATACCCTCCCCTCGTTTAATAAAAGTGTTTTATAAGTTTCACCTTTGTCTTAAATCTGTCTTTTAATCCCAAATCACATCTTTTAAAAAGTAAATTACAATCAAGATATTGCATAATAAAATTACCAGCATAATAGGGGCTCAGGGATTGATTATCCTTGTCCCAATCAAGTTGTGCTGTCATTGTTCAGGTATTGCTTAGGCAGCCATGCTATTATAATTCCATGAAGCTTAAATTCTAAGATCGTTCAACTACTCTACCTTGCATATCTGTCTTTACTTATTTATTAAATCTTTCTTGGGAAAACAAACTTGATCACATAATGTAGTTCTTAGCCTATTTTCAGGGAAGCTTACACTACTGCAAATATCAATTTGGCCAGTGTTTTCCTTTGCAATTCTGTGTGAAATCCAATGATTTTATTTTTATTTAAGTATGGTTTCTTTTTGACCCTCAATGACTTACATTCATCTGTGATGATTTCCTTGTTTGTAGGTATAAGCATCCACCCTATCTAAGCTTATGAGGTTAAAATATGGAATGAGGATTCTTGGAGATTCTGAGATCCTGCCAAAAGACCTTCAAGTCTGAAACTATTTTCATTAATAGTTTTATAAGTGTCTAAAGAATTTTTTCTTATTTTATGATATATGACACCACAAAGGCTGAAAACAGACAAAGGTATAACCATCTATCAGCTGGTAATCTAAGAAAAAATAAATATGCAAATATTGTAAAGAAATGTAACTCTTCCAAATAATTTCCCTGCTTTTGATTTAAAAATAATTGAGATCAACACAGTTTAAATGGAAAAATTCAAATAATATGAAAAATAAAATTTAAGTTGCCCACTATGATTTCTAATAAATTAAAGATCATTCTATGCTAATCCCATAGCTAAAATAGCAAAGCATTTAACACCGTCTTAAGGCATAAGTACACTTATTAATTGTTCAATGTAGCGGGGTCATCCCTGAAATTCTATACATACAACAACAAAAGCAGATTCAGTATGTTTAATAATAATAATAATAATAATAATAATAATAATAATAATAAAAGAAACTACCAGTTTGAGAATGAGGTGGTGACTTAGGATGGGTTTCAGGGAAAGAAGCAAATCGTGATTAGGGAGATAAAAATGAATGAGATGATAATCTTTATTTAAACTTGAAATAATAAAAAGAAAAATATCTTTGAAATGTTCATGAATATTTAAAGATTTAAGTAATTTCTAAAACCTGAGAAAATTTAGTTGCAATTTTAAATCAATCACCTGTAGCTTGTGCTTATTGAATCTTACTGTATTTTAGTTATTACAATCTTTTCATGTTTGTCATTGGAGATTCATCTTTCCTAACTTTATAACTAGAACTTAATAATTATTTTTCTTCCAGTCAATTGTGTGCAGGAGAAAGTAGAAAAAAATTGTTCACAGCCTCAGTCTGCCAAATTAGCTATCAGTGGACACCACAATTTATCTTAATTTTTACTACCCAGTGCAATTTCATCTTACTTTCCCCATTGCTGGCAGTTTTCTACATCAGTGCAATTTGACTGTAAGCAAAGCTTAAAAAAAATAGAATTACATTTATAGAAGTGTTTTCATCAATGGACATATAACAGAATATCAAAAAAGAGAATTTATAAATGTTTTGAAACTATTTTCCATTACATTAATATGCTGATTTTAAATAAAAATTATGACTAGATTACTAGCCCAAACTATTTTCAGAAATAAAATTCCTAAACAATGTGAAGAACTTTGAAGTATAATCGTGATTCTTATCATACTGATAATTAATTCAGTTGAGCTGATAGACCTTTGAGTTTAAATTTCTCAGTTGTCCACATGAATGAAGCCCAATGGCACCAGCTATGCATGAGGTGCTGATAACCAATCAACACTCTCCGTACTTGATTCAATTGAAATTAGATGAAAGTATTAAATAAAAGAAAAATGGTTGGAGATTCCTGTTTTTTTTTTAATTCATACAAGATGTTGGCAATGAATAACGTGCTTTATGAAGTCAGGAGAAGACTAAGGTATTGAGGAATCCCAGGTTGCAAGAGTTTGGCACAGTGTTTGCCATCCACACTCAATGGGATCCTCCTTGCTACTATGAACAGGGTCTGTGAATGTAATGTACAATCACATCCATGATTGTCCTTTAATGTATGTCAGTAGCTTTTTAATATAGTTTATAAATAGTTGTTTTTAATTTAACTCATAAAGCATAGGTTTCCACATACGGTTTCCATACATTTGCCATTTTTCTTGATTCTCTCATATCCCACTTCCTTTTCCTCTTCCTATCTGCCTTCTCCACTGTATTTTTTAAGTCCTCCTGTACCCCTATTTGATTGCTATCTTCTTTATGCCCCTTCCCCTGGGCATTCTCTTTCTGCAAGTCATGTTGGTCAAGATTGTTTAAATGTGTATATATATATATATATATATTTCATTATATTATTATTTATATTATATTATATATTATATATTTAATATATATCTTCATATTTATATATGTTTTATTCCAAATGGGTAATTAGAAGCTCAGATCTCCCTAGGAGAAAATATATGATACAGTTCTTTTTGAGCCAGAGTTTCCTGGGATAAAATGTTTTCTAGTTCCATTTCTTTTCTTGTAAATTTTATCATCTTTACAAATGAAGAAAGTCTTGATGTATAGCTGTGCATAAGGACTTTGTATTCTCAGTAATGGAGATCTTGGATGATTTTGTGCAATTGTTACCATGAAAAGCAAGCAATAAATACAAAAAACATGTGTCGGGAAGAGGAATAACAATCGAAATAGTAAATAGGAAATACTCAAGTTAATAAAGATGAAAAAGGAGGGTCTTTTGTGTATATTCTATGGAGTATTATAGCTAAGTTATATAAAAATTCTCTTCTGTTTGTTAGAAGATCACATAGGTTTTTTTGTTTTGTTTTTTGGTTTTTTTTTTTTTTTTGTGGCACCCTAGAATGTATTTGCTCTAACAGTGAATAACTGTTCTTGCCCAATGTCTTCACCCATGTTAGTTGTTTATTTTCTTCTTTACAATGATTTGAAATTATTTACATAAGATTTTGATTTATGTTTATGACTATTTTGCCTCAAGTTGCATTATGCCCACAGAGGTCAGAACACTTCATCAGAACTCCCAGGTCTAGAATTACAGATGGTTGTGAATTGCCTGTGCATGCAAATCCAATCCAGGTCCTCTGGGAAGGCAGGTAAAGTTCTTAATTACGATCACGATACCATCTCTCTTGCCGTTATAGTCATGCTTAGTGGAATGAATTACATCTAGAGGATTTGATTCTCATACTGATGGCTAGAATTAGAAAGGTGTGTTTAAAGTACTTTAGGTCATTTGTGTTTAGCATGAAGTTTTCCAATTTACTTATTGATTAAAAAAGTTGTTTCCTTGGTACTTATTTTTTCTAGTGAAGAACCTTTTTTTCTGAGATATTGAAAGTAAACAATTTATTCTATTTTGCTATTTATTCTAGTGATGTTTTGTTGTGGTTTATTCTGCCATGGAAAAGCTTGTGAATTTCAAACATTCTCTACTCTCAGTTGTTCAAGTTGTTTCCTTTATTTAGGATTCTATTAATATATTTGTTATCTAGGTTTATACATAGGGATGTTTATCTTTAGTGATTTCTACCTTTTTAATATTTCAGTTGAGGTCTTTGATTCTATTTTTTTAAATATTACATATTTATCATTCCATCTTCTGATATCTTCTTCAATTTCTAATTTTAAAGATTTGAAGTTCTTGTCATATAGGTCTTACACTTGCTTGGTTAGAGTTATACCAAGATACTTTTTATTATTTGCAGATATTATAAGAGCGTTGCTATTCTAATTTTTTTAACCCATTTATTGTGGAAGGTATTTTCTGGGCTTCTGAGCTGGGACTTGTCTCCTTCTTTTATTCCTATTATTCTTATGTTTGGTCTTTTCATGATGTTCCAAATTTCTTGGATATTTTGTGTCAAAAGTTTTAGATTTAACATTTCTTTGACTAAAATATCACTTTCTTTTATACTATCTTCTGTGCTTGCTATTCTCTCTGCAATCTTTTATATTCTGTTGGTGATACTTGCATCTGTAGTTTTTATTCTCTTACCTAGTTTCCTAGTTTTTCTATCTCTAGCATTCCATCTGTTAGTGTTTTATTTCTTGCTTCTATTTTCATTTTCAACTATTGAATAACTTTATTTATTTTCTTACCTGATTGATTTTATTTTCCTATATTTCTTCAAGACCTTATATATTTCCTCTTTAAAGGACTGTATTATCTTCATTGAATTGGATTTTAAAGTCAATTTTGGGTTTTTTGTTTTGTTTTGTTTTGTTTGTTTCTTTTACGGCTGTGTTCACATATTCAATGTTTGCTGTCATAGGATATCTTTCTTGGTACCAAATTGCCCTGGTTCTTCTTAATTGTGTTCACATGCTGACCTTTAGCCATGTGATTTTCTTTCATTCCAGTAATCCTCAAAGAATGAAGTAGAGTTTTGGGTCTGAAAATGGAGCACAAGGAATCTAGTGTACTTTAAAGCTGCTGTATGTGCGTTAGGGGTAATTGGCCAGCAGAAGATTGGCCATGGGGTCTTATCTGGTTGTCCCTGATGATGGCAAGCCTCCAGCAATGCCTACAGAGCTGTGAGACAGAAAATGGAACACAGGAGACAGGGTGCAGCACATGGTTGCCAGGATTGCCTCAAGGAAACCAGGCAGGCAGTGCACTGCAGGCCATTGATCTCACTTGGATGTCCTTGGTGCAGGCAGCACTCAGGGAACACAGGCAATATTGTGCACTAGAAAACAGCAGCACAAGAGACTTAGTGGAACTTACATCTTGTGGTTGTGTCCAAAGGTCCTAGCAGACAAGGGCTTGGTAGGTGTCCTACCTGGTCATCTCTTGTGCCAGCAGGTCCCCAGAAATGCAAGCAGAATGATGGGGCAGAAAATTGCATCTTTAATCCATTTTAATTGGTATTGAGGGAGGGAGGGAGGGAGGAAGGAAGAGAGGGAGAAAGAGAGAGAGAGAGAGAGAGAGAGAGAGAGAGAGAGAGAGAGAGAGAGAGAGAGAGATTCCAGTGATCAAACAGAATTGATGCAATGGATGCAGCTCTGAAATGTGAAGTTTAAAGAACAAGTCATGTCCAGGCCTCTCAAAGGACACAGAGAGAAGCAGAGTTTGGAATTAACTTGTTATATTCTTCCTTGACGAACAAGCAACAACACTATCAGTACTTCTGAATGGAATCTACCAAGAAGCTGTGGTCTTGGAAGAGGAACTGTAGTATGAATTGACAACTGGACTGCCAGCTAGCAGCCAGATGAGTTTCCTCTCAACTGCTCAATGTATGATGTTTTTTTTCTCTGTGTTAGATCTACATTAAATTATAAAACCCATATAACACACATTTTATATCATTTCTTTACTTATCTTTTGATTGCAAAGTATTAGAATTGTTTAGCAGTATCTTCTTAAGAGCTTCCAAATGATATTCATTGGTTGTATTATAGCAATTATATACTATGTATGGAAAAGCACAATCAATTGAAGTGAAGAGGGTAAATAAGATGAAATCAGTGACTGCATCTTACAAATGTGTTAAGAATTATTAAATTTTATAGGAACTATATGTAGGATGTATAAAATGATATTCATTGATTTTCAAAAATGTTCTATCTTAAAGAAAATAATTCTAATTCATAAATAAGAAAGCATATGGTAAATATTAAATTCAGAAGACATTTAAAATTTTAGAGGAGTGGGATTAAATTCAGCTATTCTGTGTAAGATTTACTTTTATTTTAACAGTAAGGCACAGCAAGTTCTAAAGCAGCTGTGTCTAAAAGTTCTCAGGTGCAACATTAGAAGGTAAACAAACAGCTTTGCATACAAGCAGTTATTCTGTTGATTTTCATCATTTGGAAAAGAAAATCAAACCCTTGACTTACTACTCAATTTTTTTCCATCACACTTTTCAAATTGAAAGTTTATTTATATTTTTCAATGTAAAATATGGAACAGAATTACCAAAGTGAAAATTAGCCTTCTTAGTACACACCTATAGAGGGAAATGAGAGTATATTTTTATCAGATTTTCCTCCAGCAGAATTAGTGTCAGTTTATCTTATATTAGCTAAGAGGTATTTGTGTACAATTAAAATTCTACCCAAAATAAATATATGTCAAAACAGTAGAAAGAGGTGCTATGAAAATTATCTTTAAAATTGTATATCATGAAACTATTTATTTGAATATTTTCCTACTATAGGAGAGTTAAACATTAAATCAACATAGAAATAGAAAATAACTTCATTTGTCTTTAGCAAAAGTTCAAGTCCACAGTATCTGCTGGGTGAAATGTGGATTTACCACTCTCTTGGAACACCCAATATTAGAAAATGAAAAGCAGAGTTTCTCTACAAAAGACACTATTTGTAAACAAATATAATTGCTTGTACATATGCTCCTAATAAAGTTGTAACTACATGATTGTAACTTTGGGGGCTATCAGGAATCATCAAGGTACTCAAGAATTGAAAATATCCCTCTAATAAAAAGTAATTAGAAAAATATAGATTGGTCTTACAAAAATGAAGTTTTAAATCTAGATCGCTTTTAAATCACAATATCAGTACACATAATTTAGACCAAGAGGATGTAAAAGCTGTTATAAACTCCTATCATAAGAGTGTTTTCACTTGTGAGATTGTCTTATAATCATACATATGGTTCAAATGAAAAGTAAATAAATATTTATATCTTTTCTTATTGGATGTTTAATTTTTAACTATTAGTAATATTTTCAGAAATAATTTTATTTAATATATTATGATATTAAACATCATTAAAATTAAAATAGACATACTACTTGTAATCTCTTTCAATGATAATATTTAAATATGTTAATTAAGATACTATACTAAAAGTCACATCTGTAAAGGAATATAAATATGTATTTAATTAGTGGAGGCAAATCCATATGAACCACATACTCAAACACCAACTTAACACAGAAAGGCTATTTCTAAACTTCATTATTAAAGTATGAAGAATTCCTGACCTCTCCAGTACTTTTAATATGAAGGTGTGTTGCAATTTGTCAAATGCTTTTTCTGCATCTAAGATGATCATGTGATTTTTTTCTTGAGTTTGTTTACATAGTGGCTTACTTTAATGGATTTTTGTATATTGAACCAACCTTGCATCACTGGGATGGTGAATGATGGTTTTGAGAATTGCAGGGAGAAAAATGGAGAAAAGCCTGAGGAAAAGGAAGTACAATGACAGGCCCAATTTGGGATCCAGCTCAAGGGGAGGTCCCAAGGCTTGACACTATTACCAAGGCTATGGTGTGCTCACAAAAAGGTGGCTATCATGACTTCCCTATGAAAGATACAACAAGTAGTTGAAAGAGTGAGATGCAGATATTTACACCCAACCAAAGAAGAGAAGTTGCTAACACTGTGATTGAATAAGGGAAAATCTGGAAAAAGCTGAGGATTAGAGCGAACCTGTAGGAGGACCAGCAATATCAACTAACCTGGAATCCTGAGATTTCTCAGACACTAAGACACCAACCGGGCAGCATACAGCAGCTGATATGAGGCCCTCAACACATATACAGCAGAGGACTACCGGGGTTGGACTCTGCAGAGTCGTGGAGATAGGGGGAGGAAGTACTGAATGTGAACTAGGCAGAGGATGGACCAGGAGGGGGATAAAATCTGGATTGTACAAAGAAATTAAATAAAAAAATGAAGAATTTTATAAATTGAATAATTCTATCCTAGTGGTAAATAAAGCTGAGATTAGAAATGTTTATCTTATATTGCTTTTGGTAAAATGGCCATTTGTACTATGTTAATCATGCTGATCCACGGGCATGGGAGATCTTCTGAGAGCTTCAGTTTCCTTCTTCAGAGACTGGAAGTTCTTGTCACACTTATCTTTCACTTGCTTGGGTAGAGTCACAACAAGATGTTTTATATTATTTGTGACTGTTGTAATGGGTGTGGATTCCCTAATTACTTTCTCAAACTGTTTACCCTTTGAGTAGAGACTGCCTAATGATTTGAGTTAATTTCATATTCAGCCACTTTGCTAAAGTTGTTCATCAAGTTTAGGAGTTCTCTGGTGGAGTTTTGGGGCTCACTTAAGTATACTGACATATCATTGCAAAAAGTGATATCTTGATTTCCTTCTTTCCAATTTGTATCTCTTTGATCTCCATTGTTGTCTAATTTCTCTAACTAAAACTTTCAATACTATAGGAAAAGAGTGAGCGACCTTATCTAGTCCTTGATTTTAGTGTGATTGCTTCAAGTTTCTCTCTGTTTAGTTTGATATTGGCTACTGATCTGTTGTATATTGCTTTTATTATGTTTAGATATGAACCTTGATTTCCTGATATTTCCAGGACTTTTTAACATGAAAGGATGTTGAATTTTGTCAAATGATTTTTCAGCATCTAATGAGATGATCATGTGGTTTTATATATCAATTTATATGATGGGTTACATTAATGAATTTTGTATATTGAACTATCCCTGTATCCCTGGGATGAAGCCTACTTGATCATAGTGAGTGATCATTTTGATATGTTCTTGGATTCGGTTTGTGAGAATTTGTTTTTTATTGGTTATTTTATTTATTTACATTTCAAATGTTATCTCCCTTCCTGGTTTCCCCTCTGCCAAACTTTATTCCATGCTCTCTCCTACCTGCTTCAGTGAGGGTATTCCCCCACCCACCCACCTGTCAGAAAGCATAACAGAGTATAATGAATAGTGTTAAGGGTTGGCTCTCTCACATGGGTTGGTCTTAAGTTGGGTCAGTTATTGTTTGGCTGTTCCCTCGATCTCTGCTCCTACATTCTCTCTGAGCATATTGTAGACAGGACAAATTTTAGGTTGAACATTTGTAGTAGTGTTGAGAACCCCTACTCTCTGCTGAAATTCTGATTGGCTATAGAAGGTAGTTACTTCTGTATCTGTAATGCCCATTATAGACATCTCTGCATGCCTTGCCCATATAGACACCCTGGAGTCTCAACAGTTTCAGGTCTCCAGCTAAGCCCTGAATTGATCCCCACTGATTTCAATTCTCATTCCAAGTCTTCTATAGGTCCCCCTCTCCCCACATCTGATCCCCAACCTCATTCTTCTCTTCATTCCTTCTCCCACCCAGTGGGACTATACATACCTGGGTACTGTTTTGTTTCCCCTTCTAAGTGTTTTCCTTTCTACTGCAAATCAAATTGAACCTGAGATTCTATCAGATTCTATCTAACAAGTCTGAATTGCAAGCTGGCACAACCACTCTGGAAATCAATCTGGTGGTTCCTCAAAAAATTAGAAATAATGCTATCTGAGGTCCCAGCTATACCACTCCTCAGTATATACTCAAAAGATGCTCCGAAATATAGCAAAAATATGTGCTCCCCTATGTTCATAGCAGCCTTATTTATAATAACCAGAAGCTGGAAAGAACCCAAATGTCTCTCAACAAAGGAATGGATACAGAAAATGCGTTACTTTTTCAAAATGGAGTGCTATGCAGGTATTAAAATTAATAACTTCATTAAATTCTTAGACAAATGGATGGAACGAGAAAGATCACCCAGTAACAAAAATCACAAATGGTATGTACTCATTAATAAGTTTATATTAGTCAAAAAGCTTAAAATATCAATGGTACAACATATAAACTATAAGAAGCTCAAGGAGAAGGAAGACAAAAGTGTGGATGCTAATGAGAAGGGGGAAAATAATCATGAGAGGTAAAGTGAGCAAAGGTCCTGGGAGAGAGAGAGAAGTGAGAGGTAAAGAAAGCGGCAGGATCAATTTGTTAGGACATGGGGAGATGTACAGAGGTTCAGGAAATTGAACAGAGGTATGTAGCAATAGGGAATAGAGAAGTAGGTTTAGCCTCCAGAAAGTCCCAGATGCACAGAAAGCAAGATGCTCTCAGGACCACTGGGACTGATGTTAGCTGAACTACCCAACAATGGGGAGAATGAGACCATATCCAGAAGTTAAATACACCCCCCTCCAATTCAGGGGTGAGGCCACCCAACATTCTCAAATATATTAACCCAAAATAGCACCTGTTTAAAGGAAAGGCAGAGACAAAGAATGGAGCAGAGACTGAAGAAAAGGTCATCCAGAGATAGCCCCACCTAGAGATACATCCCATCTGCAGACACCAAACTTAGACACTATTGTTGATGCCAAGAAGTTCTTGTTGACAGCACCCTGGTATATTAATACCTTGAGAGGCTCCAACAGGCCTGATCATTACAGCCTACCATCATACTGAGCATGGGGACCCTAATGGAGGAGTTGGGGAAAGGACTGAAGGAATTGAAGGGTTTTGCAATCCCATAGAAAGAACAATATCAACTAACCAGACTTCCCAGAACTCCCAGGGACTAAACCACCAACCAAAGAGTACACATGGAGGGACCCATGTCACCAGCTGCACATGTAGCAGAAGACTGCCTTATCTGTCATCAATGGGACAGAACGCCCTTGGTCCTGTGGAGGATAGATGCTCCTGAGTAGGGGAATACTAGGGTAGTGAGGAGGGAGAGGGTGCGTAGGTGAGAAGCACCCTCATAAAAGCAGTTGTACAGAGCAAGAAAGAAGGGTTTGCAGAGGGGAAACCTAGAAAGAAGATAATATTTGAAATGTAATAAATAACATAACCAATAAAAAGTTGGTGAATATTTACTGAAAAATGTTTACTTTGAAACTTATAAAATAGTATATCGTTTTTCTAACAACTAATATTGACTTGAAAATCAAAATTATGTATATAATTATTCTCAGTACTATGGCTAGACATTAATTTTTGAATCATATTGATGAAAGCATATCATTAAAAAGAAAAGAAGGAATGAAAGACCTAATAACATTTAATCATTCTGACAACCATAGCAACAGCAACAAAAGTAAAACATTCTATTCATTATGTCACAAAATAATTTTGTGTTATGGACGACGTTAGAATTAGATAAGGAGAGAGAAGGCATATCATTATTCTAAACATAAGTGAATAATCACAGAAAATACTGTCCTGGTGTAACCTGTGAAGATATCTATTAACACAGAACACAAGCAGCCATTGACAAAAAGCTACAAGTACTGTGGCAGAGGCGGGTGAAATTGGACTGCAGGAGTTACAGATACCATAGCTACTGAAAACCTCAATAGTTTAGAGAAATAAATCTTTTTATTTGATAGTAGAGAATTATAGATGTAATCTTTTATCTTGAAATATCCCTTATTGCACAAAGTTAAAATTCTATTATATTTAATAGAAATATTTTGAATGCTCTGAATTGTAAAAATAAGACACACAAATGTTTGCTATGTGGATTAGAATGTGGATTTTTTTTTTAACTTTCCAAATTAGGTAAATTTCATTCAAATGTAGGATATGAAAATACAGTAGATATTTTTTGTCAAGTAATAAAAAAATCATAAAGAATATGGGACATATGCAATAGGAGTTTATGTATAAGCATCTCAGAATTTTAGGAAAAGGAGGCAAAAAAAGTGGAGAAATTTTTAATCTTTGGACATAGACGAAATTTGGAAGAAAATAAATGCAGCCTAACAAAAATTTTAGACATTATGGAACAAAATGCAAAATAAAGAAATGTGAAAATTAAATAAAAATTAAATAAGAACATTAATTATGTATTTTAATGTTTAATATTTAGATATTTTGAAAAATACTTTTTCATAATTTTGTCTGCTACTCAATGAGTACCAAGTTTTATATACTGTGACCAGAGCCTTTAGCTCACTGGGGTTGTAACAAATATGAACTGTCAACACTCTGTGGCACTTTAACAATTTCATTCTCTTTGCCACACAGCTTGGTGAAAGAATCAGTAAGATTAGCACAAAGGTGTCTGAAAAGACTTTCACAATTTCACCTTTATGAATCTGCATACTGAGAAAAGACACTAGTTCTAAAGACTGGACTGCATTCAGTTGCAAAGAGTTCAAATCCCTTTGCATTACATTTTGAAATAATAAAAATTTCACCAACCTGGCTGTCAACTCAAATAAAATAACAAGGTTGTCATAAAAAATAATTTCATGAGGCCTGTGCCCGGGGCTTACCTTGTCACACAGCCCTCTGTACCCAGATCCCATGAGGAGAGAGAGCTGGACCCTCAGAAGTGCAGACAATCCTAAGAGACCAACACTTCTGTTCACAGTACTGGCCCAAGAAGAACCCAGCTGAAGCCCTCTGAATACAGGAACCTAGGAGCAGTCTGGGAGAGGATTTCTCCAGTTTGCACCTATGTCTGGAGCTGACCATATGGCACAAATCTATATTCAGATCCTGCTGGAACAAAGCCGGTGTCCAGGAGTGCTGACAAACAGGCCTACAGGAGGGTCAAGCCACTGTCAAAGACAGCAAGACCAGCTAACACCAAGATAACCAGATGGCGAGAGGCAAGCACAGGAACTTAAGCAAGAGAAACCAAGACAATTTGGCATCATCAGAGCCCAGTTCTCCCACCAAAGCAGATACTAGATATCCCAACACACCAGAAAAGCAAGATTCGGATGTGAAATCACATCTCATAGTAGTGAAAAGGACTTCAAGAAGAACAAAAATAACTCCCTTAAAGAAATATAGGATAACACAGCTAAACAAGTAGAAGCCCTTAAAAAGGAAACACAAAAATCCCTTAAAGAATTACAGGAAAGCACAACCAAACAAGTGAAGGAATTGAACAAAACCATCCAGGATATAAAAATGGAAATAGAAACAATAAAGAAATCCCAAAGGGAGACAACCCTGAAGATAGAAAACCTGAAAAAGAGACCAGAACTCATAGACATGTGCATCACCAACAGAATACAAGAAATAGAAGAATCTCATGGGCAGAAAATACCATAGACAAAACCATCAAAAAAAAATGGAAAATGCAAAAAACTCCTAACCCAAAACATCCAGGAAATCCAGGACACAATGAGAAGATCAAACCTAAGAATAATAGGTATTGAAAAGTGTAAAGATTCCCAGCTTAAAGGGACAGTTAGAGACCCGGTGAGAGAGAGACCCAACCGCCTGGTCAGGTGGGCACTCCTGAGGCTGCAGGGCAGAAGAGACCACCAACACTGCTCACCCCTGCCCACATCCCTGGCCCAAGAGGAAACTGTATAAGGCCTCTGGGCTCCCGTGGGGGAGGGCCCAGGAGCGGCAGGACCCCTGCCAGAGACACCTCCGGACCCTGAAGGAAACAGACCGGATTAACAGTTCTCTGCAACCAAATCCCGTGGGAGGGAGAGCTAAACCTTCAGAGAGGCAGACAAGCCTGGGAAACCAGAAGAGACTGCTCCCTGCACACACATCTCGGACGCCAGAGGAAAAAGCCAAAGACCATCTGGAACCCTGGTGCACTGAAGCTCCCGGAAGGGGCGGCACAGGTCTTCCTGGTTGCTGCCGCTGCAGAGAGCCCCTGGGCAGCACCCCACGAGAGAATTGAACCTCGGGACCACAGGTAAGACCAACTTTTCTGCTGCAAGAAAGCTGCCTGGTGAGCTTGGGACACACGGAAGCAGAATTTCTCTAGGACCGGGCACGTTCTGTGTTTACCGGAAGTCCCACACCCGCGGATCCCGGCCCGCAGCAGCTCTCTGCTCCCAGACCCGGTGAGAGAGAGACCCAACCGCCTGGTCAGGTGGGCACTCCTGAGGATGCAGAGCAGAAGAGACCACCAACACTGCTCACCCCTGCCCACATCCCTGGCCCAAGAGGAAACTGTATAAGGCCTCTGGGCTCCCGTGGGGGAGGGCCCAGGAACGGCAGGACCCCTGCCATAGACACCTCCGGACCCTGAAGGAAACAGACCGGATAAACAGTTCTCTGCACCCAAATCCCGTGGGAGGGAGAGCTAAACCTTCAGAGAGGCAGACGGGCCTGGGAAACCAGAAGAAACTGCTCCCTGCACACACATCTCGGGCGCCAGAGGAGAAGGCCAAAGACCATCTGGAACCCTGGTGCACTGAAGCTCCCAGAAGGGGCGGCACAGGTCTTCCTGGTTGCTGCCACTGCAGAGAGCCCCTGGGCAGCACCCCACGAGCGAACCTGAGCCTCGGGACCACAGGTAAGACCAAATTATCTGCTGCAAGAAAGCTGCCTGGTGAACTCAAGACACAGGCCCACAGGAACAGCTGAAGACCTGTAGAGAGGAAAAACTACACGCCCGAAAGCAGAACACTCTGTCCCCATAACTGACTGAAAGAGAGGAAAACAGGTCTACAGCACTCCTGACACACAGGCTTATAGGACAGTCTAGCCACTGTCAGAAATAGCAGAACAAAGTAACACTAGAGATAATCTGATGGCGAGAGGCAAGCGCAGGAACCCAAGCAACAGAAACCAAGACTACATGCCATCATCGGAGCCCAATTCTCCCACCAAAACAAACATGGAATATCCAAACACACCAGAAAAGCAAGATCTAGTTTCAAAATCATATTTGATCATGATACTGGAGGACTTCAAGAAAGACATGAACACACTTAGGGAAACACAGGAAAACATTAATAAACAAGTAGAAGCCTACAGAGAGGAATCGCAAAAATCCCTGAAAGAATTCCAGGAAAACACATTCAAACAGTTGAAGGAATTAAAAATGGAAATAGAAGCAATCAAGAAAGAACACATGGAAACAACCCTGGATATAGAAAACCAAAGGAAGAGACAAGGAGCTGTACATACAAGCTTCACCAACAGAATACAAGAGATGGAAGAGAGAATCTCAGGAGCAGAAGATTCCATAGAAATCATTGACACAACTGTCAAAGATAATGTAAAGCGGAAAAAGCTACTGGTCCAAAACATACAGGAAATCCAGGACTCAATGAGAAGATCAAACCTAAGGATAATAGGTATAGAAGAGAGTGAAGACTCCCAGCTCAAAGGACCAGTAAATATCTTCAACAAAATCATAGAAGAAAACTTCCCTAACCTAAAAAAAGAGATACCCATAGACATACAAGAAGCCTACAGAACTCCAAATAGATTGGACCAGAAAATAAACACCTCCCGTCACATAATTGTCAAAACACCAAACGCACAAAATAAAGAAAGAATATTAAAAACAGTAAGGGAAAAAGGTCAAGTAACATATAAAGGGAGACCTATCAGAATCACACCAGACTTCTCGCCAGAAACTATGAAGGCCAGAAGATCCTGGACTGATGTTATACAGACCCTAAGAGAACACAAATGCCAGCCCAGGTTACTGTATCCAGCAAAACTCTCAATTAACATTGATGGAGAAACCAAGATATTCCATGACAAAACCAAATTTACACAATATCTTTCTACAAATCCAGCACTACAAAGGATAATAAATGGTAAAGCCCAACATAAGGAGGCAAGCTATACCCTAGAAGAAGCAAAAAACTAATCATCTTGGCAACAAAAGAAAGAGAATGAAAGCACACAAACATAACCTCACATCCAAATATGAATATAACGGGAAGCAATAATCACTATTCCTTAATATCTCTCAATATCAATGGCCTCAATTCCCCAATAAAAAGACATAGATTAACAAACTGGATACGCAACGAGGACCCTGCATTCTGCTGCCTACAGGAAACACACCTCAGAGACAAAGACAGACACTACCTCAGAGTGAAAGGCTGGAAAACAACTTTCCAAGCAAATGGTCAGAAGAAGCAAGCTGGAGTAGCCATTCTAATATCAAATAAAATCAATTTTCAATTAAAAGTCATCAAAAAAGATAAGGAAGGACACTTCATATTCATCAAAGGAAAAATCAACCAAGATGAACTCTCAATCCTAAATATCTATGCCCCAAATACAAGGGTACCTACATACGTAAAAGAAACCTTACTAAAGCTCAAAACACACATTGCACCTCACACAATAATAGTGGGAGATTTCAACACCCCACTCTCATCAATGGACAGATCATGGAAACAGAAATTAAACAGTGATGTCGACAGACTAAGAGAAGTCATGAGCCAAATGGACTTAACGGATATTTATAGAACATTCTATCCTAAAGCAAAAGGATATACCTTCTTCTCAGCTCCTCATGGTACTTTCTCCAAAATTGACCATATAATTGGTCAAAAAACGGGCCTCAACAGGTACAGAAAGATAGAAATAATCCCATGCGTGCTATCGGACCACCACGGCCTAAAACTGGTCTTCAATAACAATAAGGGAAGAATGCCCACATATACGTGGAAATTGAACAATGCTCTACTCAATGATAACCTGGTCAAGGAAGAAATAAAGAAATTAAAAACTTTTTAGAATTTAATGAAAATGAAGATACAACATACTCAAACTTATGGGACACAATGAAAGCTGTGCTAAGAGGAAAACTCATAGCGCTGAGTGCCTGCAGAAAGAAACAGGAAAGAGCATATGTCAGCAGCTTGACAGCACACCTAAAAGCTCTAGAACAAAAAGAAGCAAATACACCCAGGAGGAGTAGAATGCAGGAAATAATCAAACTCAGAGCTGAAATCAACCAAGTAGAAACAAAAAGGACCATAGAAAGAATCAACAGAACCAAAAGTTGGTTCTTAGAGAAAATCAACAAGATAGATAAACCCTTAGCCAGACTAACGAGAGGACACAGAGAGTGTGTCCAAATTAACAAAATCAGAAATGAAAAGGGAGACATAACTACAGATTCGGAGGAAATTCAAAAAATCATCAGATCTTACTATAAAAACCTATATTCAACAAAATTTGAAAATCTTCAGGAAATGGACAATTTCCTAGACAGATACCAGGTATTGAAGTTAAATCAGGAACAGATAAACCAGTTAAACAACCCCATAACTCCTAAGGAAATAGAAGCAGTCATTAAAGGTCTCCCAACCAAAAAGAGCCCAGGTCCAGACGGGTTTAGTGCAGAATTCAATCAAACCTTCATAGAAGACCTCATACCAATATTATCCAAACTATTCCACAAAATTGAAACAGATGGAGCCCTACCGAATTCCTTCTACGAAGCCACAATTACTCTTATACCTAAACCACACAAAGACACAACAAAGAAAGAGAACTTCAGACCAATTTCCCTTATGAATATCGACGCAAAAATACTCAATAAAATTCTGGCAAACCGAATTCAAGAGCACATCAAAACAATCATCCACCATGTTCAAGTAGGCTTCATCCCAGGCATGCAGGGATGGTTTAATATACGGAAAACCATCAACGTGATCCATTATATAAACAAACTGAAAGAACAGAACCACATGATCATTACATTAGATGCTGAGAAAGCATTTGACAAAATTCAACACCCCTTCATGATAAAAAAGTCCTGGAAAGAATAGGAATTCAAGGCCCATACCTAAACATAGTAAAAGCCATATACAGCAAACCAGTTGCTAACATTAAACTAAAGGGAGAGAAACTTGAAGCAATCCCACTAAAATCAGGGACTAGACAAGGCTGCCCACTCTCTCCCTACTTATTCAATATAGTTCTTGAAGTTCTAGCCAGAGCAATCAGACAACAAAAGGAGATTAAAGGGATACAGATCGGAAAAGAAGAGGTCAAAATATCACTATTTGCAGATGACATGATAGTATATTTAAGTGATCCCAAAAGTTCCACCAGAGAACTACTAAAGCTGATAAACAACTTCAGCAAAGTGGCTGGGTATAAAATTAACTCAAATAAATCAGTTGCCTTCTTCTATACAAAAGAGAAACAAGCCGAGAAAGAAATTAGGGAAACGACACCCTTCATAATAGACCCAAATAATATAAAGTACCTCGGTGTGACTTTAACCAGGCAAGTAAAAGATCTGTACAATAAGAACTTCAAGACACTGAGGAAAGAAATTGAAGAAGACCTCAGAAAATGGAAAGATCTCCCATGCTCATGGATTGGCAGGATTAATATAGTAAAAATGGCCATTTTACCAAAAGCAATCTACAGATTCAATGCAATCCCCATCAAAATACCAATCCAATTCTTCAAAGAGTTAGACAGAACAATTTGCAAATTCATCTGGAATAACAAAAAACCCAGGATAGCTAAAGCTATCCTCAACAATAAAAGGACTTCAGGGGGAATCACTATCCCTGAACTCAAGCAGTATTACAGAGCAATAGTGATAAAAACTGCATGGTATTGGTACAGAGACAGACAGATAGACCAATGGAATAGAATTGAAGACCCAGAAATGAACCCACACACCTATGGTCACTTGATTTTTGACAAAGGAGCCAAAACCATCCAATGGAAAAAAGATAGCATTTTCAGCAAATGGTGCTGGTTCAACTGGAGGGCAACATGTAGAAGAATGCAGATCGATCCATGCTTATCACCCTGTACAAAGCTTAAGTCCAAGTGGATCAAGGACCTCCACATCAAACCAGACACACTCAAACTAATAGAAGAAAAACTAGGGAAGCATCTGGAACACATGGGCACTGGAAAAAATTTCTTGAACAAAACACCAATGGCTTATGCTCTAATATCAAGAATCGACAAATGGGATCTCATAACACTGCAAAGCTTCTGTAAGGCAAAGGACACTGTGGTTAGGACAAAACGGCAACCAACAGATTGGGAAAAGATCTTTACCAATCCTACAACAGATAGAGACCTTATATCCAAAATATACAAAGAACTCAAGAAGATAGACCGCAGGGAAACAAATAACCCTATTAAAAAATGGGGTTCAGAGCTAAACAAAGAATTCACAGCTGAGGAATGCCGAATGGCTGAGAAACGCCTAAAGAAATGTTCAACATCTTTAGTCATAAGGGAAATGCAAATCAAAACAACCCTGAGATTTCACCTCACACCAGTGTGATTGGCTAAGATCAAAAACTCAGGTGACAGCAGATGCTGGCGAGGATGTGGAGAAAGAGGAACACTCCTCCATTGTTGGTGGGATTGCAGACTGGTAAAACCATTCTAGAAATCAGTCTGGAGGTTCCTCAGAAAATTGGACATTGAACTGCCTGAGTATCCAGCTATACCTCTCTTGGGCATATACCGAAAAGATGCCTCAACATATAAAAGAGACACATGCTCCACTATGTTCATCGCAGCCTTATTTATAATTGCCAGAAAATGGAAAGAACCCAGATGCCCTTCAACAGAGGAATGGATACAGAAAATGCGGTATATCTACACAATGGAATATTACTCAGCTATCAAAAACAACGAGTTTATGAAATTCGTAGGCAAATGGTTGGAACTGGAAAATATCATCCTGAGTGAGCTAACCCAATCACAGAAAGACATATATGGTATGCACTCATTGATAAGTGGCTATTAGCCCAAATGCTTGAATTACCCTAGATCCCTAGAACAAACGAAACTCAAGACGGATGATCAAAATGTGAATGCTTCACTCCTTCTTTAAATGAGGAAAAAGAATACCCTTGGCAGGGAAGGGAGAGGCAAAGATTAAAACAGAGACTGAAGGAACACCCATTCAGAGCCTGCCCCACATGTGGCCCATACATATACAGCCATCCAATTAGACAAGATGGATGAAGCAAAGAAGTGCAGACCGACAGGAGCCGGATGTAGATCGCTCCTGAGAGACACAGCCAGAATACAGCAAATACAGAGGCGAATGCCAGCAGCAAACCACTGAACTGAGAATAGGTCCCCTATTGAAGGAATCAGAGAAAGAACTGAAAGAGCTTGAAGGGGCTCGAGACCCCAAAAGTATAACAATGCCAAGCAACCAGAGCTTCCAGGGAGTAAGCCACTACCTAAAGACTATACATGGACTGACCCTGGACTCTGACCCCATAGGTAGCAATGAATATCCTAGTAAGAGCACCAGTGGAAGGGGAAGCCCTGGGTCCTGCTAAGACTGAACCCCCAGTGAACTAGCCTATGGGGGGAGGGCGGCAATGGTGGGAGGGTTGGGAGGGGAACACCCATAAGGAAGTGGAGGGGGGAGGGGGATGTTTGCCCGGAAACCGGGAAAGGGAATAACACTCGAAATGTATATAAGAAATACTCAAGTTAATAAAAAAAAATAAAAAAAAAATAAAGGGACAGTTAATATCTTCAACAAAGTTACAGAAGAAAACTTCCTTAACTTAAAGAAAGGGATGCCCATGAACATACAAGTAGCCTAGAGAACTCCAAATAGATTGGAGCAGAAATGAAATTTCTCCTGCCACATAATATCAAAACACCAAATGCACAAAACAAAGAAAGGAATATTAAAAGCAGTAAAGGAAAGAGGTCAAGATAAAGGCAGACCTCTCAGAATTACTCCAGACTTCTTACCAGAGCCTATGAAAGCCAGAAGACCCTGGGCAAATGTCATACAGACTCTAAGAGAAGACAAATGCTAGCACAGGCTATTATATCCAGCAAAACTCTCAATTAACATAGATAGAGAAACCATAATATTCCTTAAAAAACAGATTTATACAATATCTTTCCACAAACACAGCACTACAAAGGATAATAGATGGAAAACTGCAAAACAAGGAGGGAAACTACACCCTAGCAAAAGCAAGAAATTATCACTTTGCACCAAATCCAAAGGAAGAGAGCCACACAAACATGATTTTACCTCAAACAACAAAAATAACAGGAAACAACCATCACTATTCCTCAATATCTCTTAACATCAATGGGCTCAGTTCCCCAATAAAAAGACATAGACAAGCAGACTGGATACACAAAGAGGACCCAGCATTTTGCAGTACAGGAAACACACCTCAGTGAGAAAGACACTACATCAGAGTACAAGGCTGGAAAACAACTTTACAAGCAAATGGTCTCAAGAAACGAGATAGTAGCCATTCTAATATCGAATAAAATTAACTTTCAAACAGAAATTATCAAAAAGATAAGGGAGGACACTTCATGTTCATCACAGAAAAAATCCAGCAAGATGAATCCTGAATATCTATGCTCTAAATGCAAGGGCACCTATATTAAAAAAAAAAAAAGAAAAAAGAAAAAAACCCTTACTAAAGCTTAAAGCACATATTGCACCTCACACAATAATAGTGGGAGTCTTTAAAACCCATTCTCAGCAATGGACAGATCATTGAAACAGAAACTAAGTAGAAACAAAAAGACACTAACAGAAGTTATATACCAAATGGTTTAACAGATATCAATAGAAGATTTCATCCTAAAAACAAAAGAATATAGATTCTTCTTAGCACCTCATGTTACCTTCTCCAAAATTGGCCATATACTCTGTCACAAAATAAGTCTAAACAAATACAAAATGATTGAAAAAATTCCTTGCATTCTATCCACAAGAGACTAAACCTGGTTTTTGGTAACAATAAAAAGGACAGAAAGCCCATATATGCATGGAAGTTGAATAATGCTTTACTTAATGATAACATGGTCAAGGAAGAAGTAAAGAAAGAAATTAAAGACTTTTTAGAATTGAATGATAATTAAGGCAAAACATACCCAAATTTATAGAACACAATGAAAGCAGTGCTAAGAGCAAAACTCATAGATCTGAGTGCCTCCGAAAAGAACCTGGAGAAAGCATACAGCAGCAGCTTGAGAGCACACCTGAAAGCTCTAGAAAAAAAAAAAGAAGCAAATACAACAAAGAGGAGTAGATGGCAGTAAAATAATCAAAGTCTGGGCAAAAAAAAAAAGGAGAAACAAAAGGACTATAAAAAGAATCAAGAAAACCAGGAGCTGGTTTTTTGAGAAAAATCAAGAAGCTAGATAAACCATTAGTCACACTAACCAGAGGGCAAAGAAAGACTACATGAATTCACAAAACAGCCTACTACAACAGTCTATACTCAACAAAACTGGAAAATCTGGATATAATGGACAATTTTATTAGATAGATATCAAGGACCAAATTTAAATCAAGATCAGATAAACCATCTAAGCATTCCCATAACTCCTAAAGAAATAGAAGCAGTTACTAAAGTTCTCCCAACCAAAAAAAAAAAAAAAAAAAAAACCAGGACCAGGACCAGATGGATATAGTGCAGAAATCTATCATACCTTCATAGAAGACCTCATACCAATACTGTGAAAACTATTCCCCAAAAGAGAAACAGAAAGAACACTATCCAATTCATTCTTTGAAGCCACAATTATGCTTCTATCAAAACCACACAAATACTCAATAAAGAAAGGGAACTTCAAACCAATTTCCCTTACGAATATAAACACAAAAATCATCATCCATCGTGATCAAGTAGGCTTTTTCCCCATGCTGCAGGAATGGTTCAATATACAGAAATCCATCAATGTAATCTACTATGTAAACAAACTCAAACCAAAAAAACACATGATAATTTTATTAGATGCTGAGAAAACATTTGACAAAATTCAACACCCCTTCATGTCAAAAGATTTGCAAAGAGCAGGAATTCAAAGCCCATGCCTAAACATAGTAAAAGCAATATACAGCAAACCAGTAGCCAACATCAAACTAAATGGAGGGAAAATTGAAGTAATCCCACTAAAATCAGAGACTAGACAAGGCTGCCCACTCTCTCCTTACTTATTCCATTTAGTATTCAAAGTCCTAGCTAGAGCAATGAGACAATGAAAGGAGGTCATAGGTTTACACATTGGTAAGGAAGAAGTCAAAATATAACTATTTGCAGATGATATGATAGTATACTTACGTGACACCAAAAGTTCTATGAGGGAACTTCTAAGCTTGATAAACAACTTCAGCAAAGTGACTGGGTATAAAGTAAACTCAAACTAATCAGTAGCCTTCCTCTACTCAAAGGATAAACAGGCTAAGGAAGAAATTAGGGAAATGACACACTTCACAATAGTCATAAATAATGTAAAATAACTCAGTGTGACTCTAACCAAGTAAATGAAAGATCTATATGACAAGAACTCCAGGTTTCTGAAGAAAGAAATTGAAGAATATCTCAGAAGATGGATAGAACTTCCATGGTCATGGATTGGTAGGATTAATATAGTAAAAATGACCATTTTGCCAAAAGCAATCTGCAATCTACAAATGAAATCCACATCAAATTTCCAACTCACTTCTTCATAGAGTTAGAAAGAGCAATTCACAAATTTATTTGGAATAACAAAATACCCATGATAGGAAAAAATATCCTTAACAATAAAAGAATTTCTGGGGGACTCGCCATCCCTGACAGCGAGCTGTATTAGAGAGCAATAGTAATAAAAACTGTATGGAATTGATATAGAGACAGGCATGTAGATCAGTGAAATAGAATTGAAGACACAGAAATGAATCCACCCATCTATGGTCACTTGATCTTTGACACAGGAGCTAAAACCATCTAGTGGAAAAAAAAGAAACAATTTTCAACATATGGTGCTGTTTCAACTGGTGGTCAGCATGTAGAAAAATACAGATTGATCCATTTTTATCACCCTGTACAAACCTCATGTCCAAGTTGTTCAAGGACTTCCACACTAAACTAGATACACTCACACTTATAGAAGGAAAAGTGGAGAAAAGCCTTGTACTAATGGGAACTGAGGAAAGTTTCCTGAACAAAATAACAACGACTTATGCTCTAAGATCAAGAATTAACAAATGGGGACCTCATAAAACTCCAAAGCTTCTTTAAGGCAAAGGACACAGTCATTAGAACAAAATAGCATCCAACAGATTGGGAAAAGTCCTTTACCAACCCTATATCAGATAGAGTGCTAATGTCCACTGTATACAAAGAACTGAAGGAGGTAGTCTCAAGAGAATACAATAACCCTATTTTAAAATAATGTACAAAGCTAAACAAAGAATTCTCAGCTGAGGTATATCAAATTATTTAAAAGTGCCTAAAGAAAATTCAACATTCTCAGTCATCAGCGGAATGCAAATCAAAACAAGTCTGAGATCCCAGCTCACACCAGTAAGAATGACTAAAGTCAAAAATCAGGTGACAACTGATGCTGGCGAGGATGTTGAGAAATGACACTCTCCTCTGTTGCTGAGGGGATTGCAAGTTGGTACAATCATTCTGGAAATCAGTCTGGCAGTTCCTCTGAAAATTGGATATATTTTTACCTAAAGATGCAGCTATACCACACAAGGGCACATACCCAAAGGATGCTCTAACATTTATCAAGGACACATGCTCCACTATATTCATAGCAGCCTTATTTATAATACCCAGAAGCTGCAAGGAACCGAGATGTCCTTCTACAGAAGGGTGGATACAGAACATGTGGTACATTTACACAATGGAGTACTACTCAGCTATTCAAAACGAGTGCATGAAATTTATAGGCATATGGATAGAACTAAAAAATATCATCCTAAGTGAGGTAATCCAATCACAAAAAACCCCACTCATGGTATACACTCACTGATAAGTGAAAATTATCCCAAAAGCTCAGATTACTCAAGATATAATCCAGAGTTCACATGAAGCCCAAGAACAAGGACAAAGTGCAGATGCTTCAGTCCTTCTTAATGAGGGGAACAAAAATATTCATAGGAGGAGATATGGAGAGAACGTTTGGAGCAGAGATTGAAGAAATGGCCATTCAGAGCCTGCCCTACCTTGGTGTCTAGTCCATACACATACAATCACAAAACCTAGACAATATTGCTGATGCCAAGAAGTGCATGCTGACAGGAGCCTAATATACCTGTCTCCTGAGAGCCTCAGCCAAAGCATGACAAATACAGAGGTGAATGCTAGAAGCAAACCATTTAACTGAGAATGGGATTCCACTTGGAAGATTTAGAGAAAAATGAAGGAGCCAAAGTGGGTTGCAATCCCATAAAAGCAATAGTACCAACAAACCAGAGCTCACATTTACTAAACCAGCACCTAAGAGTACACATGACCCAGACCCATGGCTCCAGCTGCATATGTAGACAAGGATGACCTTGTTGGGCACCAATGGCAGGAGAAGTCATTGGTCCTGCCAAGGCTAGACCCCCCAGTGCAGGTGAATATCAGGGTGGGGAGGCAGGAATGGGTGGATTGTTTGGTGCAGGAACACCCTAATAGAAGAAGGAGTAGGAGGATGGGATAAGGGATTTATGGACAGGAAATTGGGAAAGGGGATAACATTTGAAATGTAAATTTAAAAAATCCAATAAAAAAGATAATAATTTGACAAATGCCACACAATATATTTTAAATAGCAAGCACTCACAAGTAAACTCAGGGTATAACAAGTGACTTTAAATATAATTATGTTTTAAAGATTAAAAATTAATATTCTTAAACTATGGAAATCAGAGACTAGCAAAATAATTCAGTAGATAAAACATTTTAATATGAGCCAGAAATCTGTATTTAAACCCTGAGACTCACATGATTTGTTTTTGTTATTGTTGTTTTGTTTTTCATTTGTTTGTTTGTTTGTTGCATTTTTTAATATATACTCCTAATTGTATCCTGCTCCTGGTTCACCCTCTGACTGTTTCACATCTGATATCTCATCCCACCGACTTCTCCACCAGTTACCATCAATGACAGCAGATCGCTCCACCCCCTGGGTCCTCAAGTCTCTTGAGGGTTAGGTATATTTTCTCTGTCTGAACCCTGATCCAGCAGTCCTCTGGATATGCTGGTGTATGCTGCCTGGTTGTTGGTTCAGTGTCTGAGAGATCTAAGGAGTCGAGGTTTATTGAGATTTCTGTTCCTCCTAAAGGAAGGACTTGAAGTTCCTCCTTAGCTTCTTCCAGCTTTTTTATAATTCAGCCACAGGGGTCAGCAGTTTCTGTGCATTGGTTGAGTATAAATATCTGCCTCTGAATTATTTAGCTGTTATTTGGTTATTTCGGAGGGCAGTCTTGATAGGTCCCTTTTGTGAGTACACCAGAACCTAAGTAATAGTGTCAGGCCTTGGGGCCAACCCTAAAGGTGAATCCCACTTTGGACCTGTCACTGTACCTACCTCCTTTTCCTGAGGTTCTTCTCCATTTTTTCCCTACAGTTCCTTCAGAAAGGAAAAATTGTGGGTCAGAATTTTTGACTATGGGACAGCAATCTGTGATTTCCTTTCTTTCTGCTGGAGGTAGGTTCTACAAGTTCCCTCTGCCCACTGAAGAGAATTTCATCTAAGGTCCCTCCCTTCATGTCCTGAGATTCTCTCACCTCCCAGGTCTCTGGCATATTCTAGAGGGTCCCCCCACTTTCTACTCCATGAATTTTGCCTATTCCCATCTTTCTACTGGCCCTCGGAGCTTCATTCAGTTCTTTTCCCCAACCCAGTACCTGATCATGTTCTCTTCTACTCCCTGTCCACTGTCCTACCCCAGTCCCCCCTTCCCTCCCTCCTCCTGTGATTTTCTTCATCCTCCCAAGTGGGATTAAGGTGTCCTCACTTCGGCACTTCAGCATGTTAACATTTTTGAGTTCTGTGGACTGTATCTTGGTTACTCTGTACATTTTTTGCTAATATCCACTTAGTAGTGAGTACATACCATGCATGTCCTTTTGGCTCTGAGTTACCTCACTCAGCATATTTACCAGTCCCAGGCATTTGATTGAAAAAACTCAGGATGTCCTCATTCTTAATAGCTGAGTAGTACTTCATTGTGTAAATGAAACATGTTTTCTGTATTCATTCTTCTGTTGGAGGATATCTGGGTTGTTTCCAGCTTCTGGCTATCACAAACAATGACATTATGTACACAGTGGAAAACGTGCCTCCATGGCATGATGGGGCATCTTTTGGTACTAATCCCAGGAGTGGTATAGCTGGGTATTCAGGTAGATCTATTTCCTGTTTTCTGAGGAACCTCCAGATTGATTTCCAAAGGGGTTATACCCATTTGCAAACCTACCAGCAATGGAGTAGGGTTCCTCTTTCTCTCCACATCTTTACCAGCATGTACTGTCACCAGACGTTTTGAACTTAGCAATTCTGATTGGTGTAAGGTAGAATCTCAGGGTAATTTTGATTTGCATCTCCCTGTTCACTAAGGATGTTGAACATTTCTTTAGGTGCTTTGAGATTCCTCTATGGTGTATTCTTGGTTTAGTTCTATACCCCATTTTTAAATTGAATTGTTTGGTCTTGTGGTGGTTAGCTTCTAGGGTTCTATATATATTTTTGATATTAGCCATCCTTCAGATGTGTGGTTAGTGAAGTTTTTTCCCGATCCATAGGTTGCCTATTTGTCTTATTGACTCTGTTCTTTGGCTTACAGAAGCCTTCCAGTTTCATGAAGTTCCATTTATCAATTCTTGATCTTAGAGCGTGAGTCATTGATGTTCTGTTTAGGAAATTTCCCCCTGTGCAAATGAGTTGAAGACTCTTTCCCACTTACTCTTCTATTAGATTGAGTATATCTGATTTTATGTTGAGCTCCTTGATCCACTTGGACTTGAGTTTTCTGCATGGTGACAAATATAGGTCTATTTTCATTTTTCTACATACAATCAGTTAGCAGCATTTATTGAGGATGCTATCTTTTTTCCATAGTATATTTTGGGCTTTGTTTTCGTAGATCATGTATGCATAAGGATGTGTTCTTATTTCTAGGTCTTTAATGGTATTCCTTTGATTAAATGTCTGCCTATGTACCAATACCATACAGTTTTTTATCACTATTCCTCTGTAGTGGAGCTTGAGGTCAGGGATGGTGATTTCCCTCAGCAGTTCTTCTATTGTTAAGAATTGTTTTCACTCTTGGGTTTTTTGCCTTTCTAGATGATTATGAGAGTTGCCCTTTCTATGTCTTTGAAGAATTCTGCTGGAGATTATGCTGAATCTGTAGATTGCCTTTGGTAGGGTGGCCATATTTACTATGTTGTTTCAGGCAAACCATGAGCATGGGAGATTTCTCCATTTTTTGAGATTGTTGTTGATTTCTTCCTTGAGAGACTTGAAGTTAATCTCATACAGGTCTTTCTTGGTTAGAGTTTTCCTATATTATTTGTGGCTATTTTGAAGGGAGTTGTTTCCCTAAATTCTTTCTTAGCTTGTTTATCATTTGAATAAAGGAAGGCTAATGATTTATTTGATTTAATTTTATATCTGGGTACTTTGCTTGTTTATTACCTGGAGATGTTCTCTGGTAGAATTTTTGGGGTAGCGTATGTATACTATCATATCATCTGCAAATAGAAATATCTTTATTTCTTCTTTGCCAATTTTTATGCCCTTGATCTCTTCTCGTTGTCTTATTCCTCTAGCTAGAACTTCACATACTATATTGAGTAGATATGGGGAGAGTGGGCATCCTTGTCCTCAATATTAGTGGGATTGCTTCAAGTATCTCTCCATTTATTTTGATATGGGCTGTTTGCTTGCAATAAATTCCTTTTATTATGTTTACGTATGGGTTTTGAAATCCTGACCTCTCAAATACTTTTAACATGACGTGGTGTTGTATTTTGTTAAATGCATTTTCTGCATCTAAGGAGATGATCATGTGATTTTTTTGGCTTTGAGTTAGTTTATATAGTGGATTACATTAATGGAATTTTTATATTGAACTGAACTTTCATCCCTTGGAGGCAGCCTACTTGACGGTAGTGAATGATGGTTTTGATATTTTCTTGGATTCAGTTTACTAGAACTTTATTGAGTATTTTTGCATCAATATTTATCAAAAAATTGGTCTGAAGATCTCTTTTTTGCTGCATCCTTGTGTGGTTTATGTATCAGTATAATTGTGGGTTCATAGAATACATTAGGTGGTTTTCCTTCTATTTCTATTTTATGAAATATTTTGACAAATATTGATATTAGGTCTTCTTTGAAGGTCTTGTAGAATTCCACATTTATCAGGTGCCCTGAGTACAGAGGAACTCCTGGGGGTGCCTCACGCCATGGTTTCTTCAGGGGAGTAGGGTAGCCTTTGGACTCACATGGTTTAATTAAAGATCCAATTTTCACAAATTGTCTTCAGATCACTTCATGCTATGATATATGCACTCACATGCATGCATACATACTCAAAACACAGACGTGCACACACACACACACACACACACACACACACACACACACACACTGAAGTTTTAGAAATATTAAAAATATACTTAAAAAAGTGAAAACAATGCTGGAGAGATGACTTAGTGGGTATAAACACTGGCTCTTCATTCAGAAGACCATAGTTCCATGTACTACACACACTTGAACACTCTCAAATTTGATTTTTCCTTCTTCAATAGCAATCTGCAACCAAATTTTTCTTAGTTAGTGGTGGCAACATGTGAATTCCTGTACAACCTTTTCTAGAATTAGGGCTGGCTTGACCTTTTGCTGTTGTTTTGCAGATAATCTCTGCTGTGAAGAGTTCATTAGTGTGATCCCCATGTTACAGATTTTCCCCATCTTTTGTTCTTTATATTATTCATGCATTTTCATCATCAATGTTCCATTAAACTTGACAGGAATATAGAGTATGTACAAAGGTTTCCCATTTAGTTCTGAGCACTCAAGTTTATATTGATTTATTTTCTCTTCTCAATTTTTATAATTAATACAGTGCTGCATATCCAATATTTTACACACACAGTTAATATTAATTAATATATTTTTTGTTTTTATGCCAAACATTTTAGGTGTTTTCACAACTGCGACCTCAAAATCATAGAGATTCATTTAATATTATTTGTAGAAAATAATAAAATGAAGGCTACTGAGAAGACATATATTTTCTGTATTTGTTTTGAATATTTGTCATCATATAAAAATTATTCATCCCAAGTGTGCAAATTAAATGTGTTGTACAATATTTGACTTCATTTTTGAGCTAGTCAGAGTAACTAAATATAATTCTTATAAATGTACTATATGTAGGTCATATTATTATATATACTGAATGGTGGAAATTGTTTTAAATTCTGTGATTTTTCATTTACACTCAATCTATGATCAGAGAAACAGGCCATGTGAAAATGTAAGGAAAATCACATTACAAAGGCAAATTATACAACTCCCATTTATTCACAAAAGTTCCCTTCTAAATCTTTGTTTGCAATTGAGTAAATAGTTTAGTTATTGTTTCTGACTAGGTTCTGTGGGTACCTACACAGTTTCGCCCCATACATATTTTTATATCTGAATACATTGATATTTTGCATATGAGTGAGCTTCCACACACATCCCAGAATAAGTTATAAACATCACTATGAAAAAGTGACAGTTTCTCATATATTCTGTGTTTGAGCTTCTTTACATCATGATCTTGATAGGATGTGTATTGCTGATCTTCATGTTTGAAAAATCATCACACATCTAAACAACCACATGTTTCTTCACAAATGCTATTTGATATTTAATCTAAAATAAACTATAACATTAACTTCATGTATCCATGAAAGTCCTAAATATCATTTCTAATATATTTGTGTCAACTTGATTTCTTATCTACTGCATTATTTGTGTAGTTTGCTTTTGTGTATATTAATTGAATCCAACATTTCTCTGTCAGCAAACAGAGTACAAGTTTTAGGGTGATTTATACGTACCACCACTTATGGCTCAAATTAAAATGGAAGTTTGTCATTATTTAACATTGTAATAGTCAATCTCACAGTTATTTTTAGGAGCAATCCAAGATATCCCTGCAGCCTGTAAACACACTGCATTTCTTAGATGGAATCTTGGGGTTCATAAACTAATGATTATATTTTCTAAGAAAACTATGAAAATTATTTCTATCAAAATATGCACTATAACTCATAAATATAAAAGCTTAAAGTTTTGTAAATAACAGTGTTGAAATGATGATTTCAGATAATTATAATTTTGTTCCAAATTCACTGCTTGTATTTATAACTATACTTCTTTTTGTTTTCATTCATGAATAATTGCTTGATGAGCTTCATGGGAAGATACAGTGATAATATAGTAAATTAAATTGTCTGTCACAAAATTTTATAAATATTAAGAGATTCAGTTAATACTTATTACATCAACTTTATATTAATTTTAATGAAGTTTTACTTATCATTAAACTAACCGCAGTGGTTAAGTTCTCTTTATGTTCTTCTTATTCTGCTTCACTCAGAATGCTGAAGGCTCGGAGTATGGCTTTTACTTAGGACTTGAATTCAACACAATCTTTTTAGATAAAAAGCATGTATCTATCAGTGGGCGTTCATGGATCCCTGATCTCTCTGTGGTGTCTACTCTAAAATTACTAGGCTTCACTGAAAGCTTCTCATAATATTTCAAAGATTATTTTATGACTGCAAATATAGTTTTATTAATCAAGAAAGTGTGTCATATTTTATACATGCATTATGCATATTTTCAGTTATTATCTGCATTATGTCATATCATAAAAATATATAGTAATGAAAGATTATTTAGTATGAAGACCAAGAAGATTGACAATTTTTATGAAACCCAAAAATGATAAACAAAACACAAAGTGTGATTTATGATATTCCAAACAATATCCAGAGACTATATGCTAATTAGTAAATTGTGCTGACATAAGAGTGCGGCCTTGAGAATCCATTGTCGTTTGCAAATGGCATTCCCAAACTCTAGTGACATGGTGATTAAAATTGAATAATGAAAATTTAAATTTGTTAAGGTAAATTCATTGATAGCTAAGAATAAAAACATAAATGTGCTCATATTGGATTCTCAGTACACAATATACATACAATATTTTTATATATGTACTCATGTGCAAGGTTCATATTGAGTTAAAGATGTCAGTCTTATCCCTTATTTACACTTTCTTCATGGGAAAATACTCAACACTAATCCTTTTAGTTTTTGAAATGTACAATATATTTGAATAAAATGTAATATTTATTGATTTTTTATTGCTAATATTTGTATTCTGTATACAACATGTTCTGATTACTATCACTTTATATCCCCTTTATCTCAATTCCATCACAATTAATTCTGCTCCTTTCCTTACTAACTATCCTTTTTCTGTGTACATGAATTTTGGGTTTTTTCTATGACTCATTGAGTTTCAACAGGACCTTATTAATGAAATATCCACTGAAGCTTGTAGAGGTTAAAAGAGGTGATTTTTTTCTTATTTCTGAATCTATGATTAACAAGTACTTTAACGGTAAAGACTCACAGATGTTCTTTGCTCTCCATGTCTGTCTGGTTACAGATGAAATCTTTTGTAAACCCTTTGTAGGAGTTTACTTTTAAACCCTGTATTCCTAGACTATGGAATCTGGTTGCTTTTCTCTATATATATATTCTGTATTTTTATTTCTTCCTGATCTTCAAGGAATCTCTAAGAAGATGGTATAAGTTTATTATTTAAGGCTGACATTCTTCTTTAATTGATTTCCATCACTTTGTATAACCATGAACATCTTCATTATCTACCAATACACTAGAAGAGGAGGTTCTTCTGAGAAAAACAGACAGCAATAATTTAGTGTTTGATACTAAAATTATATATGTATATAATATATCATATACTAATGTATATGTTAATAGATATACAATTATATATATGAGAGTGTGCATATATATATATATATATATATATATATATATATATTGTGTACAATTTCAGGTAAATGTAAAATAATAGATTCCTTAAGGTTTTATCAAATTTTTATGAGCTATTCGTCTCTCTACCCTACTCTTTTCCTATATTCATCAAACTCCACCATCCCAAGTAGGGCTGCCTCCCTATTTTTACCAACTTTTCCCTTAACTTAGTCTTCAGTCTGCTTTTCTCCTTTCTATCCATACCCTTCCTTGATCTCCTTTTACTCTCCTGGATTATCTTGTTATTTTGTACTGTATAATCATTTCTGAAGATTGAGAATTCTAAAAATATCTAGTAGAAATCATATATCATGCCTACAATGTTACAGATGTAGGATAGACTTTCTGAATAGAACATTTGCAGAAAAATTAAGGTCAATAATTGACAAGTGGGACTGAATCAAATTAGAAAGCCTCTGAATAAGTAATAAACTATCATTTGTTCAAAAAGCATCGCACATATTACAGAGAATTTTCGCCAGCTATGTAACCTAGGAAAGATTACTATTAAGAATATATAAATAAATCAGTAAAAACACAAAGAAATACAAAAACAAATGGCTCAAGCACACTTTCAAAAATTACATTTCATTATGTCATGTCTCTTTATGTTAATAGCAGAACAGTATTCCATATGTTTTTCTATCCTTTTTCAATTGAGATACCTCCAGTTTGTTTGCAGTTACTGTCTATTACACATAAAGCTGCTATACACATAGTTGAGCCAGTGTCCCTCAGGTGTAGTAAGGCATATTGTGTATACATGCACAGAAGTGGTATAGCTAAGTCCTGGGGTGGTACTATTCCTCATTTTCTGAAACCAACAAATTGATTTTAAAACTGGATATACAAGTTTGCTCTTTCACCAGCAGTGCAGGTATATTCTACACACTCCAGAACATTCCCAGCATGTGCTGTCCCTTGAAATTTTTTATCATAACCATTCTGATGGGTATAAGATGAAATTTCAGAGTCATTTTGATTTGCCTTTCCTAGATGAGTAAGGGTGTTGAATATATTTTTAAGTGTTTCTCTGTCTTTTGAGAGTTCTCTCCTGAAAATTTAGTTTAGCTCTGCATACCATATTTAAATTGGTTTTCTTGGTGTCTAAATTTGTGAGTTCTTTTTACATTATGCATATTAGATGTAGGATTAATGAAAATCTTTCTTAGTCTTATGGAAGCAGTTTCAGGAGGTCGCATTGATTAATTGGTCACCTGAGTGCTTTAGCTAATTTTGTTTTATAAAGAAATGTGTTTTCAGTGCCAATGTTTTCAAGGGCCTCACTTTTCTTTAATTGTTGTATCCAGGTTTATGTTGAGGTACTTGATCCCCTTGGATTTGAGTTTTGTGAGGTGTGATAGATACGAGTCTATTTGCATTTTTTACATGCAGACATCCAGTTAGACCAGCATCATTTGTTGAATGATGCTGTGAATTTTCCATTGTATGGTTTTTATTTCTTTGTCAAGTAAAATGTGAATGAATGGAACTAGATAATATCATCCAGAATTAGATAAGCGAGACCCCAAAAAAACATCTTGGATATGTACTCACTTGAAGTGGATATTAGCCATAAAGTGCAGGATAACTATGCTATAATTTACAGATCCAATGAAACTGTAATAATGTGGGCTAAAGGTAGGATGCATGAATCTCACTTCTATGGAAAAACAAAGTGGTCATTGGGAATATATAGAGGGGAGGAACTGGATTGGAGAAGGGATGAAAGGGATGATGGGGATGGAGGTCAGTTGTGGGGTGAGTGAGGTCTGTAGAGGGCTGGGACTATGAATGGAAATCATGCAGATCAACTCTGGGGCTAGCTAAAGACTTATAGTCAGACTGATTTTTTGTGGAGAGAGGCATCAATCCATCCACAAAACCGTGAACTTAAAATTTGTCCTTTCTACAATATGCACAGTAATACAATTGGAGAAGAGATTGAGGGAACAGCCAACCAATGACTGACAAACTTGAGACAAACCCATGTGAGAGAGCCAACTCCAGGCACTCTTCATGATCCTGTTATGCTTTCAGACAGGTACCTAGCAATACTGCCTCCAGAGAGGCTTTGCCCACCAGCAGAAGAAGGGATGCAGAGATCAACTGCCAAACATCAGGCAGAACTCAGGAGTCTTGTGGGGGAAAGGAGGACAGAAGAGAGTGAGACAAAGGGGTCAAGGAAAGCACAAAAATGACAACAGTCATCTCACATAACCCATTGGGGGCCACAGATACTTAAAGACCAAACAAAGTGTATGCCGAGGGTGGATCTAAGCAGCCTAAATATTTGTAGCGGATGTGTGGTTTGGTCTTCATGTGGTTTCCCTAACAATTGGAGGAGGGCTGTCTCTGTCTCTTTTCCATGGCATTGTATCATTGTCCCCTAGCTGAATTGCCTGGTTGGGCCTCATTGGGAGAGGGTGCCTTTAGTCCTGCTGTGACTTGATGCCCTAGGTCAGAGTGGTACCCAGCGGGGCTTCCCCTTCATTCAGGTGAAGGAAAGGGAATAGTGGGGGCCTTAGTAAGAGTGTGGCTGGGGCAGAGAAAAGTGGGAGATGTAAAGTGCATAAATAGGCTATTGAAAAATAATTAAATATGTCTTACAAGATAATTGGTATCTGCGTCAATTTTTATTTCTTCTTTATATGCTATTATAACCTGCCTATGATGCAATCTCACTCATTTTTTTTACTGACTTTGCAAACCTGTGCTTTCCCCCCAGAAAGACAGATATTCAAATAAAAATCGCCCTCTCTCTCCCTCTTTCTCGCTCTCCTTTATGAATTCAACTTCAGCATTCCATTCCTACCCCTAGAAAGTTGCATGTTTCTCAGGACACACATCTGAAAGGATGAAAAGATAGATACAGCTTTATTTCAGGAGCTACAGAAAGAGCTCCTCGCTAGCTGCATCCCCAGCAGGCCCTGTCCTGAAATGCCACAGAATTTCACTCATTTTAATAATCATTTCCCTGATATATCTGGATGTTGAACACTTTAAAAACAATGATTCCTAGTCATTAGTCATAGTATTTCTTATTTAGAGTAAACCATCTGAAACGTTCGAATGCCCTCTTCCTTAACCCTCATTGATTGCTGATATCTTGCAACCTTCTCCTTCTTTACAACTTACCACCACAAATAAATTTCTTCTATATTTTCTTTCATCTGATATTCTACTAACTTCATTACCTTAAAGTCCCCATCTCCCAGTGCTCTCTTTCTAATCTCCTGGAGTTTATAGGAAGTACAAAAACAAAACCTAGAGATCAAATATGGAAGAGTATATAATTCATTTGTTTTTCATTCCTTGGATACATGACTCAGAATAATTTTCCCAGTAACATTTGCTTGTTTGTGATTTCCACAATTCATTCCATTGTGTATGTGTAATGCATATTTTCATTATTCACTGATGAATTGTTGGACAATTAGTCTTTTTTCCTTCTTAATGTTTGTGAATAAAGTACAAATAAGCATTTAAGAGAGAATTTTTGTGGAAGAAAAGAGCATTATTTCAGGATACTCCAAAGAACAAACAGCTGGGTTATGTACGATTTCTCTTCCTAACTTTTTGAGGAATATTAAAAATGATCTCCATAGTGGCTGCTCTAGATTCCACTACCAAAACAGTAGGTAAATTTATTTTATTTCCTCTCCTGACAGCATTTATTGTCATTTGATTTCTTGATGATAGCTATTATAATCTGCATAAGATGCAATCTCAAATTAGCCTTAATAATCATTTCCCTGATGGCTCAGGATGTTGAACACTGTTTCCTAGTTATTGGCATTTCTTATTTAGAGAAAACCATTTGAAACTTTCAGATGCCCTCTTCCATAATTTCCTCCCAAAATAATTTGTCTTTTTTCATTTTTAAGTAATTCTGAAACAATTTTTTCTTGAATATATATTTCCGGAAGTTTCATAATTATCTCCTCAAATAAAATTTCTTCAAGTAGAATATCTCCAATAGATGTATGCGCTAGTCCAGATGTGCACTATTTGACACATATTGTGAAATTGCATGCCAAAATGCCTCTTCAATTCACATAACAATTACATTTTCCATATTGGTCACATGAAAATTATAGTCTTTAAAATGTTTCAATTATTATATCTTTAAATTAGCAGTTTTAACCAATGTTGATCAATATTTATAAGATCATTGCTGAATGCTAGTATTTTTTTCTGAATTACTTACCTTTTATATTTAATTTTTTGAACATATGTTAATTGATATATTCTAAATTTTTCTCAAATATTCAACCCAATTGCAGTCCCCCATCTTCTCTTCTCCTTCAGTCTAACCACACTTTTCTTTTCCCCCAGATCCATCACACCCCCTGCCACTCCTCAGAAAAGAACAGGCCTCCCAGTAACTTCAATCAAATGTAGCATAACAAGCTCCAATAATACCAGCACAAACCGTCACATCAAGGCTGGTGGCAGCAACCCAATAGGAACAAAAAAGTCCCACAAGCAGAAAAAAAAAAAGAGTCAGAGACAAGGCCTGTTCCCACTGTCAGAAATCCCACAAGAGCACTAAGCTACTAATTAACATTTGTATCCTTTGTAACCAATTTGTATTTTATTCAAATAATTTTGTACATAAGCATTATTCCCATATTCAAAATAAAATGTTCTCAAAAATGTGTCTCAATATAATCCCGTGAATTCATTTTTTATATTTTGAACTATATCATGTTCTTAGTTATTAAAACTACCCAAAATATTACTAAACTTCTTTCAAGTATCTCCAATTTCCATGGCTAAGTATATTTTATCTGTTTATTATTATAAAATGATTGTTATAAGACATTTTTATTCATGACAGAACTATGATTTATTAATGGTGAATGCTTGTTTTCTCACTCATGGAACTTTTCGAGTTTCTAAAACTTCTGTTTAGAATATACTTGCCAGTGTAACTAAATTTTGGATGCAATAAATTGCAAATATGGATGTGTCATGTTGAAAGCTTTATGCACCAAAGATTTTCACATGCTGTAGTCACACTTCAATTTGTTCCTCATTTATTATGCAATACTTATTAGTTCTATGCCTCCAAATTTCAAAATAAAGTGATGAAGCGAGATCGGCAACTATGCATTTGCACGCCACTCCTGCAAATTCTTTTTGATGTCATCCTTATGGTATGCAGTTTGCAAGTAGCCTGTGGAATATGAGGGTGGATTTGTAAACTTGACAGGATGTCTCAAATACTAGAAACCATAATTTCTATGCGTAGATATCTTCTCTTTCTTATCTCTGGTAGATTCTTAAAATAAAATTGAAGATCTTAACTGGCATATATGATAAAAATGGGAATTTATAAGAGCATCTGTCTTCCATTGACTATTAGAATGAATATGTATCTCCAGACATTAATTATAATATAACAAAGGACTACAGTATAATTTATTTTCATTTTTTTCTATCAATAACATATTTATATTTAGTAATATTGTTATATTTAGAAACAAATAGCTCATATCTATACTATTTAATGTCTGTCGTTTTAGAACTGCTTGATATGACTTCATTTATACCTCTTCCATTCAAACTTAACCAAGTTTACTATTATTGCACTAATATAAATTGATTTGCATTATATTATAATTCTACAGTAATCAGTGTGGTCTTGGAAAATAGATGGTTGTAGAAAAATATGAAGACTTCTGTGAAATAAGAAAATTTAAACAGTCAACCGGATTTGACCAAGACTAGTCATCATCACACAGAGTCATGAAAAGTAAATCTGTTCAACAATAGAATTTTTGAATATATGAGTCATATGCAATTCTGAAACTTGTTGAGCTTGAACCTAACATCATGAAAGTTACATCCTAAATGTCCAAAATGAAAACATTTACCTATTAAAATATTAGGATTACCTTAATTATAATTTTTTAAAGTCTGAAGTTATGAAAGATCAAAATTCCAAAAGCATAATTCTGAAAAACAAATCTTCTTTCAATTTATGAAAACTGATGTACTTGAGAAACATATAACTATAAATCACATTAGATTTGTAAAATAGAATATATAGTGATGGCATCCATACTTTAGAAGGCAGAAACCCATATAATTTCTTACTTCGTAAAGAAGTACCCAAGCCATTTGATTGTTGGTTTTGAGACAGAGGGCTTCAGGGAGTGACTGAATTGCACATAATCGTCAAGTCTGTGCTTCATATCTTAATACTTCTGCCCCTTCTCTTGAATACATTTTTCAAGAGTCATGCATTACAAGCATGCCAAAATATATCGCTACCTGCAAAAAACATTTGTTTTCATAAATATAGTTGTAATATTTGGAAAAATTATTTTAAAAAATAAGAGAACGAAGAGGAGGATGGATGTCTTCTGTAAAAACAGAAGTCCTAATCACAGGGTTTGAAAATAAAAGCAAATAAAAAGAAAAGGGATTTTTCTAGATGATATATAGCTTGGGGATGATTTTTTCCAACAATATTATCGAAAAAATCAATCATGAAGATAGATAAATTACCAACTATATTTTCTTGAAGAAAAACTTCTGACATGCCAAAGGTAATGCTAAGGGAGTAAGAAAAACACCAACAAACAGATCTTTCCCTTTTAATCTTCCTTCTCTATCTTGCTGCATTGTTCCAGCTTCAAACACAAGCAGACATTCCCTGATAGCCTTAGGGCTTATGCTGCAGAGTCATAAGTAGGAAAGTAGGGAAAAATCGATACCTTTCCTATTGCTCCAGAATCCAACTCCACCCTAAGTTTTATACCAAGTCCTATGAAAGGAAACTTTTCCATTAAGAACCTATACCCAACAGAACACAAAGACCTTCTCCAACTCATTCCAGCATTCCAGCATCCAATATTAGCAGGAACACCCTATGTACATACCAGCTGAGGAGGCCAGGAGAAAAGATCCCTCATACCCATCAAAAGCCTCAAAAATACTATACAAACTAAGGAATAAAATACACACTAAACAAAGACAAACCCAGAAATTAGCACGTAGATTTAAAATCATCCCCAAAACAGATGACGACATGGTTGAATAAAAACATAGTCAATAATAATTATCTTTCCACACCAGGCCATGAGTATTTAAACATGGATGGAACATGAACAAAACAGACCTTAAACAGAACTATATTAAAGTGATAGAAGTACTTAAAGAGGGAATTAATAAATCCCTGAAAGTAATAATAAAGACAAGGTTCATGGACAGAAAATAGACATGCATGAGAGAACCTGGCTCATTAAAGGAACAATAGAAATGTAATAACAAAGGTCACAGAAAGGCTTCCTATTTCCATCTGGACCCCGTGCTAAGGCTGTCAAATAGCCCTCTGAACCAGAAACCTGCCAAGAGAGAAATGGTCTCCCCAGAGTTCTCTTACTCCAAAGTCCAAAAGTGAGATCCACTTTCTCTCAATCAACTGTCCAATGAGCGACCCACTCGGAATGCATAGGGCACCGTAACTACCTAGCAGCCTGGAACAGGATCCTTCACTTCTCCACCTGCACCCAGAGCTAAGTCTGTCCCATAGCCCAGCTGACCCAAAGCCTGCCCCGAGAGAGCTGGTCTCCCATGAGTGTTCTCACTTCTAAGTTCACAATCTCACAGTACCATGGTAGGGACAAGCTCCAGTCAGAAATCGCATGACCAACTAACATCAAAGATAACCAGAAGGTGAGAGGCAAGCACAGGAATGTAAGCAAGAGAAACCAAAATTACTTGTCATCATCAGAGCCCAGTTCTCCCACCAAAGAAAATACAGGATAACACAACAAACCAGTAAAGCAAGATTTGGATTTAAAATCAGATCTCATGATGATGACAGAAGACTTTTAGAAGGACATAAATAACTCCCTTACAGAAATACTGGAGAACACAGGTAAACAAGTAGAAACCACTAACGAAGAAAACAAATATCCCTCAAAGAGTTACAGGAAAATGCGACCAAATAGGAAAAGGAATTGAAAAAAACTATCCAGAATCTAAAAACAAAAATTAAAACAATAAAGAAATCACAGACAGATAACCCTGGAGATAGAAAACCCAGGAAAGAGATTAGAAGTCATAGACAGATTAGCCTCACAAACAGAATACAAGGGACTAAAGAGAGAATTTCAGGGGTGGAAGATACCATAAATAACATTGACACATGAATCTAAGAAAATACAAAAAGCAATATGCTCCTAACCCAAAACATGCAGGAAATCCAGGACACAGCGGGACCACATAACCTAAGAATAATAGATATTGAATAGCAATAAGACTCCCAAGTTAAAGGGGCAGGAAAAATCTTCAACAAAATTATGGATGAAAACTTCCTTAAAGAAAGAAATGCTCATGAACATACAAGAAGCCAACAGAACTGCAAACAGATTGGACCAGAAAAGAAATTCTTCCTGTCACAAAATAGTCAAAACAGCAAATACACAAAACAAAGAAAGAATATTAAAAGCACTAAGGGGAAAAGGTCAAGGAACGTATTAAGGCAGACCTTTTGGAATTACATGAGACATCTCAACAGAGACTATAAAAGCTAGAAGATACTGAAACAATGTCATAGAGACCTTAAGAGAACACAAATGGGGGTTGGGGATTTAGCTCAGTGGTAGAGCGCTTGCCTAGCAAGCACAAGCCCCTGGGTTCGGTCACCAACCCCGAAAAAAAGAAAAAAGAAAAAAAAAAGAGAGAACACAAATGCCAGTCCAGCAAATCTCTCAATTACCATAGGTGGAGAAACCAAGATATTGCACGAGAAAATCAAATTTCTTTCCAATATCTTTCCACAAATTCAGCCCTACAAAGGATGGAAAACTCTAACACAGGGAAGGAAACTACACCCTAGAAAAAGCAAGAAATTATTCTTCATTCAACATCCCCCCAAAAAAGATAGCCACACAAACATAATTTCACTTTTAACAAAAACAAAAATAACAGGAACAGCAATCACTATTCCTTATTATCTTTTAACATAAATGGACTCAATGTCCCAATAAGAAGACATAGACTACCAGACTGAATATGTAAACAGGACTCAGCATTTTGCTGAACGCAGGAAACACACCTTAGTGACAAAGGTAGACATTATCTAAGACTAAAGGACTGGGGAAAAAAATCCAAGCAAATGGTGCCAAGAATAAAGCAGGAGTAGCCATTCTAATATTGAATAAAATCAACTTCAATTAAAAATTATCTACAAAGTTAAGGAAGGATACTTCATACTCATCAAAAGAAAAATCTATCAATATGAACTCTCAGGTCTGAACACATATTATCTAAATGCAATGATACCCACATTCATTAAAGAACCGTTACTAAAGCTCCAAACATACATGCCCCACAGAGATTAATAGTAGGCGACTTCAGCACACCATTTTTATAAATGGACAGACCATAGAAAGAGAAACTAAACAGAGACAAAAGGAAACTAACAGAAGTAATGAACCAAATAGATTTAACAGAATCTTTTGAACATTTCATGCTAGAACAAAAGAAAATAACCTGTTCTCAGCCCCTGATGGCACCTTCTCCAAGACTGATCATATAATTGGTCACAAAACAGGCCTCAACAGTTCTGAAAAGATTGAAATATGCCAATGCATCCTATGAGATCCCCACGGACTAAGGACTAAGGCAGGTCTTCAAAAACAAACAAACAAACAAACAAACAAACAAAGAACAACAACAAAAACCCAGAAAGCCCATATATACATGGAAACTGAACAAGGTTTTACATACTGATAACTTGGCAAGGAAGAAATAAAGAAAGAAATTAAAACATTTTTAGAATTTAATGAAAATAAAAGCAAAACCCACCTAAACTTACAGAATACAAAGAAAGCAGTGGTAAGATGAAAATTCAAAGCTCTGAGTGCCTCCAAAAAGAAACTAGAGAGAGCATATACTAGCAGTTTGACAGCACACATGAAACATCTAGAACAAAAAGAAGGAAATACATTGAAGAGAAGTGTACAGCAGGAAATAATGAAACTCAGAGCTTAAATCAACCAAGTAGGGGGAAAAAAAGAACCATACAAAGAATTAACAAAATCAGGAGGAACTGTGGTATTTTTGTTTTTGTTTTTATTTTTGAGAAAATCAACAAGATATATAAACACTTAGCCAGACTAGCCAGAGGGCACAGAGACCTTACCTAAATGAATAAAATCAGAAATGAAAAGGAAGCCATGACAATATAATCTGAGGAAATTCCCAAAGTTATCAGATATAACTACAAAAACCTATACTCTAAAAATCTGGAAAATCAGGAGGAAATGGATAATATTCTAGACCAATATCAGGTACCAAAGTTAAAACAAGATCAGATATACCATCTATACATCCCCATAACTTCTAAAGAAATAGAAGCAGTCATTAAAACTTTTCCAACCAAAAAACCCAGGACCACCTTTCATTAGCGCTGAATTCTAGCAGATATTTAAAGAATGTAAAATACCAATACTCTTCAAACTGTTCCACAAAATAGAAACAGAAGGAACACTACCCAATTCTTATTTTGAAGCCATACCTAAACCATAAAAAACTCTACAAAGAAATAGCAAAAAAATAATAAAAAAAATATATTGGTGTGACTCTAACCAAGCAAAGGAAGCTCTATATGACACAAACTTCAAGTCTCTGAAGAAAAGAATCAAAGAATATCTCAGAAAATGGTAAGATCTCCAATGCTCATGGTTTGGCAGAATAAACACACTAAAAGTGACCCTATTTTTGAAAGGAATCTACAAAGTCAATGCAATCCCCATCAAAATTCCAACTCAATTCTTTATAGAGTTAGAATGTACAATTTGCAAGTTCATTTGGAATAACAAAAGTCCCAGTATAGGAAAAACTGTTTTCAACAATAAAAGAACTTCTGGGGCACCTCAAGCTGTATTACAGAACAATGGTGATAAAACTGTATGGTATTGGTACAGAGTCAAGCGGGTAAATCAATGGAATAGAAATGAAGATCCAGAAATGAGTCCATACAGCTATGATAGGTATGATCACTTGGCTTTTGCCATTCCAAAAAGAAAAAACAAAACAAAACAAAACAGCATTTTCAACAAAGGGTTCTGGTTCAAGTGGAGGTCAGCATGTATAAGAAGGAAAATCGACCCATTCTTATTTCCTTGTACAAAACTCAAATCCAAGTGTATCAAACACAGCCACATAAAACCAGATACACTGAATTCAACAAAAGACAAAGTGGGGAAGAGTCTGGAACACATAGGCAGAGGGGAAATTTTCCTGAAAAGAACACTATTGACTTAGGCATTAAGATCAAGAATTGACTAGTGGGAGCTCGTAAAATTGCAAAGCTTCTATAAGGAAAAGGACAATAGGAGAAAAGGCCACTAACAGATTGGGAGAAGATTTTCACTATTCCTACATCTGGTAGAGGGTTAATATCCAGTGTTTCCAAAAAACTCAAGAAGTTAACTCCAGAGTACCAAATAATTGTATTTAAAAATGGGGTACAGAGTTACACAAAAAATTCTCAAAATGAGGAGTATTGAATAGCAAAGAATCACCTAAAGAAATGTTCAACATATTTAGTCATTAGGGAAATGCAGACCAAAACAACCCTGAGATTCCACCTCACATCAGTCATAATGGCTAAGTCCAAAACCTCACGTAACAGGAGATGCTGTATAGGACGTGGAGAAAACACAACATTCCTCTATAGTTGGTGGGATTGCAAGCTGGTACAACCACTTTGGAAATCAGTCTGGTGGCTCCCCTGAACATTGAACATTGTGCTACCTGGGGACCCAGCTATACCACTCCTGAGCAGATACCCAAAAGATGTTCTATCATATAACAAGGACATATGCTTCACTATGTTCATAATAGCCTTATTTACAATAGCCAGAAGTTAGAAAAAACCCAGATGTACTTATTGAGTGAGGTTATCTAGTCACAAAAGAACACACATAGTATGCACTCAGTGATAAGTGGATATTACCCCAAAGTCTCGGGATGCCCGAGATACAATTCAGAGAACATATGAAGCTCAATAAGAAGGAAGAAGTATTAGTACTTCTTAGACGGGGGAACAAAATACTCATGGGAAAAGTTACAGGGACAATGATTGGAACAGAGACTGAAGGAAAGGCCATCCAGAGACTGCCCCACCTGGGGATCCATCATGTATGCAAACACCAAACCAAGTCACTATTGCTTGGTTTACAATGAAGTGCTTGCTGACAAGAGCCTGATATGGATGTCTGTAGGGCTCTGGCACCCAGGGGCTCTTCATGGAGATCGCTGGCCCACTTAAGTGTACTGGATTAGGTGAGGTGGAGAGAGAACTCGGGAAGGGAGTGAGAACAGCTTCTTCTGCTCCCAGCTGCCAGTCTTTCTCCTTTCTGAGTCAGCTTGCCTCTTTGGTTGCTCAGGCTGGTCTGAGCCAGCAGGAGACTGACTAGCCAGTTGAGAGGTGCAGGGGAGCTTCTGGTGGAGATTTCCGGGAGAGCGGATCTCTTCCTCAAGTGAAGGTGTAACAGCTCTTAAGCAAGAAGCTCTCAGACGATGGAATAATTCCTGCAAACCTTTGCAGGAATTCTGAACACGACAGTTGAATAGTTGTTTGGATAGGTGAGTGTCTGAGAGCGGGTACTTCCTATTGGTTTAGCCTGAGAGATTGGGAAGACCTTATCTACATATTCAGGAGCATGGTCCTGTTTCTATGACTGATCTCTCTTGAGCCTTTGTGACCTGTGGTCACATCCTAACCTGTGGAAGAGGAGCTAGGGTACCCAATAAGCTAAGGTACCCATTTTAACATTTTTACCAAAATACACTTCAAACCAAAATTCTTCAAAACTAATAGGGAAGGATACTACATACTCGTCACAGGAAAAATGCACCAAGATGCCATTTCAATTCTTAACATTTATGATTGAATAAATCACAAGTGGTGTAATGTTTGCTTCAGGTAGAGGAATCTCTCTCAACAGTCCAAACATCAATTGAAGTATTGCAGAGATCTACCTCTATATTTCTGCTTCCTGATTTAGAATACCAGGAGAGCAAATTGAGCAAGTTTAATATGAAGACACAGAGACTGAAATAATAGGCAAAGAGCCTACATATGTTTCTATGCTAAGTCCTCTGTGTAGATATTACAGCTTTTAGCTTTATATGTTTGTGAGACTCCTGACAGTGTGAGTGGTTCTCTGATTTGGACTCTTTCTTTCTGTTGGGTTGCCTTCTCTAAATACAATATGATTATTCTTGCTTTAACTTATTATATTTTATTTTGTCATGGCTCATTGTCATATCTTAAAATTCAGTTATTTTCTAATGAGAGACAGGAAAGGAGTAGATGCAAAGTGGAGCAGAGGTGGGGAGGAAGTGTAAGAAGTAGGAGGGGAAACTATAATCATGATATAATAGAACAGAATCTATTGTTAATGTAATGGGGGAAAAACTCAAAGAAATAAACATCTAAATTCCAGCTATCAGGAAATCTAGCACTGTGACTGAAAAGGGTTTACATTCATGAGATTTCCTTTATCACAGGGAAAAAAAAGGTGGAAACATACATTAACCTACTGAGGACCACAAGGGGCAGTCTGAATGAATGTGCAAGCCTTAGCTGTAGATCCTCTTCCCACTTAAGGAAGACAGTAAGATATAATTGACTGTACTAAGGCACAAGAAGAAAGATCAATTGAGCAAAAGCACACATTTAACAACTTAATATTTCCTGTCATTTCTCCAGTAGCTTTCTTATGTGTCATCTGTCTCAAGAATATTGAAAGGACAGCTTACCGTAATATTGTAGAGGGAGCCAAAAACAGATAGCAGAAAAATAGGGATAAATCTGTGAAATAATTTCATAAATGAACAAATCATTGTGAGTGATCATACTTAGTGAAAATGTATGCCCCGTAATTTTACTGAAATAATGTGCATGAATTCCTCTTCAGGAGAAAATAAAAGTATGAATATTTTAGTCCCTTTTAATGTCCTCTATCATGTGGGATGACTCACACTTACTTACAATTATTCCCTTTTAAGGACTAACAACATTAAAGTACATTCCACATCTCAACACTGACAATTAGGATGTCCAATCCTTCAGTAGTTGCTGAGCTAGGAATGCCTTGGAGTGATCTTGAAAAGCACGTAAAGATGTAAAGAGAAGATGGCTTAGAAATTGCTAAGCTCTTATTCATGCTTGCAGATGGTTGTCTCTTGCTCTTTTTCTACTAGACTTTCTGTTTCAGAAAATTGTTTTATTGGTTATAGTCAAAACATATATTGGGAAATTCTTTCCAGAATGTGCAGTCATTGAAAGGTTTGTATAACTTTTTCAGCCTTCACAACAGCAGCTGAAACAAAGAGGCTTATACATCTACAGAAAACAGGAATATTTCCTTATGTTTAATTTTCTTATATTATAGGGCTAGGTGAACTGACCATAAGAATATTATGTTTAAGGTATAATTAACCTGCTCAATGTTCCTCCTTCCCGGATTGATAAGTGGTAGGGATTTCCTATTTTGAGGGTATATATTGATATCCTAATGTTCCGTAACTCTTCTACGTGTGTGTGTGTGTGTGTGTGTGTGTGTGTTTATTTCTTAGTAGTCTCAGTTGGATTTGGACATTTATTTCAAGAGGAGGGATATGTATTTAAATTCAATATACTGACATCTGGCAATAGAGGTAAATTCTATTATTTCATGGTGTTGTCATTCTCCACAAGTTTATTTTCTTTCTTTTCAGCTCTATTTATCTAGGGCTAATTTGCTTTTATAGAACATCCTTATCTCAACAATAATGATTGTATATGGTTGCTTTTATTTTAAGAGCTTTGGTTGTACCTGTGTAATATCTGTTGAATTTGACTAGCTCCACTTCTTTTCATGGCTATGGTCCTTCAACTAGACTTAGCATAAATAGTTATTATTTTGCTATTGGGTGTTGAAGCTTCTATATTCCCTTAAGTGATGCGGCTTTTTGTAACACATGTAATTGTATAATTATAATTTCTCAGTCTGGAAAAATATCATAGTCAGTAAAGTGATTAGTTTGCACTCATATAGACAATGTCAATAACAGTTAAAGAAACAAAAGAACAAACTATCAAAAATTATTATAGTATGATACTCTCTTGACCCTGTTGTAGGAGATGCAGAAATAAGGATCTTTCCAGGTTTAGTCATGAGCCAACCTGACCTATAAAGTGCACGGTAAGTGAGAGTCCTGCCAAAAATAAAAATAAATGTGATTGATGACATGGAATGGTGCCTTCCACTAGCCCATTTACATGTTTGCAGACTTTCACATCTGTTCCTGCATTCTTATGAACACACACACACACACACACACACACACACACACACAAAAGAACATTTGCATGCATGTGTGCATGCATGTATAGGAGAGAGAGAGAGAGAGAGAGAGAGAGAGAGAGAGAGAGAGAGAGAGAGAGAGAGAGATGCAAGGAATCAAGGTTCTCTGAATGAGAAGTTTCATTACTATCTAAAAATACTTGTCTAATATTTTTAACAATAAATTATTTTGTCCTTTTTATGAATTGTCATTTAATTAAAAATGATGGAATTTAGGATTCTTTTCATTTCACCCAGGTGTCACACATCATGGGCAAAATAGTGAGAGATTAAAGCACTTTTTTCTTTTCATGTCTTTATTCATCAAAGCATTTTCAGAACTACATAGAATATTAAATTTTTTTAAGGAGAATTGAATCTTTTTCTGTTGCACAAATATAAAATGAACAGAGATAAAAGTTTTTGTAACTCATAGCTTAATTTGAAAGAACCAGTTACATATTATAAATCACTTTATGCACTTGGAGAGATGACTCAATGGTTAAGAGCAGTGGTTGCTCACACAGTTGATGAAGATTATGTTCTCAACATAAATATGGAAATGCATAACCTTTTGTAACTATTATTCCAGGGGATCCAATGGTTTTTCTTGAGGGTGCCAGACACATGTAGGGCACAGATATTTATGCAGGCAAAAATGCATTTACACATAAAAGATATAAAACTAAAAGAACACAAAAAATAAAACAAAACCATTTTTAAAGGAGGTACACAAAAGTCTCCAAACAATATAAACATATAATTAAAATTTTGAGACACACAAGATCCATTGTCTCTACTCAGTCAGATCCAATATATAATTCTCAGTGTCTCCATCAGGAATCTGCCTGGTACTCTTCATGAACCAACCAAGCAGAAGTAGTCCAAGTATTGATCTGGTATTGATTTGTCATGGTCTAGCTTGATGGCTCTCCTGGTAGTCTCATACATACATTCTCCCCAAACTGAAAGATCAAGACCAGGATCACTTCTTACTGTCAGTCATTTTGCTGAATGCACCAGGAACTTTGATAATAACTTGGGTTATTTAGCAGTTCCTATTATAGCCCATCTTGTTGATAACTTGTTTAGATATACCCCTAACTAGGAAGACCCATTCCTTCCTTCTACACTCTTAATAAGTAGCGAAATTCTGTGGTTGTATGAATTGTTGCTTGCTAATCCAAGACAACAACGTCTACACATAAATGACTATATAACATATTTAACATTCTGTGACAGCCTAACTTACTTGGGATGTATTTAATTTTCTGTTACTGGGCTAATTAACTTGGTATGACTATTTCCTACAAATATCCATTTATTTGTGAATCTTACAATCCCATTATTTAATAACTGAGTGATATTTCATTCTGTATCCATTCATCTGTTGAAAAACAACTCAACTGTTTTCAATGTCTGATTTTTATGAGCAGAATAGTAATGAACATGGTAGATCAAGAGCCTCTATTGTGTGATGAAACTCAGGACACAGAAATTAAGAGAATAGTCATAAAATTCATCAAAGAATTCAAGGAATTTAAACAAAAAAAACTTGGTAAAATAAGGAGGCAGAACTTAAGAAGAATAAACACCTGGACCGCCCAAGGAAACATAAACATGATGGAAAAGACAAAGACAACCCGCGACTTGAAAATTAATGTCAATAAAGAGGATTTTGAAGAAGACTCAATCTGAAATGAAGACAAACGTGAAAAATTCAATACTGCAGCTAGAAAACAGAAAAATAAAAGAAAATCCATAAAATGTGAACAGATCAACCAGAAGATAGGCTTCAAAGGATCTAGACACAAATAAACAGAAATGTAACTAAGAGAAAATAGTCACAATCCAGTGGCATAAAGCAGGTCTTAAACAAAAGTATAGAAAAATAAAAGCCAAACAAATAAACAACAACAACAACAACAACAACAACAACACTTTCCAGACTGAGCGAAGACATAGGCATGCATATACAGGAAACACACAGAACACCAAAAAGAGAAGAGAAGAAAAGTACATCTCTGTAGAAAAAAATCTCTTGCTCTGTATGGAAGCATCTCCTGTTGATAAAAACTGCAATTTTTCTATTAGCATGGGGAGAAAAGAGGGAGGTGGAAGTTCCTCTACAGTGAGAGGAATTCTGGGAAAACAGCACAAGAGATTCGCCTAGACACAGAAAATAGTCATAAGAAACTGATGACCAAGAAACCAGCCATATGACTTGACTCACAATAAAATAAATATAATTAATGTAAGAGTCAGGGAACAGAGCCAAAGCTATTGATTTAGACATTTATTCATATATAAGATGTCTCAGGGTCATTGTTTTGGGAATCTTATGTGTGGGTAAGAAAGTCCTCCCTTATAAATAACACACTGAACACTGGGCACAGAATTCAGGCTTAGAGCCTGAAATGGCACTGAAAAGGCAGAGTGCTCTGTGAACAGAGCAGCTAAAGTCCAGCTGGCCACATGAGCCAGCAAACAATGAGAGCTGGAAACTGCACAGAGGTCTAAAGCTGCTCCATTCGAGTCCCTACTGTGAAACAAGGCTGTGGATGGCCGCTGAGTATTTAAACAGGGCCTGTGAGCAGCTGCCTCAGCTGGTGAATGCCTGATGTATGCATCAGTCTCTCATGCAATTCCAGGCACTTCTTGCTGGGCAGAGACTATAGTTTCTCAGGTCAGACACTGTAGCAGCAGCATGTAAACACCCACTGAGAAGTCTGCCAACAGCTCACAGCATGAGGACTGCCACATTCTTTCCAGTTGGTGATGGCCTGAGACCTTTTAAGGCTTAGCCTATGCAGCAGAAAATGGCTACAGATAACAAAAGCCAGGTCCTAACTGAGAAGAATCAATAGATACAACAGTAAGCTTGAAAATGTGCTTAGATGCTAACAGAAGAAGAGGAAGAAGAAGAAGAAAAGGAAGAGGAAGAGAAAGAGGCAACAGCAGTTAAGTATATATAATAAAATGTAATTATATATATGTATAATTATAGGAAGATTAGTTTATATTATTTGGCCTTATTTATGACGGTATCATTTTGATAATTTCTTCCTCAACCTGTTTATCCTTTGGAGTAGAGGAAGGCTACTGACTTGTTTGAGTTAATTTTATACCCAGCCACTTTGTTGAAATTGTTTATCATGCTTAGTAGTTCTCTGGTGGAACTTTTGGAGTCACATAATTATACTATCATATCATCTGCAAATAGTAATATTTTGACTTCTTCCCTTCCAATGTGTATCCCTTTGACCTCCTTTTGTTGTTTGCTTTCTCTGGCTAGGACTTTGAGAACTATACATAAGACATAGGGAGAGAGTGAGCAGACTCATCTAGTCCCTGATTTTTAGTGGGATTGCTTCAACTTTCACTCCATTTAGTTTAATGTTAGCAACTGATTTGCTTTATATGGCTTTTAATATGCTTAAGAATGGACCGTGAACTTCTCTTCTTTCTAACACTTTTATCATGAAAGGTTGTTGAATATTGTCAAATGCTTTCTCAGCATCTAATGAAATGATCATGTAATTTTTATCTTTGAGTTTGTTCATATTGTGGATTACGTTGCTGGTTTTCAGTATATTGAACCATCCCTGCATACCTGGGATGAAACCTACTTGATCATCATGTATGTTTGTTTTGATGTGTTCTTGGATTCAGTTTGCAAGAATTTTATGGAGTATTTTTGCATCAATATTAATAAGTGAAATTGGTCTGAAGTTCTTGTTCTTTTTTGGGTCTTTGTGTGGTTTAGGTATAAGAGTAAATATTGCTTCATACAAGGAATTTGGGAGAGCTCCATCTGTTTCTAATTTGTTGAATAGTTTAGACAGTATTGGTATGAGGTCTTTTATGAAGGTCTGATAGAGTTCTGTACAAAACCCATCTGGTCATGTTCTCTTTTTGGTTGGGAGACTTTTAATGACTGCTTCTATTTCTTTTGGAATTATGGGGTTGTTTAGATATTTTATCTGTTTCTGATTTAACTTTGGTCCCTGGTATTTTTCTAGGAAATTGTCCATTTCCTCCAGAATTTCAAGTTTTGTTGAATAAAGGCTGTTGAAGTAGGATCTGATAATTTTTTGAGTTTCCTCAGATTCTTTTGTTATGTCTGCCTTTTCATTACTTATTTTGTTAATTTGGACATACTCTCTGTATCCTCTGGTTAGTCTGGTTAAGGATTTATCTATCTTGTTCATTTTGTCAAAGAACCAGCTCTGTTGATTCTTTGTATAGTCCTTTTTGTTTCTACTTGGTTGATTTCAGCTCTGAGTTTGATTATTTCCTGCCTTCTACTCCTCCTGGGTGTATTTGCTTCTTTTTGTTCTAGAGTTTTTAGGTGTGCTGTCAAGCTGCTGACATATGCTCTCTCCTATTTGTTTCTGCAGGAACTCAGAGCTATGAGTTCCGCTCTTAGCACAGCTTTCATTTGTCCTATAAGTTTGCGTATATTTTACCTTTATTTTAATTAAATTCTAAGAAGTCTTTAATTTCTTTCTTTATTTCTTGACCAGGTTATCATTTAGTAGAGCATTGTTCAACTTCCATGTATATGTGGGCATTCTGTAGTTATTGAAGACCAGCCTTAGTCCATGGTGATCTGATAGGATGCATAGGATTATTTCTATGTTTCTGTATCTGTTGAGGCCCTTTTTGTGACCAATTATATGGTTAGTTTTGAAGAAGGTACCATGAGGTGGTGAGAAGAAGGTATATCCTATGGTTTTAGAGTGGAATGTTCTATAAGTATCAGTTAAGTCCATTTGTTTCATAACTTTTGTTGGTCTCTCTAGGTCTCTGTTTAATTTCTGTTTACATGATCGGTCCATTGATGAGAGTGGGTTGTTGAAATCTCCTACTATTATTGTGTGAAGTGCAATATGTGCTTTGAGCTTTAGTAAGATTTCTTTTTTGTATATGGGTTTCCTTGTATTTGGAGCATAGATATTTAGGATTGAGAGTTCATCTTGGTGGATTTTTCCTTTGATGGATATGAAGTGTCCTTCTTTAACTTTTTTGATGACTTTTTGGTTGAAAGTCGATTTTATGCTATATTAGAATGGCCACTTCAGCTTGCTTCTTCACACCATTTGATTGGAAAGAGGTTTTACAGCCTTTTACTCTGAGGTAGTGTCTGTTTTTTTTTTTTTTTTTCTCTGAGGTGTGTTTCCTGTAGGGAGCAAAATACTGGGTCCTCTTTCTGCTTCCAGTCTGTTAATCTGTGTCTTTTTATTGGGGAATTGAGTCCATTGATGTTGAGAGATATTAAGGAATAGTGTTTGTTGTTTTCTGTTATTTTCATATTTGGAGGTGAGATTATGTTTGTGTGCTTCACTTCTTTTGTTTTGTTGCAAGAAGATTACTTTATTTCTTTATCTAGGGTGTAGTTTACCTCCTTGTGCTGTGCTTTCCCATTTATTCTCCTTTGTAGGGCTGGATTTGTAGAAAGATATTGTGTAAATTTGGTTTTGTCATGGAATATCTTGGTTTTTCCCTCAATGTTAATTGAGAGTTTTGCTGGATATAGTAGCCTGGGCAGTCATTTGTGTTCTCTTAGCATCTGTATGACATCTGTCCAGGATCTTCTGGCTTTCATTGTCTCTGATGAGAAGTCTGATATAATTCTGATAGGTCTGCCTTTATATGTTACTTGACGTTTTTTCCTTACTGATTTTAATATTTTTCTATATTTTGTGTATTTGGTATTTTGACTATTATGTGACAGGAGGAATTTCTTTTCTGGTCCAATCTATTTGGAGTTCTGTAGGCTTTTTGTATGTTTGTAAGCATCTCTTTCTTTTGGTTAGGGAAGTTTAAATCAATGATTTTGTTGAAGATATTTACTGGCCCTTTAAGTTGGGATACTTCACTTTCTTCTCTACCTATTATCCTTAGCTTTGATCTTCTCACTATATCGGAATTCCTGGATGTTTTGAGCTAGGAGCCTTTTCCATTTTATGTTATCTTTGACATTTGTGTCGATGTTTTCTATGGAATCTTCTGCTCCTGAGATTCTCTCTTCTATCTCTTGTATTTTGTTGGTGATGCTCGCATCTCTGACTCCTGATCTCTTCCCTAGGTTTTCTATCTCAAGGTTTGTCTCCTTTTGTGCTTTCTTTATTGTTTCTATTTCCATTTTTATCTCCTGGATGGTTTTGTTCATTTCCTTGTCCTGTTTGGTTGTGTTTTCCTGTAGTTCTTTAAAGGATTTTTTTTTATTTCCTCTTTAAGGGCTTCTATTTGTTTATATGTGTTGTACTGTATTTCCTTAAGGCTGTTATTTATGAATTTCTTAAAGTTCTCTATCATCATGATAAAATTTGATTTTTAATCTAAACCTTGCTTTTCTGGTATGTTTGGATATCCAGTGTTTGTTTTTGTGGGAGAACTGGACTCTGATGATGCCAAATAATCTTGATTTCTGTTGCTTGAGTTCCTGTGCTTGCCTCTTGCTATCAGGTTGTCTGTGGTCTTAGCTTGCCTTGGTATTTCTGATGGTGGCTTGACCCTCCTGTGGGCTTTTATGTCAGCACTCCTGTAGACCTGTTTTCCTGTTTTCTTTCAGCCATTTTTTGGAACAGTGTTCTGCTCTCAGGCCTGTAGTCACTCCTGGCAGCTGACTTTCAGCTCCTGGCGAGGGCAGCAACTGGAAGGGTCCTTCCCTTACTGCTCTTACATCCCTGTGCGCAGGTTGCACAGATGGCACTAGGCATTTTCCTCTTGAATCGGGAATGTGTGCAGAGAATAGCCTCCTCTGGTTTCTTATGATTTTCTGTACTTCTGAGGGCCTATCTCCCCCACACACACCATAGGATTTGGGTGCGGGGCACTGTTTGACAGGTTCCTGCAGCTGACTGCTCCTATATTCCTGTATCCAGAGTCACTATACCATTTCTTCTTGGGCCAGGGATGTGATCAAAGTTGGGCAGAAGTGGCAGTCTGTCCTGCCCTGCAGTCTCAGGATTGCCCGCACTTCGGGATGTTCTGATGATTATATTTTTTAAACTTCATTTACTGTCAATGTAAAAAGTAGATAGTCATTTCAGAGACTTTTGGTTTTCCTATTTTCTTCTATTGTGAAAACATCTGTCTTGGCTTCTTTAAATTGATTTTCATTTATGTTATGTGAAGGAAGACAAAGGAAAAAATGGGATAAAATATGTCTTTAGAGGACATGTATTGTCCAAGACACCCTGGATTTTATTTGGCACCTCAAAAGAGAATGTTTCTTAGTATAAATATGTATTACACTCAAATGTTTTATTTTGTTTAATGACCAAATAAAATTGTGTCATTTGAATTTGTGAAATTGTGCTTTCCTTAAATTGTAACCTTATAAATCTCTTTCCTGCATTACTCTCTACCCTTCTCTTCAGAAAAAGAGAACCCCCTTTTGGTACTATACCACCTTAGGACACCAAGTTGCAGTAGGACTAAGTGCATCCTCTCCTACTAAAGCCTAACCAGAACCAGGCATCTTAACTAGAGAAAAAGGATCGAAAGGCAGGCAGGAGAGTCAAAGACAGGCCCTGTCTAGTTGTTAGTGGAACAACATGAATACAAAACTACTCATCTGCTAGAGATATGGAGGGGTCTCTCTGTCAAGGCCCTGAAAGCTCTTCAGTTGGTAGTTCAGTCTCTATGATCCCCTCCCTGGGCCCAGGTTATTTGACCCTGTAGGTCTTCTCATGGTATCCTTGGCTCCTCTATCTAGCTGAATCCTATCACCTACATTTTAAATTATTTTTTATTAAAATATTATTATAATATTAAACTTGTACCTTTCCTTCTTCCCATTTTTCTTTTAATTATTTAATGTTTGGAGATTTTAATTACCTATTTCCACTACCTTTTTCTTCTTTCAAACTCCATATATATATATATATATATATATATATGTATATATATATATATATATACATATATATCCCTATATATACAGCCACCAAAACTAGATAAGAGGAATGAAGCTAAGAAGTGCATGCTGACTCAAACCCGATATAGATCTCTCCTGAGAAATACAGCCAGAACATGTCAAATTCAGAGGTGAATGCTAGCAGCAAACCACTGAATTGAGAACGGGACCCCTGTTGGAGGAATTAGAAAAAGGACTGAAAGAGGTGAAGCGGGTTGCAACCCCATAAGAACAACATTGCCAACCAACCAGAGCTTCCAATGACTAAACCAAAACCCAAAAACTATACATGAACTGACCCAGGGCTCCAACTGCATAGGTAGCAGTGAATAACCTTGTTGGGACAACAGTGGGAGGGGAAGCCCTTGGTCCTGGCAAGGTTGGACCCCCAGTTTAGGACATTGTTAAGAGGGAGAGGTGAGATGGTGTGGTTGGGGGAGGGGAACATCCTTATACCAGGGGAGGATGAGGGGTTTGCAGGCTGATGGACAGAAAATCAGGAAAGGGAATAACATTTGAAATGTAAATAAGAAATACCTAATTAAATAAAAATGGAAAATAAAACAAAAAAGTATATTCATTGCCTTCACCTTTTTTCTTTTTCTAATGCCAAAAGTTAGTGACTGAATAATCATAAACAAAAATATTCCATAATATGGCAAATATGATGAGGCATACCTAGTGAGAGCTTCTTTATTTCCAGACTACATGGACGGCAGGGGCATTGCATGGGACAGGAAGATCACACATGTGTGACTCTTTAGCATTCTACTTCTTATAAACCCACCAAAATTAGAAAAGAATGTTCTAGCTTGATGTTTTTTATCTTGTTTGCATCCTCTAGTATAAATCTATCTCTAAATATGACAATCTTATTGAACTCAATCAACAGAATGTCTCACAATGGGTTCAACACATAAAGCATAGGAGGACACATTCATATGACACACAATAAATAAGATCATCAGCAAAAATTAAATCTATACATTTACCAAATTACAAATACATTTGGCATATTGCTACAAGTGTAGTGTGTGTTTGTTTGTATGTGTGTGCATGTGATTTCAGTTCATTTTAGGCTGAGTAACTGATATGTTAATCTTTGTTTCAGGAAGCAATTTTATAAGGTGTGTAGATGTATGAACACATTCATTTATATTTTTCTCTTTTTATCATATGCCTTAGGAAATGTAACTTTATAAAATTTCTAGATAAACGTCAGGTAAATGGATGTATTGTTGAAAATAGTCAATTTTATTCATTTTCACCTTTAAGACTATAATTGAAAATGTGCTGCCTTTATCTTATTGGTTTGGTATTGGGTGATTACCTTAATAGTTATGCATAAATGATAAATCTACAGCCTTGTTAAGTGAGTCAAAGCTGCAACTGAAAGCAATGCTTATGTTCCCTTTAAATTTTTATTGATGTTTTCTTTCCAAAGTAATGGAGTTTATGGTAGGAGTCTCTGCTTCCTTCCCTAATTCCTTGTCTGTCAAAAGGTATTATTTGGGGATTTATTTAGCCTCTGTTACTGCCATGCAAACAATCTGGGATGACAAGTTAATTTTTGCAACTGTCAGACACAAGCTTAAATATACATATTTTTCCTTGATCTTAAAGCACACATTATTCTTATTCTTATATCAGGCAAGAAAATATGAATGTTAAGGTGTACTACATCATGGTGTCATACACTGCTCTTTCAGAGAGTACAGGACAATGGGGGCTTACAAATGTCAGTGAATCCCGAGACTAAGATAAAAGTTTATTAATATGTAACTTAAAATGTAAAGAAAGAGAAATTGAAAATCCTAACATCAATTTTTAAATAATTTAGGAGAAAAATATAGCAGAAGTATAAGGTAGCTTCATATATTAACCTTGTTCATTATAGTTTGTGGTAATGACATAATAAAAAGAAAATAAACATGTTTAAGTATTCATAAAGAGGTTCAGTATAATAAAATATACATACTCTGAAAGTATTTGTGTATTGACTAAAATATCTTAATATTACTATGTACATTTAAATTTTTAGCCTCTGGGATATTGTAGTGACATTGTTATCTCTGTTGTATTACAAGGTAACTCCATTTATTCTCTTTATACATGTATTTTAAAAAGTATATAGACAGTAGGTTTCTATGTGGCACTTTAACGGGTCTTTAATGTTAATATTACTCCCTATATTCACTTCTGTAACCTCCGCTGTCTGCTCCTTTACACAATTTAGCACTTTTTTGCATTGATCTCTTATACTACTGAGTTATATTTTCTGTCCCATTAAAACCAACACTCATTAACCCTTACACACTTCTGACATTTATTAGTATTAAAATTTGTCACAAGTATCTGACATTTCAAATTCAGGATTTCAAAAGAAACAAAAAATACTGCATCTTTCTATCTCAGTGTTACTCCTCTGAGAATGTTTTTTCCAACTCCACCCATTAGCTATGAATTTCCTAATTTCATCTCATTTAAAGAATAATTATATTCTATTTGACATGTAATATATTGTATTATCTATTCATCATTTTATGGGGAAACATTTGGTATTTTCACTTCGCTGGTTGTTGTGCAAAGACAACCAATGAAAACTGATGGGCAGACACATCTGCAATAGAATATACAGTTCTTTGTGTTATGTTCAGGAGTGTTAAGGCTGGAACGTGTGATGCATCTATTTTGAGCTGCTTGAGGAACATCTACACTTATTTCCATAGGGGCAGCACTAGTTTGAACTCTGAGAGTGAAGAAGTATTTCTCCATATCCATGCCAATATTTACTTTCTTTTATTTTCTGCTCTTAAGACATTATGACAAGAATGTCATAAAACCTCAAAATAGTTTTAGTTTACATTTCAGTGGTGGCTAAGGTTGTTGAATGTTGAAAACAAAATTCATCTCCCCAAACAGTTGTATGTTGTCTTTTGAGAAATCTGTGTGTAATTCCTTGTACCATTATTTTAGTGTGTTATTTCTTTTCATGATACTTACATTTTTGTGTATTTTAGATATAACTCCTCCTTGTCAGAAGTATAAATGGCAAGGATATTTTTCTCATTTTAAGCTACTTTGTTTTGCTCTTTTTAAAATTTTTTATTGGTTATTTTATTTATTTACATTTCAAATGTTATCCCCTTTCCCATTTCCTGTTGAAAACTCCCTATTCCAACTGCCAACCCTGCTTCTAAGAAGGGTGCCCCCACCCACCCACTCCTGCCTCATTGCTTTACATTCCCTTATGCCAGAGCAGCAAGCCTACATAGGACCCACCGATGCCAGAGATGGCCATATAGTAACTCTGAAAAGGGAAAGCATTTGCTATGCATTAGGTCAGTTCAGAGCTTTAGTTCATTATCTTGGTAGGAAGCACAGTGCTGTATAGGTATCTGACAGTTCTACATCTCGATCCACCAACAGCAGAAGATGACTGCCACACTAGGACTGGCTTGAGCATGTGAGACCGTAAAGCCCACCACCACACTCATATGAATCTTCCAACAAAGCCACACCTATTCCAACAAGAAGGCCACACCTCCTAATACTGCCATTCTTTATGGGTCAAGAACACACTAATCTATACTGTTATTATTATTCGTTCCATCATACATAGTAATTTTCTATGGATTAAATGTTATTAGTCCTGATTCTGTTCTGTTTTACTAATCATTTTTTTATACATTTCTTCATTGTGTTCTCTCACAAATCTCTTATGTCAACTACGTAAAGAAGTCTGTTTTACAGACTACAGAAATGAGTCCTTGTAGATTAGATTTTTTACCAGAGCTATCTTGTTTAGTGAAAGAAAAAAACTCAGTAATCCAAAACATTTTATTGCAGTTTTGTGTGAGAGAGGCAGGAAGCATAGAAAGTGTTGTAGGCGCTTTCTTTAGTGAGAATCTATTTTATGTTTAGGAACAAAGTCTCTCAGGGAAAGTAGAGCTCAACATACCAAGCAAGTTGAAGTTTTTGAAACCTTTGTTTACAGCACTGGAATTTTTTTAATTGGATTTTTTTATTTACATTTCAAATATTATGCCCTTTCCTTGTTTCCCTTCCTTAAACCTCCCTATTTCATTCAGTTACCCTTTCTTCTACAAAGGAGTTCCCCCTCCCAATCACCCACCCCTTCCTGCATCCCTTCCCTGAAGTTCCCCTATACAGGGGCATCTAGCCTTGAAAAGACCAAGGGCTTCTCCTTCCATTGGTGCCAAACAAGGCCATCCTCTGCTACATATGCAGCTGGAGCCATGGATCTGTCCATGTATACTCTTTGTGTAGTGCTTTAATCCCTGGGAGATCTGATTGGTTGGTATTTCTGTTCTTATGGGTTTGACTCAATCCTTTCTTTAACTCCTCCATTGGGGACCCCTTTATGAGTTCAGTGGATGGCTGTGAGCATCTGCCTCTGTATTTGTCATGCTCTGGCTGAGCCTTCAAGGAGACAGTTATTTCAGGCTCCTGTCAGCATGTAATTCTCGGCATCAGCAATATTGTCTGGGTTTGGTGGCTATAAGTATATGTATATGGGCTGGATTCTCAGGTGGGGCAGTCTCTTGGATGGCCTTTCCTTGAGTCTCTTCTCCCAACTTCATCTCCATATTTGCTTCTATGAAGGTTGTTCCCCCTTCTAAGAAGGACTGAAGCATCCATACTTTCGTTGTCCTGATTCTCAAGCTTCATATGGATTGTATCTTTGGAAATCTGAACTTTTGGGCTAATATCCACTTATCAGTGACTACATACCATGTGTGTATTTTGTGATTGTGTTACCTGGCTCAGGATAATTTTTCTAGTTCCATCCATTTGCCTATGAATTTCATAAAGTCCTTGTTTATAATAGCTGAGTAGTACTCCATTGTATAAATGTACATTTTCTGTATCCATTCCTCTGTTGAATGCCATCTGGGTTCTTTTCGGCTACTGGCTATCATAAATAAGGTAGCTATTAACACAGTGGAGCCTATGTCTTTGTTGTGTATTGGAGCATCATTTGGGTATATGCCCAGTAGAGGAATAGCTGGGTCTTTAAGTAGTGGAATATCCAATATTCTGACAAACCTCCAGACTGATTTCCAGAGTGGTTATACCAGTTTGCAATCCCACCAACAGTGGAGGGGTGTTCCTTTTTCTCCACATCCTTACCAGCATTGGTTGTCACCTGAGTTTTTGATCTTAGCCTTTCTGACTAGTGTGAGGTAGAACTCAGGATTGTTTTAATTTGCTTTTCCCTGATGACTAAAGATGTTGAACATTTCTTCAGGTGATTCTCAGCCATTCAATATTGCTCAGCTGTGAATTCTTTGTTTAGTTCTGTATCTCATTTTTAATAGGGTTATGTAGCTCTCTGGAGTCTAATTTCTTGAGTTCTTTGTATATATTGAATATTAGCCATCTACGAGGTGTAGGATTGGTTAAGATCTTTTCCCAATTTGTTGGTTGCCGTTTTGCCCCAATGACAGTGTCCTTTGCCTTACAGAAGCTTTGGAGTTTTATGAGGTCCCATTTGTCAATTCTTAATATTAGAGAATAAGCCATTGGTGTTCTGTTCAGGAAATTTTTCCCTGTGATCAAGGCTCTTCCCCACTTTTTCTTCTATTGGATTCGGTGTATCTGGTTTTATGTGGAGGGCCTTGATACACTTGGATTTGAACTTTGTACAGGAGATAAGAGAGGATCAATTGGCATTCTTCTACATATTGACCTTCAGTTGAACCAGAACCATTTGATGTAAATTCTTTTTTCCACTGGATGACTTTTGCAACTTTCTCAAAGAGCAAATGACCAAAAGTGTGTGGCTTCATTTCTGGGTGTTCAATTCTATTACACTGACCAGCACCACTTTCTCTATACCAATACTATACAGTTTTTTTTTAAATCACTGTTCCACTGTAATATGGTTTGAGGGAGGGATGGTGATTCCCTCAGAAGTTGTTTTGTTGTGGAGGATAGTTTTCAGTATTCTGGGTTTTTTTTGTTTGTTTGTTTGTTTGTTCTTTTTTGTTTTTGTTTTTTTTTATTCCAAGTGAATTTGCAAATTTCTCTTTCTAACTCTATGAAGAATTGAGTCGGAAATTTGATGGAGATTGCATTGACTCTGTTGATTGCTTTGGGAAAATGGCCATTTTTACTATATTAATCCTGCCAATCCATGAGCATGGGAGGTCTTTCAATCTTTTGTGATCTTTGATTTCTTTCTTCAGAGACTTGAAGTACTTGTCATACAGATCTTTCATTTGCTTGGTTAAAGTTACATCGAGGAATTTTATGTTATTTGTGATTATTGTGAACAGTGTCATTTCCCTAATTTCTTTCTCAGCCTGTTTATCCTTTGAGTAGAAGAAGGCTACTGATTTGTTTGAATAATTTTATACTAAGTCACTATGCTGAAGTTGTTTATCATGCTCAGTAGTTCTCTGGTGGAACTTAAATATATTATCATATCATCTGCAAGTACTGTTATTTTGACTTCTTCCTTTCAAATTTCTGTACCTTTGACTGCCATTTGTTGTCTGATTGTTCTGGCTAGGACTTTGAGTACTATATTGAATAAGTAGGAAGAGAGTGGGCAGCCTTGTCTAGTCCCCGATTTTCGTGGGATTGCTTCAAGTTTCTCTTCATATACTTTGATGTTGACTACTGGTTTGCTGTATATTGCTTTTCTATGTTTAGGTATCAATCTTGAGTTTCTGATCTCTCCAATACTTTTATCATGAAGGGGTGCTGAATTTTGTCAAATGCTTTCTCAGGCTCTAATGAAACTATCATTTAGTTTTTTGTTTGTTTGTTTGCTTGTTTATTTTGAGTTTGTTACCATAGTGGATTATGTTGCTGGATTTCCGTATATTGAACCATCCCTGCATCACTGCAATGAAGCCTACTTCAATGTGATCAACATGATATGTTCTTGGATTTGGTTCATGAGAATTTAATTAAGTGTTTTTGCATTGATATTCATAAGGGGAATTGGACTGAAATTTTCTTTATCTGTAGGGTCTTTGTGCAGTTTAGGTGGAAATGTAATTGTGGCTTCATAGTAATAATTGGGTTGTGTTCCTTCTGTATCTATTTGTGGAAGAGTTTGAAGAGTATTGGTATTAGGTCTCATTTGAAAGACTGATAGAATTCAGCACTAATCTCTTCTTCTCCTGGGATTTTTGGTTGGAAGACTTTTAATGACTGCTTCTATTTCTTTGGGAGTTACAGGACTGTTTAGATGGTTTATCTGTTCCTTATTTAAATTTGGTACCTGATATCTGCCTAGAATTCTGTCTATTTCTTCCAGATTTTCCAGTTTTGTTGAGTATAGGCTTTTGCAGTAGTATCTGATAATTTTTTCAAATTTCCTCAGTTTGTGTTTTTATGTCTCCCTTTTAATTTCTGATTTTGTTAACTTCGATACTCCTGTGCCCTCTGCTTAGTCTGGGCAAGTGCATATATATCTTGTTGATTTTCTCAAAGAAACAGCTCCTGGTTTTATTGATACTTTATACAGTTCTTTTTGTTTCTGCTTGATTGATTTGAGCCCTGAATTTATTTCCTGCTGTCTACTATTTGTTTGTATTTGCTTCTTTTTGGTTTTAGAGCAAGCTTTCAGGTATACCATCAGGTTTCTGATGTATGCTCTCTCCAGTTTCTTTTTGGAGGCACTTGGAGATATATATTTTCCTCTTAGCACTACTTTCATTGTGTCCCATAAGTTTGGATATGCTGTGCCTTACTTTCATTAAATTCTAAACAGTATTTAATTTCTTCCTTTATTTCTTCCTTGACCAAGTTTTCTTTGAATAGAGAATTGTTCAGCTATCATGTGTATGTGGGGTCTCTGTCATTTTTGTTGTTATTGAGGACCAGTCTTTGTCCTTCGTGATCTGAGAGGATGATGGGTTTATATCACTTTTCCTGTATATGTTGAGGCCTGTTTTGTGATCGATTATATGGTCAGTTTTGGAGACAGTACCATGTGTTGCTGAGAAGAAGGTAAATTCTTTTGTTTAATGATGAAATGTTCTATAGATATTTGTTTAACCCATATATTATAATTTCTGTTAGCTTGTCTCTGTCTCCATTTAGTTGCTGTTTCTATGATCAGTCTGTTGATGATAGTGGGTGCTGAAGTCTCCCATAATTATTGTGTAAGGTGCAGTGAGTATTTTGAGCTTCAGTAAGGTTTCTTTATGAACATAGGTACTCTTGCATTTGGAACATAGATATTCAGGATTGAGAGTTCATCTTGGCAGATTTTTCTTTTGATGAATATGGTGTTCTTTCTTATCCTTTTTTTTTATAACTTTTGGTTGAAAATCGATTGTATCCAATATTAGAATATCTACTCCAGTTTATTTCTTTGGACCATTTGTTTGGAAAATTATTTTCCAGACTTTTACTCTAAGGTAGTGTCTGTCCTTGTTATCGAGGTATATTTCCTGTATACATCAAAATGCATGGTCCTTTTTACATATCCAGTCTGTTAATCTATGTCTTTTTATTGGGAAATTGAGTCCATTCGTATTGAAAGATATTAAGGACAAATGACTGTTGTTTCCTGTTTTTTTGTTGTAAGAGGTGGAATTATGTTTGTTTGGTTATCTTCTCTTGGGTTACTTGAAATTAGATTTTTCTTCTTGCTTTTTGTGGGATGTAGTTTTCCTTCTTGTATTGGAGTTTTTCCATCCATTATCTTTTGTAGGGTTGGATTTGTGGAAAGATATTGTGTAAATGTGTTTTTTTCATGGAATATCTTGTTTTATCCATCTATGTTAATGGAGAATTTTGCTCAGTAGAGTAGCCTGGGCTGGCATTTGTGTTCTCTTAGGGCCTGTTTGGCAAATGCCCTGTATCTTATGGCTTTCAAAGTTTCTGGTGAGAAGTGTGATTATGATAGGTCTGCCTTTATATGTTACTTGACATTTTCCCTTACTGCTTTTAATATTCTTTTCAGGTTCTATCTATTTGGAGTTCTGTAGGCTCCTTGTATGTTTATGGACATCTCTTTATTATTATTATTATTATTATTATTATTATTATTACTATTACTATTATTATTATTATTATTATTAACTTGATTATTTCATATTTACATTTCGAGTGTTATTCCCTTTCTCGGTTTCTTGGCCAACATCACCCTAACCCCTCCCCTTCCCCTTCTTTATGGGTGTTCCCCTCTCCATCCTCCCCCCATTACCACCCTCCCCACAATAATCACGTTCACAGGGGGTTCAGTCTTAGCGGGACCCAGGGATTCCTCTTCCACTGGTGATCTTACTAGGATATTCAATGCTACATATGAGGTCAGAGTCCAGGGTCAGTCCATGTACAGTCTTTAGGTAGTGGCTAAGTCCCTGGAAAATCTGGTTGGCTGGCATTGTTGTTCATATGGGGTCTCAAGCCCCGTCAAGCTCTTCCAGTTCTTTCTCTGATTCCTTCAACGGGGGCCTTGTTCTCAGTTCATTGATTTGAGGCTGGCATTCGCCTCTGTATTTGTTGTATGCTGGCTGTGTCTCTCAGGAGAGATCCACATCCAGCTCCTGTCGGCCTGCATTTCATTGCTTCATCCATCTTGTCTAATTGTGTGGCTGTATATGTATGGGCCACATGTGGGGCAGGCTCTGAATGGGTGTTCCTTCTCTGTCTGTTTTAATATTTGCCTCTCTCCTCCCTGCCAAGGGTATTCTTGTTCCCCTTTTAAAGAAGGAGTAAAGCATTCACATTTTGATCATCCTTCTTGAGTTTCATGTGTTCTAGGCATCTAGGGTAATTCAAGCATTTGGGCTAATGGCCACTTTTCAATGAGTGCATACCATGTATGTCTTTCTGTGATTGGGTTACCTCACTCAGGATAATATTTTTCAGTTCCAACAATTTGCCTATGAATTTCATAAAGTCATTGTTTTTGATAGCTGAGTAATATTCCATTGTGTAGATGTACCACATTTTCTGTATGCATTCCTCTGTTGAAGGGCATCTGGGTTCTCTCCAGCTTCTGGCTACTATAAATAAGGCTGCTATGTACATAGTGGAGCACGTGTATTTTTTATATGTTGGGGCATCTTTTGGGTATATGCCCAAGAGAGGTATAGCTGGATCCTCAGGCAGTTCAATGTCCAATATTCTGAGGAACCTCCAGACTGATTTCCAGAATGGTTGTACCAGTCTGCAATCCCACCAACAATGGAGGAGTGTTCCTCTTTCTCCACATCCTCGCCAGCATTTACTGTCCCCTGAGTTTTTGATCTTAGCCATTCTCACTGGTGTGAGGTGAAATCTCAGGGTTGTTTTGATTTGCATTTCCCTTATGACTAAAGATGTTGAACATTTCTTTAGGTTTTTCTCAGCCATTCGGCATTCCTCAGCTGTGAATTCTTTGTTTAGCTCTGAACCCCATTTTTTAATAGGGTTATTTGTCTCCCTGCTGTCTAACTTCTTGAGTTCTTTGTATATTTTGGATATAAGACCTCTATCTGTTGTAGGATTGGTAAGGATCTTTTCCCAATCTGTTGGTTGCCGTTTTGTCCTAACCACAGTGACCTTTGCCTTACAGAAGCTTTGCAGTTTTATGAGATCCCATTTGTGGATTCTTGATCTCAGAGCATAAGCCATTGGTGTTTTGTTCAGGAAATTTTTTTCCAGTGCCAATGTGTTCGAGATGCTGCCCTAGTTTTTCTTCTATTAGTTTGAGTGTATCTGATTTGATGTGGAGGTCCTTGATCCACTTGGACTTAAGCTTTGTACAGGGTGATAAGGATGGATCGATCTGCATTCTTCTACATGTTGCCCTCCAGTTGAACCAGCACCATTTGCTGAAAATGCTATCTTTTTTCCATTGCATGGTTTGGCTCCTTTGTCAAAAATCAAGTGCCCATAGGTGTGTGGGTTCATTTCTGGGTCTTCAATTCGATCCATTTGTCTATCTGTGTGTCTCTGCACCAATACCATGCAGGTTTTATCACTATTGCTTTGTAATACTGCTTGAGTTAAGGGATAGTGATTCCCCCTGAAGTCCTTTTATTGTTGAGGATAGTTTTAGCTACCCTGGGTTTTTTGTTATTCCAGATGAATTTGCAAATTGTGTTGTCTAACACTTTGAAGAAATGCATTAGTATTTTGATGGGGATTGCATTGAATCTTTAGATCGCTTTTGGTAAAATGGCCATTTTTACTATATTAATCCTGAAAATCCATGAGCATGGGAGATCTTTCCATCTTCTGAGGTCTTCTTCAATTTCTTTCTTCAGAGTCTTGAAGTTCTTATTGTACAGATCTTTTACTTGCTTGGTTAAACTCACACCGAGGTATTTTATATTATTTGGGTCTATTTTGAATGGTGTCGTTTCCCTAATTTCTTTCTCAGCTTGTTTCTCTTTTGTGTACCAGAAGGCTACTGATTTATTTGAGTTAATTTTATACCCAGCCACTTGGCTGAAGTTGTTTATCAGCTTTAGTAGTTCTCTGGTGGAACTTTTGGGATCACTTAAATATACTATCATATCATCTGCAAAAAGTGATATTTTGACTTCTTCTTCTCTGTTCTGTATCCCCTTGACCTCCTTTTGTTGTCTGATTGCTCTGGCTAGAACTTCAAGAACTATATTGAATAAGTAGGGAGAGAGTGGGCAACCTTGTCTAGTCCTTGATTTTAGTGGGATTGCTTCAGGATTGTCTTCATTTAGTTTAGTGTTAGCAACTTGTTTGCTGTAAATGGATTTTACTATGTTTAGGTATGGGCCTTGAATTCCTATTCTCTCCAGGACTTTTATCATGAAGGGGTGTTGAATTTTGTCAAATGCTTTCTCAGCATCCAATGAAATGATCATGTGGTTTTCTTCTTTCACTTTGTTTATATAATGGATCACGTTGATGGTTTTCCGTATATTAAACCATCCCAGCATGCCTGGGATGAAGCCTACTTGATCATGGTGGATGATTGTTTTGATGTGCTCTTGGATTCGGTTTGCCAGAATTTTATTAAGTATTTTTGCATCGATATTCATAAGGAAAATTGGTCTGAAGTTCTTTTTCTTTGTTGGGTCTTTGTGTGGTTTAGGTATAAGAGTAATTGTGGCTTCATAGAAGGAATTCGGTAGTGTACCATCTGTTTCAATTTTGTGGGATGGTTTGGATAATATTGGTATGAGGTCTTCTATGAAGGTTTGATAGAATTCTGCACTAAACCCGTCTGGACCTGGGCTCTTTTTGGTTGGGAGACCTTTAATGACTACTTCTATTTCCTTAGGAGTTATGGGGTTGTTTAACTGGTTTATCTGTTCCTGATTTAACTTCAGTACCTGGTATTTGTCTAGGAAATTGTCCATTTCCTGAAGATTTTCAAGTTTTGTTGAATATAGGCTTTTAGAGTAAGATCTGATGAATTTTTGAATTTCCTCTGAATCTGTAGTTATGTCTCCCTTTTCATTTCTGATTTTGTTAATTTGGACACACTGTCTGTGTCCTCTCGTTAGTCTGGCTAAGGGTTTATCTATCTTGTTGATTTTCTAAAAGAACCAACTTTTGGTTCTGTTGATTCTTTCTATGGTGCTTTTTGTTTCTACTTGGTTGATTTCAGCTCTGAGTTTGATTATTTCCTGCCTTCTACTCCTCCTGGGTGTATTTGCTTCTTTTTGTTCTAGAGCTTTTAGGTGTGCTGTCAAGCTGGTAACATATGCGCTTTCCTGTTTCTTTCTGCAGGCACTCAGAGCTATGAGTTTTCCTCTTAGCACAGCTTTCATTGTGTCCCATAAGTTTGGGTATGTTGTACCTTCATTTTCATTAAATTCTAAAAAGTCTTTAAAATCTTTCTTTATTTCTTCCTTGATCAGGTTATCATTGAGTAGAGCATTGTTCAACTTCCACATATATGTGGGCATTCTTCCCTTATTGTTATTGAAGACCAGCTTTAGGCCGTGGTGGTCTGATAGCTTGCATGGGATTATTTCTATCTTTCTGTACCTGTTGAGGCCCGTTTTTTGACCAATTATATGGTCAATTTTGGAGACAGTACCATCAGGAGCTGAGAAGAAGGTATATCCTTTTGCTTTAGGATAGAATGTTCTATAAATATCTGTTAAGTCCATTAGGCTCATGACTTCTCTTAGTCTGTCTATGTCTCTTTTTAATTTCTGTTTCCATCATCTGTCCATTAATGAGAGTGGGGTGTTGGAATCTCCTACTATTGTTGTGTGAGGTGCAGTGTGTGTTTTGAGCTTTAGTAAGCTTTCTTTTACGTATGTAGGTGCCCTTGTATTTGAGGCATAGATATTTAGGATTGAGAGTTCATCATGGTGGATTTTTTCTTTGATGAATATGAAGTGTCCTTCCTTATCTTTTTTGATGACTTTTAGTTGAAAATTGATTTTATTTGATATTAGAATGGCTAATCCTGCTTGCTTCTTCTGACCATTTGTTTGGAAAGTTGTTTTCCAGCCTTTCACTCTGAGGTAGTGTCTGTCTTTGTCTCTGAGGTGTGTTTCCTGTAGGCAGCAGAATGCAGGGTCCTCGTTGCGTATCCAGTTTGTTAATCTATGTCTTTTAATTGGGGATTTTAGTCCATTGATGTTGAGAGATATTAAGGAATAGTGATTATTGCTTCCTGTTATATTCATATTAGGATATGAGGTTATGTTTGTGTGCTTTTCTTCTCTTTGTTTTGTTGCCAAGTTTCTTGCTTCTTCTAGGGTGTAGCTTGCCTTCTTATGTTGCGCTTAACCATTTATTATCCTTTGTAGTGCTGGATTTGTAGAAAGATATTGTGCAAATTTGGTTTTGTCATGGAATATCTTGGTTTCTCCATCTATGTTACTTGAGAGTTTTGCAGGATACAGTAACCTGGGCTGGCAGTTGTGTTCTCTTAGGGTCTGTATGACATCTGTCCAGGATCTTCTGGCTTTCATTTTCTCTGGCTAGAAGTCTGGTGTGATCCTGATAGGTCTGCCTTTATATGTTACTTGACCTTTTTCCCTTACTGCTTTTTTTTTTTTTACATTTTATTTATTTTTTATTAACTTGAGTATTTCTTATATACATTTCGAGTGTTATTCCCTTTCCCGGTATCCGGGCAAACATCCCCCTTTCCCCTCCCCTTCCTTATGGGTGTTCCCCTCCCAACCCTCCCCCCATTGCCGCCCTCCCCCCAACAGTCCAGTTCACTGGGGGTTGACACTTAGCAGTACCCAGGGCTTCCCCTTCCACTGGTGCTCTTACTAGGATATTCATTGCTACCTATGAGGTCAGAGTCCAGGGTCAGTCCATGTATAGTCTTTAGGTAGTGGCTTAGTCCCTGGAAGCTCTGGTTGCTTGGCATTGTTGTACATATGGGGTCTCGAGCCTCTTCAAGCTCTTCCAGTTCTTTCTCTGATTCCTTCAACGGGGGTCCTATTCTCAGTTCAGTGGTTTGCTGCTGGCATTCGCCTCTGTATTTGCTGTATTCTGGCTGTGTCTCTCAGGAGCGATCTACATCCGGCTCCTGTAGGTCTGCACTTCTTTGCTTCATCCATCTTGTCTAATTGGGTAGCTGTATATGTATGGGCCACATGTGGGGCAGGCTCTGAATGGGTATTCCTTCAGTCTCTGTTTTAATCTTTGCCTCTCTCTTCTCTGCCAAGGGTATTCTTGTTCCCCTTTTAAAGAAGGAGTGAAGCATTCACATTTTGATCATCCGTCTTGAGTTTCATTTGTGCTAGGCATCTAGGGTAACTCACGCATTTGGGCTAATAGCCACTTATCAATGAGTGCATACCATGTATGTCTTTCTGTGATTGGCTTAGCTCACTCAGGATGATATTTTCCAGTTCCAACCATGTGCCTACGAATTTCATAAAGTCGTTGTTTTTGATAGCTGAGTAATATTCCATTGTGTAGATGTACCACATTTTCTGTATCCATTCCTCTGTTGAAGGGCATCTGGGTTCTCTCTAGCTTCTGGCTATTATAAATAAGGCTGCAATGAACATAGTGGAGCACGTGTCTTTTTTATATGTTGGGGCATCTTTTGTGTATATGCCCAAGAGAGGTATAGCTGGATCCTCAGGTAGTTCAATGTCCAATTTTCTGAGGATCCTCCAGACTGATTTCCAGAATGGTTGTACCAGTCTGCAATCCCACCAACAATGGAGGAGTGTTCCTCTTTCTCCACATCCTCGCCAGCACTTACTGTCCCCTGAGTTTTTGATCTTAGCCATTCTCACTGGTGTGAGGTGAAATCTCAGGGTTGTTTTGATTTGCATTTCCCTTATGACTAAAGATGTTGAACATTTCTTTAGGTGTTTCTCAGCCATTTGGCATTCCTCAGCTGTGAATTCTTTGTTTAGCTCCCTTACTGCTTTTAATATTTTTTCTTTATTTTTTGCATTTGGTGTTTTGACTATTATGTGTTGGGAGGTGTTTCTTTTCTGCTCCAATCCATTTGGAATTCTGTAGGATTCTTGTATGTCTATGGGTATCTCTCTTTTTTAGGTTAGGGAAGCTTTCTTCTATGATTTTATTGAAGATATTTACTGGTCCTTTGAACTGGGAGTCTTCACTCTCTTCTATACCTATTATCCTTAGGTTTGATCTTCTCAGTTAGTACTGGATTTCCTGTATGTTTTGGATCAGTAGCTTTTTCAGCTTTACATTATCTTTGACAGTTGAATCAATGATTTCTATAGAATCTTCTGCTCCTGAGATACTCTCTTCTATCTCTTGTATTCTGTTGGTGATGCTTGTGTCTATGGCTTCTTGTCTCTTCCTTTGGTTTTCTATATCCAGGCTTATTTCCATGTGTTCTCTCTTGATTGCTTCTATTTCCATTTTTAATTCCTTCAACTGTTTGATTGTGTTTTCCTGGAATTCTTTCAGGGATTTTTGTGATTCCTCTCTGTAGGGTTCTACTTGTTTATTTATGTTTTCCTGTGTTTCTCTAAGGGAGTTCTTCATGTCTTTCTTGAAGTCCTCCATCATCATGTTCAAATATGATTTTGAAACTAGATCTTGTTTTTCTGGTGTGTTTGGGTAGTCTGTCCTTTGGTGGGAGAATTAGGCTCCGATGATGCCATGTAGTCTTGGTTTCTGTTGCTTGGGTTCCTGTGCTTGCCTCTCTAAATCAGATTATCTCTAGTTTTACTTTGTTCTGCTATTTCTGATAGTGGCTAGACTGTCCTATAAGCCTGTGTGTCAGGAGTGCTGTAGACCTGTTTTCCTGTTTTTTTTTCAGCCAGTTATGGGAACAAAGTGTTCTGCTTTCGGGCTTGTTGGTTTTTTTATCTTCAGGTCTTCAGCTGTTCCTGTGGGCCTGTGTCTTGAGTTCAACAGGCAGGTTGCTTGGAGCAGGAAGGTCTGTCTTACCTGTGGTTCCGAGGCTCAAGTTTGCTCCTGGGGTGTTGCTTATGAGTTCTCCACGGGGGCATCAAGCAGCAAGATCTGCGCCGCACTTTCTGGGAGCTTCCATGCACCAGGGTTCCATATGGCATTTGTTGTTTTCCTCTGGCGTCAGAGATGTGTGCAGAGTGCAGTCTCTTCTGGTTTCCCAGGCGTGTCTGCCTCTCTGAAGGTTTAGCTCTCCCTCCCATGGGATTTGGGTGCAGAGAACTGTTTATGTGGTTGGTCCCTTCAGGCTCTGGCGGTGTCTCAGACGTAGCAGACTTGCTGCTTCTGTGTCCTTATCCAAGGGAACCCAGAGGCTGTATACAGTTTCCTCTTGGGCCAGGGATGTGGGCAGGGGTGGGTAGTGTTGTTGGTCTCTTCCGCTCTGCAGTCTCAGGAGTGCCCACCTGTCTCGGCGGTGAGCTCTCTCTCCCACGGGGTTTGGGAGCAGTGAGCTAGGCATCTCTTTCTTTAGGTTAGGGAAGTTTTCTTCTATAATTTTGTTTAAGGTGTTGATTGGTCCTTTAATTTTGAAATCTTTGCTCATGCTATCTTTTACACCTATTATCCTTATGTTTGATCTTCTCATTGTGTCCTTGTTGTCATGCATGCTTTGTGATGGAACCTTTTTGAATTTTGCATTTTCTTTGAAGGTTGTGGCAATGTTTTCTTGGTATTTTCTGCCCCTGAGATTCTCTCTTCTATCTTTTGTTTTCTGTTGTTAATGCCTCTGTCTATGTCTCCTGATCTCTTTGCTAGGTTTTCTATTTCCAGGGTTGTCTTCCCTAGTGATTTCTTTGTTTCTATTTTCATTTATAGATACTGGATGGTTTTGTTCAATTCACCTGTTTGGTTGTGCTTTCCTATAATTCTTTAGGGGATTTTTGGGTTTTCTCTTTAAGGGTTTCTATTTGTTTACCTGTGTTGTCCTGTATTGCTTTAAAGTATGCCTGAAATTCATGCATACTTTATGTCCTTCTAAAGTTCTCTAACATCATCATGAATTGTGACTTAAAATCTAAACCTAGCTTCTTCAGTGTGATGGGGTATCCAGGGCTTGCTGTGGTTGGGCAACTATGTTCTGATGATAAAAACAGGCCTTTTATTGTTTAGTTTTTTAGTTTTTTTTAGTTTCTTGCTCTTGCCTCTTGCTATCTGATTATCTCTGGTTTTAGCTTGTCTTGCTGTCTCTGGTAGTGGTTTTATCATCCTATACACCTGTGTTTCTGCACTCCTTGAGAACTGCTTTCTCCCAGAGGGATATGGTATTGAGATCTGTGTCACAGGGTCAGCTCTGGATGCAGGCAGAAACTGGAAATATCCTGTCCCAGACTACTCCTTGATTCCTGTGTCCAGAGGGCTCCAGGCAGTGTCCTCTTGGGCCAGGTATGTGCCCATAAATAGTGGTTTCAGCTGTGCTCTTAGGAATGTCTTCACTCCTTATGCAATCTGGGTACAGAGAGCTGTGGTACAGGGTCAGCTTTGGGAGTCAGAAGGTAAGCTACTTTTTAAAAATTGAGTGAATATACTTTGTACTGTGTAAAAAACAATGACTTTATAAAATTTATAGGCAAATGGTTGGAACTGGAAAAATATCATCCTGAGTGAGGTAACCCAATCACAGAAAAACACACATGGTATGCACTCATTGATAAGTGGATATTAGCCCAAATACTCGAATTACCCTAAATGCACAGAACACATGAAACTCAAGAAGGATGACCAAAATGTGAATGTTTCACTTCTTCTTTAAAAGGGGAACAAGAATACCCTAGGCAGGGAATAGGGAGGCAAAATTTAAAACAAAGGCAGAAGGAACACATTCAGAGCCTGCCCCACATGTGGCCCATACATATACATCCACCCAATTGGACAAGATGGATTAAGCAGAGAAGTGCTGGCTGACAGGATCCGGATGTAGATCTCTCTTGAGAGACACAGCCAGAATACAGCAAATACACAGGCGAATGTCAGCAGCAAACCACTGAACTGAGAATGGGACCCCTGTTGAAGGAATCAGAGAAAGGACTGGAAGAGCTTGAAGGGGCTCGAGACCCCATATGAACAATGATGCCAACCAACCAGAGCTTCCAGGGACTAAGCTACTACCCAAAGACTATACATGGACTGACCCTGGGCTCCAACCTCATAGGTAGCAATGAATATCCTAGTAAGAGCACCAGTGGAAGGGGAAGCCCTTGGTCTTGCTAAGACTGAACCCCCAGTGAATGTGACTGTTGGGGGGAGGGCGGTAATGGGGGGAGGATAGGGAGGGGAACACCCATCGAGAAAGGGAGGGAGAGGAGTTAGGGGGATGTTGGCCTGGAAACCCGGGAAGGGGAATAACAATCGAAATGTAAATAAGAAATATTCAAGTTAATAAAGAAAAGAAAAAAAGAGAACAAAAGCATTTGAAAATAAAACCACTGAAGAACTCCCCCCAAAAAGTTTTTTTAAACTTAGAAGATTCCATTTATTAATTGCTGTACTATAGGAATCCTATTAAGTCATTTTCTATACTTTTAGTTTCAGGCATACTTCAGACACAGGCGGGTGGCCAAGTCTTAAATCAGATCAGGGCACCGAGTTTTATTTTGAGGTGTTTAATGATCTGTGAGATGGATTTTATTGTGGATGATACTGCAGAGTAGGCAGTAAAAATACAGTTACATTGTTTATTTTTTAATTGGCCTGTTTGGTGTGAACAAACAATTGGTTTACAATATTGTCTCTTCTTTAGTTTTTATTTTAATTCGAAATATGGTGGCTATAGTAATGTGGGCTTCCTATGTCGGTCTTAATTCTATTATTCCATTGATCAGTATCTCTGTTTCATATAAGTATAATATTGTTTTTTCTAAGTTCTAAAGTCTAATTTTAAAATCTGAGATATTAATACCCTCAGAAATTTTTATTTCACTTAGTTAAAATGTATTTGATAAGTTTTTGTAATTTTTGTTTGTAAATAACATTTAATATTCCTTTTTTACAATTTCTGTAAGAATTACATTTGTATCTTGATAAGGATTGCACTGAATATTGAGACCTTTTTAATACGATGTCCATTTTTATTATATTAATACTGTTCATTTTTCTATATTTGACTATTGCTGTACTAAAACCTCTGAAACACTGCAGGTTCTTGTCAGTGTTTTGATTACACTCTAGAACTTAATAGGAAGACCCTATTGCCCATGACATCAAATCTATGAGACAGAGAATAAGGAGAAATCAAGCTTCTAGCTGGATGGATCCACTACGCGACTGGCTAGCCTCTAAAATGATGGAAGATGCTCCACAGCCTTCTTTATCAGAAATGTATGTTTCAATCTTACAGGGCTATGAACACTTTAAGTTACAAAAATGATTAACATAGAATGCAAAGACTAAAAGTGATGAATCACAAAAATGTCCTGGAAATAACCAACCATTTAATTATCCATAGAAAAAAACATATTAAGATTTTGTAAGAAAATATAGTTAAGAATTCAAGAAATACTCAAGATATTTTAAATGAAATTCTAATCATTCAGGAAAAATAACTATTTCCCATTAATAGATTGACCAACTGACTCAAGAGTTTAAAACTTCTGTAAAGGTTATTTAAAATGATATGAAGAAATTCTGTAGAATGGAGACCTACATATTTACTAGCTATAGTCTAACAAAAATTTTATTTACATGTGTCTTTCTGTGTCTCAGTTACTCCATTGAGTGATTTTTTTTCCAACTCTGACAATTTAGCTCTCTTTCCTAATTTCATGTTATTTAAAGGATAATCACACTCCACTGTGTCAATATCTAATATATTATGTAAGTTATGTAAAATATATATGAATCATTAAGCAAGAAATCTCATAATCTGATTTTTTATTGAATGGCAAATGACTTTTCTGCTTACTCAAAATAAGGGAAATATGTAAATATTGTTAGTGAGAGTGAATCGGAGATATAAGACAAGGTTCAGTTGTAAAAATAAGTTTTAATTCTAAGAACAACAACAGAGGACCTTGCATGAATTGCAGTAGTAGGCAATTTGGGGAAGTTAATATAAAAAAATATGATATTCCCTCCAAGAAGAAAACTGTTTTCTTAGCGGTAAAAGTTACTGAGATGAGATCTTAAAGAGACCTGACTCAGATAAATGGATGGAAGTAGAAAATATCATCCTGAATGAGGTAACCCAGTCACAAAAATCACACATGGTATATACTCACTGATACGTGGATATTAGCCTAAAAGATCAGAATACCCATGAAACAATTCACAGACCATATAAATCTCAAGAAGAAGGAAGACCAAAATGTGGATGCTTCAGTCCTTCTTAGAACAGGAAAAAAATACTCACAGGAGGAAATACAGGGACATAGAATGCACCAGGAACTGAAGGAAAGGTCATACAGAGACTTCCTACCTGGGGTTCCGTCCTATATGCAGCCACTAACCCCAGTCACTATTGCTGATGCCAAGAAGTGCTTGCTGACAGGAACCTGATATGGATGTCTCCTTGAGAGGCTCTGCTAGAGCCTGATACAGATGAGGATGCTTGCGACTAAGTATAAGACTGAGCATGAGGACCCCAGTAGGGAGTTAGAGAAAGAACTGAAGGAGCTGAAGCTGTTTGCAACCTCATAGGAAGAACAACAATATCAGTCAACCAGACCCTCCAACCCAGAGCTCCTGAGGACTAAACCACCAACCAAAGAGGGACCCGTAGCTCCAGCTGCATGTCTCAGAGGATGGCATTGTCTGGCATCAATAGGAGGAGAAGCCCTTGGTCCTATGAAGGCTCGTTTCCCCAGTGTAGGGGAATGACAGGATGTTGAGGTGGAAGTGGGTGGATGAGAGTGGGAACATCTTTATAGTAGCAGGGCGAGAGGAGATGGGAGATGGGAGATGGGACAGGGAGGAAAGGGGAGAATATTTGAAATATAAATACATATAATATTCAATAAAAGTTAAATATAAAAATAATGATCATGAAAGTCCCTTCTTGAACGAGGGACAGGGACTGTGAGGGTTTATGTTTCTGAGAAGGTAGTTACCTCATTCAACCCCACCAGTCTTGTGACCAGATTTAACATCTTTCACATATTTTAACAAATCCAAGTGTCTATACTAGCACAGAAAATACAGGAAACCACCTGGTATGCACACAGCAATTGAACTAACCTATGGCTTCCTATAGAGTTCTGACACCTTTTACTGGCTGAGAAAACCAACTTCAGGACTTAAATTTAGAAACTGTAACACACTGTCATGGCATGTGACCTGGTTCTTGTCACCTGGAGATTGCTTAAAGTAATCCCCAGTCATTTATGTTACATATTAAATGATGCTGTTAGAATGGATTTCTTGTACTTTGTGGAAGATAACTAAATCTAGGCTTCATATGCCAAATATAGCCTGGCACCAGCTGGTTGTAAATCTGTTCTCATCTCTCTGAGGAGCTTCTTTTTAAAATTTATGACTTGAAAGAATTCTTTGTGCAGTAAGCATGATAGCATAGCCCTATGCAGTTGTGCTAGAAAGAAATGGTATGTATGTCCCTGATTTAAGCTCATACACTGTATTAAACAACAACAACAACAAGGCATAGAGGTGTATGATGTATGTGCTGGAGAAGAAACCTTAAAGTTTAGACTTGAGTTTTCATTGTGCTATTTAAACTTAATTTAGTTAATGAAAAGAATCGCCATACCACATGTATGAATGTATGGCCAGTTCTGAAAACATAAATACAAGAATATATTTATGTTCCGAAAACATAAATACATGGCCTCTCTCTCTCTCTCTCTCTCTCTCTCTCTCTCTCTCTCTCTCTCTCTCTCTCTCTCTCCCTCTCTCTCTATATATATATATATACATATGTATATATATATACATATATATATATGCCATGAATTTAAAAGAGAAAAAAAAGGAATTTTCAGTATTTAAAGGAAAAATGGGAAGAAAGTATTTAAGTAAAATATAATCTTTGAAAGTAGAAAAGCAAAAATATTGGTTTCTTGCCAGATTTGTCGTTCTGCTATGAGTCAATGATTACTATGCTAAAGTCATTTGAACAATCTACATTTCACTGAGCTACCTCCAGCAATATTTAATATTTAATAGAATGTTTTGTTAAAATAAGAAACAATTATAGTAAAATAAAGCCTTTATTAAATGTCAAATATCATTACAGCTACTTTGAAGGCTAAGCAGGAAGGGAAGGTACACACTTAATTTAATTTAATTTTTTAAGACGTATTAATGTTTTAATGACAACAAACCTAATATATGTGATTTAATACATAAGAACCTGAAATAGTTTCTTTTTTAAGATTTTTTTTATTGGATATTTTGTTTTACTTACATTTCAAATGTTATTCCTTTTCCCGGCTTCCTGAACATAAGCCCCCTATCCCACCCACTTTCTTCTATAAGGGTGTTCCCCTCCCCCCCAATATTCCCCTACACTCGAGGTCCAACTTAGCAGGACCAAGGGCTTCTCCTTCCATTGTTGCCCAACAAGGCCATCCTCGCTACATTTGGAGCCATGGCAGTTCTGGCTGGTTGTCATTGTTGTACTTATGGGATTGTAAACCCCTTCAGCACTTTCAATCCCTCTCTAATTCCTCCAACCGGGGTCCTGTTCTCAGTTCAGTGGTTTGATGTTAGCATTCGCCTCTGTATTTGACATGCTCTGGCTGTGTCTCTCAGGAGACATCTATATCCAGTTCCTCTCAGCATCCACTTCTTAATTTCATCAATCTTATCTAGTTTTGGATACCTATACATATATATACATATATATACATATATATATATATATACATACATATATATATATATATGCCATAAGTATGGCAGGTTCTGAATGGTCATTCCTTCAGTCACTGCTCCAAACTTTGCCCTTCCTATATATAGTTTTGTTCCCCTTTTTTTTTATTTTTTTTCTTTTCTTTTTTTATTAACTTGAGTATTTCTTATATACATTTCGAGTGTTATTCCCTTTCCCGGTTTCCGGGCAAACATCCCCCTCCCCCCTCCCCTTCCTTATGGGTGTTCCCCTCCCAACCCTCCCACCATTGCCGTCCTCCCCCCATAGATTAGTTCACTGGGGGTTCAGTCTTAGCAGGACTCAGGGCTTCCCCTTCCACTGGTGCTCTTACTAGGATATTCATTGCTACCTATGGGGTCAGAGTCCAGGGTCAGTCCATGTATAGTCTTTAGGTAGTGGCTTAGTACCTGGAAGCTCTGGTTGCTTGGCATTGTTGTACTTTTGGGGTCTCGAGCCCCTTCAAGCTCTTCCAGTTCTTTCTCTGATTCCTTCAATAGGGGACCTATTCTCAGTTCAGTGGTTTGCTGCTGGCATTAGCCTCTATATTTGCTGTATTCTGGCTGTGTCTCTCAGGAGCGATCTACATCCGGCTCCTGTCGGTCTGCACTTCTTTGCTTCATCCATCTTGTCTAATTGGGTGGCTGTATATGTATGGGCCACATGTGGGGCAGGCTCTGAATGGGTGTTCCTTCAGTCTCTGTTTTAATCTTTGCCTCTCCCTTCCCTGCCAAGGGTATTCTTTTTCCTCATTTAAAGAAGGAGTGAAGCATTCACATTTTGATCATCCGTCTTGAGTTTCGTTTGTTCTAGGGATCTAGGGTAATTCAAGCATTTGGGCTAATAGCCACTTATCAATGAGTGCATACCATGTATGTCTTTCTGTGATTGGGTTAGCTCACTCAGGATGATATTTTCCAGTTCCAACCATTTGACTACGAATTTCATAAACTCGTTGTTTTTGATAGCTGAGTAATATTCCATTGTGTAGATGTACCACATTTTCTGTATCCATTCCTCTGTTGAAGGGCATCTGGGTTCTTTCCATTTTTTGGCTATTATAAATAAGGCTGCGATGAACATAGTGGAGCACGTGTCTCTTTTATATGTTGAGGCATCTTTTGGGTATATGCCCAAGAGAGGTATAGCTGGATCCTCAGGCAGTTCAATGTCCAATTTTCTGAGGAACCTCCAGACTGATTTCCAGAATGGTTTTACCAGTCTGCAATCCCACCAACAATGGAGGAGTGTTCCTCTTTCTCCACATCCTCGCCAGCATCTGCTGTCACCTGAGTTTTTGATCTTAGCCAATCCCACTGGTGTGAGGTGAAATCTCAGGGTTGTTTTGATTTGCATTTCCCTTATGACTAAAGATGTTGAACATTTCTTTAGGTGTTTCTCAGCCATTCGGCATTCCTCAGCTGTGAATTCTTTGTTTAGCTCTGAACCCCATTTTTTAATAGGGTTATTTGTTTCCCTGCGGTCTAACTTCTTGAGTTCTTTGTATATTTTGGATATAAGACCTCTATCTGTTGTAGGATTGGTAAAGATCTTTTCCCAATCTGTTGGTTGCCGTTTTCTCCTAACCACAGTGTCCTTTGCCTTACAGAAGCTTTGCAGTTTTATGAGATCCCATTTGTCGATTCTTGATTTTAGAGCATGAGCCATTGGTGTTTTGTTCAGGAAATTTTTTCCAGTGCCCCTGTGTTCCAGATGCTTCCCTAGTTTTTCTTCTATTAGTTTCAATGTGTCTGGTTTGATGTGGAGGTCCTTGATCCACTTGGACTTAAGCTTTGTACAGGGTGATAAGCATGGATCGATCTGCATTCTTCTACATGTTGCCCTCCAGTTGAACCAGCACCATTTGCTGAAAATGCTATCTTTTTTCCATTGGATGGTTTTGGCTCCTTTGTCAAAAATCAAGTGACCATAGGTGTGTGGGTTCATTTCTGGGTCTTCAATTCTATTCCATTGGTCTATCTGTCTGTCTCTGTACCAATACCATGCAGTTTTTATCACTATTGCTCTGTAATACTGCTTGAGTTCAGGGATAGTGATTCCCCCTGAAGTTCTTTTATTGTAGAGGATAGCTTTAGCTATCCTGGGTTTTTTGTTATTCCAGATGAATTTGCAAATTGTTCTGTCTAACTCTTTGAAGAATTGGATTGGTATTTTGATGGGGATTGCATTGAATCTGTAGATTGCTTTTGGTAAAATGGCCATTTTTACTATATTAATCCTGCCAATCCATGAGCATGGGAGATCTTTCCATCTTCTGAGGTCTTCTTCAATTTCTTTCCTCAGTGTCTTGAAGTTCTTATTGTACAGATCTTTTACTTGCTTGGTTAAAGTCACACCGAGGTACTTTATATTATTTGGGTCTATTATGAAGGGTGTCGTTTCCCTAATTTCTTTCTCGGCTTGTTTCTCTTTTGTATAGAGGAAGGCAACTGATTTATTTGAGTTAATTTTATACCCAGCCACTTTGCTGAAGTTGTTTATCAGCTTTAGTAGTTCTCTGGTGGAACTTTTGGGATCACTTAAATATACTATCATGTCATCTGCAAATAGTGATATTTTGACCTCTTCTTTTCCGATCTGTATCCCCTTGATCTCCTTTTGTTGTCTGATTGCTCTGGCTAGAACTTCAAGAACTATATTGAATAAGTAGGGAGAGAGTGGGCAGCCTTGTCTAGTCCCTGATTTTAGTGGGATTGCTTCAAGTTTCTCTCCATTTAGTTTAATGTTAGCAACTGGTTTGCTGTATATGGCTTTTACTATGTTCAGGTATGGGCCTTGAATTCCTATTCTTTCCAGGACTTTTATCATGAAGGGGTGTTGAATTTTGTCAAATGCTTTCTCAGCATCTAATGAAATGATCATGTGGTTCTGTTCTTTCAGTTTGTTTATATGATGGATCACGTTGATGGTTTTCCGTATATTAAACCATCCCTGCATGCCTGGGATGAAGCCTACTTGATCATGGTGGATGATTGTTTTGATATGCTCTTGAATTCGGTTTGCCAGAATTTTATTGAGTATTTTTGCGTCGATATTCATAAGGGAAATTGGTCTGAAGTTCTCTTTCTTTGTTGTGTCTTTGTGTGGTTTAGGTATAAGAGTAATTGTGGCTTCGTAGAAGGAATTCGGTAGGGCTCCATCTGTTTCAATTTTGTGGAATAGTTTGGATAATATTGGTATGAGGTCTTCTATGAAGGTTTGATAGAATTCTGCACTAAACCCGTCTGGACCTGGGCTCTTTTTGGTTGGGAGACCTTTAATGACTGCTTCTTTTTCCTTAGGAGTTTGGGGTTGTTTAACTGGTTTATCTGTTCCTGATCTAACCTCGATACCTGGTATCTGTCTAGGAAATTGTCCATTTCCTGAAGATTTTCAAATTTTGTTGAATATAGGTTTTTATAGTAAGATCTGATGATTTTTTGAATTTCCTCCGAATCTGTAGTTATGTCTCCCTTTTCATTTCTGATTTTGTTAATTTGGACACACTCTCTGTGTCCTCTTGTTAGTCTGGCTAAGGGTTTATCTATCTTGTTGATTTTCTCAAAGAACCAACTTTTGGTTCTGTTGATTCTTTCTATGGTCCTTTTTGTTTCTACTTGGTTGATTTCAGCTCTGAGTTTGATTATTTCCTGCCTTCTACTCCTCCTGGGTGTATTTGCTTCTTTTTGTTCTAGAGCTTTTAGGTGTGCTGTCAAGCTGCTGACATATGCTCTTTCCTGTTTCTTTCTGCAGGCCCTCAGCGCTATGAGTTTTCCTCTTAGCACAGCTTTCATTGTGTCCCATAAGTTTGAGTATGTTGTATCTTCATTTTCATTAAATTCTAAAAAGTTTTTAATTTCTTTCTTTATTTCTTCCTTGACCAGGTTATCATTGAGTAGAGCATTGTTCAATTTCCACGTATATGTTGGCATTCTTCCCTTATTGTTATTGAAGACCAGTTTTAGGCCGTGGTGGTCCGATAGCACGCATGGGATTATTTCTATCTTTCTGTACCTGTTGAGGCCCGTTTTTTGACCAATTATATGGTCAATTTTGGAGAAAGTACCATGAGGAGCTGAGAAGAAGGTATATCCTTTTGCTTTAGGATAGAATGTTCTATAAATATCCGTTAAGTCCATTTGGCTCATGACTTCTGTTAGTCTGTCTACATCACTCTTTAATTTCTGTTTCCATGATCTGTCCATTGATGAGAGTGGGGTGTTGAAATCTCCCACTATTATTGTGTGAGGTGCAATGTGTGTTTTGAGCTTTAGTAAGGTTTCTTTTACGTATGTAGGTGCCCTTGTATTTGGGGCATAGATATTTAGGATTGAGAGTTCATCTTGGTTGATTTTTCCTTTGAGGAATATGAAGTGTCCTTCCTTATTTTTTGATGACTTTTAGTTGGAAATTGATTTTATTTGATATTAGAATGGCTACTCCAGCTTGCTTCTTCTGACCATTTGCTTGGAAAGTTGTTTTCCAGCCTTTCACTCTGAGGTAGTGTCTGTCTTTGTCTCTGAGGTGTGTTTCCTGTAGGCAGCAGAATGCAGGGTCCTCGTTGCGTATCCAGTTTGTTAATCTATGTCTTTTTATTGGGGAGTTGAGGCCATTGATATTGAGAGATATTAAGGAATAGTGATTATTGCTTCCCGTTATATTCATATTTGGATGTGAGGTTATGTTTGTGTGCTTTCATTCTCTTTGTTTTGTTGCCAAGACGATTAGTTTCTTGCTTCTTCTAGGGTATAGCTTGCCTCCTTATGTTGGGCTTTACCATTTATTATCCTTTGTAGTGCTGGATTTGTAGAAAGATATTGTGTAAATTTGGTTTTGTCATGGAATATCTTGGTTTCTCCATCTATGTTAATTGAGAGTTTTGCTGGATACAGTAACCTGGGCTGGCATTTGTGTTCTCTTAGGGTCTGTATAACATCAGTCCAGGATCTTCTGGCCTTTATAGTTTCTGGCGAGGAGTCTGGTGTGATTCTTATAGGTCTCCCTTTATATGTTACTTGACCTTTTTCCCTTACTGCTTTTAATATACTTTCTTTATTTTGTGCGTTTGGTGTTTTGACAATTATGTGACGGGAGGTGTTTCTTTTCTGGTCCAGTCTGTTTGGAGTTCTGTAGGCTTCTTGTATGTCTATGGGTATCTCTTTTTTTAGGTTAGGGAAGTTTTCTTCTATGATTTTGTTGAAGATATTTACTGGTCCTTTGAGCTGGTAGTCTTCACTCTCTTCTATACCTATTATCCTTAGGTTTGATCTTCTCATTGAGTCCTGGATTTCCTGTATGTTTTGGACCAGTAGCTTTTTCCTCTTTACATTATCTTTGACAGTTGAGTCAATGATTTCTATGGAATCTTCTGCTCCTGAGATTCTCTCTTCCATCTCTTGTATTCTGTTGGTGAAGCTTGTATCTACAGCTCCTTGTCTCTTCTTTTGGTTTTCTATATCCAGGGTTGTTTCCATGTGTTCTTTCTTGATTGCTTCTATTTCCATTTTTAATTCCTTCAACTGTTTGATTGTGTTTTCCTGGAATTCTTTCAGGGATTTTTGCGATTCCTCTCTGGAGGCTTTTACTTGTTTATTAATGTTTTCCTGTGCTTCCCTAAGTGTGTTCATGTCTTTCTAGAAGTCCTCCAGCATCATGATCAAATATGATTTTGAAACTAGATCTTGCTTTTCTGGTGTGTTTGGATATTCCATGTTTGTTTTGGTGGGAGATTTGGGCTCCGATGATGGCATGTAGTCTTGGTTTCTGTTGCTTGGGTTCCTGCGCTTGCCTCTCGCCATCAGATTATCTCTAGTGTTACTTTGTTCTGCTATTTCTGACAGTGGCTAGACTGTCCTATAAGCCTGTGTGTCAGGAGTGCTGTAGACCTGTTTTCCTCTCTTTCAGTCAGTTATGGGGACAGAGTGTTCTGCTTTCGGGCGTGTAGTTTTTCCTCTCTACAGGTCTTCAGCTGTTCCTGTGGGCCTGTGTCTTGAGTTCACCAGGCAGCTTTCTTGCAGCAGAAAATTTGGTCTTACCTGTGGTCCTGAGGCTCAGGTTCGCTCGTGGGGTGCTGCCCAGGGGCTCTCTGCAGCAGCAGCAACCAGGAAGACCTGTGCCGCCCCTTCCGGGAGCTTCAGTGCACCAGGGTTCCAGATGGTCTTTGGCTTTTTCCTCTGGCGTCCGAGATGTGTGTGCAGGGAGCAGTCTCTTCTGGTTTCCCAGGCTTGTCTGCCTCTCTGAACGTTTAGCTCTCCCTCCCACGGGATTTGGGTGCAGAGAACTGTTTATCTGGTCTGTTTCCTTCAGGGTCTGGTGGTGTCTCTGGCAGGTGTCCTGCTGCTCCTGGGCCCTCCCCCACGGGAGCCCAGAGGCCTTATACAGTTTCCTCTTGGGCCAGGGATGTGGGCAGGGGTGAGCAGTGTTGGTGGTCTCTTCTGCTCTGCAGCCTCAGGAGTGCCCACCTGACCAGGTGGTTGGGTCTCTCTCTCACCGGGTCTGGGAGCAGAGAGCTGCTGCGGGCCGGGATCCTCGGGTGTGGGACTTCCGGTAAACACAGAACGTGCCTGGTCCTAGAGAAATTCTGCTTCCGTGTGTCCCAAGCTCACCAGGCAGCTTTCTTGTAGCAGAAAATTTGGTCTTACCTGTGGTCCCGAGGCTCAGGTTCGCTCGTGGGGTGCTGCCCACGGGCTCTCTGCAGTGGCAGCAACCAGGAAGACCTGTGCCGCCCCTTCCGGGAGCTTCAGTGCACCAGGGTTCCAGATGGTCTTTGGCTTTTTCCACTGGCGTCCGAGATGTGTGTGCAGGGAGCAGTCTCTTCTGGTTTCCCAGGCTTGTCTGCCTCTCTGAAGGTTTAGCTCTCCCTCCCACGGGATTTGGGTGCAGAGAACTGTTTATCCGGTCTGTATCCTTCAGGGTCCGGCGGTGTCTCTGGCAGGTGTCCTGCTGCTCCTGGGCCTTGTTCCCCTTTTTAATAAGGAGTGAAGCATCTACATTTTGGTCATCCTTCTTCTTGAGCTTCATGTGGTCTGTGGCTTGTATCTTGAGTAATTCGAGTTTTTGGGCTAATATCCACTTATCAGTGAGTGAATACCATGTGTGTTATAATTGGGTTACCTCACTCAGGATGATATTTTCTAGTTCTATTCATTCATGGATTTCATGAAGTCATTGTTTTTGATAGCTGAGTAGTAATCCATTGTGTAGATGTACCACATTTTCTGTCGATTCCTCTCTTGAAGGGAATCTGGGTTCTTTCCAGATTCTGGATGCTATAAATAAGACTTCTATGAATATTTAAATACTTATTTACCATGGAATAAACTCTAGAATAATAACATACAAGTAAGGAATAAATATGATTAGAAAATTCGGGACAGTGAATGATGATACAGGAAGTAAGTGAGCCAGGAGTACACAACTGATTGATATTGATTTTGGCTGTTTGCCTTAACTCTCAGATTGCCCACTTAGTGGAGTGAATTTGTTTCATTGCAGAAAAATGCTTTAAATAATTTTTTATGTACATAAAGAAAAAAATAGTTTTCATTTTTGGGGAAAATTTGACACTCCTATTATTTATTTTGTGATGTAATATAGGCTCATTAACATATCTAAAGGTGGAAGTAATTCTTGGCCCACTGGGTTCAACTGTAATCTTCATAAAGTCTCTTAAAATTCAAGACTAATACAATTTTATCTTTTATATAAACACATTTATTTTTATGTTAATGTGAAAATAGTGTATCATTTGGAGAAAAGCAATCCCAAATGAATACACACTTTAAAGTCTCTATTTATATCACAGTTATTAATACTCCTTTGAAGAAGAAAAGCAAGCAAGCAAAGATATGTTATGGCACTGAGGAATTTGATCTTTCCTAATAGTACCAATAGCAAGTGATATTGGAAACTTGTACAATCATGATCAGAAGACTGTGCTTTTATTTTTTTTTTACTTTACTATTCAAATAATTTAAACTGACAATTTATAAGTGGCAATATTTTCACTTAATGTAAAACACAGGTGTCTAACTTGCTATACAAAGACTAAGACATATATCACATAAAGCCAAATTATTAGAGTTTAGGAATAATAGAACAGTTAATAATTGAATATAAACTTTGTGAAACACCCACTTCAAACACTGCATTTCCCATTCTCTTGACCTGTATTATTTTATCTTAAATGTTACTTGACCCTTCTACAAAAACCTCCTTCACATTCTTCTTACTATTCTGATATATCTAGAGCACAGAGGTAAATGTCACACTTGTTCTATAAAAATTAATTATACAGTATGCCATTCTTTCAAATGACCTTTGTAGAATTAATATTTTATTTAAAAATAAAATAAATAAAATGCCCCTCAACTCAGGTAATTGGGGAAACTAGTTTTGAAAAAGGACTTATAATGGAACTACATAATTATTCATCTCAGTCTAAAGATTGTTTGTTCAATAAGAACTCAGCAAATGATTACAAAATCTTTGAATGCAGTGCAGATGTAGCAATACCATGCATCGCAGAGAAAACATATATCATTTCTATAGTCCATTCTATAAGGACAAAGTGCATAGAAGGTGAAATAGAGAGGATATTTGCAAGTGAATGACTTCAAAAGGAGCAAATTCATTTCAAAAAAAAAGAAAAAAATGAACTTACATATTTAGAAAGAGCAGAAAATTGGAAAATATTTAATATTTAATATAAATTTGTGTGTGTGTGTGTGTGTGTGTGTGTGTATGTGCAGCCATGTTAGGAATTAAACCATGACTATGCATGTACTACAAAAACTCCTATTTCTCAATTAATCTCACAAAACTTGTGAATGAATTATCCAGCCATTTGAGGTACATTAACTTTGCTATTTTCCTGATTTGAAAAGTGAATCAATATTTCTGCTTTTAATGACTAAATACAGTAAAATTTAATACTAATGGAATATTCTTTGATAAAAGCACAGTTAAAGATATGTACACATCCTCTGAAAATGAATATGCAATCTAGAATATTAGATATATTAAACAATATTAAATATTTCCATACTATGACAGTTAATTCTTGTTTTCTTCTCAAAATAAAATTCAGGGTAGCATCTAACTCTCTCTCTCTTTCTCTCTCTCTCTCTCTTTCTCTCTCTCTCTCTATCTCTCTCTCTCTGTGTGTGTGTGTGTGTGTGTGTGTTTGTGTGTGTATGTTCTGCAAACTGGTTTTATATGATTGTGTAATTTAAACATACTGTGCCACTTATATCTATTGACTGCTAAGCAAGAGCTGACAAAATGGTTTTGTTTAGTGTAATTCCATTTTATTAATTTATTAAAAATGTGTTGCAACCCAATCCCATGACACTCAGAGTAAGCACTACTCCCAGGTGCTCCAACACACTCAGGACCACAGTCTGAACCAGTGCCCTGAGCTAACCTTGGGCACTGGATGTGTACCAAGTACTACACCACCCAGAGGAAGCTGGAAGTCCCAGGTCCTCTAACATGCTGCAAAATGCCCAATATCACAGTATCATAGGATCACAGAGGAAGCTCAACTCCCAGGAGATGGGACACAATTGGGATCTCAGGATCACAGGATTCAAGAATCATAAGATTATAGAGATTTCTGGATTCTGAGGAGTTCTGACACAACCAGGATCACAGAAGGGACAGACTGCAGTTGTAGAGAGCAAGGGCATGTAACACTAGAGATAATTAAATGGCCAGAAGCAAACACAAGAACATAAGCAACAGAAAGCAAGGCAACTTGGCATTATTAGAACACAGTTCTCCCACTATAACAAATCCTGGATATCCCATCACAATGGAAAAGAAAGATTTGGATTTCAAATCACATCTTATTATAATAGTAAAGGAATTTATGAAGGACATAAATAACTCCCTTAAATAAATACATAACAACACAAGTAAACAGGTAGAAGACCTTAAAGAGGAAGCAAAATATACCATAAATAATTACAGGAAAAAACAGCCAGATAGGTAAAGGAGTTGTACAAAACCATCCAGAATGTAAAAGTGGAAATAGTAACCATGAGGAAATCAAAGGGAGACAACTTGGTGATAGGAAACCTAGAAAAATGATCAGGAGTCATAGATGCAAGCATCACCAGCAGAATACAAGAGATAGAAAACAGAATCTCAGGGGCAGAAGGTATCATAGAAAGCTGTGACACAACAATCAAAGAAAATGCAAAATGCAAATAGCTCCAGACCACAAAGAGAAGACCAAACCTAAGGAAAATAAGTATAGAAGAGTGTGAGTGAAGATATATAACTTAAAGGGTCAGTAAAAATCTTCAGCAAAATTATAAAAGAAAATTTCTCTAACCTCAATAAAGAGATATGCATGAACAGACATGAAGGCTATAGAACTCCAAATAGACTGAACCAAAAACCAAAACCAAAACCAAACAAACAAAAAAAAAACTCCTTTCATCACATAATAATCAAAGCACAAAATGCACAAAACAAAGAAAGAATATTAATAGCTGTAAGGGGAAAAGGTCAAGTCACATATAAATGCAGACATATCAGAATTATACCAGAATTCTCACCAGAGGCTATGAAAGCCAGAAGATCCTGGAAAGATGTCAAACAGACCCTAAAAGAACACAAATGCCAGCCCAGGGTACTGTACTGAGCAAAACTCATAGATGAAAAAACCATATTTATACAATATCTTCACATAAATTCAGCCCTACAAAGGATAATAGGTGGAAAACTCTGAAACAAGGAGGAAAACTATACCCTAGGAAAAGCAATCCTTTGTCAACAAGCCCAAAAGGAGATAGCAACACAAACATAATTCCACCTCTAATAACAAAAATAACTTAAAGCAACAATCACTTTTCCTTAATATATCTTACATCAATTCCCCAATTACAAAAAGAAAAGAAAAAAGAAAAAAAAACCCAACAAAACAAAGAAAGAAAGAAAGAAAAAAAAAGCATAGACTAAGTGACTGGATATGTAAACCAGACTTTTCCTGCATACAGGAAACACACCTTAGAGACAAAGAAAACAGTAAAAGTTTGGAAAACAACTTTCCAAGCAAATGATTCCAAGAAACAAGCTGGATTAGCCATTCTAATATTGAATAAAATTGACTTTCACCCAAAAGTTGTCAAAAAAAGATAAGGAAGGATACTTTATATTTGTCAAATGAAAAATCTACCAAGATGAACTTTCAATTCTGAATATCTATGCTCCAAAAGCAGGGGAACCCACATTCATAAAAGAAACCTTACTAAAGCTCAAATCACACATAGCACCTCACACAATAATAGTGGGAGACTTCAACACCCCACTCTCATCAATGGACAGATCATGGAAACAGAAACTAAACAGAGACATAGAGAAACTAACAGAAGTTATGAATCAAATGGATTTAATCGATATTTATAGAACATTTTATCCTAAAACAAAGAACATACCTTCTTCTCATCACTTCATGGTACCTTCTCCAAAAATGACCTTACAATTTTTCACAAAACAGGACTCAACAGACAGAAGAAGATTGAAAAATTCCCTTGCATCCTATCAGATCACCACAGAATAAGTAAGGTTGTTCTTCAATAACAACAAAAACGAGAGAAATCCCATATATACATGGAAGCTGAGCAACACTCTACTCAATGATATCTTGGCCAAAGAAGAAATAAAGAACAAAATTCAACACTGTTTTAGAATTTAATGACAATGATAACACATCGTCCGAAAATTTATGGGACACAATGAAAGTAGTGCTAAGAGGAAAATTCATAGCTCTGAGAACCTCTAAAAAGAAACTGGAAAGAGCATACCCTAGCACTTTGACAGCACACCTTAAGGCTCTAGAACAAAAAGAAGAAAAAACACCCAAGAGGAGTAGACAGCAGGAAATAGTCAAACTCAGGGATGAAATCAACCAAGTACAAATTACAACAATTATACAAAGAATCATCAAATCCAAGAGCTGGCTCTTTGAGAAAATCAACAAGATAGATAAACACTTAGCCAGCCTAACCAGAGGGCAGAGAAACAATACCCAAATTAATAAAATCAGAAATGAAAGGAGACATAACACCAGAAACTGAGGAACTTAAAAAAATCATCATATCCTGCTACAAAAGTCTATACACAACACAGTTGGGAAATTCGGAAGATACAGACAATTTTCTAGACAGATACCACTTATCAAAGTTAAAATCAGGATCAGATAAATCATCTAAACAGTGCCATAACTCCTAAAGAAATGAAAGCAGGCATTAAAATTCTCCCTTCCTAAAAAGCATAGGACCAGACGAGTTTAGTGCAGAATTCTATCGGTCCTTCAAAGAAGACCAAATACCAATACTCTTCAAACTATTCCACAAAATTTAAACAGAGGGAACACTGCTTAATTTGTACTATGAAGCCACAATTATGCTTATACATAAACCCAACAAAGACCCAACAAAGGAAGAGAACTTCAGACTAATTCCCTGTATGAATATCAATGCAAAAATACTCAAAAATTCTTGCAAACTGAATCCAAGAACACATCTAAACAATCATCCATCATGATCAAGTAGACTCCATCCCAGGGATGCAGATATAGTTCCATATAAATAAATCCATCAATGTAATCTACTATATAAATAAACTCAAATAATAAAAAACACATGATCATCTTATTAGATGTTGACAATGCATTTGCAAAAACTGACCATGCCTTCATGATAAAAGTCTTGGAAAGATCATGCAAGGCCCATACCTAAACATAATAAAAGCAATATACAGTAAACCACTGTCCAATATCAAACTAAATGAGAAGTAACTTGAAACAATGCAGAGACTGTCACACATGGGTATCTCTACCACATGCAATCACCAAACCCAGTCATTCTTTGGGATGCCAAGAGGTGCACGTTGATAGGTGCCTGGTATAGTTGTCTTCTGAGAGGCTCTGCCAGAACCTGAGGAATACAGATGCGGATGCTCTCAGCCAACTATTCGACTGAACTCAGGGTCCCCAATAGAGGAGTTAGTGAAAGGACTGGGGTAACTGAGGGGAATTGCAACCCAATACAGGAAGAGCAGTAAGGAGAGCAATACAACCAACCAGATACCCCAGAACTCCCAGGGACTAAACCACTAACCAAAGAGTACACATGGAGTGACATGACTCCATGGGGAGGCTGGAGGGAGTGGGTGGGTGGGTAGGGGAGCACCGTCATGGAGGCAGGGGCTGTGGGAATGGGGGTTTTCTCAGAGGGAAATCTGGGAAACTGAATAACATTTGAAATGTAAATAAAGAAAATATCCAATAAGAGAAAAAAAGAAAAAAAATGTGATGCATATTGATAAGGAGAAATTATACTACCCCTTTAAATCTTTATTGACTATAGAAGGATGTGAGGACAAATATTGCCTTGGCAGCTTTCACAATGGATCACACTAACACAGTAAGTTCTTAGAGTGCACGTTACAGGGAAACACATGTGAGAAAGAGATTCTTGTATGTCAGCCAGTCTAAGGCTCTCTAGAAACTCAAGAACATTGAATTGATTCTTAGCATCAATTACAACGAATGAAGGAATAATAAAATAATAAATATTATCACATGATATTAGTCTCATAATCAAAGAAAAATATTCACTTAAATCAGAAATCAAGTTCATGAATATGAGTAAGTAAATGTTTTATTTCTTACTTTGGTAGATCACAAACTTTTCTGCTATTTAAATTTTTACATGTAAAAGATATGAGAAATAGAAGTTAAATATTGATCATTATGTAACTAAAATGCAATGTATTTTTGAAAAATTATAATTTTTGTCTACTATATTTCACTGTCTTTAAGTGATCTGATATCACCTATTTAAACATTTTATGAGTCAAATTTCTATTGCATAAATAACATACACTCAGAATAAAATAGATATGGTCTTAGTCTCTGTTCAGTAAAACAGAAGTTGCTTTAGAGACTTTCTAAAACATATAAGGAAGTTTTACACTTCAGTCCTTGGATAAAGGATACAATAAGAATAACTGTGGTGGCTAAAGACGCTGCTCTCATACCGTAGTCTTCACTCACCTGCAGAAGTCTGCCTTGCCTTCCCCTCTACTTACCTTCCTGTATTTCCAGAACTTCTACATTTGTCCACTTAGACTCTGATGATTCTCCTGCTGTCTTCTGAGTTTGTTGACTTACACATCTGTATTACCTCTTCAACTGTATAAATAACAATCCCAGTTCCTGTACCAACCACGATTTTTAAAAATATAAATCATGCTCACTACCTTATTTTACAACTTAATTTTTAAGTCTTGCTGACTCACAAGATATTCAGGAGAGCAGAAGTTTAGAGAGAGAGCAGTGAGGAAGTTACATTGATAAAATTCCCTGCAAAACCTTGCTAAAAACATTGAAGGACCAGTATATGGTGTGAACTTAAATGTGTGTATAACAGTGATTTAATCTGTGAATGTCAGCATTACAGAACGTCAGCCACACACATCCTCCATAGTGAATTCCCCAAAGTATAGAGAGAGAATTTAGATATTGTCAGGGGTTAAAACTCTGACACTCTGTAATTTTCAAAATTATGAGCTCTGCCTATCCTACAAGATACACTAATTCTCTTGTTACATAGTTCCTTTTCTTCTATCCTATTTCTAGAGAAAATACTAAATGTGTCAAATAACCAAATAAGCTCATACAGAGATCACTTTTGACTATTATTCAGGAGCAAAAGAAATATCTGTAGATAATTAGAGATTTTTTAAAATCTCCAATAAAATAGGCTGAGTATTGGTACTGTTCAGAGCGAACAATAGAAGTATTTTTAAAAGTTCTTCCAAAAAGATATATAATGGATAAATAAATATGAAGATAAAAAGGGTAGAAGATGGAAACAAAGTAACTTGTGAAAAAAGTAAATCTAAACATGAGGTTAAGATAAAAATCAGTCCTATTACCCTTTTCTAGATTTGACCCAAATAACTTTAAAGTCAGTGGTTCGCATTGCATTTGGGAGCAGAGGCAGGTAGCCATCCAGATACAGAGACTTTGTCTCAAGGAAAAAAGAAATGGACTTGATAGTCTATAAGGCAGCAAATAGTAAAGCAGATAAAATATATTTTATGTCATATATTTTTAAAATGGATTCATTAAGCAAAATTTAAAAGATAAATATATTTTAGTACAATGCACATAATAAATGCAATTCAAAAATTGAGTATTGCCTGCATGCAACTCTTCTAATAACTTTCAAATACATTAATAAGACTTGCCAAGACTGAAATTTAATTTTATGAAAAAAAACTAAATATTTAAAACAATCTCCAGAAGAATGTTTTGTAGATTTTTAGGAGAAAAGGTGGATTAGCAAAGTAAATACTGGGACATCATCAAGGCCCATTAAATCAGAAATGAGAAAGCGTTGTAAAAGCATGGAAACATGGCACTGAGGAAGTGACACAACCTTTCTGAATCATTTCTCAGATCTGGCTGATATGAACCAGGAAGGAATTCTTGTCACATTCTAGAAATTTTTGGAGTACACTTTTTCATATGAGTAAATTCTTTTTTGACCTTTTCTTTTATTGGATATGTTCTTTTTCTTTTTTTTACTGGCTGTTTTTCATAATTACATTTCTAGTGTTGTTTCCCTCCCTCTCCCATCCCCTCTCCCTTCTTCCCTTGCTTCTATGAAGACATTTCCACTCCCACCTATCCACTTCCACCTCGACACCATAGCATTCTCCTACACTGCAAAAATGAAAATGAGTCTTCACAGTACCAAGGGCTTCTCCTCCTCTTTATGCCAGACAATGCCATTCTCTGCTACAAATGCAGCTGGAGCCTTGGGTTCCTCCATGTGTACTCTTTGGTTCGTGGTTTAGTTCCCAGGAGCTCTGGGGGTTCTGGTTGGTTGATATTGTTGTTCTTCCTATGGATATTTTCTTTATTTTCATTTCAAATGTTATCCTGTTATTGGTTTCCCCACAGGAAACCCCCCTATCTCATCCTCCCTCCCCCTGCTTCTATGAGGGTGCTCCCGTACCCACCCACTCCCTCCTGCTTCCCAACCCTTTCATTCCACTGCACTGGGACTTTAAGCCTTCACATGACCAAGAACCTCTACTCTCATTGATGCCCAACAAGGTCTGAGCTTGTCATAGTTTGCTGGGCTATGTTAGATTACAAAGCATGTTGTAGGTGAATATTCCATTGAGTATACAACAGGGAATTATTGATATCATTATTTAATCTAGACAAAAGTAAAAATGCTGGAAACACTTATTGATTTCACGATATATGAATAGGATAGCATTTGTTTCCTAAAAAGTGTAATAAGCTGCCACAAAGCAAAAAGTGAGGCAGCAGGGGGATCATCACCTCAACAATATGGAGGGCGTAGATTTAATGATTTATGAAATGAAGATTTTAGAGGTAAAACTACACCCATTACCCAAAAGGATGGGAGGTTAGAGAAGCCTCCTGATGTTACCTTAGATTGCAGTTAAGGACTTGGAGCTGTTAGAAGAATGGAGAGAGAGAGTGGATTTACTTCTTGTATAGCCAAGCAAAAAAGTCTAGATTGTGAGCTATTTGAGCCAGCTGCAGGTGAATCTGCCAAAGGCTATTTTTGGAAAAGGACATTATTGACGTTTCTTATGAGGCACATATGGCAAAGAAGTAGGAAAGCACACTTGTACTTGCTATTCCTGGTCTTAGAGCTGAGCTACAAAGATGAACAATCTCAAATGAGTTAGGAATTGGTGGCTCTCGACTCTAGCAGTCAGCAAGAAAGTTGAAAGCTGCAGGAGCAGCACCCGCATCAGAGATATTACTGGAAAAACTCCAGCACTAAAGGATTCTTAAATAAAAAAGTAGCAATTATGAAGATGGGCCAGTTTAAATGTGCATAAGGAACCCCATGTTTGTAATAAAGTCAAATGCTTTTATGAATTTTGATTTTTGTCCCATTTATATAAAGATGGAGACAAAAAAACAGGTGCAAAAGAAGAGGGTAGAGTGTTCTCTCTTTTATTGAAGTATGATGCTTCCTGACTTCAGAGACCTCTGGAAGACAGGAAATTTAAGATGAATTTGGATTAAACCTAAAGTACATATTATACAGATCAGGACATTTTAAATTTTTGTTTAGTTTTTATGTATTTTAAATGATAAAATGCATTTACAGTCTATAATAATGACTGTAAAGCTACACAATTTACAAGAGTCACCACATAGGCCAAGGCTAATGCCCACTGAATACATGTTAAGGGGCAACCGGAATCAACATATAGTTTCACATTGTTTGTGTTTTGCTTGCTCACTTTCCATATCTGTATATAAGATATAGACAGAAGAAGAACTTTCCAAACATTAGGTTCAAATACTATGTTTTGTACCAGGGAAATTTAGACACTGAAGAGTTTTTTCTCCAGAAAAAATAAATGTTGTCAACTCTCTTCATAATAAATTAACAACTTAACAAAAATTAATCCAGATAAAGGATATATATTATGAGCTGACCAAGATGTAATACCTACATAATTTATGACTAAACTTACCAATTAAGCCTAGCAGTATTTTTCCCACTTCCAAGTACTAGAATTTATTATACTTCATTGATTATGCTAAAATCATGTACATTCAGTCCTTTTCAAAATCTACTTATCAGACTGGTGTGATGACTCTCTAGTCAAAAGAACATGAAGCATATCCCTAGGACCCAAGTTCAGATGCCTATAACTCATATAAGAATGCAGGTGTATAGTTTGGCATCTGCATAGTCAAGCTCCCACAAAAACATGAAAGATAAGAGCTAAGAATGCCTGGAAAAGCCAGGCTAGCTAGCCTGGTATACATATTCACAGCAAAACAAAAGAAAACTTTCTCAAAGAACAGAAGTAAGAATGGAGGTTGTTCACTGACCTTCAGTGTCCACTGACACTTCACATGAGTGCAATGTCATGTGTCCATTCCCATTTATTCAAATGTACACATGTACAAACACACACGAGAGAGAGAGAGAGAGTTCAATAGTTCTCTTTTGCCACCTTCTTCTGGGATCTGGCGTCTGAATTCAGGTGGTCCAGCTTGCAAGTAAGCACCTCGTCCTACTAAACTATCACATCAGTCCAAATTTTAAGCTCTTTAATTTTATTTCTTGTATATATGAACTTACATTTATTTTTAATATATCATAAAACTCAGTGTCAAGCCGATTTTTTTGTTTTTGTTTTTTATCTTTATTAACTTGAGTATTTCTTATTTACATTTCGATTGTTATTCCCCTTCCTGGTTTCCGGGCCAACATCTCCCTAATCCTTCCCCCTCCCCCTCTATATTGTCTTCCCCTCCCCATCCTCCCCCCATTACCACCTGCCCCCGAACAATCACGTTCACTGTGGGTTCAGTTATTTTTAAATGATTATATTTATTAAAACTGGATATTAATGAGACAATTAAAATGTACTTTTTCTCAGAGAACTCCCTATCACCCCTTTCCATATCAGATGTAAATCAATACTAGGAACATTCATAAATATCTACAACATCCAAATAGGAAAAAATTTAGAAACAAACACATTTTGTTTCCTTTTCATTTATATCTGCATTCCTATTTCTCTATTATCATTTCTAGTGTCAAGAGTTTCAATGAAACAAGCCTGGAAATGAAGCTTGTTATAAAAGCGAACTTCAGGGTGCATTGAAATGATTCTGTATAGAAATCAGCACATTGAATCTGGTTTTTGTAGAAAGTATACTAGCCGGCAGGGACTAAAGCCATTTATTGAGTTTTCTGAGCAAGAAAACTTATATGTGTCCAACAAATACAATATTACACATAAGGTACTATATTGCTATACTACAATGGAAACAATTCAAAGCTGCTCATGTAGATATATTCTTTTTTATTTTTCTTTGGTTTATAGTCAGGAAAGTCTGTTTCAGGGTGTATATATTGGGCTAGAAATTCTTAGTAAAGCTAAGAGTAGTTTTTTTTTTTCTGAGTGTGAATAATTGTAACAATAACAACAACGATACTTATAGTCAGACAAGAGATGTACTGATATAAGGGACTTACAGAATCCTGGAAATGATGCTCTTGTTATCAGTAATAAGGTGCAACTTGTGTTCTGTATATTCAAGAAGATAGATGTCTTGTTATGTTGTGAATAGTGGTCTTAAAGATAGTCAAATTTTACCACTGTAAAAAGGTATAAAAGTCCAGGAACAGGGTGCGATGCTGGTTTGTAATTTCCCCTTTTAAACATCTTAAAATAGAGAGAGCCTTTGGGTTTATTTGGAATACCTTAGTAAAATTACATCAAATACTTTGAAATATATCTTACCACACCCTTTTTCCAGACACCACAAGAGCTGGTGAGAGACACCTACTTACCTGTCTCTCCTTGATCCATAGAACACGGTGATTAGTATGTGCCAACAGACCTCAATTCTCTCAATGGGGAAAAATACAGAATCAAAATGTCTGTCTAATTAAGAAGAAAAGAAACTACAAAGAGAAGAAAACTTTCTACCTTAAAATACTGGATAAAACAGTTCTAGCTTTAAAGATGGCTCTGTAAGTTTGTAAGAAAGTAAGTGAAGTCAGCAGGAACCAAAGAGGGCCGGGACAGAATATTACAAGCAAAGTCCTTGCAGCAGTGCTGATGCCCTGAGGCTCACTGCAGCATTTTTTTTTTATGTTGAGTCTTGGGTGATGGATGCAAAGCTGCTATGATGAAGTCAATAAGGGTTTTCTACCTTTTAGAAAAGCAGCAGTGATGTTTTCACACATTGTTCTCAGAAATTCTCTACCTCAGAACTGGCTTATACCCTAGAGATTGAACCATTTGGATAGGTTAATTTTCACAATAGGCACTACATCCATATTCTATAAGATGTAAACATTGTCATGATGGTGGGACACAGCAATGTCACTTGAATAGATAAATGCTAGACTTTTTGTTTATTGTAGCTCTGAAAGAATAAAAGTTGACACTCAGGGACACATAAGAAAGCTACAATTGGGAACAGGGGTAGCTCCAGCAGTAAGAGATTTATTTTTTGACAAGGGAGGCAACTATAGCTAAGTTTTGGAGGCTTTATTTGTATTGGTTGACTTGACTAGGTCCTTAAAGAATACCAAGACTTCTCCTAGATGCATGGTACCTAGCCCTTGGATAGCTAGTGCATATTGAGCAGGATTTTTCAAATCCTGAACAAGTAGGGGTGATATAAGTACTGTTTCTATTATTGATTAACTGGTTGATCCATTGTCCTGGGAGAGATGCAACCCATGCCGCTGTGTATGCTAAACGAGCATGTACTAGTGATTAACATCCCAGAAAGAAGATTTCCTAAAATGAACAAGAAAGAGAAGAAAATGCATTTAGCAAGGTCTCAGTACTATTTAAACACAGTATTAAGGGCTCTAGTTGTCTACGTCCTGTATACTAAATATATGTATATATAAGGTATATGCTTCGTAGAATACAATGTTAAAGTGAACAGTCCAAGGCGTTTGCAACCCTATAGGAAGAACAACAATATCAACCAACCAAGCCCCCAAAACTTCCAGGTACTAAAGCACCAACAAAAGACTACACATGGGTTGAACTGTGGCTGTATATGTAGTAGAGGATAGCCTTATTGGGCACCACTAGCAGGGGAGCCCTTTAGTTATGTGAAAGCTCAATGATCTAGTATAGAGGAATGGTAGGGCACTAAGGCAGGAGTGGGTGGACAAGTAGGGGAACACCCTCACAGAGGCAGGGGGAGGGAAGAGTTGGGGATTGTGGAAGGGAAACTGGGGAAGGGATAACTTTTGAAATAAATAATAATAAATAATAATCAATAAATAATAGAACCAATAAAAACTGGAAAAAAAAAACCTTCGATCAGATACCAGACAGTTCTGGGATTTTTTTTGTCTGTTTTTGTTTGTTTTGTTTTTGTTTTTACTTTTTAAATTTTTTGAGGTTGTTAATTTTATTAAATTTATTTCTGTTTCATTCCCTACCCCAAATCTTCACATATTTGTCTTCCCACCATGCTTGAAAATTATGGTCTCTTTGTTCAGTAATCATTATTACATTCATATAGGTGTATGCATTTGTTTTCCTAAATATAACCTTTTCTTTTCTTAACATAGTAAATTTTTAATACACTATTCCGGATACAAGTAGAATAGCACTACATAAAGGACTGTGGTTACCTCAGCAGTCTGGGAGTATGGGTTTAGAATACCCCCTTCACATTTCATCAGAGCTGACCAAAGCCAAAGCTAGGATAGAGACCCTACAAGAAATCTTCCATGTAAATCAGTTATTTTAAGGTGATTTACCCCTCACTAAATGGCAGTTGAGGTAAATCAAGCAGAGCCCTTACAATGACTAAGAAGCAAATGAAAACTTCTTTCTAGCCTTTGTTTTAGGTCTCCTTAAATTAAATGTCTCTTATGTACTTGTTAACATTCACATACACATTCCTTCTGGCCAAAATTTTATCTTAGGATTCTTGTCAATTATATGTCCAACTTCTGAACATTCCCAGTAAGACAAATTTACTGTATAAATAGTAAGATTTACTTATGAAAAGTTTTTTTGGTTCCTTAAAATTCAGTAGGGCTTTAATACTAAATAATATTAGAAAACCTTAATCAAAGATAATGGATAAAATGACTACATAGCTTGAAGGGCCTCGAGACCCCATATGCACAACAATGCCAAGCAACCAGAGCTTCCAGGGACTAAGCCACTACCCAAAGACTATACATGGACTGACCCTGGACTCTGACCTCATAGGTAGCAATGAATATCCTAGTAAGAGCACCAGTGGAAGGGGAAGCCCTGGGTCCTGCTAAGACTGAACCCCCAGTGAACTAGATTGTTGGGGGAGGGCGGCAATGGGGGGAGGATGGGAAGGGGAGCACCCATAAAGAAGGGGAGGGGGGAGGGGGATGTTTGCCTGGAAACTGGGAAAGGGAATAACACTCGAAATGTATATAAGAAATACTCAAGTTAATAAAACAAAAGAAAAAAAAAAGAAAACCGTAATCAAAGATAATGGATAAAATGACTACATAGGCTCTGATACACAATCAAATTTCTCACTCTATAAAGAAAAAAATGATCACAATGTCTTTCAGGCTTGCTATATGCCACAGATGATGATAAAGAAACTAACAGGAAATTCAACAAGCTAGAACTATTTACTGTCAGGATACAGCGAGGGTCTGGAAGACATAGTGCTATCTGCATTTATGTTTTCAAGGCTGACCATTTGACACTGGAGAACAATTTAGTGTTCTCTTCTGTGGGGAAGACTACCTTTGCTACTCTCAGCTTTCCCCAGTTGCTCATGGTTGTCATGTATGGATGAGGTCTTGTGGATATTTCTCTTTCCAGTTTGGCATGTTCACTGATATCATCCTTGTTCAGTTCACAGTTGAGGAGTAATATCTGTAATACTATGTTGGTGTAGCCTGTGATGTTTCTAGGAGACACCATTTCATAGCAAATTTCTGAATCCTCTGGGTCTTTCAGTGTTTGCGGCACAATGTTTCATGTGCCTTATGTGGGGAAGTTGTTTTCTAGATTTCTAGTTGTTTTGGAACTGAGACATACCATTCTGCATAGTGATTGGTTGCAGCTTCCTATAATGGTCTCTGTCTATTACAGAGAGAATTTTATTTTATGATAGTGGAAGATTGTAGGGCTCTGGTGCCGGGAGTCTCTCCACATCAATCTCTGGTCCGGATAGGTGCGTGGGTTCAGGCAAGGGTGAGAGAACGCAGGTGGGAGGGCTGGGGGTGCGGGGGCGCTTATTGTGTTCTTTTCTGTTGTTACAGCTTTGATTGCCAGGACTGGCCTGAGCCAGGAGGAGACTGACTAGTTGATGCAGGGGAGCTTCTGGCTGTGATGATTTCCAGAGAGCAAACCTCTTCCCCAAGTGGTGGTGTTACATACAGCTCTTATGACAGAAGCTCTCAGAGGATGGAATAATTTGAAATATTAAATAATAAATTTAAACATTAAAAGGATGCACACTTTTAATATTTAGCATGATTCTTAAATACAGTTTTTGGATGGGTCAGTGTCTGTACTTTCTATTGGTTTGACCTGAAAGCGTGAAGACCCCATCAACATATTTGGAGGCATGGTCCTGCTTCTAGGATTGATCTGCCTTGAGCCTATGTCTTCACCTATGGAGGAGGGGTTTGATGCACTGTCCTCTGTGGCTGGTCTATCTTGGGCCTATATAACCTGTGGTCACATCCTCACTTGGAAAAGAGGGGCTTGAGGCACTGTCTGTCTCAAACCTCTCTTCAGAGGTCTTTGGAGGGCACAGCTATGTGGGACCCTGATATCCTGGGAGACTAAGACTGCATCTGCTGTCTGTTTTAGGGTTTTCCAGGGATTCGACTTATCTCTACCAGGAATCAGAGTACCTTTCACTGCCCACTGCCAGTCAGAAGATAATATTCATTTGTGGATATACAAACAAATGTTGTAGATTATTATTAGGGTGTTGCTGCTTTAGTTAATTAATGGTAGTATAGTATCCCCAAGGTCAGGGTCTCTGTTCCCTGTCTCTGAAGTCCAGGGCGTTTTCAAAAATAACTGCTTACCCTTCTCTGGAAAGTAACCAAAGGCAACAAAATAAACTGTATGTTTAGGGAGTCCGTTGGATAACACTAGCTAACAACTTAAAAGATTTTTCTCTCATCTGATATTACAGTTTTGGGGGTATATTTTTTAATGTTTGTTTCTGTGGATGGTTGGTTTGTATATTTTTGTCTTTGGCTCTTGGAAGAAGCACCATCAGCTCAGATGAGAAAAGTTCATTAACATGATATATGGGTATTCATGCACAGAATTATATATATTATAGGATGTCTTTTATAAATAGTAATAGTAATATGATTCCCTGTGGGTTTTTCAGATGTTGTTATTGTTATTTTAGCTAGATCACCTAAAATAGAAAGGGAAATTCAGTTAGAAAATAACACCTGAAAATTTTGCATTTGTTTTATAGGAGAAATATAAGCAGATTTAAAATAAAATATTAAATAAATATCTTAGAATTTATGAAATTAGCCAGAAGGTCCTTTAAAAACTCAATTTATTTAAAAATGTAGTTTTATTGAATCTATGAGACACATTCTTCTATCATGGGACATTGGGGTTGTTTCTAGCTTCTGGCTATCACACATAAGGCTGCTATGAACACAGCTGTGAACATAGCATTTAGATCTTATTTATTGTTCTCCCAGTGACCCCAGCCCTTCAATACACACTGAACTTTATATTGTCATTTTTTTAATTCAACAAGTCCAATTTATTTGGGGGTATAGTTTTTGTTTGTTTGTTTCATGTATACTTAGAAATGTCCAACTACTAGAGCAAGTTTGACCTACAAAAGACTATACCCACACAAAGAACTATCTTCCTAAAAGTGATCAACTCTCAACAGCTTTTCATATGGTGGAATTTTGTATCTACATCTGCAGTTTGCCTGGTTTGTCCTCGTACTGTTATTATGAATGCTATTACAACCTCTGTGAATTTACATGTGCCACTTCCCAACTGTGTGTGAGAATTTTTTAACCGTTATCTGCAATTTCTTGAATTATAATAATTACCAGCTTGGTAAAATATTCCTGTTAGTGCAATAGTAAGCTAAATGCCATGGATGTAACCAACCTTTTCTTAATTTTGTTTTATCTTAACTTATAATATGAACCTACACTTTCTACTCTTTCTGAGGCCAAGATCCAGTGGTTACATAAGTTATAGCAGAACGTAGCGCTAATACTCTTCCAAAGAAATATAATATTGAACCATCTCCTAATGATTTCTTGTTACAGTCAAAGATTAGTCCATTTTTTAAGTCTGATGAAAGAAGTTTCTTTTATAGTAGTTGATTATTAACATGGAAATCTATAACTGGTAAAAAAAAATATTTTGAATATGAGACTATTTTGTTTCTCCCAAAGAAGGATATGTGTCCTCATTCCCTCTTCCCAAAGCTCACAGACAAAAATATTTTAAAAATTATTTTTCATCAACTTATTTAAATATTCATTTGTATCCATTCACAGGTGGGTATCAACCTACCCTGGCACATCAAGTCACTTCAGAGTTAGGTGCATCCTATTCCACTGAGGTCAGACAAGGTAGCCCAGTTAGTGGGACAGGAACCACAAACAGGCAACAAATTCAGAGATATCTCAGACTCCAGTACTTGGGGGACATGCAGGGAAACCAAGTTGCACATCTGCTGCATATGTGCAAAGGATCTAGCTTTAGCCAAAGCTTGCTCTTGGTTGATATTTCAACCTCTGGGAGCCTCCAGGGGTCCATGTTAGTTGACCCTGTTGGTCTTCATCTTGAGTTCCTGAGTTCCATTCAATATTTGGTTGTGGATCTTTGTATCTCTTTCCATCAGCTTTTGGGTGGAGCCATACAGAAGACAGTGAAGCTAATGGAATATCATTAGTAGTGTCAGAGATTGGCAAAAAATCCACAGAATTGACCTAAAGATGGGCCAGACATTGATTACCTATTCCCAGAGGTTCTTCTCCATTTTTGTCACAGCACATCTTTTACGTAGTTCACATTTTGAGTTGAAAGTTTTGTAGGTAGGCTGCTCTCCTCATCCCTTCAGTGGGGTTCCTGCCAGGCTACAGTAGGTGGCCACTTCCAGCTCGATATCCCCTTCTGGTAAAAATCTTATCTAGAGTCACCTCCTAAGGCATGCCAGAAACCTAGGATGGTTGAGCCTCTATGGAGTCTATGAGAATTTATTTTAAAGGAAGGAGTTAATACAAAAGCTAGAGAAATACTTTATGCCTAAGTTAAATAATAATACTCAGGAAAATACTAATTTATACACCACAGTTGTCAGACAATAACATAAAACTAAAATTAAGAATATGTTTAAATAAAAGAATAACAACTATCTACAAATAGATCACATGAAAAATTGTAAGAAAAAGACAAATCAATAGGAAATAATGAATGTTAAAATTGAAAAACAAAATTAAAATGAAAGATTTTCCAGAGACTATGTATTACAGATTTGAACTTGCGTAGACAGAATACATGAACTCAAAAGCCAATAGAAACAATACAAAAAGGGTGAAATATAAGTCATACCACATAGAAAAAGGGTAAAAATATATTTTATAAACAGATTTTACATATGTGAAAATGCATCCCAGAATAGCATATGGGTTATCAGATAGATTAACAGAATTGACATAAACACAGAAGGCTTGAACAGTTTTCAACCTGAAAAAAAACAGATATTCTACAAGAGATATGAGAAATGTGAAGAAATACAAACTAAATGAATGCAAAAATAGAAGTAAATAAGTTCATTATATTTCAGCATATCACCAAATTTCTGAAAACAAAGAAAAACAAAGGAAAAGATCAAATAAAAAATGGGTCAATGGGTAAAAAGACAGTGACTAAAGACTTGTACATAGCATTTGATAAGAAAAGTGGACTAGTTTCTTTAAAAATTTTAAAGTCACAAGGGTGTAGTTTGGACTGTGCAAAATAATTTCAGAAAAACGACAAACTAGAAAATGTTATAATTCCAGCTAAAGAAAATGGATCACTGAAGGAAGTAATCACTTGAAGAAGCTAAAAGTCAAGCATAAGAAATAGATAAACATGTCAGGGAATAAAAATAGCAAATACTTACTAATGTAAAAAATAAGCAGAAATGCATCCTATTGCTTTTGTAAAATGGGTACATAAAGCTACATTAAGGTATATCTCACTCAAAGTTGAAATAACCATAGTTATAGAACATGGAAGCTACATCATGCAATATCAACCAATAACATAAACATATGTCATAGTGTAATATGAACCATCAAAACATACAAAGTAGGATTTTACCAAAGAAGAAAATGCTTAATCAAAGTCTATTAAGTTACCATAAATAAAAGGAAAGAGGAATATAAAAGTAACAGCTAGCCAACAAAAGTTTAACTAATAATAATATGATAGTGTGATAATTTTTAAATAAGCTAATAATTCCTTTAAGTAAGTGATAAATACTATTAAAGATGAAGACTGTCAAATAATGCCTTTAAAGACTACTTAAAAGATAAACATTAAATACTTCTGGCAGATCCAACAGAAGCCAATGTAATATGGCACCGTTGGAATTCCCCTCTCTGACTATAACAAGCCCTGGATATTCTGACATACTTGTAGAGCAAGACTGTGACCATAAATCTGATTCCATGAAGATTGTATCAATCTTTAAAGAGGATATGAATAATTCCCTTAGAGAAATACAGAAAAAACACTGTCAAACATGTAGAAAGTCTTAGAGAGTAAAGAAATTACTAAATAGAGAAAAATATAAGCAAACGTGATGGGAATGAATAAAATGCTTCAAGACCTAAAAATGGGAAGTAGAACCAGTAATGAATACATAAACAGATGCAAACAAACATCAATAACAGAAAATCAGAGACAGAAGAGCGAATCTCAGGTGATACCATTGAACAAATTGCTTCATTGATCAAAGAAAATGTTAAGTGTAAAAAAATGCATAAAACAACACATCCAGAAAATTTGGGACAGAATAAAAAGACCAAACCTAAGAAATAGGAATAGAAGAGGATGGTGAGTCCATGTTCAAAGAGCCAGAAAATATATTCAACAAAATTATGGATGAAAATTTCCCTAACCTAAAGCAATGGCCATAAATATGCAGGAAGCCTATAGAACACCAAATAGATTGGACTAGAAAAAAATCTCCCTGTCATTTAATAATCAAAACACCAAATGTAAAAAACAAAGAAAAATATTAAAAGCTGTCAGGGAACAGGGCATGTACCATGTAAAGGCCAATATATCAGAATTATACCAGACTTCTTAACAGAGACTCTAAAACTGACAGCTTGATTTCAAGAGTGGTTGTACAAGTTCTCACACCCATCAGATATGGACGAGTGTTCCCCTTGTTCCATATCCTTGCCAGCATGTGCTGTCACTTACGTTCTTGATCTTCTCCATTCTAATTGCTGTAAGGTGGAATCTCAGGTTCACTTTGGTTTGCATTCACATGATGAGTAAGGATATTGAGTATTTCTTGAAGTGTTTCTTAACCATTCAAGATTCATCTGTTGAGATTTCTCTTTATCTCTGTAGTACCGTTTTTTTTTCAAGATCTAGATTTTTTTTTATTAACTTGAGTATTTCTTATATACATTTCAAGTGTTATTCCCTTTCCCGGTTTCCGGGCAAACATCCCCCTCGCCCCTCCCCTTCCTTATGGGTGTTCCCCTCCCAACCCTCCCCCCATTGCCGCCCTCCCCCCATAGTCTAGTTCACTGGGGGTTCAGTCTTAGCAGGACCCGGGGCTTCCCCTTCCACTGGTGCTCTTACTAGGATATTCATTGCTACCTATGGGTTCAGAGTCCAGGGTCAGTCCATGTATAGTCTTTAGGTAGTGGCTTAGTCCCTGGAAGCTCTGGTTGCTTGACATTGTTGTACTTTTGGGGTCTCGAGCCCCTTCAAGCTCTTCCAGTTCTTTCTCTGATTCCTTCGACGGGGGACCTATTCTCAGTTCAGTGGTTTGCTGCTGGCATTTGCCTCTGTATTTGCTGTATTCTGGCTGTGTCTATCAGGAGCGATCTACATCCGGCTCCTGTCAGTCTGCACTTCTTTGCTTCATCCATCTTGTCTAATTGGGTGGCTGTATATGTATGGGCCACATGTGGGGCAGGCTCTGAATGGGTGTTCCTTCAGTCTCTGTTTTAATCTTTGCCTCTCCCTTCCCTGCCAAGGGTATTCTTTTTCCTCATTTAAAGAAGGAGTGAAGCATTCACATTTTGATCATCCGTCTTGAGTTTCGTTTGTTCTAGGGATCTAGGGTAATTCAAGCATTTGGGCTAATAGCCACTTATCAATGATTGCATACCATGTATGTCTTTCTGTGATTGGGTTAGCTCACTCAGTATGATATTTTCGGGTTCCAACCATTTGCCTACAAATTTCATAAACTCGTTGTTTTTGATAGCTGAGTAATATTCCATTGTGTAGATGTACCACATTTTCTGTATCCATTCCTCTGTTGAAGGGCATCTGGGTTCTTTCCATTTTCTGGCTATTATAAATAAGGCTGCGATGAACATAGTGGAGCACATGTCTCTTTTATATGTTGAGGCATCTTTTGGGTATATGCCCAAGAGAGGTATAGCTGGATCCTCAGGCAGTTCAATGTCCAATTTTCTGAGGAACCTCCAGACTGATTTCCAGAATGGTTTTACCAGTCTGCAATCCCACCAACAATGGAGGAGTGTTCCTCTTTCTCCACATCCTCGCCAGCATCTGCTGTCACCTGAGTTTTTGATCTTAGCCATTCTCATTGGTGTGAGGTGAAATCTCAGGGTTGTTTTGATTTGCATTTCCCTTATGACTAAAGATGTTGAACATTTCTTTAGGTGTTTCTCAGCAGTTCGGCATTCCTCAGCTGTGAATTCTTGGTTTAGCTCTGAACCCCATTTTTTAATAGGGTTATTTGTTTCCCTGCGGTCTAACTTCTTGAGTTCTTTGTATATTTTGGATATAAGGCCTCTATCTGTTGTAGGATTGGTAAAGATCTTTTCCCAATCTGTTGGTTGCCGTTTTGTCCTAACCACAGTGTCCTTTGCCTTACAGAAGCTTTGCAGTTTTATGAGATCCCATTTGTTGATTCTTGATCTTAGAGCATAAGCCATTGGTGTTTTGTTCAGGAAATTTTTTCCAGTGCCCATGTGTTCCAGATGCTTCCCTAGTTTTTCTTCTATTAGTTTGAGTGTGTCTGGTTTGATGTGGAGGTCCTTGATCCACTTGGACTTAAGCTTTGTACAGGGTGATAAGGATGGATCGATCTGCATTCTTCTACATGTTGCCCTCCAGTTGAACCAGCACCATTTGCTGAAAATGCTATCTTTTTTCCAAAGGATGGTTTTGGCTCCTTTGTCAAAAATCAAGTGACCATAGATGTGTGGGTTCATTTCTGGGTCTTCAATTCTGTTCCATTGTTCTATCTGTCTGTCTCTGTACCAATACCATGCAGTTTTTATCACTAATGCTCTGTAATACAGCTAGAGTTCAGGGATAGTGATTCCCCCTGAAGTCCTTTTATTGTTGAGGATAGTTTGAGCTATCCTGGGTTTTTTGTTATTCCAGATGAATTTGCAAATTGTTCTGTCTAACTCTTTGAAGAATTGGATTGGTATTTTGATGGGCATTGCATTGAATCTGTAGATTGCTTTTGGTAAAATGGCCATTTTTACTATATTAATCCTGCCAATCCATGAGCATGGGAGATCTTTCCATCTTCTGAGGTCTTCTTCAATTTCTTTCCTCAGTGTCTTGAAGTTCTTATTGTACAGATCTTTTACTTGCTTGGTTAAAGTCACACCGAGGTACTTTATATTATTTGGGTGTATTATGAAGGGTGTCGTTTCCCTAATTTCTTTCTCGGCTTGTTTCTCTTTTGTATAGAGGAAGGCAACTGATTTGAGTTAATTTTATACCCTGCCACTTTGCTGAAGTTGTTTATCAGCTTTAGTAGTTCTCTGGTGGAACTTTTGGGATCACTTAAATATACTATCATGTCATCTGCAAATAGTGATATTTGACCTCTTCTTTTCCGATCTGTATCCCTTTGATCTCCTTTTGTTGTCTGATTGCTCTGGCTAGAACTTCAAGAACTATATTGAATAAGTAGGGAGAGAGTGGGCAGCCTTGTCTAGTCCCTGATTTTAGTGGGATTGCTTCAAGTTTCTCTCCCTTTAGTTTAATGTTAGCAACTGGTTTGCTGTATATGGCTTTTACTATGTTTAGGTATGGGCCTTGAATTCCTATTCTTTCCAGGACTTTTATCATGAAGGGGTGTTGAATTTTGTCAAATGCTTTCTCAGCATCTAATGCAATGATCATGTGGTTTTGTTCTTTCAGTTTGTTTATATAATGGATCACGTTGATGGTTTTCCGTATATTAAACCATCCTGCATGCCTGGGATGAAGCCTACTTGATCATGGTGGATGGTTGTTTTGATGTGCTCTTGAATTCGGTTTGCCAGAATTTTATTGAGTATTTTTGCGTCGATATTCATAAGGGAAATTGGTCTGAAGTTCTCTTTCTTTGTTGTGTCTTTGTGTGGTTTAGGTATAAGAGTAATTGTGGCTTCGTAGAAGGTATTCGGTAGTGATCCATCTGTTTCAATTTTGTGGAATAGTTTGGATAATATTGGTATGAGGTGTTCTATGAAGGTTTGATAGAATTCTGCACTAAACCCGTCTGGACCTGGGCTCTTTTTGTTGGGAGACCTTTAATGACTGCTTCTATTTCCTTAGGAGTTATGGGGTTGTTTAACTGGTTTATCTGTTCCTCATTTAACTTTGGAACCTGGTATCTGTCTAGGAAATTGTCCATTTCCTGAAGATTTTCAAGTTTTGTTGAATATAGGTTTTTGTAGTAAGATCTGATGATTTTTTGAATTTCCTCTGAATCTGTAGTCATGTCTCCCTTTTCATTTCTGATTTTGTTAATTTGGACGCACTCTCTGTGTCCTCTCATTAGTCTGGCTAAGGGTTTATCTATCTTGTTGATTTTCTCAAAGAACCAACTTTTGGTTCTGTTGATTCTTTCTATGGTCCTTTTTGTTTCTACTTGGTTGAATTCAGCTCTGAGTTTGATTATTTCCTGCCTTCTACTCCTCCTGGGTGTATTTGCTTCTTTTTGTTCTAGAGCTTTTAGGTGTGCTGTCAAGCTGCTGACATATGCTCTTTCCTGTTTCTTTCTGCAGGCACTCAGCGCTATGAGTTTTCCTCTTAGCACAGCTTTCATTGTGTCCCATAAGTTTGAGTATGTTGTATCTTCATTTTCATTAAATTCTAAAAAGTTTTTAATTTCTTTCTTTATTTCTTCCTTGACCAGGTTATCATTGAGTAGAGCATTGTTCAATTTCCACGTATATGTGGGCATTCTTCCCTTATTGTTATTGAAGACCAGTTTTAGGCCGTGGTGGTCCGATAGCACGCATGGGATTATTTCTATCTTTCTGTACCTGTTGAGGCCCGTTTTTTGACCAATTATATGGTCAACTTTGGAGAAAGTACCATGAGGATCTGAGAAGAAGGTATATCCTTTTGCTTTAGGATAGAATGTTCTATAAATATCTGTTAAGTCCATTTGGCTCATGACTTCTCTTAGTCTGTTGACATCATTGTTTAATTTTTGTTTCCATGATCTGTCCATTGATGAGAGTGGGGTGTTGAAATCTCCCACTATTATTGTGTGAGGTGCAATGTGTGTTTTGAGCTTTAGTAAGGTTTCTTTTACGTATGTAGGTGCCCTTGTATTTGGGGCATAGATATTTATGATTGAGAGTTCATCATGGTGGATTTTTCCTTTGAGGAATATGAAGTGTCCTTCCTTATCTTTTTTGATGACTTTTAGTTGGAAATTGATTTTACTTGATATTAGAATGGCTACTCCAGCTTGCTTCTTCTAACCATTTGCTTGGAAAGTTGTTTTCCAGCCTTTCACTCTGAGGTAGTGTCTGTCTTTGTCTCTGAGGTGTGTTTCCTGTAGGCAGCAGAATGCAGGGTCCTCGTTGCGTATCCAGTTTGTTAATCTATGTCTTTTTATTGGGGAGTTGAGGCCATTGATATTGAGAGATATTAAGGAATAGTGATTATTGCTTCCCGTTATATTCATATTTGGATGTGACGTTATGTTTGTGTGCTTTCATTCTCTTTGTTTTGTTGCCAAGACGATTAGTTTCTTGCTTCTTCTAGGGTATAGCTTGCCTCCTTATGTTGGGCTTTACCATTTATTATCCTTTGTAGTGCTGGATTTGTAGAAAGATATTGTGTAAATTTGGTTTTGTCATGGAATATCTTGGTTTCTCCATTAATGTTAATTTAGAGTTTTCCTGGATAAAGTAACCTGGGCTGGCATTTGTGTTCTCTTAGGGTCTGTATGACATCAGTCCAGGATCTTCTGGCCTTCATAGTTTCTGGCGAGAAGTCTGGTGTGATTCTGATAGGTCTGCCTTTATATGTTACTTGACCTTTTTCCCTTACTGGTTTTAATATTCTTTATTTTGTGCGTTTGGTGTTTTGACAATTATGTGACGGGAGGTGTTTCTTTTCCGGTCCAGTCTGTTTGGAGTTCTGTAGGCTTCTTGTATGTCTATGGGTATCTCTTTTTTTAGGTTAGGGAAGTTTTCTTCTATGATTTTGTTGAAGATATTTACTGGTCCTTTGAGCTGGTAGTCTTCACTCTCTTCTATACCTATTATCCTTAGGTTTGATCTTCTCATTGAGTCCTGGATTTCCTGTATGTTTTGGACCAGTAGCTTTTTCCTCTTTACATTATCTTTGACAGTTGAGTCAATGATTTCTATGGAATCTTCTGCTCCTGAGATTCTCTCTTCCATCTCTTGTATTCTGTTGGTGAAGCTTGTATCTACAGCTCCTTGTCTCTTCTTTTGGTTTTCTATATCCAGGGTTGTTTCCATGTGTTCTTTCTTGATTGCTTCTATTTCCATTTTTAATTCCTTCAACTGTTTGATTGTGTTTTCCTGGAATTCTTTCAGGGATTTTTGTGTCTCCTCTCTATGGGCTTCTACTTGTTTATTTATGTTTTCCTGGAATTCTTTCAGGCATTTTTGCGATTCCTCTCTGTAGGCTTCTACTTGTTCTCTAAGGGAGTTCTTCATGTATTTCTTGAAGTCCTCCAGCATCATGATCAAAAATGATTTTGAAACTAGATCTTGCTTTTCTGGTGTGTTTGGATATTCCATGTTTGTTTTGATGGGAGAATTGGGCTCCGATGGTGCCATGTAGTCTTGGTTTCTGTTGCTTGGGTTCCTGCGCTTGCATCTCGCCATCAGATTATCTCTAGTGTTACTTCGTTATGCTATTTCTGACAGTGGCTAGACTGTCCTATAAGCCTGTGTGTCAGGAGTGCTGTAGACCTGTTTTCCTCTCTTTCAGTCAGTTATGGGGACAGAGTTTTCTGCTTTTGGGCGTGTAGTTTTTCCTCTCTACAGGTCTTCAGCTGTTCCTGTGGGCCTGTGTCTTGAGTTCACCAGGCAGTTTCTTGCAGCAGAAAAGTTGGTCTTACCTGTGGTCCCGAGGCTCAAGTTCGCTCGTGGGGTGCTGCTCACGGGCTCTCTGCAGCGGCAGCAACCAGGAAGACTTGTGCCGCCGTTTCCGGGAGCTTCAGTGCACCAGGGTTCCAGATGGTCTTAGGCTTTTTCCTCTGGCGTCCGAGATGTGTGTGCAGAGAGCAGTCTCTTCTGCTTTCCCAGGCTTGTCTGCCTCTCTGAAGGTTTAGCTCTCCCTCCCACGGGATTTGGGGTCAGAGAACTGTTTACCTGGTCTGTTTCCTTCAGGTTCCAGTGGTGTCTCAGGCGCAGGGGTCCTGCTGCTCCTGGCCCCTCCCCCACGGGAGCCCAGAGGCCTTATACAGTTTCCTCTTGGGCCAGGGATGTGGGCAGGGGTGAGCAGTGTTGGTGGTCTCTTCCGCTCTGCAGCCTCAGGAGTGCCCACCTGACCAGGCGCTTGGGTCTCTCTCTCACGGGGTCTGGGAGCAGAGAGCTGCTGCGGGCCGGGATCCGTGGGTGTGGGACTTCCGGTAAACACAGAACGTGCCCGGTCCTAGAGGAATTCTGCTTCTGTGTGTCCCAAGCTCACCAGGCAGCTTTCTTGGAGCAGAAAAGTTGGTCTTACCTGTGGTCCCGAGGCTCAAGTTCCTGTAGTACCATTTTTAATAGGTTATTTGATTCTTTTGGAATATACCTTCATATATATATATATATATATATATATATATATATATATATATATGATATTAGCCCTCTATCAGATGTAAGATTAGTGATCTTTTCCAAAAGTGTAGATTGTCAATTTGTCCTACTGACAGGGAAGACCCAGTAATACTGTTCCTGGGTATATACCAAAATGATGCTCTACCAGGCCACAAGGTCATTTGCTCAACTATGTTCATAACGGCCATTTGTAATAGCCAGAAGCTGGAAACAATCCAGATGTACCTCAACCGAAGAATGAATATAGAAAATGTTGTTCATTAATACAATGGAACATTACTCAGCTTTAAAGATGAGGTCATCTGGGATTTTCAAGGCAAATGAATGGAACTAGAAAATATCATCCTGAGTGAAGTAATTGAGGCCCAAATGGACATGCATGGTAGGAACTCAGTGACAAGTAGATATTAGTCAAAAAGTAGAAAATACCCGTGATACAAGCCACAGACCATAAGAAGTTTAAAAGGAAGGCCCTAGTGAGGATGCTTCAATCCCACTTAGAAGGAGGAAGAAAATAATCATGGGAGGCAAAGAGAGTGAGGGACCTGGGAGAAGGAGGGCAGTGGTTGTAGAAAAGAGGAGGCCAGAATCAGTTATGGGGAAAGACAAAAGAGAAGCCAATAGAGTCAGGGGTATGAGTGGAACTATGAAGGTGTTGAGGACTGGGACTGGGGGAAGGTGGAACCTCTAGAAAGTCACAGTTACCTTGGATATGAGACATTCTCAGAACTCATATGGGATGACCAATCGAAATGCCCAACAGTGAGAAGATGGATTCTGAAGAGATCACCTCTAGTAGGTAGACAGGGCGCCCAATGGAGGCCTGAGAATATCAATCAACTTTCAAAATTTTTGACTCAGAATTGCTCCTGTGAAAAAGAAATGCCATGGCATAAATGGAGAAGAGACTGAAGGCCAATCAATGACTGGCCCAACTTGAGATCCATTTCATGGGTGTGCATCAAACCCTAACACTATTACGGATTCTGTGCTGGGCTTGCAGTCAGGAACTAAGCATGACTGTCTTCTGAGGGGCTCTGTCAGCAACTGACTGAGACAGATGTAGATACTTCCATCCAACAATTGCACCATGGTCTGGCATGCCTATGAAAGAGTTAGGAGAAAGGTTGAAGGATTGAAGGGTTTGGCAACACCATATGAAGACCAAGGGTGTCAACTAACCTGGGCTCCTCGCAAGTCCCAGAGACTAATCCACTAATCAAAGAACATACAGGTAATCAGAGGCCCAGGCAAATATGTAGAAGAGGACTGCCTTGTCTGGCCTCAGTGGGAGAGGATATGCCTAATCTTGTGGAGACTTGATGCCCTATAGCAGTAGATGGAAGAACCCTCTCAGGAGCAATGTGGAGGGGAGATGAGAGGAAGGAATTTTCAAGGGGGGACCAGGAGAGAGTTCAACATTTGGGATATAGATAAATAAAATATTTTTTAAAAAGAAACAACTAGCTCCCTACTCCCTTTTGAAAAACATGTTATTTTATTTTTTGAGTTTAAGTTCTTGAGTTATTTATCTATTTTAGAAAATAATCCTCCACTGGTTGGAACATTAGTGAGGATCTTTTTCCTAATCGGCAAGTTGCCTTACAGAAACTCTTCAGTTTCAAGAAGTACCATTTATCAATTGTTGATCTTAGAGCCTGAGCCATTGGTGTTCTTTTTATGAAGGTTTTTTTCCCAATGCATCTGAGGCTATTTCCCACTTTCTCTTTTATTCCACACACCATGGAGCATCCACAGGCTGCTCTGAGGCCCCTGCCGCATATGAGGCAGACAAGGACTGCTTGGTCTGACCTCAGTGTAAGAGGATGTATCCTATCCTAAAGGAAGTTTATGTCTCAGGGACCTGGAATACCTGTGGTAGGGCACCCTCTCAAGGCTAAAGGGAGGGGAAATGGAGATGGGGAAGAACTTTGCTAGGTGGGACTGTGGGGAGACAAATTTGGAATGCAAATAAATACCATAATAATAATGAAAGTAAAAGATAAAAATTCTCCCTAAAATTGGTAGAAACTAATTTTTTTAGAAGAATCACCCCCTCTAAGAACAAAAATCAACACCTCTAAATGATCCTCTCTTTTAAGTGCTTAAAGATGTAGTGTCTTTTGAGACTTGACTTGTGAGCTTTTTCCTCAACCATTGAGCAATTCCCACTTTTCTATTTTCTATTATTTTTATATAAATATGACTTATAAAGCTAGTTGTAGTCCCCAAGTAGCACACTGAAATATAACTGCTCTCAGGAGGACAGTGAACAGTCAGGTCTCCATCTTTGTAAGTCATTCATTTAAAGAGAGTAAATACAGTAAAGGCATGGAAAGTAGCAAAGATGTTTGTCAGCACCATTGAGAGGTGAGTCTTTTTCAATACAGAGTTCGCTTGTGTTGATTGAGAGCATAGAATGGAAAAGTTTTCTTCAAACAATTATGAGGCTGAATAACCTTTAATATCCTTATACGATATCTATCTACACAAACCTGTAGAGAATGCTATTGTGCTTAAACAGCTAACAGGAATACTTAAAATTCAGAATAGTGTGTATTTTTGCTTTGTTTATTATTACTTTCTTTTGTTCTAATTAAGCTGATTTGAATACAACATACAATAAATATGTAAATCATCAAATAAAATAGAGTTGTATGCACTCTACATTTATGTGGCAAAATGCTTGAGATACTCAACTAAATAAAACCCACTGATTTGACTTTTAATTTTAAAGATGCCAGTTCATGATGAAATATTCTCCTTGTACAAGGACTATAGCAGGGCAGTATATCACATTCGAACTCTGTATGTCACAGAATCCCTGCTTACCTTACATTGGTTGGAAATCAAAAAATGAAAAAAAGAAGAGTGGAATGGTTTTGCTCCATTGCTAAAATGCAAATTGTGGTCACCCAAATTGTGATGAATGAGGTACACACTTACCTACACTCACATGGCGAGTAAAAACCAGAAGCAAAGTATGACTTTGACACACATGAAATAAATCACCATATTTATGAATAGAGAATACCATTTTGATGTTATTTCAAAATATGAGAAGTTATAGGGAATGACAATGACAGTGTTGGATATAGTACTTTAGTATTGGGATAATTAGCTGAGCCATTCACGATATTCATTTAATGCCTAACGACACAGATATAGCATTTGCTTAAATGATTATGACTTTTTCCTTAGTCATTAAATGCAATATGATGTACATTTGAAACATACGATGTTGATTAATAATATATATTAGAGAATTTGTATCCCAGACATATGTTTCCCTAAAACACAGTATTTTATAAATATATTAATTAGTTGAAAAAAATACACTTGAGTTGTGCAGTGCTCCAAAGGTAGTCTTCGACTTCTAAGAAGTCTTTTGGACTGAACGGCTTCATTTAAAAAGAGAACTACGTCTTTTACATTATTATAGTGTATTCTACTCTGCAGTTATGAATGCATTTCCAAAAACAAAATGCTGTTCATTGATGTGCAGAGTATACAACCACCATGGAATCTGAATTTAGAATCAAAAACAGCCATTCAATCCCCACTTATTTTTATTACAGTCAACAGAGGCTTTGTTTTTGGTTCCAGACATAAACCTTGGGGTTAGAATTCTAGTTTAAAAAAATCATATGAAGATAAAAGTGTTTATTGGAAAGGGAATTCATTCAATCTCAATGAAAGTTCCTGGGCCTCCTTTGCCCACAGGCACGCTACTCCTGCATCTCATGCACCAGACCAGGTGTGCACTAATAAATAAGCTAGCTGAATGGATGCATGCACAAGTACTTTAGTTGGTAAAGAAACAGATTACAGCAGCAGAAGACTTAGTTGATAAAGTCATTGTGCTTATTTGACTTTGTAAATATTTAAGTTCTCTATAATTCAAAATTTTCAGTTATAGAAAATGAGTACATGTTTCAATGTTTATATGTCTGTTTTTGAGATAAAGGGAAAACTTGTACTTTTGGTATGGTGTACTGTTTTCTGAGAGCAATGGTAAAATGGCTTTGAATATGGGTACAAACAAACCCTCCCTTTTAATATCATGGATTACTGGGAATAAAGCTACACAACTACTCCAAAAGACACTCAACACAAAATCTAGCTGCCTTAACTAAGCTGACATTTAGTAATGGCCTTCTCCATTCTAATTTAATATTTAACGCAGCTTCAGGACAACAAAGTACGTTTTGTTTGCAATCCTTGTCTAGAAAAACAGAAATAAAAAATAATTAGTTTAGAAGTAATAAGAAAACAAGTCCTAAACTGAATCTGAGCTTACCCAAGAGACCTCTAATAAGTACCCTCCTTCGAAGTCTTTGTATATTGTCTCCCATCCTGCCCACTTGTCAGTTCTGCTGGTCACCAACAGAAAGTCACTTTCTGAAAGCACTCCTATGCTTTATCACAAGGCTTCCAAGCAAGTAGTTAAACCATCTCAGCTGTAAGTATACTCATAAGGTTTGCTTTGAAATTTGTGACTGCTGGGGAGGGAGTGGCTCTTAATATATATATTACACACACACACACACACACACACACACACACACACACACAAAATGGCTGCACTTCCTTCAGTCATTTCTAATTCAGTTTAATAGGAAGTATTGCTGTTGAAATGCTGGATAATAAAGTTCCGATTCTGCTCATTTAAAATAAAAACCGAGCTTGGTAATGAATCTCTCATTACTTGAAATACCACCCAGTCTTAAAAACAAGTTACTTTAAGTGTCCTTAAAGATATGCCAAGACACAGATTTCCACTAACACACTAGGAATACACTCTGTTCCTAAAACTCCATGGAGTAGGAATAGTAATACTTGCAGTAATAAAAACAGTAAAGATCCTAGAGGAAAAATCAAAGGTAATTTGCCAATCACATGCATTCACTTGGTGTAGGAAAATTAGATGGTAGTTTCTGCTATATGAGTTAGAATTATTAAATTTATTTAGAAAATGTACACGACACACAATTCTGGTAGTTATATATGTAGCACATATATGGCATTGTATGCTATCATAAGTAAATAATTTCCATATACACGCATATGTTTGAGGTTAAAACACCTTACCTGATTAAATCTTTCTCTTTATGGAAGTCTATGATTAATAGTTTTCTCCCATTTAACTCTCATAATCTATTTTGATAGTGGTACTAAGTATTTAGTAAAAGTATTCATTGAATGAATAGTCAATGCTCTTTTACGTGACAACTGGTGAGCAGTTATTTTCGTCATTGGCAATATGCTATTCCTGGCCACTGTCCTGGATATCTGCAATAAGTGGCCAAAGAAATGAAAATAGAAAAATAGAACAGTGCCTATTGAACTTTTAAATTTTTCATTAAGAAAATAAGCAAGAAGAGCAGAAATAGCATCACAAAATTTCATTTCCTCTTGGTAAGTACAGAAGCAACATTACAGTTGGAAGAAAGGAAGCAGTGCAGTTTCTGTGAGAAATGTCATCAGTTCTGCAATATAAAAACAGCCAATAAAACTAATCTACAAGGGGCTTTTAGATTTTGATTAGATTGTAGATTGCAAGCATTTTGTGAAGTTTCGTAAAAAAAAATAGCAATTGATTTCCCCTCTAACCAAGCAATTCAATCTATGGTACAAGTCGCAAAGCCAGCTGTGGGATAGTGGGTCTCCCTGCAGGATCAGTAAGCTAGAAGCAATACACCTGCCAATAAGCTTCTAAAATAATCATTTGGAAAAGATAATTTTATTGGGCAGGGATAAATGTTAACAGCCTTTGTTAAGGCTCTCTGGAGTAAAAATGACTCTAGTTCAACAGTCATCCCACTTTTCCATTCAAGCTCATTTCCGCCCCTTTCTGTTTTGAGCAGTAATACTGAGGTGAGCAGGTTCATTCAGTCACACGCATTGTCATACTGCTTTAAATCTGCATGGACTCCCGTTGAATACCAACTGTGCGGCATGCTGGAAGACCAAATATGAGTATGAGAGAATCAGAGGCTCTTGTGATAGTGTTTATACAATAAGGCAGACACATCTGAATTAAATTAAATATTCAGAGAGAGAGAGAGTGCTGGAAGACTGGCTCACAGGAAAGTGAAAATAGTAAGTGCTCAGAAAGACCCCTGAGCGCACCCAATAGATTTTCTCCTGAGGAAAACTTATTTTCCAGCCAGGCCCATTAAGTTTCCTTCTGCCTGGAGCTAGAGTCTTTTGTCAGAGACATTTAAAAAATAGGTCCCAGGGGCTATTAAATAAATGAGAAACAGACTACAGAAGAGCATTACTGGTGGGAGCCAGATTGACAGGAGATGGCATCCATCCACTATAATGGGACATTTTGAAGCCACAGTAGCCTTGCCACAATATGTTACCTTCACAGTTATCCCTTGAGAAGTGTGAATGCATGTTTCTGGTTCATTATCGAAACCAGTACCATGTCGAGTTAAAGCACTTCCACGAGGTACATGAAAGTCACAGCTCCGTGTTGTTGAGAAAAGACTTCTGTGAAATGTGAGCATTCATCCTGAGATCTGGTTTGGAAATACAGAACTTAGAATATTTTATGGATGCCTGAAAGGGTTTCTTTATACAAATAAATATATACACTCTATAAAAATGAAGAAAGAAGCTGTGTTTTCAGTATGCTGACTGATCATTCAATACACACAAAATATGACAGCCACTGTTTCAGTCACTTACCTGAATGTCTTAATGTATCATAGCACAATTACAGCCAGTTATGGTATGTTGCAAAAAAAATTTGGTTGGTCTGCAATGGTCTTTTTTCATCCTAGAATATTATATTTTCTAAAATAGAAACATATGGAGTTCTGAGGGTACAAATTCATAAAAGAGAAATTAGTGCATATTCTCACGACAAAACACCAATTTTGATACTCAGAGGAACTACTACACATGGCCAGCCAGATTGAGTGTATGCACTCAAGAAAAAGCTTTATTTAAAAAGAAATACTTAAGCATGCAGCATTATTTAGACATTGAAACTCAAATACTTTTGAACAAGCCTGGAAGGTATTAGTGTAAAATATTTGGACTTATGTCTGTGCTCTACAAATAGGAAATCTACAAAGTTGGTAATAGAAAGCCAAGTTCCCTGCCTTTGCTACAAGATAGCGATTCATTAGTGTGGATGGTTGCTTTTAAGTTATTTTTCTTATCCACATCTCTCTTCATAAAATTGAAATGAGTGTTTCCTTTAATTCTGCATAATAACAATTCAGATAATACAAAATGTGATGTCATGAATGTCTGAGATTCAGTGGATCTTTTAGTTATAATATGCTTAAGAATGGAGCTAGATAAAAATTTGAACCTATTGTGTACAAAAGGCAAGAGCTAGAATTTTATCTTTATTTGTAAAAATTTGTCAATGACAGAATTCCTTATTGTTCGGTATAAATTTTTAGTTTTACTTAAACATGTCAGTATTCTATATATTATATTATTTGTATAAATGTCTCTCTTTAATTTTTGACATGTAGGTCTTACACTTCTATAAGTGCAAGTACTCTGCACTAAGATATATTCTGAACTCTTTAAAGGATTTTGAGCAAAATCATTTTTTCTAATATCAGCTTAGCATGAGACATTTCCTATCAATTACTATGAACACATATTAATTTAAAATATGATAAATTATAAACATTAACTGCATATGTGTGACCCAAATGATTTTTACATTTGCTATTTTCACATAAAGCACCATTACTTCTATTTTCCTGGCCATTTAAATATATTAGTTCTCTTAAGATCTCTTTTCTGTATTTACAACAAACCATTTGTGACCCAAATTTGACAGTTGGGAATGTAGTCTAAGTTACATTTGAAAACACACCTCTCCTTTTCCATTCTATTTAATTTTATTTGATTGACTAAAAGGGTGGCCTTGACATTTTTGTTTATTATGTTTCAACTTATCCAATGACAATACACCTTAAAGCCATCTTTTTTTTAATGCTGATTTGTGACCAATGTTGAATTTGTAAGCCATTAAGAAGTCATTTCATGGCATGCTTTTCAATTAATTAAAACCAAGTAATAATAAAATGCAATTAACTCGGTGTCTGTAAGTTAAAAATTTCAGCTCATGTAAAACAAGAACATAAAGGCTGATAAAGACATCATTTTCACTGTAGGAAGGAATGTAAAAAAAAAGCAATCTTCTGCCTCCTCAGTCCATCAATTCTTATCTTCTTCAGCCATTTTAATTAACATGTTAATAAATCCTGTGAAAGATTTAACAGTAAGTGACAATTCCAAAGAGCAGACTGAAATAAAAATCTGACAGCAGATTTGTTGTTTGCACAAGTGTGATCGCCTAGTAAAACTCTGCTTGCTCTATCCTTTCTCTGAGGGGAAGGAGGAACGCTGTTGGCAAGAAGATTTAGGCTATCCTCCTACCCCCACACTTTAACAAAATTCATGATCTATTTGCTTAGAAACTATATATTAGCTCTAGTTTATCTATCCACTGGGTAAATAGTAGATCTGACTTAGTCACAGTGATGGATTTGAATGAGGCAAAGCCATCAGTCACTATGGCAGATGATTCGTTGTTGGTTCTCTGACAGGCTCTTCATCTCAGAATGGACACCAGTGTTTGGTCAAACGCACTGACCTCCACTGCCACTGCTATATGCAGCTAAAGCTGAGGATGGAAATTCTGCATCCTGGCCCATGACAATTTATCCTTTGAGAACAAACACACAGGCTCCATATTCCAAATCTTATGACAAAACTGTTTAACAGTGTGTATGAATGTGAGTCTTTGAAGACCATGGAGTAGAAATAGATACGAAGAGCAGTATTTTAACACATTTTGTTCTTCCTAAGACAGAAAGAGTAACAACATTTTGTTGATGTTGTTGTTGTTGTTGTTTTAAAGATGACATCATAAAAACTGGACTTTTCAACACTTTAAGGATGTTAGTTAAAAAATACAAAACATTACCCTTGAGATGAATTCAGATCCAAAAAGTTTAATAGTAATTACCACTAAAATGATCATTAAACTGATGTTCATTTCCTATTAGTTTGCCCAGGACAATCATGTATGTGTATTTTTGAAACCCATTATCAACAGTATATGTGATTTGTCAACCTGGAGAACATATGGCGTTCATCAACTTACAGAAATATTTAAGCAGACAAATATAGCAAAAATTTAATAATTTTGATTTATTTTTTGCTGTACACATTGTCTGCCATATTTGTAACACTCAAGTTAAATATGAAGTCAGAGAAATATATGTTAAATAGAAGTCAAATTATATTCATCTTAATTTACTTATTGGAATTGGGATAATAGAATCCAGTACTAAGCAATTTCTTTGTGTTTGTTACGATACAAAATAGATTTATAGCAATTTTATGGTATGATGATTTTCCTTTCCTTTTAAATCCAACACATTTTTGTCTTATGTTTATCCACAAATAACCATGAATACATACTGTTACACACACTATTTTTACATGTATTTTGATGTTTGCATTATAGTGTATTACTGACAAAACTTAAAGAGTTCAAGCATAAAATTATTTATTTCTAAATTTTACTAAAATATTTTCATTTAAAAATAATTGAATATATTGATATATATTTATAATAATATTTTTATTTCATTGGTTATTTTATTTATTTGCATTTCAAATGTTATTGCCCTTTCCAATTAAAACCCCCTATCCCCTCCCCCATCATCCCTGCTTCTCTGAATGTGCTCTCCCATGCATCTACCTCCTCCAGCCTCAGCACCCTAGCATTCCACTAATCTGGGTCATTCTTCCTCGACAGGACCAAGATGCTCCCCTTCCATTGATGCCAGATAAGGTAATCCTCTGCTGCATATACAGCTAAAGACATTGGTCCCTTCATGTATACTCTTTAATTGGTGGTTTAGACCCAGGGCAATTTGGGGGGTCTGACTGGTTGATATTGTTGTTTGTCCTATGAAGTTGCTAACCACTTCAGCTCCTCAGCTCTTCCTCTAACTCCTCTACTGGAGTCCCTGCATTTAGTCTGATGTCTGGTTGCAGGCATTCACATCTCTACTGGTCAGGTTCTGGCACAGCTTCTCAGGGTACAGCTATACCAGGTTTCTGTCAGCAAGTGCTTCTTGGCATATAGCATCTGGGTTTGGTGTGTGCTGATGGGATGGATCCCTAGGTGGGGTAATCTCTGGATGCCTTTTTCTTTAGATTCTGCTCCACTCTTTGTCCCTGAATTTCCTTTTGACAGGAGCAATTCAGGATTTATATTTTTGAGATGGGTGGGTGGCCCCATAATAGTACTTTCATATTTAGATTTTAAAATAGACATGAAGACCATTGTTTCTTATGTTACTGCATATTATAGAGAAAATTCGAAAACAGTTTATTATAAATTAAATAAATACTATTGAATAGTATAGAAAATGTTGAAAAGACAAAATAACAAAATCAGAATAATTGACTTTATTCTGTTCCATCTACAGATCCTACTGCCACTATAAGAGCTGAAAATAGACACCCCAGACACAGACCAAAGGAAAAAGTTCTCAATGTCATTATAGCTTGTAGAAAAACTTAGGGACCTGTTTGACATAAGATATTTTTTCCTACGTAAATAAATATAGTCTTCATACTAATGAAGATGAAATGAGTTATCAAACAATTCTTTAAAGATAAAATATTTGGGTTTTTTTTTTGAGAAGTTTATAAATACTATATATACTCAGTTTCCAGCCCACACTTTCTCTCATCTCCTTCCCTAACTCCCTCTTACTCTCATGATATTATTCTCTCTTATCTTTAAATTATTATCAATGTGCATGGTTATGTATGCAAAGTCACTTGTGCTTATGTGTGTGTCAATACCACATGCTAATTCTATTTTGATTCACGTGTGTGTCTGTGTGTGTGTGTGTGTGTGTGTGTGTGTGTGTGTGTTCATGCTTGAACACTTAGAATTGATTAATCAAGAGCCTCACTCCTGGAAAAGACTGATTCTCCCTCATGGACTTCTTGTAGCTAACTATCAAGACATGGTGTCTTGGGAGATTTTCTGCTTAGAATGTCGAACAGTATTTTCCTTGTGTAAGTAATGTTTGTACATCCATGCTGTTAAGATTTCATAGGCAAAAAAAATTATTCATCATAAATGCATGCTGGTAACAATTTTATATTTCTATATCAATATAATACAAAGATATAGGGATGGTATTAAAGAGCTCAAAGTATTTGTTTTCACGGAAAGAATGAGGCTCAGTAAAATTTAACCCAGACTAAATAAAAACGCTCAGGTTTAGATACAGGGTTTTTCTCATGAAAGATAACTGAGTTTTAGGTAACTGAATTTGAAAATGTTGTCACATGCTCTCGTGGCAAGCTGCATATGAGCTCTTAGATCATGATAATAACTTTCTCAGTTTTATGGATATACTTCTTTCTCTGAATACCAATGTCAATGCTGTAAGTAAATAGGAAATGGCTAACATTACCAAATGAGAGGATATGGCTTTGGACTACAAAAATAATGTAACATTTTAATATATTTCAATTGAAAAAGTATGATAGGCACACTTAGAAATGTGTTGGTTGAAATGGTATGACAGAATGTATCTAAAAATTTATTATTATTGAATACATAATATCTCTGAGGCATAAAATGTATTTTTTACCGAGGACAAAAATGTTAGGCTAAAGTCTATTTTAAAGTATTTTATTTGCAATTTCTTTTAAAGATAAAAGAAGGTCAGAACCTTAAATTCATTCTAAAACAATCATCCTAAAGCTTTAAAAGTTTTTATAAATAGGTATACAACCTGACATGCAAAATGCTTTCACACATACCCCAAGGCTAAACAAAATGAAAAATCTAAGTGAGGCTAATTATTTATCTATGCTTCAAGCAGTCTGCAGTGAGTTCCAAAATTCACTTGCACTTTTAACTTTTAAAAACTTTCCATATTCATTAGACAGTGTTTTAACACCAGTTTCACATTTTGCATCATTTCAAAATACACAGTGAGATGCTGTGTCTCAGATTGTTTTTCTTTTCCTAAAGAATACATCCACTAGGAACCACCTCCTCACTCCATTGCTCTGGCTGCAATGATGGTTGATGTGAAGCAACTGTTTCATGTTTGTGAAAATGGATTTCAAATTTATTTCAGAAGGAAACATTTCAGAAAGTCCTTGATAAAGTATGATCTTTATGAAAATATATTGAAGAATAGTGTTCTTCTTTCAAATACATTAAAATATCTGATAGTGAATAAAATCACAATAAATTATTTGCAATTTAAAGTTTACATATAGTATTGGGTTATTTGGTGAAATTTATTACAATGTTAAATTAATAGACTCTATTCTTTTTTAATCTTTTTTTCATCTTTATTAACTTGGGTATTTCTTATTTACATTTTGATTGTTATTCCCTTTCCTGGTTTCCAGGCCAACATCCCGCTAACACCTCCCCGTAGCCTTCTCTATTGGTGTTCCCCTCCCCATCCTCCCCCCATTACCGCCCTTATTCTTAAGTAAATAATCTTTATCTGTGTGGTAGAGTGAGCCCCCTTTCTTTGCAAAATATTAACTTGTCAAGAAATAAAGTTTAGGAGATACAAAATTCTAAATAAATAATCTTCCTGATCTAGGGAATGGCAATGTCAATTCTGTAAATAAATAGCAAATGGCCAATGTTACCAAATGAGACTTTGTGGCTTTTGACTGTCAAAATAATGTAACATTTTAATATATTTGAATCGAAGAAGTATAATGGGCACACTTAGAAATGTGTTTGTTGAAATTTTGTGACAAAATGTATTTATAATTTTATAATTATGTGAATACATAATATCTCTGAGGCACAAAATGTATTTTTTTTACCTAGAATAGAAATACGTTAGGCTAAGTTATAATTTAAAGTATTTTATTTGCAATTTACCTTAAAAATAAGAGAAAGCCAGGACCTTAAATCCATTATACAAAGAAAATGGCAATCAGTTCACGCTGTTTGAATTCCAGAGATAATCGATAACTGTGTAGAATAGATACATCTGTCTGTGTAGGTAAATTGTTATTTTTCAGGAACATAAATCATGAACTATAAGCTTGGTAACATTTCCACAGTGATTTTGATATTGCACTATGAGTCAGCTAACTCCACATTTATCAAATGAGGACTCAACTAATGCTACTTATATGCTGAAAATCACATCTGCTAACAGTGTGCAACAGAAAAGTGTAAACTTTTGATGCAGTACCAATTGTGTTTATATGATTACAAGCTGAATATCTTGTACATAACCAATCTCATTTCCCTTTAAAGGTAAAGGTACAAAGGTAAGATGTACTGAGATACATTACGATCAGCTGTTTTTGTACAGTATTAAAGTTGCCTGAAGTGTTCATGAAGCTCTTCAGTGATTGTATTAAACCTGAAATCCCTTTGGATTCAAGAAAGCATGACACCTTCTTCTATAGACCCCCATATAGGACAACTGTCCAAAGCTGTAAAGCTGTACCCTAGACCATGACTGATCATTTCTTCAAAGTCATCAATAATGTGAGACTCCTAAGATTGAAAATAGGGGTGTCTCTGACTCATTTTTCTGTTCTGAAGATCCTTTTCCTCCTACAGTGTTGCCTCATCCAGCTTTGATATGAGGATTCTTGCCTAGTCTTGTAACTTCTTTTTATTTATGCATTTATTTTTAAGTAATTAATTGAATTATTTATATTCTAGATGTTGCCTCCTGGTTCCAATGTTCCCCCCTCCCAGTTCCCCATCCAATTCACCTTTCCCTTGACTCTAAGCCGGTGCTCTCCCTTTCTGCCCTCTTGTCCCTCACAACACACATCTCCCTTTCTTGGGGCCCCAAGTTTCTACAGGATAGGCACAAACTCTCCCAGTGAGGTCAGACCAGGCAATCCTCTCCTCTATATAGTCCAGGGGCCTTGTACCAGTCTGTGTATGCTCTCTGATTGTGGCTCAGTCTCTAACAGGTCCCAGGGGTTTGGGTTAGAAGAGACTACTTGCTTTTCTAAGGGGAAGCCATCTCCTGTAGGTCCGTTAATCCTTCCCCTAATACCTCCATAGAGGTTCCCGACTTCTGTCTGATGATCAGATGCTGTAAGTGTCTGCACCTTTTTCAGTTAGCTCCCTGTTATACCCTGTTCCCTCCATGTCCATGGGAGGCTTGCTCTTTTTTGAAAAGAAACAGGGAAGCACAGGATGTGGAGGAGAGAGAAGGTGGAGTTGGGGAGGAGACTGGGAAGAGTTGATGAAGGGGAAACTACAGTCAGGATGTAATAAATGAGAGAAGCATATGTATAAAACGATAACTAAAAAGAAAGAAATCTACTTCAGAAGGAAATCTACCTTGCAAAAGAGATGCGATCAGAGTGACCCAGATCACCCTTTGACCAGGATTTCTTCATTATGAAAGCTCTTACCTACCTTTTCCAATGCTTCCCCTATTTAAACTTTAATATCACATCAGCATACCAAGGACAAAAGGAATTAGTAAACACATTTTGCTGTTCTTAAATACAGTGTGAATTTATTCAATCTCATTTTCTTGCACTTCACCAACACTCATCTCTAATTGGTTTATTGAGATGGGTGGTCAAACCTAGACATCAGGGACTGTTAGAGCTGGATATCTGACTTGTAGCACCTCTGACTTGTGAACTATATGCAAATTTAGAATCTATCCACAGGAGTAATACCTAGTTGAAATTTTCTGAAACTATTTGTCCTCAGCTCAAAATTTAGACCTACCAACTAAGTGTCAGGCAGCGCTCTTAGACATATCTAATTTACATCAAATATATTATTTGATTTTAAGCCAAGAAGTTTGGTATTTATTACTTGAAAGAATATATATTAAGAGACTGCTCTAAATATCAGTGTCCCTTAGCATGCAAAATCTTAATAAACAATTATAAAATTCTATCATCAAAATTATAATTGGAATCAAACTGTGAAAAAATACCCCACAGTGATTTCAATAAAGATGAAAGTGTTCCATTAAATAAACAAAAAGTGACACCATCAGGCCATCAGATTTCATTTCCTTATCACCATACATAATTAAATTTAGAAATGGATCATTATAAACATTTTTAAAGTATTGTTTTCTTCCCACTTCTAGATATAACAAACACATGAGTACTAAAATTGTCTTGCTCATGTTAAAAACTAGACAACCAGGGAAAGTATATGAGGCAAAACCGTTTAGGCAGTAAGAATAGGCAGCACCACATCTATTCTGAGGCAGCAGAATTATTTCACCAATGACTTGAAGTTATTCTTCCTACTCTGTGTGGCCAACACAAGATTTGGAATCGATGGCTTCCCTTACCCTAGAAAACAAAGACAAAAACAAACAAAAAAAAAGAACTTAAAAAAAATTATTTAGGATTCTTAGGAAAAGTGAAGACCTACATAATACTTGTTCCTTAATACTGACTTGTGTTATCAATGTGTCTACTGTACACTAAAAGAGATACCTCTTGATGCTGTGTGATAGTCTGATTAGCGGTGAGAAAAAGTACTTAATACTTTATGCAACTTTTATTTATGTTGCTATAATAAAATACTATTAACAACACAACGTATTGGAAACAGGAGTCGGTTTGTCTTATAATTCCCGGATTCATTATAGCTCATACCAGACCGGAAGAATGGACAAATAGAGGAAAGGAGTTTTGGCTCTGTGGGGAGGCAGGCTGTGAAGGGTACCCTGATTACTGGTCCAGATAGGTCAAATCCCAAGGGATCCTAAAAGGGACAGCAGGCACATTCCCAGTCTCCCAGATCAAGGCCTCCCTCACTATGTGTAGCCCCCCACAGACCCTTGTAGAGAAGTCATAGAAACAGGACCACACCCCTGAATATTTAGATGAGGTCTTCCTAATCTCCCAGGCCAAATCAATAGGAAGTACCTGCTGTCAGACACTGACCCATGCAAAAACTGTATTTAAGTATCATGTTCAGAATAAAAGGTGTGTAAAAATTAATCTATCTTCTGAGAGTTTCTGTCATAAGAGCTATAACACTGTTGCTTGGGGGAAAAGATCTGCTCTCCTGAACTCACTGTCAGAAACTCCCCTGCACACACCCTCACTGGTTAGTCCGTCTCCTGGGGCTCTGCCTGATGGCAAAAGCAGTAGTGACAGAAAGGAGTAGGATCAGCAGAAGCAGTACGCCCTCCCCGCCTGAGTTCTCTCCCCTAGCCTGAACCCATGAAACTAGCTAGGGGAGAAATCTCTGTGGAAAGCCTCAGGCACCAGAGCCCCACATGACTTCAGTATCTTGGCCAATGACAGGCTATTGTTGTGGGAGCTTATGTCTGTATATTCATTTCTTTTTCATTGGTTTTCATGTCAATTTGTACCAAAGACTTGAGTTTTTTATTATTATGTCTCTTTAACACAACTTGAAATAATATGTGATTTTATTCCACAGTCATTACACACAAAAAAATACATGTAAATGCATATATCACATATGGACTCAAGTATGAGAAACACATAACTCAATATTCCTTTATGATAAAATTTACTTAAAACTCATAATAAAAGGAGCATTACAGCATAATTAGCCTATCTATAACATACCTATAACCCACATTTTACAAGGTAAGAAACATTTATATACTTTTGTTTAAATCATAACCAACTCAAGAGTATACACTTCCTCCAATCTTATTTAATGCAGTGCTGGAAATCTTATGTTAAGATGCAAATACAATAAATAAATGTAAGGAAGGAAAAAGTAAAAGTATAATAATTCGAAATAGATAATTCTCTATATAAGAGAACATAAAAACTCTAAGACAAGATTCTTTAATTAATAAGAACTTTAAAATCTGCATAAAAATTAAAATATAAACATATTTAACTCACCTATACACTGATTTCAATAATTTTGGGAATGAAATCAATGAAATCAAATCCATAAGCAATAGCCTCATAATAGTAATAAGGTACTTTAGGACAAACTATCCAAGGAAGAAGATATTTATCATAACAATTTCAACTGTCACAAGAGAAATTGAATATAGGAGAAGATGTAAAGATATCACATGCTCATAGTTTGGAAAACTCAATAGTGTAGAGAAGATTATACTATCAAAAACAGTCTACAAGTTCAATACAATTCCAATCAAATTCCCAGTATTATATGTTAAAGAAAACTGTTGCTACAATTCATTTGGAATAATCATCATCATAAAACAAATGATGCCTAATACTTAGAATGAAGAAAAAAAGACCTCTCAAAAACACAGAAAATAAAACAGTCCAAATTGAATTTTAATGATGAACACAAGCATTTGCTAAAGGAAAATATTTAAAATCAAAGTCAGCTCATCACTCATCAAACTATGACCAGCACCATTACAATTGTAAAAAGATACTAGTAGATACTCTGCAGATTGGTTAACATTTTAAAATGCTTGATAATTCTAGTCATTGAAGTGGATATATATGTATATATATAGATGAATATGTGAATGTATATGTGTTCAGTAAAATTCCAATTAAATTCTCAGTGTTATGTATTGCAGAAAATCTCTCTTACAGTTCATTTGCAATAGTCAGCATCATAAAATGAATGATTCCTAATACTTAGAATGAAGAAAAAAGACCTCTAAAAACACAGATAATACAACAATCCAAATTGTGTTTAGAATGTACACATACATGCACAGTTATATGAATAACCTAGTGCACAAATTGTTGATTTTCTTTTGGAAAATGGTTTTTAATTGTCAATAAAGAATAAATTTACATTTGATTCATGAGCTACCAATATCATTAGTTAGTATTTTCTCTAATTAAATAATATAATTTGCTATCCCCAAAAAACACGCCCAAACATTCCTGGCAGCCATATTAATTTAATTTCCAAAGAGTTTTTGTTTATCAATTTGTGTCTATTGTCAAGAAGTTATTATAGAAATGCATCATTAATAGGTATAATATTTATAATAGATATTTTCATCTAAACAAATATTTTCCCAATTTTTTGAAACTCTCTGCTAATATAAAATGTCAGGTAGAAAAGAATGCACAATCATCAATTTACACAAAAAAATGAAAAAGTACAAACAAATTAACTGTTGATCAATGTTCTGTGTGACAGTGGGCTAGGAAGACACAGGACTTATTATGAGATGTCTCCATATTTCCTTTTGTACAAATTTGATGCTTGCTCTGTGGGTCCACACACTTGATAAAACTAAAATTTCACAGGGAAACCATAGTATCCTGTATTAGGCAAGTTCTTTCTCAATGAGATATTTAAGCAAATTTTAAACCCAAGTTATAATTATATACTGTGTGGATTACACATATAAAATATTGGATAAGATTATTGATGTAATGGAAAGTTGGTTAACTTGTTAAAATAGTGTATCTACTGTTTATTTCATATGTGCTTTGGGAAGAGACTAGAAGGCTGCCTCAGGATTCACTTTCCAGTCATGAATTCCCTGCTGTGTGCACAAGACTCATCATCATTCACAAACTTGTTCTAGGACTTAATCTCCCTCATTAGATGTGATCATCTTTCCATCACTTGACATTAGTACAACGCTATGTAGGAAGCTTTCCTGGAAAGTGGATAGATTTTTCTGTTAATGTGATGGTGCGGCTGATACTTTGGATAATATGATAGAGAAAGGAGATTACATTTTTTTTTCATTAATGCTTTGCTGCTTTCTCATAATCTAGTCAGAGCTCCTGCTAGAGATACAAAACCTTTGGCCAAAGGAAAAAAAAAAATTTCACTAGGAGTATTTACACTTGCAGAGAGCTATCCTGAGAGCATTTAAATGAAATTAATTTCCATCAGCATGCATGTTGGAGCATTTATTCCTCTTAACTGAAAGGGAAAACATGTTAAGGTTTATTGGAAATTTGCCATGTAGGGTTAGAAAAGCCAACATAGAAAAGATAATGAATAATATTTCACCTGAAAACTGGATATCAAAGGATTCTATAGAACCTGGGTTTGTTGTAGGAGAAAAATAGATGTATGCGTTATAGCTTTTATTATTTAATTTTATATAACAAATGACTCCTAAAGAATTATTGTAAATTAAACTATTTCTAGATTTGGTCATTTGTTTTAGTATTCTAGTTTAGTTTAATTATATTAAAGTGAATTTTAAAATATTTTATACCCTTGCATGATATTATATCTGATATTTGAAGTAAACTTTACTATTTATAATTTTTCTATAAAACAACTGAGACTTGATTTGTTGTTTCTCTTTTCTAAGAACTGAAAGCAAGTTCTTTTCTGTTGTGTGCATTTTTCCAAAAGGTAGATTCCCTCTTGGTGGCTCAAAGGGAGGTAGCTGGTAGCTGCTTCTACACACACGGTCCTTTTTGGTTACCAGAGTGAATGGCAGAGATTATTATAGCAAGCATCTCTCTTCTGTGTTCATTTTTGTATTGTGCTCACTTCTGTCTTCTCAGAAGAGACTTGTATTTCATGTTTTATATAGATCTTCTATGATCCTTGATAACACTACTTTTAAGACTGACAGTGCAACAACTACAAAATGAATGTAACTGCAATATTAGTTTGGCAGGTATCCACTATATTGGGGAGAGGGGAGTGGGTGGCTTCATTAGAAAGAAGCAAATGCAAGAGTAATGAGTTACATTGAAGTAATGGAAGAAAATGCGATAAAATATTTACACAACTAAAATGTTTATATTTACAACTTTCAGGTGCCAGCCAGACTACTACAGGCAGCAAAACTTTCAGTCACTGTACATGGAGAAAACAAGATATTCCAATGTAAAGTCAAATCAAACAATTTCTATCCACAAATTCAACCTTGCAGATTACTAGAGGAAAAAACATGAACACGTGGTGGTTAACTGACCCATGATACCAGAGGAAATAAATAACCTCACACCAGAAAAAGTGAAAGAAGGAAAACACACAGGAACACACACACACACACACACACACACACACACACACACACACAGACACACACAACATCACTGCTAACAAACAACAATATAACAGGAATTAGGAATCATTATCTCAATATCTATAGACATCATACAAACAAAAGGACACAGGCTAACTGAAGAGATGCAAAAATAGGATATATCCTTATACTGTACAGAAGAAATATTCAAGATTACATGACCTCAGAATAAAGAGTAAGAAAAGTTTTTCAAGCAAATGGACCTAATAAAAAATCTTGTAAACACACATGGTATGCACTCCTTGATAAGTGGATATCAGCCCAAATACTCGAATTACCCTAGATTCACAGAACACACGAAACTCAAGAAGGATGACCAAAATGTGAATGCTTCACTCCTTCTTTAAAAGAGGAACAAGAATACCATTGGAAGGGAATAGGGAGGCAAAGTGTAGAACAGAGGCAGAAGGAACACCCATTCAGAGCCTGCCCCACATATGGCCCAAACATATACAGCCACCAAACTAGAGAAAATGGATGAAGCAAAGAAGAGAAGTGAAGGCTGACAGGAACTGGATGTAGATCTCTCCTGAGAGACACAGCCAGAATACAGAAAATACATAGGCGAATGCCAGCAGCAAAACACTGAACTGAGAACGGGACCCCCGTTGAAGGAATCAGAGAAAGGACTGAAAGAGATTGAAGGGGCTCGAGACTCCATATGAACAACAATGCCAACCAACCAGAGCTTCCATGGACTAAGCCACTACCCAAAGACTATACATGGACTGACCCTGGGCTCCAACCGCGTAGGTAGCAATGAACAGCCTAGTAAGAGCACCAGTGGAAGGGTAAACCCTTGGTCCTGCCAAGACTGAATCCCCAGTGAACGTGATTGTTGGGGGGAGGGCAGTAATGGAGGAGGATAGGGAGGGGAACACACATAGAGAAGGGGAGTGGGAGGGGCTAGGGGATGTTGGCCTGGAAACTGGGAAAGGGAATACTAGTCGAAATGTAAATAAGAAATACTCAAGTTAATAAAGATGGAGAAAAAAAGCTTGTGTAGCCATTTTAATATCTAAGAAATTAGACCTCACACCAAAATTAATCAAAAAAGACAGGGAAGAAAATTTCATACTAATCCACTATTCACTAAGATAATCCTTCGGTTCTTAAAACCTATGGTCTAAATGCAAGGGCACCCACATTGTACAGGAAACACTACTCTAGCATAAATCACATACCGACCCTCAAATATTGATGGTGAGAGATTTCAATATTCCACTTCACCAATGACAGATAATCCAGACAAAATCTAAGCAGAAAATGCTAGAGCTTGCAGACATTATAAATGAAACAGACTTAATAGATACCTACTGAACATTTCAATCAAACCCCCAAAACACTCCACCTTCTCTTTAGCACCTCACAGAATGTTCTCCAAAGTTGGTGGTCACAAAGAGCAAATTCCAACAGATATAAAAATTCGAAATAGCCCCCTGCATTGTATTACACTAGTACAGAGAAAAATTAAATTTCAACAACAACTGAAAGCCTATAAATTCATGGAAACTGAACAAATCTTTCATGAATGACTGCTGGGTTAAGGAAGAAATAAAGAAAATTAAATAAAGATATCCTAGAATTCAATAACAATAAGAGTGCACAGTTTATCCCAACTTATGGGACATAAGGTAAGCAGTGTTAAGATGAAAACATAGCAGTAGGTGACTACATAAAGAAATTGGAGAGATCTCATAAGAAGAACTCAATTGTACATATTTGAAGAAAGAAATTGAAGATATCAAACATGAAAATATCTCACATGTCACATGGATCAGTAGGAATAGTATAGTAAAAATGGCCATTCTATGGAAAGCAATGTACAGCTTCAACATAATCCACATCAAAACTTTAGCACATATTTTCCAAATACTAAAAGGACAATATTCAAATTCATATGGAAAAACAAAAATACCTAGGATACCTAAAAAATTGTATCCTGTGAAATAAAACATTAAGAGGTATTACCATCTGTGATGTATCAATTATGGAGGTATAATAATAAAGTCTGCCTAGTATTAGCATAAAAGCAGATAGGATGATCAATATAATCTAATGGAAGACCAAGATGTAAATGCACAAAACTCTGAACACCTGTTTTTTGATAAAGAATTCAGAAACACCCAATGAAAAAGAAAAATCATCTTCATTATATGGTGTGATAAAAATTTGATCTGAATCTATCACCCTGCAAAAGACACAAATTCATATTGATCAAGGATCTCAATATAAAAACAGATGAATTAATACTAATTGCATAAAAAGGTAGAAGTAGCCTTGACCTCCTTGGAACAGGAGTCAACTTTCTAACCAGAACACTGATAGCACACACACTAAAAACAAGAATCAATGAATAGGACCTCATGAAACTTAAGATTTTCTACAAAACAAAGAACACTATGAGTAGGACAAAGCAGAAACTTGCATAAAATAAGATATTTTCACAAATTTCACATCCGATAGAGAGCTAATATTCAAAATACAAAAGACACCATGACACTAGCCATCAAAAATCCAATAGTTCAGTTAAAACTGCATTACATATCAAAACATAGAGGGATGACTAATAGCTGAAAAAACACTTAAAGAAATACTTGACATTCTTCACCATCTGGAAACTGCAAACCAAACTGATATTTCATCTTATGTCTGTTAGAATATCTAAGATCAAAAGCATAAGACATAGCTCATAAGGATGTGAAACAAGGGGAACTTGACCCCATTGCTGTTGGGAATATATAGTAGTAAGTTACTATGGAAGTCAGTATGGCAGTCCCTCAAATACTATTGTGGATGCCAAGAAGTATATGCTGACAGGAGCCTGATATAGGATCCTGAGATGCTCTGCCAGAGCATGACAAATACAAAGGCAGATGTTCTCAGCCAACCATTGGATTGAGAACTTGATCCCCACTGGAGGAGTGAGAGAAAGGACTGAGGTGCAGAAGATGTTTGCAACCCCATAAGAAAAACAATATTAAACAACCAGATCCTCCAGATTTCCCAAGGACTAAACCACTAACCAAAGAGTACAAATGGAGCAAACCTGGCTCCAGCTGCATTGTCAGACTTGACTGCTTTAGAGCAGTGGAAATCTATGCAGGGAAATGTCAGGGCAGGGAGGCAGGAGGATTGGGTGGGTGGATGGGGGAGCACCCTCATAGAAGCAGGGCGAGAGGGATGTGTTAGGGAGTTTCCAGGGGGGAATCCAGGAAAAGGGCTAATATTGAAGTGTAAATAAAGAAAATATCCAATAACAGAAAAGGTAAAAAGAAAATAAATCATAAATTGATCTATCTCAAGACCCATATAACATTCTGACATATACCTAAAGTATCCTCCAAAATGCCACTAGAATATTTATGCCACCATATTCGTTTCAGATTTTAAATAATTTCTAGAAGTTGTAGATAGCCTAGATATCCCTCAAACAAAGAACAAATAAAGAAATATGATACATTTACACAATAGAGTACTAATTAGTTATTAAAACAACATCATGAAGTTTTCAGGCAAATGGATTGAACTAGAAAAGATCATCCTGAGTGACTTTATACAGACACATTTATAAAGACAAACATGTTATGAACATAATTATAAGTATAAGTTATCTTTTAAGTAAAAGATAATATGTTATCATTTACAGGCCCAGTGAGGCTAACAAGGAGGGTTCAAAGGCTGATACATGGTTCTTCCTGAGACAGGGGAATATATATGTTGAAGATGTACTGAGGGCAGATGGGAACGCAAACAAGGAGAATTAGGTAAGCAGCTTGTGAGGAATGGAGGAAGAAAATACTAGAATTGGTGAGCATGGGGAACATTGTGGAAATTTAGAGCAATGGAAATCTATGACAGTTATCCTAGTGAAATCTCCTAGTAATGAAGGATATGGAGCAAGAGATTGCCATCTTCTATAGCCAAGAAAGGCTCCTAATAGTGGAACGGGGACATAAACTACAGCATGTCCTGCCTGCAAAGCTGTGCTGGGGTAATGACGGAAGTGGCCAGCCAATGGACTAGTCCAACTTGATGCCCAGGCCATGTCCTTGTCTTACTCTGCCCAGATGGCCAGGAACCAGAGGCATGGCATTCCAAAGACCCAGAAGAGAACCAGTATAACCTGACAAACCAACAAGCCAACAAATAAAAGACCTCCTAGGTCTCCAGGACATCCTAGAGATTCTCCTTCCCAGAACCCACCCCCGGCAGGTGCAGAATTCCATTCATTACCTGGCTCTCTGAGACTCTCTCCTTTCACTCCTGCACCCAATCCTGCCTCACCATTCCCATCTTCCTCCACTCTACCTGAAGAAATAAATATTAATTAATAATTCCCAGTGGGGTTTACCCACCCCAATGAATTATGCTCACAAATGAAAGACATTCATGCAGCATTTATATTTTAATATGCCTCAATTAGCACAACAGTTGAGCAACTGCTTAACCTTCACTCCCCCTCACTGATAATTCTAAGTTATTACTTACTAAATTCTATATTCTATCTTGGCTGCTCTAGATCTAGTTGGATACCCCTCTAGGCCATGCTTTTGCTGCTCCTTCACATGGAGTCTGTGCCTTTCTGTCCTATACTCTTCTCAGGCAAGGTATCTCTTCTCTCCTCCACACTGTCAGCTTGGCAGATCTCCCTCTTTTCTACCTAGTTCTGGTTCAAAGCCTGAGAAATGCTAAAAACCTGCCTCTGCCCATTCCAGCTATTGGCTGTTGGCTTCTTTGTTTACCAGTCAGAACCAATTGGGGGCAGGTTCCCAGAAACTATGTGTGATGCACTCTTAGAAACAGTTGTTTGGGGAATATAAACAGCAGTTGTAAGTACAAACAGCTGTATCTACTACCACTTATTTCCTCTTTCCTTCTGCCCCCTATGATTACTTTGTTCCCACATCTAAGTGAAATGTAAGCCTCTTTGCTGTGCCTATTCTTCTCGTTTTATTTCTTTTGGACTGTGGGGTGTATCATGTGTATTCTGTACTGTACGCTATGGCTAATATCCACTTATCAGTGAGTACAAACCATACATGCTCTTTTGTGTCTGGGTCATCTCACTCAAGACAATGACTTCTAATCTCATCAATTAGCCTGCAAAATTTATGATATCCTTGTATTTAGTGGCTGAATAGTGTTCTAGTGTGTATTGTAACACATTTTCTGTATCCATTTTTTATTTGAGGAACATCTGGGTTCTTTCTAGTTTCTGACTATTACAAAAAGAGCTGCTATGAACATAGTGGACCTTGTCCATGTGAAATGGTAGAGCATCTTTTGGGTATAGGCCAGGATCTTTGTCTTCAGGTAAAACTATTTCAAATTTTCTAAGAAACTGCCAGATTGATTTCCAGAAAATTTATACAAGTTTGCTATCCAACCAGCTATGGAGGAGTGTTCCCATTTCTATTCATCCTTGCTGTCACTTGACTTTTCTATCTTAGCAATTCAAATTTATGTGAGGTGGAATCACAGGGTTGTTTTGATATGCATTTCCCTGATGACTAAAGATGTTGAGCATTTCTTTAAGTGCTTCTCAGCCATTCAAGAATCCTTGTTGATAGCTATCTATTTAGTATTGGACCCTGCTGCCAGTTCCCTGGACTGTCTGCTTCCCAATCCTAATTGCCTTGGGGATTGAAGGTGACGTGGCATGGAATCAACAGCACAGACTGCTGAACACATGAACACATAGCAGCAAGCTTGTCTGAATGCTGATACAAGCTCCTTTAGTATACTCTATCCATGTATTACTGGTAACAAGAAAGCATGTCTTCTAAACAGTAGTTCTCAATTGGCTGGTAGTCTGTGTCATCAACCCTTGGTATCTCAGGGAAGCCCTCAATAAGTTCCTTTTGCAAGAGATGCCTTTGAGGCTGTGATGCCCCCAGAGATTATGCACAGATGACTGCACTGCTTTTCCTATATTTTTACACTTTTGTCTTTAGATTTTGAGAAACTAGTGGGAGCTGACATGCCAATTGCCTCATCTTTGGTGACCCTACTTCAGAGAATTCCCAATATACTGTACTGTGCCTGTTGTAGGTTGTCCTGTCTTCCAGGAACTTACCCATTATTGACGACCAGCTCTCAACGAGATCTGTCACACAAGGGGTAGATGAGGAACTGTTGACATGGTGGTCTCATGGATCTCTGCCAACCAGGCATTGATCACTTCCTTAATAGGGCCACAATCAGGGTTTTTGAGGGCCATCAGCACCTCAAGGGTCTTATTATTTATCGGGCGCTGCCTGGAGTTATGCTGTGCAAGATACCTAAACAATTTTTTATTAGAATGAAAATTCCTCCCATTATCATGTAAGTGACTAACCATGAGGGGTCAAACAGACTCTTAATATTGTTCCACACTTTTCCCAAGTATCCAGCATCTAGAGAGAGCACAGATATCATACTTGAATTGAGGTTGGTATGTTATTCCTTAACAGCACAGAATAGTTAAAAGATTTGTGTGACAGGTAACTTCAAGATATTGTACCAACTGTTGTTAGGCTTCTGTAGGGTCATTATGTACCTGGTAAAGGGTTAGGCAGATTGGGTAAAACCCAAGGTCACATGCCATTAGATAGATGTCCCTAACAAGGGCCAGCTCTTTTGCCAGTAAATTAATCTGTTGTTGAAAATGTGAATGGCTTAATAAAGATGTTGATTTAGCACCTCCTGCCCCTGGAGCACCTCAGCTGAATTAGAGATTACCTCACTGACAGTCTCTGCCATAGTGGCTGTTTGGATCAAGGCAATAGCAGCTATTATTTCCATGGCAGTGCCTGCAGTGATGGCCACAATGATGACAGCTTCAATACCAAAATCTTTTTTTCCCCAGTATATGGGTTATAAGTGAGTCTGGGACATCAAAGTGCCAGCATGAAAGTGAGTGTATTCACCACAGGCATCCAAATGGTGGCTGGTTTAATCATCAAGATAGCCTTTGTTGAATATCCCATACAGCAGGTAGTCAGAGACAATTTTTCTTAAATCAGTTAAAGCTGTCTCTGATAATGGAGGTGTTGGTGACCAGAAAGAAAAACGGAGGTCAAACAGACTGGGGTGGCTTTCCAGTCAACCTGGCTGCCAATGGTCACACGGGGGTCAGCCCAGTCCACATTTTCGCAGACAGGTTTATATGGAAATACATCATATTAAAGAGACAGCCACCTTTTAGGAGAGTAAGAAAGTATAAATCAAGACAATTGGAAGAGCCACATAAATCCCAAATACTCATAATGGGGTCATATTGGAATCTAATGGGACCCCTGTTAAAACAGGAAATAATATGGAAAGCATCATGGGAGGTAAACCTACACATGCTAAGTGTAAGTTCAAATGAACATATATGGTAGTCTCTGGCAAATGTTATACTTATTGCAGGCTGGCACTGCACCCAAAAGATAGGAAGGCTCATGAAGGCAGACATTTAAGGGACCCTTGGACAACAAGGAAGGGATGCTGGGGGATCCTTTGGAGATTTATAATCAGTAAGGGGTACATGAAATTCCATTCTAACATGGTGCCATAGGTTAGATTACCATGAAAGTCTCCAATAGTAATATTCTGTAGTTGGATACAAGGGCCAACAGAGTGGTAAAATAATAATAATAATAATAATAATAATAATAATAATAATAATAATAATAGTATGCACATTACATCTCTCAGTCTTGGTCCTCTTCTGGCTCCTTCATAGCTCCCTGGTACATAACAGAGCAAACATCTCTGGGGCTCCCATATTGACGCACTTACTTCCTGGGGGAAAACAACATTAACCCCTCGTCAGAAGCAGAGCAGGAGGCTGTCGTTGAGAGGTTATTGGGTCCCTCAATCTAACCAGCAGTAGGGTAATGTCCCTCAGCTTAAATGCCAATGTTTGTAAGTAGGGCTCAGGCCTTTCTCATCAAAGGAAAGAAAGTTCACATGAAACAGAATGTCCACCAATGCTAGGTATGGATCTCTTTTGGATTCTGGGGAGGTCACCGGAATAAATGCTCACTTCAAGAATCGATTTGCTCTTTCTATGATGTCTTAACCTGGAAGATTATAGGGTGTCAGAAAAGGAGTGACTGGTCCTCCAGGAGGATAAGAAGGTGCTAAGTACCTGAAATGAGTAAACATGTTCACCAAGGCACTTCCATGACCAGCATTGCTCATTTCAGAACCTGAATAACATGAGAGGCCTTTTCACCTGCCATGGGTACTGCATATGAGAAGGACTAGCAAGAATCTACCACAACATATACATACATAAGATTAACAAAGACTGGGTAATTGGTGACATGTATTAGCCAGATTTCATTGGGGAATAAACCTCTAGAGTAAACTCCTGATCTGCCATGAAGCCCGAATGGTGCAACACCTTGGACAGGACCTTGCAAGATGCCTTGTGGCAAAGCCAATTCAGTCAGAAAATTATGTAAATTCTGAGGGGAAAGGTAAAATTGCTGATGTAATATTCTGGCTTGCTCTAGCAATTCCATGTCTATCCCCATAATTAGGACATCAGTTCTCTTATTTCCTTCTGGTAATATGCCAGGGAATTTAAATGTGATCTTTTATGTGAGATGAACCAGGGATGTGCCCTATTCTCGAGCCTTCTGTATAGATTGCATGCAAACTTGTATAGGACTATTTTGCTCTTTAATATAGGAGAAGGATTGAATAGACACAGCTTTTACTGCATGTGGGCTATCTGAGAATATACTAAGGGACTCCTGTTGGCAACACTAAAAAATTTTCAGGAGTCCAAATAATTTACCTACTTGCACTGAGCCACAATTAGGGAGAATGTGAGCTGTGTTCTTCCCCCATCCCCTGTCTTTGGATTAAAAACCTATATCTGGCATTCTTAGCACCAGAGAAGACCATAGTCTCCTTTGAAATGGGGCAAGAGCTAGGTATGCTAAGGGTTTAACTGTAATTGGCAGTTGTGATGAAGCAGTAAGAATCTTATCTGGTAGCATGTGATTATACAATGAGCCTGTGAACCCTGCCACGATTCCTTGAAAGCTGATGGAATCTGCCCATAATGATTGAGAACATCCTAAGGAGAATACTAGAATCATTTTGTCTAGTTTCCTGTTATCAGGTCTCCTTGTTAAGCCTCTCACCTTAAGGACAAGGCTAAAGGCAATCTCAAACTTTGAGGTAACCTTATGTAAATCAGAGTGGGCCTGGTGCAACCGCATTCCCTAACACTCCTGCCATAACACTCCTAGGAGTGCCCCTAACAGCACAGAATTACGGCCAGGATCTGGATCATGCCTTTCCAGAGTTGATACAGAAGGGAGCACCATTACTTTCTACAGTAGGTTGTTAGCCTCAGATGTTTGTTTAACCCCGGTGGAGAGGCTACTAGGCCCCTCCAAGAGAGGAAAAAGGGGCCTCATCTGATGCAGAATAATCAAGAAAGGTTTGAGTCACAAAACTGTTGTAGTTCCAAAAGGGAGTAGGATTCTTTTGCCACAATGGAGAAGACCAGGGGCTTAATATTGTCAAGATATAATTCACAGACCACATGAAGCTCAAGAAGAAATAAGAATGAAGTGCGGATGCTTCAATAATTCTTAGAAGGTGATACAAAATACTCACAGGAGGAAATAAAGTAATGAAGTGTGGAGCAGAGACTGAAGTAAAGGCCATCCAGAGACTGCCACACATGCAGTCACCAAACCCAGAAAATATTCAGGATTGCAAGAGGTGCTTGTTGACAGGAGCCTGATATAGCTATCTCCTGAGAGGCTATTCAAAAGCCAAACAAATACAGAGATGGATGCTTTCAGCCAACCATTGGAATGAGAATGGGGTCACCTATGGAGGAGTTAGAGAAAGGATTGAGGTAGTTCTGGGGAGGGGGGTTGTAACCCCACAGAAAGAACAGCAATATTAACCAACCAGACACCCTGGATTTCCCAGAGACTAAACCACCAATTAAAGAGTACACATGAGTGACTCATGTCTCAAGCCGCCAATGTAGCAGAGGATGGCCTTGTCAGGAATCAATGGGAGGAGAGGCCCTTGGTCCTGTGAAAGCTTGATGCCCCAGTGCCGGGAATGCCATGGTGAGAAGGTGGGAGGGTGTGGGTGGATGGGGGGAACATCTTCACAGAAGCAGGGTTAAGGGGAGGGAAGATGAGAGAGGGGGTTTCTGGAGGGGAAACTTGGAAGGGGGATAACATTTGAAATGTAGAAACAGAAAACATCCGATTAAAAAATGAAGAAAAATAAAGGAAAAAATAAATAGAAAAATGCAGGAAGGCATATGGGGGATTTTCTGAATTGTGTGGAAGCAACCTTCAAGTTGGGTTTTTCCATGTTAAGCAATGATTGAGAGGACAACCTTTCAAGACTGGGCAGGCTAGAGTATGCATGGATAATTTCATCCATATTATGGACTACAAGGGCACACCTGGGAGCACTCTATCTATCTATCTATCTATCTATCTATCTATCTATCTATCTATCTATCTATCTATCTATCTATCTATTATATATATGACAAATTGTCAGGGTATTTTTCATGCCTTGAGGCAGGACTTTCCACTGATAACTTTTAGCTCATTTATTCATATTACGCCCCAATAGTATAAAGGCAAAATGGCATCTATCCTGGATAGCCAAAGGAATCTGGAGAAAGCAATCATTAATATCTAAGATCATGACATGATACTTTGGTGGGATAGCACTAGAATGAGGCAGTCCTATTTGGGTAGTCCCCATCTTTTCCATATGATCATTAATTCCTCTCAGATCCTGTAGAAGCCTTTATTTGCCTGGCTTCTTTAAAAGAACAAAAATGGGAGTATTATGTCTGCTGATCAAGGCTGCTAAATGACCAAAAGCTAATTGTTCCAAAACAAGTTTCTTGATAGCAGAAAGCTTAGGTTCCAAATTGGGCCACTGATCACCGAGATATAGGATTCAAACAGCCAGGCCAATGGTATAGGGTCAAGTACCTTAATGTCAATTGATGTTGGGTGGGCAGTGGCCATTAGAATTGGGGGCAAACCCTGACTATGTGACCTTCAAGTCCAGTTGGTCATGTTGCATGACATCATCAAAAAATATGTGATTGTCCTTAGTAAGGATGGCACCCATGTCTTTTTAAACATTTCTTTCCCAAAGGTTGTGGGGAACATCAACCACAGTGGGTATAAAAGATTCATGATTGCCATCCAAATCCTGCCAATAGACAGGTAGGGTAGACCTCCAACTCCCAAATGAAGGGACAAGACTAGAATCTTCAAAGGGGAAATAATTCATATTTTGTTATTATAGTGACTTCTGCCCATGTGTCAACCAATCCTTTAATGGGTGTACTGTATAAATGTACAGTCATCATTGAGAAGTGAGTAAATACAGGCAATGTTCAAGACTCCTGGTCATGCAGGGGTCCCACTTACTGGCGGGCTGAGGAGTACCTTTTTGGGAGTTTAAGTTGCTTCCTGGTTTTGAGAATGACAATTCTTAGCCCATTGAAAAACGTTGGTACAACAATTGCATCTGGTCTTGGGGAAAACTGAGAAGCAGTCCCATCTGAGGTGACCAGGCTTGACACCACCCCAACAGCAATCAGGAGGCCCTTCAGGAAGAAAGCATGACCTCTGTACATGTTCTATGACTAAAGCATCAATGGAGGCAGTCAGAACTGCAACGGAGTCTGCACCAGGGTCCAAATTACAAGCGGTAACAATCATTTATGGATATCACCATTCTTTACAGCTGTCATAGCATTGTGAGTAGGAACATTAAGAACCTACCGTGCATAGATCTACCTTTCCACTGCCTCAGTCACACATTGCAGAATGTTCATGAATGACTCCTCAGACTGCTAAACAAGATTGAAAAAGAAAGCAGAAGGGTTTAGAAAAGTGCCTTTAGTGACCTTAAAGGCAAGATCAGCAGTGTGATTAAGATAGCATGCAGTCTGACATCCAGTTAGATCAGCACTTTATAGGAGAGGCATTAGCCAAGATTCCTAACAGTGAGGACATGAATCTGAAGAAGTCACCGTCTGTAGCCAGGAGAGATTGCCAAAGGATGGATAGGGACAAGCCCATTACCCAAACGTTAGGTCCAAAACTTGCCCTGTATTAAAGAAATGCAGGGATGAGCAGAGGTCAAAGGAAAAGCCAAACAATATTTAGTCCAAGTTAAAATTAATTCCATGGACAAGAAACAATATGTGATATTATTAATGATACTCTGTTATGCTTGCAGACAGGAACCTAGCAGAACTTTCCTCTGAAAGGCTCTACTCAGCAACACACTGGAGCAGGTGCAGACCCCCATAGCCATACACTAAACGGCAGTCAGGGGCACTTATTGAAGAGATGGGGAAGGACTTAAGGCTATGAAGTAGATAGGAACCACACAGGAAGACCAAAAGAGCTGAACTCTGCAAGCTCTCTGGGTCTGAGCCACCAACCAAAGGACATACAAAGACTATAAAGAGATCCTGCCACACAGTGGCAGTCAGTCAGCTCAATCTTCATTGCTGCCTTGTCCAGTCTCAATAAAAGAAGATGCACCTAATCAAGCTGAGACTTGATGTGCCAGAAAAAGGAGATGCCTATGGAGGTGCACCCTCTCAGAGGAGAAGAGGAGATGGTTGATGGAGGGGATTTGTAAGGGATGGTCAGGGAGGAGAAGAAGCATTTGGGATATTAATTAATTAATTAATTAATTAATTAATTAATAAAATTCTCAGTGAAATTATTCTTAATTATATTCTGTTACACATAGATCAGTGCCTAGTTCAGTTGTCATCAGATGGGTATCATCTAGTAATTGATGGAACAGTTGCCAAGCACTAGGTAGAGTCAGGAAAACTCTGGAGAAGTAGGATCAAAATGATTGTATAAGCCAGAGGAGTTGAGGAAACAAGAGGAACATAGACCACAGAATCAACTAAGCATAGCTCATAGGTACTCACAGAGACTGTTGGGACAAACACAAGCCCTGTCTGTGTGTAAGCTAGATTCTCTGCTTACAGCTTATGGTTGTTTAGCTTGGTGTTACTGTGGGACTCCAAAGTATAAGAGTTGGTAGTATCCAACTCCCAAAATAAAAAAGTATTATTTTTGTGAATGAGCAAATCTGTTTTAGTTATAATTATATACATATATATATATGTAAATTCAATCCTTCCCCCATCTCTTCAATAAGTGTCCCTGACCTCCATTTAATGTTTGACTATGAATATCTGCATCTGCTCCAGTGTGTTGCTGGATACACACACACACACACACACACACACACACACACACACACACACACTTCACTGTATTCCATTTTGCCTGTGATTGTGACCATTTGTGCCTAGTCCAATCTTTAAGCCAGGTTTAGTAATGAATATGCCTGGAGGACTTGCTGTTTTCTTTCTGAGGGGAAAGAGAATGAGTGGGTCTGGGAGAGAGAGGAGTTCGCAGGAGAGACCAAAAGAGTGGAGGGAAGTAAAACTGTAGTTAGGATACAGTATCTTAGAGAAGTATAAAAGCTTTTGTTTTGTTTTTAAAAGTAAAAAACAAGCCAACAAAAATATTTATAACTATGTTTTTGTGTTTGCCCATGCAGAATTGACTGCCAAGATGCAATTGTTGCAGTCAGAATAAAATTTGCTGATATCCATGCCCTAATCTATTGTGTGGATCCCTAGGATCCTTAGGTCATTGATCTTGACAGGCAACATCTAGCTAATCTTAATGTCTCACCCAGCTGCCTTAAAGCAACATATTTAGCAGATATGGAAGAAAATTCTATTTGAGCCCCATTTTTAAAACATACACCTATGTATACCCTATAATTTTCACTGTTGTTACACTAAAAAATCTATTATATTTCATAAGTCACAATAAGAGAGTCTAAATTTAAATAATACTGTGTTGAATTAGTAGCAAGTGGCTTGGTTATAAAATTTCTGTACAGAAAAAATGACTAAGGACATTTTTGTATTCCAATACAGAAAGTGCTGGTTATATAGTTTTATTTTTATGATGAGTAAATCTGATTTTTTTTGCTACAATTTGAAAGATATATAGTGCAATGCACTCTAATGGTTCAAACTATGAATGAGTAAAAAAAAACCACATAGTACATAGCATTTTCAGTTTATTTAAAGCAGTGTGTCTACTAAAAAGTAAACTAAACAATAAACAGTGAATTAGTGAACAATATTATACAGTGTATAACACAGAGAATAATTAGATAAAGTGCAACTAAACTCTCCCATTTAAACACAAAGGCAGGGCTTAGCATCTTTGTAGGAGCTCTCAGAGAGATACAGTAAGATTTTAACAAAAACTACACAAACCAAACAAATACAATGTCAGCTCTGTCCACAGTAGAAATGTAGTGGCAAACTAATGAAACACTTTAATTTTGGAACTTCATGGAGGATAGGAGCAGACATCAAAAGTATCTTGCAGTACTTCATATCATGGACATAATAAATCTATTCTTTGTTTGAATGAAGGAAAATATCAAATACGGAGTACTTAGATTTCATTGTTCTAGCAAATTAGCAGTCACTATGGCAGAGACACAGGGTAGATTTTTTTCTGCTGGCCGTCGGGAGTAGTCAAATCAGACCACAGCTTGACTGAAAAATGCACTTTTATAATAAGCAGACAAGAATTTCTGTTGTTTGCTAATCCCAGTCAATTGTACTGGTAGATGGTAACAAATTATATTGCATAGACTCTAAGCAGTTTTCTATGGGGATAAAATGAGAGCATGATGAACTGAGGAGAATGTCCAAAATAATATTCCTTAATCACTTTACTGCTGAAGTTTCATCATGGTTGGAGTAAGCCACATATATTATAATACACTGATGCCTTTTAAATTCATGAGTTAATGATTAAAAGCTGAGCAATTAGATTTTTAGACTACTGGAATCATAATTGTTTGAAAACCCAAGATATCTGAGAATGAAACAAGCTATTCTATTTGAGTGTCCTTCATTGGTTCTGATAGGAGTAATGTGTTTTTTCAATCTGATAATTACCACTATAGAAGGTTATAATTATCTATATACATGTTTAATGATTTCAGTTCCATATTTTAATATTGTAAAAATTACATTAATAACAGCACTATACATAATACATATTTAGCTTGACTTTTGTGTAATGTAAGAGATATACATTTAAACTAAATTTTTCTGCCCTTTGCAATCTGGATTTTCAAGCACCACGTACTCAATAAGCTATCCTTTTATCCAGTTCAGTTCTCTGTTACCCTTGTCAAAGATTTCTATGTTTTAAAGGAAACTATCAACAAAGTAAATAATCAATTTACACTACTAATTATTTACCGGCTGTATTTTAGACAGAGAATCAATATCTAACATATATAAATAGTTATAAAGCCTGATCACAGAAAAATACTCAACATATCAATAAAAATATAGAAGAAAATTTCTGTAACCTAAAGAAAGACACAAATAGACACCCAAGAAGCCTACAGAACTCCAAATAGACTGAACCAAAAAAGAAATTCTTCCCATCCCATAATAATCAAAACACTAAATGCACAAAAAAAGAAAGAATATTAAAAACAGTAAGGGAAAAAGGTCAAGTGACATATAAAGGCAGACCTATAAGAATTACAACAGACTTCTCACCAGAGACTATGAAAGCCAGAAGATCCTGGACATATGTTATTCAGACTCTAAGAGAACACAAATGCCAGCCCAAGCTACAATACCCAGCAAAACTTTCAATAACATTAGATGGAGAAACCAAAATATTCCATGACAAATTGAAATTTACATAATATCTTTGTGCAAATCCAGCCCTACAAAGAATAATAGATAGAAATCTCCAACACAAGGAGGGAAACACCACCCTAGCAAATGGAAGAAAGTAATCTTCTTGCAGCGAAACCAAAAGAAGAAAGATACACAAATATAATTCTACCTCTAATAACAAAAATATCAGGAAACAACAATCGCTATTGCTTAATATCTCTTAACATCAATGACTCAATTACTGAATGAAAAGACAGACTAACAGACTGGATATGTAAACAAGACCCAGCATTTTGCTACTTACAGTAAATGCAAGTCAGTGACAATGACAGACACTACCTCAGAGTAAAAGGCTGGAAAAATTTTTCTAAGAAAATGGTTCCAAGATGGAGTAGCCATTCTAACACGGAATAAACATGATTTTAAACCAACAGTTATCAAAAAGAATAAGTAAGTGCACTTCATATTCATCAGGGGAAAAATCAACCAAGATTAACTCTCAATCCTGAATATCTAGGTTACAAATTCAAGGGTACCGACATTCAGAAACTTTACTAAAGCTCAAAGCATACACAGCACCACAACACACAATAATAGTGGGAGACTTCAACACCCCACTCTCATCAATGGACAGATCATGGAAACAGAAATTGAACAGAGACTCAGTGAAAGTAACAGAAGTTATGAACCATGTTATTTATAGGACATTTCATCCTAAAACAGAATAATATACTTTCTTTTCATCACCTCATGATACTTACTCTAAAATTGATCATGTAATCAGTCACAAAACAGGCTTCAACAAATACAAGAAGACTGATAAAATCCCATGCATACTGTCAGGTCTCCATGGATTATGGCTGGTCCTCAATTACAACAAAAACAACAAAAGGGCCACATATACATGGAAGCTGAACAATGCTTTACTCATTGATAACTTGATCAATGAAGAAATGTTGGGAACGATGCCTTTAAAATTCTCCATTATTGATGTTAGCATTATGGTTAGAGTTAAGTATGACAGGGTTCATGGAAAATCCCCAGCCAGCTGCAGAAGACTAATACAAATCTTGTGGTCAGGATGTCTAATGATATGACAAAGTTGTGACCTTGCTGAGAAATACATCTGACATCAGGATGCCCAATGATATGACAAACCTGTAAGCTTTCTGAAAAACCAACTTCTTGTTGACATCAGCTGACCACACGAGTACTGTGTCCTTGGCCTACGTAAATGTTTCTCAATTCCCCCCTCTCTCTGTTACCCCTGTTATGGTATAAATTCAGCCTTGGGAAAAAATAAAATTGTTGCCTTGATCAGACTCTTGTCTTGGTGTCCTTCTTCATATCTCTTGTGCCCCATTCTCTCCTAGGTGATCCCCAACCTCTGCTGACTGCCTTGAGGGCTGTGGCAAAGAAATAAAAAATTAACGACTTTTTAGAATTTAATGGAAATGAAGGCACAACTTACCCAAACTTATGGGGCAAAATGAGAGCCATTTTAAGAGGCAAACTCATACCTATGATTGCCTCCAGAAAGAAAATGGAGAGAGCATACAATAGCAGGTTGAAAGCACACATAAAAGCTCTAGAACAATAAAAAGCAATTGAGTCCAAGTGGAGTAGAAGGCAAGAAACAATCAAACTTAGGGCTGAAATCAACCAAGTAGAAATGAAAAGAAATATACAAAGAATCAACAAAACCAGGAGCTGCTTCTTTGAAGAAGTCAGTATGATAGATAAACCCTTAGACAAACTAACCAGAGAGCACAGAGAGAATATCCAAATTAACAACTTCAGAAATGAAATGGGAGACATAACAACACAAACTGGGGAAATTCATAAAAATATCAGATCCTACTACAGAAGCCTATACTCAAGAAAATTGGAAAATCTGAAATAGACAATTTACAAGACAGAAAACAGGTAACAAAGTTAAATCAGGATCAGATAAACTATTAATAGTCCCATAACTACTAAAGAAATAAAAGCAGTTAATAAATATCTCCCAACCAAAAAGGGCCCATGACCAGATAGAATTAGTGAATAATTCTATCAAAACTTCAAAGAAAACCTATTACCAATATTCTTCAAACTCCTCTAAAAACTAAAAACAGAAGGAACACTACGCAATATCTTCTAAGAAGTCACAATTACACTTATACGGAAATCACAGGAAAACACATCAAAGAATGAGATATTCAGACGAATCTTCCTTATGAATATTGATGCAAAGAGACTCAATAAAGTTCTTGCAAATCAAATCCAGGAAATCATCAAAACAATCATCTGTCATGAGCAAGCACATTTCATCCCAGGGATGTAGGGATGGTTCAGTATAAAGAAATCCATCAACATAATCAACAATATAAACAAACTCAAGGGAAAAAAAAACATGATCATTTCATTAGATGCTGAGAAAGCATTTGACAAAATTCAACTCCCCTTCATGTTAAAAGTCTTGACAGACTCGGAATTCAAGACCCATTTCAAACATAGTAAAAACAATAAACAACAAACACCTAGACAACATGGAACTAAGTGGAGAAGAACTTAAAGAAACTAGTCCCATTAAAATTAGGGTATAGATAAAGCTGCCCACTCTCTCTCTACCTACTCAATATAGTAATTGAAGTCCTAGCCAGAGTAATTAGACAATGCAAAGAGGTCAAAGGAATATAAATTGGAAAGGAAGAAGTCAAAATATCACTATTTGCAGATGATATGATAGTATAATTTAGAGAAGTACTAAACCTGATAAATAACTTCAGCAAAGTGACTGAATATAAAATTAAGTCAAACAAATCAGTAGCACTCCTCTACTCAAAAGATAAACAGGCTGAGAAGGAAATTAGGGAAATGGCACCTGTTACAATAGTGACAAATAACATAAAATTACTTGGTGTGACTCTAACCGAACAACTGAAAGATTTGAATGACAAAACCTTCAAGTCTCTGAACAATGAAATCCAAGCAGATCTCAGAAGATGGAAAGATCTCCCATGCTCAATGATTGGCAAGATTAACATTGTAAAAATGGCCATTTTACCAAAAGCAATCTACAGATTCAAAGCAATCCCTATCAAAATTCCACCTCAATACTTCAAAGAGTTAGAAAGAGCAATTTTCAAATTCATTTGGAATAACAAAAACCTAGGATAGTGAAAAATATTCTCAAACATAAAAGAACAGCTCAGGCAATCATGACCCCCAACCTCAAGCTATATTACAGAGCAATCATGATAAAATATAAAGAGACAGGCAGATAAATCAATGAAATAGAATTCAAGTTCCAGAAATAAACCCACACAACTATTGTCACTTGATCTTTGACAAAGGAGCTAAACCATCCAGTGGAAAAGAGACAGGATTTTCAACAAATGGTGCTGGTTTAATTGGTGGTCAGCATGTAGAAAAATGTAAATCAATTGATTCCTTTCACCTTGTACAAAGCTGAAATCCAAGTAGATCAAGGACCTCCACATGAAAGGAGATACATTCAACCTAATGAAAGAAAAAGTAGGAAAGAGTCTTGAACACATGGGCACTGGGCAAAACTTCCTGAACAAAACAATGATGGCTTATGCTCTAAGATCAAGAATCAACAAATTGGAGCTCATAAAACTGCAAAGCTTTTGTAAGGCAAAGGACACTGTCATGTAAGACAAAACGGCACCAATGATTGTGAAAAGATCTTTAGCAATCCTACATCTGATAAAGAGCTAATATCAATATACACAAAGAACTCAAGAAGGTAGACTCCAATGAGCCAAATAACCCTATTTAAAAATGGGTTACGCAGCTAAACAATAATTCTCAACTGAGCATTATCTAATGGCTGAGAAGTACCTAAAGAACTGTTCAACATCCTTAGTCATCAGGGAGATGCAAATCAAAGCAACCCTGAGATTCTACCTCATACTAGTCATAATGGCTAAGATCAAAAACTCAGGTGACAACAGATGCTGGAAAGGATGTGGAGAAAGAGGATCACTCCTCCATTTTTGGTGGGATTGCAAACTGGTACATCCATTCTTGAAATCACTCTAGCGGTTCCTCAGAAAACTAGACATTGTACTACCTGAGGACCCAGCTATAAGCCTCCTGGGCATATACCTAAATGATGCTCCAGCCTGCAACCAAGAGGCATGCTTCACTATGTTCATTTATAATGAGCAGAATAATAACCAGAAGCTGGAAAGAATCCAGGTGCCCTTCAACAGAGGAATGGATACAGAAAATGTGGTATATCCACACAATGGAGTATTACACAGCTATGAAAAAATGACTTCATGAAATTCTTTGACAAATGGAACTAGAAAATATCATCCTGAGTGAGGTAACTAAAACACAAAAGAACACACTTGGAGTGTACTCATTGACAAGTGGATATTAGTCCAAAAGCTCAGAATAACCAAGATTCAATCTATAGACCACATGAAGCTCAAGAAATTGGAAGACCGAGGAGATGCTTCTTAGAAGGGAGAACAAAATATTCACAGAAGGAAATACAGAGACAAGGTGTGGCACAGAGACTGAGGGAAAGAACAACCAGAGATGGTCCAACCTGAGGATTCATCAAATATACTGTCACCAAACACAGACCCTATTGCGGATGCCAAGAAGTGCATGCTGTCAGGAACCTGATATAGTTGTCTTCTGAGAGTCTATGCCAGAACCTGAGAAATAGAACAGAGGCAGTTGTTCACAGCCAAACATTTAACTGAGAACTGGGTCTCTAATGGAGGAGTTACAGAAAGGACTGAAGGAGCTGAAAGGTTTTTCAACCCCATAGGAAGAATGATAATATCAACCTAACAGATCCCTCAGAGCTCCCAGAGACTAAACCACCAACCAAAGAGTTCACATGGAGAGACGTGACTCCAACCACATATGTAGCAGAGGATGTCCTTATTAGGGCAACAATGAGAGGAGAGATTCTAGGCCTCTGTGTAGGGGAAATACAGGGAGGGGAGTTGGGAGGGAGTGGGTAGGTTGGTGGGGGAACACTCTCATAGAAGAAGGGGGAGGGGGAAGAGATAGGGAGACTACAGAGGGGAAATCAGAAAAGGGGTTAACATTTGAAATGTAAGTAAAGAAAATATCCAAAAAATAAAGAGAGTATACATATCATAAGCTTTATAGAGAAAATATGCATCTAAGATAACCATAGGCTGTCACTGATCCACTTATTACATGCTTATACTATTACATGTTTACATAGATTACATATTGATTTGTACATGTTAAATGCATATTAAAATTTGCGCACAATATGTTTGAACTGCTCATATATGTTGGTGCCCGCACTGACATGGTACCAAGAACTGGGCATAAGCCTGTGGGATTAAAAAACACACATATTTGGGTCATTTGTGTGAAGAGAGAATGCCAAATCTGTAGCTTTATTCACCGAATATATACCCTAAGTTCACCGGGTGGAAAATTCCAGGAAGCACAGTTGGAAAACTCTGCTTAAGGCTTCAGGAACAAAAGACCAAATACAAATCCATGCCACAAATTTACTGGGGAGAAATCCAGGAAGACCAGCCTAAGTCCCAGGAACAAAGACTGAGAACAAAAGACAGGAAGGAATGTACTATCACCCAGGTGTATGCCCAAGTGTGTTGCTTTGGAGCCAGGGCTTTCCTTTGTTAGGAAAAAAAAAGGCTTCTACATGCATCAGCAGGGCTCAGCAGGGGTCAAACACTGCAAGGGACCCAGGAGTTTCCAACATATATTATATAATATATATATATTATATATATATATATTACTTAAGTGCATCTGTGAAGAATTTATTAGACATAATTAATACAACTTCCTAGTGTCTTATACCTTACCAATAATAACAGCATTAAAAATTTGAATATATATACATTTGAAGATAAATTTTAATCATAATATGAAAGCTGAATTACATGTTTAGCAAATATTCTCAAGGGGTAAAGTTAAATTTATATTTAATACTTACTTTAATTCAAATGTTACTGGTTGATAAAATAACTGTGATACTTCTATAAATTAGAAATCTGAGGGGCTGGAGAGATGGCTCAGTGGTTAAGAGCACTGACTGCTCTTCCAGAGGTCCTGAGTTCAAATCCCAGCAACCACATGGTGGCTCACAACCATCTGTAACGCAATCTGATGCCCTCTTCTGGTTTCTGAAGACAGCTACAGTGTACATATATATATATATATATATATATATATATATATATATATGTATATATATATATATATATATATATATGTATATATATATATATATAATAAATCTTTAAAAAAAGAAATATGATATTTAAAATAAAATTTTCTCTTGTTTGAAATGTAAAAAAAAAAAAACACCAAAAAAACTAAAAACAAATCAAAGAAAACACTGACCCAAAATAGTTCCTGTCTAAAAGAACTCTATGGACAAAATTGGAGAACAGCCTGAAGAAAAGGTAGTCCAGTGACAGGCCCAAATTGGAATCCATCTCAAGGTGAGGCTCCAAGGCCTAATACTATTATTGATGCTATGGTGTGCTTCCAAACAGAACCCAAGCATGGCTGCCTTCTGAGAGGCCCAATAAGCATCTAAAGAGTCAGATGCAGATACTTAACCCAACATATGGACTGCAGTTGTTGAACCTTTTGGTAGAATCATCTGGAAGTAGCTGAGAAGGAGTAGGGCAACCCCATGGTCTCAACAAACCTGGACTCCTGAGACCTCTCAGACACTGGGTCACCAACCATGCAGCAGACATACAAAGCAGGGGACTGCTGGGTCTGGCCTCAGTAGAAGAAGATGCACCTAACACTATTAAGGCCCCACAGAGTGTGGACAAATGGTAGCAGAGGTGACGAGAAAGAAGGAATGTGATGAGGAACTGTGAGAAAGGGGACGATGAGAGTGACAATAGCTAGATTGCAAAATATGAAAATAAAAAAATTCATAAAGAAAACAAAGGAAACTGACAAAACAAAAGGCTCACAAAAATATGAGAAAAGTGGGACCCTTATTAACTGTTAGTGGGTGTGATTATTACATACATTTGCCAATTAGGTAAAGGTGTTATTAATATTTAAAACGGAATTATATAACCCCTAGCTATGTGATTCCCAAGGACCTCAAAATTCATTCTAAGAACTCATTGCACATCCATGGTTATTTCTGCCTCATTCACAAGAACAAGAAAATGGAATAAACTTGCATGCAGCAAATGAATGGATAATGAATATTTATACATTGGAACAGTATTGATGAAAAATGGATGAATCTAAAAAGTAGTATATTTGACTAAATATATAATTCATACACAAGGAGGAAAAATCAGATATTCTAAAACAGTGGTATGCCTTAGTGGATAAAGGTGCTTGTTGCCAAACCCAATGAGCCCAAATGTTGGAATGTAAGGACTAAACCTTACCCATTCTTCTCTGTCCTTATTATACATGTCAGGTGTCCTGTTTAAGTTTGCTAAGGAACATGGATTTCAACATGCAGAAAAATGAAATTTGTCCATAATCTACTATACTTTACAGAATTCAACTACAAATAGACCAAGGACCTTAACGTAAAACCTAATTATTAGAAACTGTTAGACTATGCTTCAGTTTTAAAGCACATGGTAGGCAATTACTGATGAAAAAATTCATAGTGAAGGAAGAGCAATAAATGACAAATAGAAGCTCAGAAGAGTAAAAGATAAAAACAGACTTTTGCAAAGCCAACCAAATACTGAACTGAGAAAAAGTACACAAAAAGAATGAAGAAAATATTTGTCAGTTGGACATATGATAAATTACCAGTATGTAGATGAAAAAAAGATTATTTTAAAATTAACGTGAAAAATGAACAGCCTAATTTTTAAAATAGTATTGTTATTGGATACAGAAGTTTGAAAACAATAAACGTAAATGGATAGAAAAGATATTTTAAAATGGTCAATATTCCTACTCATCAAGTAGATTGCAACTACTTTAAGAAATCCATTTCACCATAATATGAATAGCCCCGAAAAGAAAAAAAAATGACTACAAATATTGGCATTAATTTAAGGAAAGAACTTTTATATTCTGTTAGTGGAAGGTGCTAAGTAGTAAATCCATTTTAGAAATCATTTTGAATTTTTCCGAAAGCTGTAGGAATAGAAGTTTCATATAACCTCATAGCATCACTCCTTGACATATAGACAAAGGACTGTACATTCTTATACAGACTTGTTCTTCCATCTATGTTAATTCACAGTTCATGTATAATAGTTTGGAAATTTAACAAGCAAAATGAAAATTACCTGATAACTGATGTATGTGTGTGTGTGTGTAAATATATATATATACAAGTATATATATATATGTGTGTGTGTGTGTGTGTGTGTGTGTGTGTGTTAGTAAATTGTAAATAAATTTAAAATAATATGGACAGTGATGTAACCCAGATCTGGGTAAGCAAACACTACATATTCTCCTTCACATATTCATTCTGACTTTAAAACTTATATTTAAATATTTAATCTGAAAAACATGTACAATCAAGAAACTAGAAATAGGTCATTGGTAGTGACTTTCTTTAGGCAGTGAGGAATACTTTACCTAAAATTATTCAAACATTGACGATTGGTGAGTTGGGAGGTGAGATATTAACAGGTTTAAACGCAACGAAGATGCATGAAATGTATTTGAAAACCTATTGTTTTTCAAGCCAAGAAAATTTCAATTAGAAGGGAAAGAGCACAAATGACATGAAAAAGGGAGGATGTAATATAAATGTTGGTATAAGATTATAGAGAAGAAAGGCTACAGGTGAGCTAGCCAAAACTAAGACTAGATGATGCAAGTTTGTAATCTAATTAAAGAAATATGAGATGATTTTTAAAAGAGAGTTTGAAAATAAGTATCCCATACATGTAGGCAAGTTGCTATCTGTAATCAAGTTAAATTAAAATGTCAGCATCAGCTATGGACTATTCCTTACAAACTATTTCCTGGGAAGTTCCAAGTGACACTTAAAATAACCGAGGATCTTGTCATTGCTCTTGGTTATCCATCATAATAAGATGATATGCTATGTTTGAAGACACCACTTACTTTTGATGCAGAATTTTAGAAACAATTATTGAACTTACCAAATACATCTGTCTATATGGATGCTTACATAGTACAGAATGGTACTATGGAGGCTTCTAGGGCAAAAAATGCATTAGTGATTTCATCTGCTATTGACTTGTTTGGGAAAGTTTGAGCACTAGTTTAATAGAGACCTGGAGGTTATGGGAATGCATATCAGCTTTCTGATTGATTATGTTGATGACTCCACTGGAAGGATTTTCTACTTGTACTGTAAACCTGATCAAATGCCCATGATTAGGTAGAACATAGACTGGGCAAGTGTGTGTGTGTTTGTGTGTGTGTGTGTGTGTGTGTGTGTGGAGGGGTTGGTGGGTTACTATTGATTGTTTAAATGGTTAAGTTATTAAACGTTCTTCAACATTTTAATATGTGTTCATAAATGTCTGGGCTCTCAAGTTTGGTCAGTAAGCTTTTTACAGAAGATTTTGGTAACTGGTCAAAGTGCTATGTATAAAAGTCTCAGCTGTAGATGTGTCATCTGCCTAAACTCCCCACTCTTCCAGGCATGTGGAACCTTATGAAAGAGCAGTGGAGGAAGAAGATAAGGGCTTGGAGGCAGGATTAGAGCTGTACAATGTTGAATGGGTGGACATGGCCTGGCTTTCACATATATCAGCTCTCAAGGATAGAGATTACCTGCACTGGACCTGAAGAAGATCAAGACATTCAAAATTCTAGGTTGGTTTGAAGAGGGTTACATGAGGAAGTCACATGGCTATAGATAAAATTATTGGCAGTAAAAAGCTACTTTGGGTCAGAGAGTAAATTTTTGGACATAGCACTGTTAGATTACCCAACTCCAGTGAATGGCCATCTAACCTTTTGCACTTGGGCTGTAACAACAGAACTTGTAAATATGAGGAAGCATGGCATATGCAGGGAGATGGGCCTTAGGCACTAGCAGTCCTTAGAGAATATCAGTATTCATGGTTTAGTTCCATGAATACTTCAAGTAATACAAACTTAATGAAAGAAATGAAAAAAATAAAAATGGGCAATACATCCCCAAAGTGTAAAATGCATATAGTCCTAAATTATTTGTGCCATGTTTATTAGGTGATGTAAATTCATATTAATTGAGATAAGTCAATGTCAAATACTTCTGTGGAAGTTCAAGTAAAATACAGAAATCTCTAATGCCCTTGGTCATTAGGATGCATTTCTTTTAAATTGGATTATTTTTATTTACATTTTTTTTATTTTCTTGAAATTTTTTTTTTATTAACTTGAGTATTTCTTATATACATTTCGAGTGTTATTCCCTTTCCCGGTTTCCGGGCAAACATCCCCCTCCCCCCTTCCCTTCCTTATGGGTGTTCCCCTCCCAACCCTCCCCCCATTGCCGCCCTCCCCCCATAGACTAGTTCACTGGGGGTTCAGTCTTAGCAGGACCCAGGGCTTCCCCTTCCACTGGTGCTCTTACTAGGATATTCATTGCTACATATGGGGTCAGAGTCCAGGGTCAGTCCATGTATAGTCTTTAGGTAGTGGCTTAGTCCCTGGAAGCTCTGGTTGCTTGGCATTGTTGTACTTTTGGGGTCTCGAGCCCCTTCAAGCTCTTCCAGTTCTTTCTCTGATTCCTTCAATAGGGGACCTATTCTCAGTTCAGTGGTTTGCTACTGGCATTCGCCTCTGTATTTGCTGTATTCTGGCTGTGTCTCTCAGGAGCAATCTACATCCGGCTCCTGTCGGTCTGCACTTCTTTGCTTCATCCATCTAGTCCAATTGGGTGGCTGTATATGTATGGGCCAAATGTGGGACAGGCTCTGAATGGGTGTTCCTTCAGTCTCTGTTTTAATCTTTGCCTCTTTTTTTTTTAAATAGTATTCCTTTTCCCCTACCCAACCACCCACCCCTTCCTGCCTTCCCGCTCTGACATTCCCTTACACTGGGGAATCCAGACTTGTCAGAACCTGGGGCTTCTCCTCCCTTTGCTGCCTAACATGGCCATCCTGTGCTACATATGCAGCTGTCACCGTGGGTCTATAGGATGCATTCTTTATTGCAGGTGCTCTGCACTGAATCATTTGGTTTCCGTTCCTGATTATTCTGCTTTCAAAACTATCCCCAAAATAAAGAAGAGCCTTTTAAATTAAAGAACATTTTAGTTTTTCATCCAAAAACTTTTCAAATAAAATAGCTAAGCCTGACACTTGAAATAACTCCTGTCCTTTACTCATATCTCACAGGCACTAGGAAGAAATGAATACAATCTTTTCAAGGTTCTTTTTGGAATGAAATCTGCTACTATAATTTCTACCATAGGAAACTTCCAATGCTTCTTGTGATAAATTCCTGGTCCATGATGTAATACTTACAGAATGTGACTTGGTAGAATCTGTAACTTGATTTTCATTCTTCCAGAAATGGGGTGCTCATTCTGTTTTATTCTTCTACATTCTCTCCTCTACAACCTGCTTTCCTTTCTATCTACAATTTGAGAACATTTTTTGCCCTGCCCCTGATACAGGCGTAAAAGGAAACTATGATACTTAGAACTAAAATTGTAATTCAAATTAAATATTTCTAATTCATAAATTGATAATCATAGATATTACCTCAAAGTAATGTATATTAAATCCACTTGCTGATATTGAAGTGCCACTTGCTTATAGGAACACAGGCCATAATGGTGACTTTGGATATCTCATCTCAAATGGAGAGATTACACTAACACAGACAGTGTACTGTTCAAGCAGAGGTCAAATCATTTCTAGTTGAATCCACCTAAGAATAATATAGTGATATGATTTCTGTTTCAGATTTGGCTGTACCAGTCCACAACAGAATTATGTTATCTGATACATTGCGAAGCATGTTATCAAAAGACAATTGATGCAAAACTCAGAGAGCTGAAGATGCAAGGAAGTGTAAGTAAATCACAGCAAACAGTACATCTTTTATTTATGGTCATGATGAAATCAAAGCAAACTCACCACAGAGATTAATAGAACTAAGCCACCTTAATAATGGTAACCTTTTCTCCATATAAGGTAAGCATGATAAAAATAAAAGAAAGTAAGAAAGAAAGAAAGAAGGAAGGAAGGAAGGAAGGAAGGAAGGAAGGAAGGAAGGAAGGAAGCAAACTCTTTTCAACTTTGGTGTATAAAGTGTCAATTAACTAGTGATCACTCTAAGAAACATAACTATGCTATGCTCTAAACATTCTAAATTACAGAGGAGGTAAAAGAAATTACATCAGTCTAACCATAATAGTCACATAAACCATCTTTGTTTCAAAGGCAACAAATATTCCTTCATCATATTAATCTGGGTATTGATTCTTAATCAGATAGAAACATTTTTTCTATGTCATGAATTCCTGAGAACTGTATATTCATGTGGAAGCTAGAGTAGACAAAATATGTGAGACATTAAGCATTTTAGTTGTCAATGAATTTGAAGAGAGGAAAAAGGGATGCTTATAATAAATAACGTTTTTATTAAGTAAGTTGAAAATAGGGATAATAATTGTATACCATTATGAAGGTATTTAATGTATGTGTTAAATTATTCAGGGCTCTTTAAAAGAAAACAACCAATAAGGATTCAAGCATCTTTATAAGCTGGGATTAATTAGATTGCTTATACAATCAGAATTTTGATAGGCCCCAAATGGCCAATTTGCAGGTCATAGAATTGGAGAAACTAGCAACTGCTGACTTTAAAAAGCTAGAATCCTCAGTTTAATACCCACAGTGATATATCAGTTCCTAAACCTGAAAGCCTGCGTGCCCCCTGGACAGTTCCTTACATGAGACTCTATTCACCTGGATAAAGACACTGGAATCAGGTGTCAATGGGCTATAGCAATATCAAAAACACACCTACTCTTAAAAATTCAAGTTTGTATAAAATGTGCATTTCCCTCTGCATTCTGTTGTGTGAGCTAAGCCTATTGAACAGTGAGCCCTACATGCAAGATTTATCTTTTCATATCACTAACTTTTGCACAGACACATCACACCTAAACAACACTTGCAAGAACATACCAGAAATGATCTATACAAAATTGTGCAGGCAACTTCTAAGTCAGTCAAGTTGAATATAAGTCAGTCATATTAATTTTATTACTGGTTTAATAAATATTACACAAACAGCTTCAAGGGGAAGACATGTCCTAGGACTTGATTTCTAAAGTTTCAATTCAGTTCATCATGGCCTGAGGAGAGTGTTTGAGAACAACATACAAAGAGTAGCCAAAAGAGGAGGGAGAAAATGCTGTCAGAATAAGATGGCATAACTATTTTTGTATCTCATTCTATCTATCTGTATTCCCAGCTTATAAAGTTGTACCATCCATATCCAGGGAAGACCCTCAATTTTAAGCCAATATTCTCTGCACCCAGTCTCTCAGATACACACTAGAATATGTTTTTTTTTTCTAATTTTCGAGGCACTTGCCTATCCAGTGTTATTGATAACCAAGACTGACCAGCAAAAATACCCAGAAAATCATAACTATATGTTAACTAAGAAATATCAATTTAAAAGTAAATAAATTGAATAAGTGAAGAAATGAATATAGAGAAGAACATATAAAACTGAAGGTCATTTGAAAAAAAAAACAACGTATTGAAACCCACACTGCAGAGGCTTCTAAAATGTATACACGTAAGAAAATAATGTCATTGGAGCAACCAAATAATAGAAATATGCTTCAACTAACCATCTTATACTGCCAAGTAAAACCTCCAGGGTCAGGGGTGGGTTGCACTTCATTGAGTCTACATCAGGCAAAGTGTCCCCTAAAATCTCTAAAACCTCTCAGACTATATCCTGAATTATTGATTGCTATTCAGAGCCTGTTAAGACCTTATTGCTGAAAACAGCACTTATTTATATCATTAAAATAAAGCAGTCAATTTGGGGACTAGTTAGAATCTTCATTATTATGAACTAGCATTCATGATGCGGGAAGGCATTCTGAAAACTACCAGGGGAGAAAGGTAACCATCCATTTCACCCAGATACAAACCCTGTGACATAAAATAGTAACTTACCTCCAGATATAATGATGTAATAGGGCTCATGTTATGGGAATAACCAAACATATTTACATAGGCCCACTCTATGGGCCTCACTCGGGAAAACTGGATAAGAAAATAATTAGATGAGTCATGGGTCCAAGAAACATTCAATACTATTATTTTGCTAAAAGAACAAGGTTTAAAGACACTTAATGTAATACTGCTAAATCCATATATGTATATATATATAAAAATTTTGAATATATATATATCACTGCAAGCTCAACCCACATCAAAGGAGTTTCTTCCTGCAGTAGATTAACACAGGTACTCTGGGCAGAACAATGTGCAGATAGTGAAACACGGAGTAGTCATACTTATATTGGGAGTCTTCATTGAACCCTTCACTTCACTTAAAGGCTCAAGGATTTATGAGGAAGGAATGAAAAGATCGCAAAACCCAGGGCAATAGATGACTCCAAGGAAACAGTGTTCCACACACAACAGGATGAATACACACACGAAATCACAAGACTTGGACAGGTTCAAGCCTGAAAGAGGATGTAGATGCACAAGTTCCCAATACTAACTAAGGAAGCTACTTTTGTAGATAGCTTTTGGCAAAGGGAAGACTCATTTTATTTTCAATGCAATATCACTGGATGTATCAGTTACACTCCAGGTCAGACTGCATGTCTGAGGCTTTCTGACCAAGATAAAAACAACTGTGGAGATTTACTTTCATTTTGTTTTGAGTGGGTCCTTTTTATTGATGCTTTGCTTTTATTGTTTCATTAATTTTCTGTTTGGTTGTGAAGATTTTTTATGTCTTGTGTTTTCTTTTTAAATATATAGAAAAAAACATAAAATTGAGAGGTAGAGAAATGGAAAGGTATGAAAGGAATGAGAGGAAGGGAAATGATAAAATATAGTGTGAGAGGGGTTGGGGATTTGGCTCAGTGGTAGAACATTTGCCTAGCAAGCACAAGGCCCTGGGTTCCGTCCCCAGCTCTGAAAAAAAATATAGTGTGAGAATATTTTAATAAAGAGAAAATGTATACAAAATAAATTAAATAGCAGAGATTGTATCTTAGATCCCACTGAACAATTTGGAAAGCAGTAGCCAATTGTCTAATTGTATATAGTCATTCTATATTTGCTGAGTTTTAAAAAGAAATACATACTATCTTTTAATTTCTCAATTTTGAATATATTGTATACATATTATATATATATATAATATGTATCTATAACATCTGATATTTGCTTGAAGTTTATCTAGTAAGGCTAATAAATGAATATATGTCTAAAAACAGGCATTGTGAAGAATCTTCTGAGTTGTGAGATGCAATTGTTTATTATACTGTTCTCTGGACTTTTATATATGTTTGAAATACAAGGAATGCTGTGTGGTTTGTTGCTGAACAATATTTGTGCAAATCCACCAGATTTTGTTTATTCATTCATTTCCTGATAAAGTTGAAAATGATACTAATCTGTTTTGAATTCGGTAGTGGTATACATGGGAGTGAAAACATATCTTGGATGTGCTGATTTAACTTAGGTGGAATACATTCTCCAAGTAAGATTAGTAAGGCATAAACAGAATAAAACTTTTTATTTGTTGAAAGCAAATGTGACTTTGTTTTATGTGAAAGACATCAAAAACTTAAAGTCAAATACTGTATGCATTCACTTGTGCAAACTATAATGTATCTTTCAATGACTAAGTTTAAGTAATCTCCAGAGGTGCGAACAGTAGTTAACATGTAGAAATAAGGCTGGAAATGTTCACACAAATATATTTGTAATTTCATAATATAAGCAGGTTATTATGCTAATTATTATTTTATAAAGTCTACTTTATAAGAATTCTGTGGACTGTATCTTGAGTATTCTGCACTTTGTTTTCTTTTTGGCTAATATCCACTTATTAGTGAGAACCGTACCGTGCATGTCCTTCTGGGTCTGAGTTACCTCACTCAGGATGACATTTTCTAATTCCATCCATTTGCCTGCAAAACTCAGGATGTCCTCATTCTTAATAGCTGAGTAGTATTCTAGTATGTAAACGAACCCCATTTTCTATATCCATTGTTCTGTAGTGGGACATCTAGGTCGTTTCCAGCTTCTGGCTATAACAAATAAGGCCACTATGAATATAGTGGAAATGAAAGTTTGAGTATTCCAATCTAAGTGGTATAACATGGTGATAGGAAGTCTTATTTGATCACTGCATGTTATAATCATTATAATGGAGGAGTTAGAAAAAGGATTGAAGGAGTTTAAGGGGTTTGCAAACCGATAAGAACAATACCAACTATCTAGAGTTCCCAGTGACAAAACCACCATCCAAAGAGTACACATGGACAGACCCATGCTGCATATGTAGTGGAGTCTGGTCTTGTTGTGCACTAATCGAGGCGAATCCCTTGGTCCTGCCAAGACTGGACCCCAGAATGTAGGGGAATGTCAGGGCGGGGAGATGGGAAGGGGTGGATAGATGGGTGGAGGAACACCCTCATAGAAGAAGGGGGTGGGAGATAGGATAGGGGATTTATGGATAGGAAACCAGGAAAAGACATAACATTTAAAATGTAAATTAAAAAAATCTAGTAAAAAATTATCACACTGCTTCTACATAGTTATCATGTGTTTGTTAAAAATAAAAGAAAAAAAGCTGAATTAATCTTTAAATATGGAAACTTGAATGATTGTTTTGTTTAGAGGACTGGGAAGATGGTTCAGTAACTAGAAAATACTAGCCACAGAGAATAATGACCTGGATTTGATTTATGGGACCTCAATGATGAGAGAACAGAAATGCTTCCTGCAAACTGCCTTTTGCCATGCATACACATACCATGGTATGTACATATTTGTGCATGAATACACACATGCACTTACACAGGCACACACACACAATGATGATGAAAATAACAACTGTTAAAGTCTGTGAAAGCTAGTTGCATATATGTAATAATATATTTGTTGAAACCTATAAGGACTCTCTAACAGACATGGCAATTTTTAAGTGTATTGATATAGCAGCAATGTTTTATGGGTTGGAACAAATGTACTTTACTGTTCTGGTGAGATTATTGATAGGTAGGACACTGTTCTTGTTGGAGGGCATGGAATCTCTGTATATTTCTCTCTTGTCATCTGCATATAAAATTGCTAAATAATCTATAGTCCTTCCCATTTGTAAAACCTATAAACACAGCAATTTCCCACCTAGCAATATATACCCAATGGTGTAATGCTATTAAGAAATTTAACTGGTGATGGAGGAAGTTTGATTACAAATTGACATTTTAGTAGTCAGGTGTTGCTGAATATGGGCCCAGAGCCTACAAAATCTCAATGGTTATCACTGAAGTCTGCCCTTGACTGCGTTATCTACTTGATCTGTGCAAAGTAGTCCAACATAGAAGCCTATGGAGGACACTTTCATTCAGTCCTCCAAATGAAGCCTTTCAAAATGTGAGAATTATCTAGTTGAACCACATTGTATCAGGACTCAAACTGTACATATTTAAACGAGTCATATGCTTTTGCACATGATTTTTTCACATACTTTGTTCATTTTCCTTCTATCTCCATGGATATTTAGCTTACCATTGGCTAGATCCTCAGTTAACTCAAATCCATTGCTTTATCAAGAGCAAAGTTTTCCTATGATCTCAACACAATACTTTTAAAAGAAATTGCATAGCAAGAGGTAAAGACTCCACCAGTCCTTCTTGCATTTGTTAGTGAACCCTCTCAGTGATAGAAGCATGTAGAAATCAGGAAGTGTCTCATCCAAACTTCAGATAGGACAAGATCAACTGCTGAAAATGTCATGTATGGACAAAGTAGATCCATTTGAGATCTGGAAAGATTGCAATCATTCCTCATAAGAGTATTTTAGCTAAAAGAAAATATATAAAAAGCCTTTTATATATTTTGTCTAACCAATTCATATGAAATAAGCCAAACAAAAATAGATAAAAATATTATTTTTATGAAGAAATTATAAAGAGTTGACCTAAGTGTAAAAAAAACTAGTTACTGGAAATAGGAGATAGAATGGATATGGGAGAAAGAATTGAACCAATAGGGATGGGGCCACATACCCACCTGAAAAATAATAATCCAGAATTCCCCTTATCAAAAGGAAATACAGGGACAAAGAGTAGAGAAAAGACTGAAGGAAAGGCTATCCAGAGACAGCCCCACCTGATGATCCATCCCATCTGCAGATACCAAACCCAGGCACTATTGCTAGTGCGAAGAAGCATGTGCTGACAGGAGCCTGATGTAGCTGTCTCCTAAGAGGTAATGCTAGAGCCTGACCAATATGGATGCAGATTCTTGCAGTGAAACATTGGACTGAGTATGGGGAACCCAATGGAGAAATTAGGGCAAGGACTGAAAGAGCTGAAGGAGTTTGCAAGTCCATAGGAAGAACAAAAATATCAACCAACCAGATCTCAGAAATCTCCCAGGGATCCTTGGTTCCAACTGGATGTGTAGCAGAGGATTGCCTTATCTGACATTGTTGGGAGGGGAGCCCCTTGGTCCTGTGGAGGCTCGATGATCCAGTGTAGAGGAATGCTAGCACACTGAGGCAGAGTGGGTGGTCAGGTGCGGGAGCACCCTCATAGAGGCAGTGGAAGGAGGGTGAGAATATGGGGTTTGTGGAGGGGAAACTGGGAAGGGGAATAAAATTTGAAATGTAATAAACAAAATAACCAATAAAAATGTGTATACACTTATTGATTTATTCAGAAACTATAAATATTAATAACAAATTTAATCATGTGTTGATGAAATTTGATGGAAGTTAGATGTGAAAAATTAATTTTGCTTCCAGTATGACATAATATTTTGTGTGTCATTCCATTGTAGTAAGAAAACATGAGGTTACATGAATAAAGAAGCCATTTTGATGTTATTTCCATTGTACTTTGACATCGTTTGTTTGTGGTAGAATTAATTAACAAAGTTTGTGATTTGAAGGAAGTAGCAGAATACAAATAGTTTCATTCAGGAAAATAATTATTTCTCATATTTCTTCATTTTCCTCTTTTAGGTTAGGAGAATTCAATAAACACATGTCATATGTTTAATTGAGATATCACAATATACAGATGAATAACAATAATGAAGTTGGGTATTCAATATTTTCTGACACACACACACACTCTGTAAACTTTAAGATGAAAATAAACTAGAAGTTACTTATACTGGAGTGTAATAGCATCTAGGGAGTCGTTGATTTCTTCGCTCTTAGCTATGTCTGATGGTTATTTCCTTATTGGCCAGTCCGTTGAATGGCTTGTGGTTTTGCTAACTCTGCTGAGCCCAATGGGTAAAATTGATTACGGCAAGAGTATTAGAAATGCTGGCTTGGAAACCATCTTAAGACATTTCATGGTGAGAAATGCTGAACTTAAGCACCTCCAAGACTTACTTCCTGACTTGATAAGTCAGGAATGTAACTAATAAGATAGAGGGAAGTAAATATTTCTAAAAGTTTGAGAACTAAACTGTTTCAAAAATTTCCCTTATTGGTGATTTTAAGTTGCCAATATAGCTATGAACTCTAGTGTTTTTCAGAGTAAATTTATTTTTTCACAAATAAAAAGTATAAATGATTTATATGTACATATGTGATTTTAATGTACATATAAGTTATGCATATTGTATCCTAAAGCTATATGTTACAATATAGAGATAATTTCAGTCATCCCCATATATTATTTTTCTAAAAATTACATAATCAATTAGATATTATAACATGTCTGTTTATATTAAGCAATATTTTGTTATTTTTGAATATTTCCTTATTAACATAATTTATTACTACATTGCTTAAGCCACCTCTCTCTCTCTCTCTCTCTCTCTCTCTCTCTCTCTCTCTCTCTCTCTCTCTCTTGTTCTAGCTTTATTCAGCTTCCTGTTAGATTATTCTAAATGGGGTTTGGATTTTCTTGACTATAGTATTCAAATACACAATGGACTTTGAGAGCTGTGTAAGGCTACATGGGTCCTGTCTTTGGGGACTGTGTTATTCTAATTGTGAGCAGACTGTCCATCTCTGTGACTGCATTTGATGTTAAGATATGACTTAAATAAAAGAACAATCACAATTTCTATAATGATTTTAGATCTTCATTCACAAAACTGATTTCCTAGAGATTTTGTAGGAATTCATTCAGAGTCATGAATGTAATTATAGAGAAATTATATGGTAATTATATAGAAAACCTCTTTTAATAGTTCAACTTTCCTAAATTTTCATTTGTCCCCCATCATTAAGCCATGTTAGGTTGTGTGTTCCTAAATCACTTGTCCTAAGCCATCCTTTCTTCCGTGTTTTAGCCAAAGACTCAAGCAAACTGAAGAAAAAATAATTCAGGAAGCTGTAGTGGAAGTTATTTATTTTGGATTATTATCTTCTTGCTCAAGAATCACACTTCGTGATTCATTTCTGAGGTCTTGGAAAGGGTATGTCGCAGTTTAGCAATGGGCATGTAGTGAAAGCAGAGAGAAAGGATGCCCTTGAGTGGACTCCCCAGTGTTACTATGGCAGTGTGTCAGAGCTAAGCATTAGTATCTCCAAACAGTGCCATTAGTATCTCTCTTTGGGTGGGAGTAAGGAGATTCTTCTCATAATATGTGGCTGTTTCCCAAGCTCCACCAGAGTTTCCTCGGGTAGGCACTTTCAGCTTGTGTGATCATGTTCCTTCCAATTCAGAATCAGCATAGCTAAGAGGCTATGAGTTCGACTTGAATGATGCAGCTTGCTGTAGGAAGAGCTCCAAGTTTTATTTCAGCCACTCACTGCTTTTGGTTACATGAAACCAAGTGTTTTTCTGGGTACCGCCCCCCAAAAAAAACAACAAAAACAAAAAAAACTCACTCAGGTTATAGCAACAGTGATTATTTGTTGGTTCAAATGCTTCCTCCCTTTTTTGATCCTATTTAATCCACTTATATTAAGTCAACCTGGTATTCACTTATTTCACATTTTTTCTAAAATGGCTTAAAGTATCATGAATATTATCATCGAGATAACACTCATAGGTGGTTGAATAGTGGTAGATAAGAGCAAGGTTTTCTGTTTCTATTGTGAGATCAAAGCACAGGGAAAAATTATTCTCTTTATTTTCATGACCAGTGACCATTTTTTCATAAAGTCAGGTGGAGATGGTAATTTTACAACCCTGCAGACATGTCAGAAGACCCGTTAAATTCTTTGCATTCTATTCCTCTAAAACTGTTCTCCACAAAAATCTGTTTGGTCTGTTAATAGATATTGTAGATTTTCTATTTCTATATGTCTGTACATACACTTTACATAATGTGTGTATAAATATGAATACACAAAACAAAGACTATGTTCATAACCGAAAACACTTTTCTCTTTTTAAGAAGCCTTACCCTGTGTTTAAAAACAAGTATAAGATGTGCTATGTATAGCCTTTAGAAAGAGAGAGAGAGAGAGAGAGAGAGAGAGAGAGAGAGAGAGAGAGAATAACAAAGATAGAAACAGTGAGAAAGGAGATTAAGAAAAGAAAAAGAGACGCACATGTTAGAAACCTGCTTTAGGGAATATTTCACGGATTGAATCAGAATAGAAGAAGGGGAAGAGGGAGACTGAGGGAAGAAAATTGAACAGGGAAGTGTGGTGGTTGAAATGAGAACTGTTTCCATAGGCTAATATATAAATATCAGATCCTCAGTTGGTAGAATCGTCTGGAAAGAATTTAAAAGTGTGATTGTTTCAGAAAAGTATCTCTCCAGGGGGCAGGCCCTGAGATTTCAAAACCTCCTCTCATCTTCAGTGGGTTTTATTTGCCTCTTGCTGGTATATCAGATGTGCCTCTCACTTGCGGCTTCAGCAGACCAGTTTTATGCCGTCACTCTACCATTTGGAGTATAACACTCAGAAACTCTAAGCTCAACTTAACTCCTTTTTAGAAATATGAGCTTGATGAGCCTTGTTGCCGCAGCTGAGCAATTAAAAAAGAAACTAATACTGAGGTTTCAGCTTCAGCATGAAAAGAACAAGAAACCAATATTCCAATTCCACTCGCTTGTCTTGCAACCTCTTCTCTCTCCTAATTTAATTAGGCTTAAATCTAAGAGTTTCTTTATTACTGCTGTTACTATATTTATGGATGTGGGTGTGAAGACAAACACATCACAAACAGTTCTCTATTTCTACCTTGTTGAGGCAGGGCAGGTCTTGTTTTGATTGTGTCATGCTGAGTGTCAGCTGGTGAGTGGCCTTCTGAGTGATTCTGCTGTATCTACCTTCGTTCTTAGAGTATTGGGATACTGGGATTGCAGTAAGATAATAATATATATATATATACATATACATACATATATATCAATTATATTAAAATATCTGTGTGAAGAATATCATATACTAAATAATGCTATGTAATAACATATAAATATATGCTTATATAGTTATATATAAATGATAATATAATATATGTATAGTGTGTGTGTGTGTGTGTGTGTGTGTGTGTGTTTTGTGAGTTTCAGTGATAGAATTTAGAATTCAGATTATTAGGCTTGGGCAGTAAGCACTGTTAAGCCACATCATAAAACCAACCATTAAGATGCTTTTCTTTCTCATTAATGTCCTTGATAATGATTTATGATTTAACAGTTATCTATTCTCAAATTTTTATCTTAAAAAATATGGCATATAAATTCAACATTAACTCATCCTTAAACGTCTTTTGATAATAAATATAAAAGTTAGTAAAATACAGAACGCTGTCCATGTGTTAACAAATAAACGCTGAGTACAAAGATTTTGAATGACTCGCTTGTAATTGATGAATGATTACATTAGGTTTGGAGGAATAGTTGGTTCTATTTCTAAAACACATTATTTTAAGATATTGATGTTAATATTTCTCTGTGTATTTGTTTCCTATACCTTTAAACCACCCCATTTGAGAATTAGTTGCAGACATGATACTAGAAAAAGAGACTTTGACTAAGTTCATGGCAGAAACAGACTAAATAATCTACAATAAAATATTGTCACAGGTAAGATTCATACTTTTAAATATTGTGACATTAAATTTATGATCATTTTTTCATTCATGATTTCAACTTGATTACAGTGAAGGAAACTGCTTAAATATAATATACTCACTCCTGGCTATCTAGTAATATGCCTTCGGAGTGTGTAACAGAAGTTTAATTCACCAATAAAGCTACAAACCATAGTTTTGCTATATTGCACGGACATCACCACCCACTCACTGAACAGTAACCATAAAGAGCACAGTTTCAAAAGTGGCTTGCATTGTCTTCATTCTTTGTTAAGCACAACAACGCTTCAGAAGGGAATAAGCTTATTTAAAATTCATTTACTTGACCCAGATGGTGAAATCTACATGTAATTGCAATATCAGCCTAAATTACCCCATGCTGTTATGGGTGACTCAAATGTGCTGTACAATACACCCTTAACAAGAATAAAGCAATACTGAGTTCAAATGTTTCCTGAAGAAGTGAGCACACAGGGCACAATTTAGATCTTGTTTCACAGAGAATACTCATTAAAACATTGAACATTTTCCTTCAGTAAGGATCTTGGTTTGAGACCTGTGGTGTTCGTGTTACTATGGCAATAACTATTGCCACTAATAATATGTAATGCATTTCTAATCTATGGCAGTTAATTACCACAACTCACCTTGAAGGGATTTAATTGAAATGTACAAGTTAATTTTTATATGACACTTTCAATTTAGGAATGTAACTTATGATCAAATTATTAATATATTTTTTCAGTATATCTTCAAGTATTGATGTAAAAAATGTTATATATCCCAATCATCTCCCAACACTCAGCTTCTGTGATACAGACGCTTTTTGGGTCCTCTTTCAAGTGTCTTCAAAAGAAGAGTTCTGCATTTTTATTCCTTTAAGTCATTTCAACTTTGCATTTAATACTTTTTTCAAGATGATTTTATTTAGTTGAAGACATTCAAGACTATGTGTTTTTAAAAATCCACTCCACATTTAAAGAACAAAATAGGAGGTATAATTTTCTTCTTATTGGGTATCTGTTTTTATAAAATGATTGGCCATAGTCTTTTTTTCTTGACAATTCAAGTTTATTTAATAAGTTACTGATGACACTAGGTAAGTTAGATTAAAACAATAATTTGCTTGTGTTTAAAAAGAAAGGCTGCCTTAACATCAAGGCATGGACTAAATAAGTAAAATACTCTAGTGCAAGGTGTACCTTTTGGCTATCTCTATGAGGTTTATACAGTAATTTTTGCTCTGCTTATGTAGCTGTAACCAATTCTTTCTTTTTTATTGTCTTTGAGTTTTTACTGATTGCTTGTAAATTTCACATCATGCACCCTAATTCACTCATCTCCCTGTCACTTGATATCCATCCTCTGCCCTTGCACCGTCCCCAAACAAAACAAACACATCTGGCAATGTAAGCTGTTGAGGGTCATAGTGTGTCACACACTATAAGCTTTTTCCCAAACAGCTTTTCTTGCAAATGTTCATTGCAGCAAGTCTTTGGTCTGCTTCAAAGTCTCTGTCTTTTGCTGACACTCACTGGGACTAGTCTTGGATACTCTGTTGTCTCCCTGTGGTCTTAAAGCATTGTTTGAGGAGGACCAGTCCTTTTGTTGACTCTAGAAGTTCCTAGATAGGGTAAATTTTAGAGTGGTCCTATTTGGATCTGGGCTTTGTTGATAGCTGGATTGGCTAGCCTGGCAGTTCTCTCCCTTCTGCAGTCATGCCCTCAGCGCCAGCTTACCCCACACACACACCATGTGATCAAACTCTCCAGCACTGCTCAAGAGAGGAGTAGGGCCACAAAACAAAGTGGGGGGGTAGAGACAACTCTGTACAGCCTTCGGATATCAACATAGCTCAAAGCAGGATCCCAAACTAGGGGTGTTTGCATGGCTTTTGCTAGTACCATGGACCACAGGCCAAGAACATTGAAAAACACAGACACCCATTGCTTCAAAGCCAAAAACACCGACATTGTCCTTGGTAGCAGAACAGACTAGGACCTCACCATGACCTCATGTGTAGCTGAAAAGTTAGATTAATAGTTAAGAGCACTGGCTCCTCTTGTGGAGGACATCAGTTTGTTATACATTTGTTTCAATAATTTACTTTATTATTCACTTTGCATACCAATCACATCCTCCATTTCTCCTCTCCCCCCTTTCCCACACTTACAAACTTGTACACCAATTTTCTCCTTTCCTTCCCCTAAAAGAAGGGGGAGCTTCTTTGGGTACCTTCCCACCCTGGAACATCTAGTTCCAGCAGGACTAGGTGTGTCATCTCCCACTGAAAACCATCTAGGCTATCCAGATAGGGAGAAGGGGATCAAATGACAGGGGGCAGAGATTAAATCAGCCCCCAATCCACTTTTTAGAACTCCCATATGAAGACAGAGCCACACATTTTGAATAACTGTGTAAGGGGCTTAGGACTAGCTCAGGCAGGGTCCCTAGTTGGTGGCTCAGTCTCTGTGAGATCCTATGGGCAAAGTGTAGTTGTTTTCTTGACCCTTCTGGCTTGCTACATTCTATTCCTAACCCTTCCAAAAGACTTTCAGCCCTCTGCCCTGTGATTGGTTATGGGGCTCTGCATCTGCCTCCATCCACGAATGGATGAAGCCTCACAAAAGACAGCTATGTCAGTTTCCTCTCTGCGAGTAGAGTATCCTTAACAGTGTCAGTGGTTATTTCAAGTTGGAGCAGTCACTGGATGAGTATTCCCCCAGTCTCTGCTTTATCTTTATAGCTGTGAACATCTTGTAGGAAAACAAATTTTAGTTTCAAGGTTTTGTGGGCAGATTGATGACCCCTCCCTCTTTTAGAATTCTTTCCTGGATATTGGTAGTGGCCAATTTTACTCTCTATATCTCCATATGGTAGAAAACTCAGGGTAACCCTCAAAAACACCCTATAGCCTCCTCTGCCCCAGGTCTCCAGCAAGTCCTAGAGATGCCCCAAAAGATTTCGATTCTCACTACCAGCCCCCTGCTGCACATACTCTTCCCACATCTGATCACCATACCTGTTCCCGTCCTCACCTCCTCTCCTATCTAATTCTCTCTTTCCACCTACCTCTAATGACTAGTTTCCTCCTCTCAGTGAGATTCATGCATTATCCATTCAGGCCTCCTTATTACCCATTGTGTGTGTGTGTTTGTGTTTGTGTGTGTGTGTGTGTGTGTGTGTGCGTGTGCGTGTGCGTGTGCGTGTGTGTGTGTGTGTGTGTGTGTGTCTTGTTGCAGAGTTTTCTTGCATTTAATGTATGATATCCACTTATAAGCACATACCATATCCTTCTTTCTGGCTCCAGCTTACCTCACTTAGGATGATATTCTCATGGTCCATCCAGTTGATTGCAGAATTGATGATGTCTTTGTTTTCAATAGCTGAATAGTATTGTATTATGTAGATGTAACATGTTTTCTCTATCGATTCTTCCAGTTGAGAATCATCTAGGTTGGTTTCTAGGTTCTGCCTATTACAGATAAAGCTATTATGAACATAGTTGATCTAATTTCCCTGTAGTACAGTGGGACATCTTTTGGGAATATTCCCGGGGATGGACTAAGTGATTCTTGAGGTAGAACTATTACCAATTTTCTGACAAACTACCCAACAATATCCAAAGTTATTACACAAGTTTTCACTAATACCGTCAATGAACGAGTGTTCCCCTCATTTCACATCCTCAATATCACGTGCTGTCATATGAGTTTTTGATCTCAGCCATTTTGACAGGTATAAACTGGAATCTCAGGAGTTTTTTGTTTTGTTTTGTTTTCATTTCCCTGATTACTAAGGAACATTGACGAATTCTTTAACCACTTCTTAGGCACTGAAGAATCCTTTGTTGAGAATTCAGTTTAGCTCAATACATTATTTTTCATTGGGTTATTTGATTTGTTGGTCTTTAACTTCTTTGGATCTTCTTTGCACTCTGTAAGCTGTCCTTTTGTCCTATTAACAGAACCTTTTGCTTTACAGAAGTTTTTCAGTTTCATAAGGTTTTATTTATCAATTATTGATACCTGTGCCTGAGTCACTGGTGTTCTGTTCAGGAAGATTTATCCAGGAGCTCTGCTGTCCAGACTGTGCCCACATCTGGACTGAACTAGTCAAACATCTCCCTGCACCCAATTCCCATGGGAGGAAGAGCTAGACCTTCAGAGGGGTAGACACTCCTGGGAAACCAGAGGAGACTACTCTGAGCCCACATTTCTGACTCTACAGGAAAACCCTTAGTGCCATCTGGGTCTTCTGCACATAGAGACCTAGGAGAAGGAGGGGCAGGCCCTTCTGGTTCCCACCCACAGAAATAGCAGAAAGCTAGTGGGACAGAAACAACTACATGCCTGAGAGCAGAACACCCTGTTCCAATAACTGGTGAAAAGAAAACAGGTATATAGCACTCCTGACACAGGCCTATAGGATGGTAAACCCACTGTCAGAAACAGTAAGACAAGGTAACACCAGAGACAACCTGATGGCAAGAGGCAAGCGCAGGAACTCAAGCAACAGAACCCAAGACTACATGGCATCACCGGAGCCCAGTACTCCCACCAAAGCAAACAATGAATGTCCAAACACACCAGAGAAGCAAGACCTACATTTAAAATCACATTTTATCATGATGATGGAGGACTTGAAGAAGGTCATAAATAACTCCCTTAAGGAAATAAAGGACAACACAAGTAAACAACTAGAAGCCATTAAAGAGGAAACACAAAAATCCCTTAAAAACTACTGGAATAAAACAACGAAACAGGAGAAGGAAATGAATGAAACCATCCAGGAGTTAAAAATGGAAATAGAAGAAATAAAGAAATCACAAAGGGAGACAAACCTGGAGATAGAAAACCTAGGGGAGAGATCAGGAGTCTAAGATGTGAGCATCACCAACAGAATACAAGATATAGAAGAGAGAATCTCAGAAGCAGAAGATTCCATAGAAAACATTGATACAACTGTCAAAGATAATGTAAAACAAAAAAGCTCCGAGTCCCAAACACACAGGAAATCCAGGACACAATGAGAAGATCAAACACAAGCATAATAGGTATAGAAGAGAGTGAAGATTCCCAACACAAAGGACCAGTAAATATCTTCAACAAAATCATAGAAGATATCTACCCTAACCTAAAGAAAGAGATGTCCATAAAAGTACAAGAAGCATACAGAACTGCAAATAGATTGGACTAGAAAAGAAACTCCTCTTACCACGTAATAGTCAAAACTCCAAATGCACAAAACAAAGAAAGAATATTAAAAGCAGGAAGGAAAAAAGGTCAAGTAACATATAAAGGCGGACCTATGGTAATTACACCATACTTCTCACTGGAGACTATGAAAGTCAGAAGATCCTGGCAGATGACATTCAGATCCTAAGAGAACAAAAATGCCAGCTCAAGTTACAGTATCCAGCAAAACTCTCAATTAACATAGATGAAGAAACCAAGATATTCCATGACAAAACCAAATTTACACAATATCTTTCTACAAATCCAGCCCTACAAAGGATAATGAATGGGAAAGTCCAACAGAAAGTGGCAAGCTGCACCCTAGAAAAAGTAAGAAACTAATCTTTTTGCAAGAAAACAAAGAGAAGACAAGCACACAAACATGATCTCACCTCCAAATACGAAGATAACAGGAAGCAACAATCACGATTCCTTAATATCTCTCAACATGAATGGACTCAATTCCCCAATAAAAAGACACAGATTAACAACATGAATATGCAATGAGTTCAAAGCACACATTGCACCTCACACAAGAATAGTAGGAGATTTCAACACCCAATCTCATCAACGAACAGACCATGGAAACAGAAATTAGAGAGACATAAACAGACTAACAGAATTTATGAACCAAATGGACTTAACAGATATTTATAGAACATTCTATCCTAAAACAAAAGGATATACCTTCTTCTCACCAACTCATGGTACTTTCGCCAAAATTGACCATATAATCAGTTACAAAACAGGCATCAATGGATACAGAGAGACAGAAATAATCCCATGTGTCCTCAGACCACCATGGACTAAGGCTGGTGTTCAATAACGATAAGGGAAGAATGCCCACATATACATGCAAGTTGAACAATGCTCTACTCAATGATAACATGGTCAAGGAAGAAATAAAGAAAGAAATTAAAGACTTCTTAGAATTTAATGCAAATGAAAGTACAACATACCCAAACTTATGGGACACAACGAAAGCTGTGCTAAGAGGAAAACTCATAGCTCTGAGCGCCTGCAGAAAGAAACAGGAGATTTTGCATATATCAGCAGCTTGACAGTACACCTAAAAGCTCTAGAACAAAAATAAGCAAATACATCCAAGAGGTATAGAGGGCAGGAAATAAACTCAGATTTGAAATCAACCAAGTAGAAACAAAAAGGACTATACAAAGAATCAACAGAACCAAAAGCTGGTTCTTTGAGAAAATCAACAAGATAGATAAGCCCTTAGCCAGACTAACCAGAGGACACTGAGAGTGTGTCCTATTAACAAAATCAGAAATTAAAAGGGAGACATAAGGATAGAATAAGAAGAAATTTAAAAAAAATCATCAGATCCTACTACAAAAGGCGGTATTCAAAAAAAAAACTTGAAAATCTGGAGGAAATGGACAATTTCCTAGACAAATATCAGGTATCAAATTTAAATCAGGAACAGATAAACAATTTAAGCAACCCCATAACTTCTAAAGAAACATGAGCTGTTATTAAAAGTCTCCCAACCAAAAGTGCCAAGGTCCAGATGTGTTCAGTGCAGAATTCTATCAGACCTTTATAGAAGACCTCACACCAATACTTTCAAAACTATTCCACAAAATTGAAACAGACGAAGTGCTACCAAATTCCTTCTATGAATCCACAATTAATCTTATGCCTAAACCACAGAAAGACCCAACAAAAAGAGAGAAATTCAGATCATTTTCTCTTATGAATATTGACAAAAAATACTCAATAAAATTCTTGCAAACTGAATCCAAGAACAGATCAAAATGATCATCCATCTTGATCAAGTAGGCTTCATCCCAGGTATGCAGGGATAGTTTAATATACAGAAAACCATCAACGTAATCCACTATATAAACAAACTGAAAGACAAAAAACACATGATCATTTCATTAGATTGTGAGAAAGCATTTGAGAAAATTCAACACCCCTTCATGATAAAAGTCCTGGAAAGAACAGGAATTCAAAGCCCATACCTAACCATAGCAAAAGCCATATACAGCAAACCAGAGCTAATATTAAATGGAGAGAAACTTGAAGAAATCCCACTAAAATCAGGGACTAGGCAATGCTGCCCACTCTCTCCCGACTTATTCAATATAGATCTTGAAGTCCTAGCCAGAGCAATCAGACAACAAAAGGAGATCAAAGGGATACAGATTGGAAAGGAAGAAGTCAAAATATCACTATTTGCAGATGATATGATAGTATACTTAACTGAACCCAAAAGTTCCACCTGAGAAGTATTAAACCTGATAAACACCTTCCGTAAATTGGCTGGGTATAAAATGAACTCAAACAAATCAGTAGCCTTCGTCTACATAATAGATAAACAAGCTGAGAAAGAAATTAGCAAAATGACAGCCATCATAATAGTCGCAAATAATATAAAATACTTCGGTGTGACTTTAACCAAGCAATAAAAGATCTGCGTGATAAGAACTTCAAGTCTCTGAAGAAAGAAACTGAAGATCTCAGAAGACGGAAAGATCTCCCTTGCTCATGGATTGGCAGGATTAATATAGTAAAAATGGCCATTTTACCAAAAGCAATCTACAGATTCAATGCAAACTCCATCAAAGTTCCAATATAACTCTTAATAGAGTTAGACAGAAAAATTTGCAAATTCATTGAGAATAAAAAAAAAAACCTCATCATTTACAGAAGGTGTTCCATTGAACAATCTGCCTGTCTCTGTATGAATACCATACAATTTTTATCACTATTCCTCCGTAATACTGCTTGAAGTAAGGGATGGTGATTCCCCCAGAAGTACTTTTATGGTTGAGTATAGTTTTCTCTATCCTGGGTTTTTTATTATTCCAAATGAATTTGCAAATTGCCCTGTCTTTCTGTATAGAGTTGAGCAGTAATTTTGATGGGGATTGCATTGAATCTGTAGATCACTTTTGGCAAAATGGCCATCTTTACTATATTAATCCTGCCAATCCATGAGCATGGAAGATCTTTCCATCTTCTGAGATCTTCCTCAATTTCTTTCTTCATAGATTTGAAGTTCTCGTCATACAGATCTTTCATTTGCTTGGTTAAAGTCACACCAAGATATTTTTTCTTATTTAAGACTATTGTGAAGGGTGTCATTTCCTTAATTTCTTTCTCAGCCTGTTTATCCTTTGAGTAGAGGAAGGCTACTGATTTGTTTGAGTTAAATTTATACCCCAACAGTTTGCTGAAGTTGTGTATCAGGTTAAGTAGTTCATTGGTGGAACTTTTGTGGTCACTTAAGTACACTATCATATCGTCTGCAAATAGTGATTATTTTCATTTCTTCCCTTCCAATTTGTATCCCTTTGACCTCCTTTCACTGTCTGCTTGCTTTGGCTAGGACTTTGACTACTATATTGAATAAGTAGGGAGAGAGTGGACAGCCTTTTCTAGTCCCTGATTTTAGTGGGATTGCTTCAAGTTTCTCTCCATTTAGTTTGATGTTAGCTAATGGTTTTCTGTATATTGCTTTTATTATGTTTAGATATGGGCCTTGAATTCCTGTTCTTTCCAGGACTTTTATCATGAAGGGGTTTTTTAATTTTGTCAAATGCTTTCTCAGCATCTAATGAAATGACCATGTGGTTCTTACCTTGAAGTTTGTTTATATGGTGGATTACATTGATGGATTTTCATATATTAAACCATCCCTGCATCACATGGATTTAGCCTACTTGATCATGATGGATGATCATTTTGATTTGTTCTTGGATTGGGTTTGCAAGAATTATATTGAGTATTTTTGTGTCAATATTCATAAGGGTAATTGGTCTGAAGTTCTCTTTTTTGTTGGGTCTTTGTGTGGTTTTGGTATAAGAGTAATTGTAGCTTCATAGAAGGAATTTGGTAGTACTCTGTCTGTTTCAATTTTGTGGAATAGTTTGGATAGTATTGGTATGAGTTCTTCTATGAAGGTCTGATAGAAATCTGCACTGAACCCATCTGGACCTGGGTTCTTTTTGGTTGGGAGACTTTTAATAACTGCTTCTATCTCGTTAGGAGTTATGGGGTTGTTTAGATCACTTATTTGTTCTGATTTAATTTTGGTATCTGGTATTTGTCTTGAAAATTGTCCATTTCCTCCAGATTTTCCAGGTGTATTGAATATAGGCTTTTGTAGTAGATGATGGTTTTTTTTTAATTTCTTTAGATTCTGTTGGCTTGTTTCCCTTTTCATTTCTGATATTGTTACTTTGGATACACTCTCTGTAGCCTCTGTTTAGTCTGGCTAAGGGTTTATCTATCTTGTTAATTTTCTGAAAGAACCAACTCCTGGTTTTGTCGATTCTTTGTATAGTCCTTTATGTTTCTACTTGATTGATTTAAGCTCTGTGTTTGACTATTTTCTGCCTTCTCCTCCTCTGGGGTTTATTTATTTCTTTTTGTTCTAGAGCTTTTAGGAGTACTGCAAGCTGCTGACATATGCTCTCTTCTGTTTCTTTTTGCCAGCACTCAGAGCTAGGTTTTCCTCTTAGTACCATTTTCATTGTGTCCCACAAATTTGGGAATGTTGTATCTTCATTTTCATTAAATTCTAAGAAGTCTTTAATTTCTTTCTTTATTTCTTCCTTGACCAAGTTGTCATTGAGTAGTGCATTGTTCAACTTCCATGTATATGTGGACTTTCTGTCATTATTGTTGTGATTGAAGACCAGTCTTATTGCGTGGTGATCTGACAGGATGCATGGGATTTTTTCTATCTTCCTATATCTGTTGGGGCCTGTTTTGTGACCGATTATACGGTCAATTTTGGAGAAGGTTCTATGAGGTGCTGAGAAGAAGGTATATCCTTTTGTTTTAGGATGGAATGTTCTATAAATATCTGTTAAGTCCATTTGGTTCATAACTTCTGTTAGTTTCTCTATGTCTCTGTTTAATTTCTGTTTCCATAATCTGTCCAGTGATGAGAGTGCTGTAATGAAATCTCCTACTATTGTCGTGTGAGGTGCAATGTGTGCTTTTAGCTTTAGTGTTGTTTATTTTATTAATGTAGGTGCCCTTGCATTTGGAGCATAGATATTTAGGATTGAGAGTTCACCTTGGTCCATTTCTCCTTTGATGAATATGAAGCTTCTTCCTTACCTCTTTTAATGACTCTTGAAGGAAAGTCAATTTTATTTGACTTAAGAATGGCAACTTGTTTCTTCTGTCTATTTGTTTGGAAAGTTTTTTTTTTTGCCAGCCATTTATTAAAGGTATTGTCTGTCTTTGTCTCTGAAGTGTGTTTCCTGCAGGCAGCCAAATGCTGGGTCTTCTTTATGTATCCAGTTTGTTAGTCTATATCTTTTTATTGGGGAATTGAGTCCATTGATGTTGAGAGATATTAAGGAATAGTGATTGTCACTTACTGTTACTTTCATTGTTAGAGGTGAAATTATGTTTGTTTGTCTTTTAGTTTCATTGCTAGGAAATTATATTCCTCCTTTCTGTATGGTGTATTTTCTCTCCTTGTGTTGGAGTTTTCCACCTATTATCCTTTGTAGGGCTGGATTTGTAGAAAAATATTTCACAAATTTGATTGTATCATGGAATATCTTGGATTATCCATCTATGTTAATTGAAAGTTTTGCTGGATACAGTAATTTGGGGTGGCATTTGTGTTCTCTTAGGGTCTGTATGACATCTGTCCTGGATCTTCTTGCTTTCATAGTCTCTAGTGTGAAAGTCTGGTGAAATTCTTATAGGTCTGCCTTTATATGTCACTTGACCTTTTTCCCTTTCTGCTTTTAATTTTCTTTCTTTGTTTTGTGCATATGGTATTTTAACTATTATTTGTCACTTTATATGTCACTTGACCTTTTTCCCTTTCTGCTTTTAATTTTCTTTCTTTGTTTTGTGCATATGGTATTTTAACTATTATTTCTCTTCTGGTCCAATCTATTTGGAGTTCTGAATGCTTCTTGTATGTTTATGGGCATCTTTTTCTTTAGGTTAGGGAAGTTTTCTTCTATAATTTTTTGGAAAATATTTTCTGGCCCTTTAAGTTGGGAGTCTTCACTCTCTTCTATACCTATTATCCTTAGGTTTGATCTTCTCATTGTGTCCTTGATTTTCTGTATGTTTTGGGCTGGGAGCTTTTTGTGTTTTTCATTATCTTAGACAGTTGTGTCGATGTTTTCTATGCTATCTTCTGTCCCTGAGATTCTTTCTTCTGTATCTTGTATTCTGTTGGTGATGCTTGTATCTACGGCTCCTTGTCTCTTCCTTTGGTATTCTATATCCGGGGTTGTCTCCATTTGTGCTTTCTTAATGTCTCTATTTCCACTATCAATTCCTTTACCTGTTTGGTTTTGTTTTCCTGTAATTCTTTCAAGGGTTTTTGTGTTTACTGTCTAAGGGCTTCTACTTGTTTACTTGTGTTTTCCTGCATTTCTCTAAGGGAGCTCTTTATGTCTTTCTTAAAGTCCTCCATCATTATCAAAAAATGTAATTTTAAATCTAAATCTTGCTTTTCTGGTGTGCTGGGATATCCAGTATCTTCTTTGGTGGGAGTACTAGGTTCTTATGATGCCAAGTAGTCTTGGTTTCTGTTGCTTAGGTTCCTGAACTTGCCTCTAGCCATTGGTTTGTCTCTGGTGTTTTCTTGTCTTGCTGTTTCTGGGAGTGACTTCACCCTGCTGTAGGCCTCTGTGTCAGCACTCCTGTAGGACTATTTTCCTGTTTTCTTTCAGCCTTTCCTGAGAACAAGTGCTCTGCTCTAAGCTGTGGCAGCACTCCTGAAGACTGTCTTCCAGCTCTACGCATGAGCAGGAATCAAAGGCTCCTGCCCCTGTTACTTGTGTATGTTCTTGCACCCTGCAAGTATGGCACTATGTGATACTCTCTTGGGCCTGTACTGTGTGCACAGGGTATTCTCCTCTGACTTCGCAGGAGTATCCACACTTCTGAGGGTCCAGCTCTCTCACCCATGGAATTTGGGTGCAGGGAGCTGTTTGGCAGGATCAGTTTGGTCCTGCGCACAGACCAGAACCACGGGTCCCAGTGACTGTCTGTTCCTATATCCCTGTGTCCAGAGGCACTGTTCACTTTTCCCTTGGACCAGGGATGTGGGCCGAGGTGTACAGAGGTGGCAGTCTGTCCTGTGGCATGAGAATGTTGGCATTTCTGTGTAGTATGTTCTCTTCCACAAGGGATTTGGGTGCAGGAAACTGTGGGACAGTATCATTTCCCAGAATGTTTTTATTTTTCTATTTCCATTCATTTATTTGCAAATTTCATGATGTCATTTTTTGATGGCTGAGTAATATTTCACTGTATAAGTTTTCACATTTCCTTTATCCATTCTTATTTTGAGGGATATGTATGTTGATATCAATTTATAGTTATTGTAAATGGAGCAGAAATGAACAAATTTACACACATCTTTATGGTATGGCAAGCATCTTTTGATTATATGCCTAACAGTAGTATAGTTGGATCTTAAGGTAGGTTGATTCCCCTTTCCTGAGGATCTACCACACACATTAGAAAAGTATGTGTCACCAATGTATTCATACATAAATAAGTATATTATTACAAAAATTATTTATGGTAGGCCAATGTATTTTGGAACATTCTTATTCAGAATCTTAACAACAGCAACAGGAACCCCAGATATTAGTGTTTATGTTTTCAAGGTTAAGAATCAACCTATATGGAGAACTGAGCTCTAGATTGTCTGGACCAGGATAACAGAGAGTGCAAATAAACTAGTTAGAGTATTGCAAAAGTAATCCTCAGGAGGTTATTCCATGGCATTGATGAGACTACGGTGGTTTACACAATATTATATCTCATTGCTGAAACTGAGACTTTGCCTAATACCACATATATTTGGATAATTTTCTTTAGCTCTTCACTTCAGAAATACCTAAAAAAATTCTTCACTTAAGACAGAAATAATTGAAGCAATATATTTTCTTCAGAACTATTTTTCTTGTGTTGTCCAGTGCTGAGTTTTCTTTTCTTTTCTTTTCTTTTTCTTATCTTTATGAACTTGAGGATTTCTTATTTACATTTCGAATGTTATACCCTTTCCCAGTTTCCGGGCCAACATCCCCCTAACCCCTCCCCCTCCCCTCTATATTGGTGTTCTCCCCATCCTCCCCAGATTACCGCCCTACCCCCAACAATCCCGTTCACTGGGGGTTCAGTCTTGGCAGTACCAAGGGTTTCCCAACCACTGGTGCTCATTCACTGGCTATTCATTGCTACCTATGAGGTTGGAGCCAAGGGTCAGTCTATGTATAGTCATTGAGTAGTGGCTTAGTCCCTGGAAGCTCTGGTTGCTTGGCATTGTTCATATGCGGTCTCCAGCCCCTTCAAGCTCTTCCAGTCCTTTCTCTGATTCCTTCAACGGGGGTCCCGTTCTCAGATCAGTGGTTTGCTGCTGGCATTCTCATATGTATTTGCTGTATTCTTGCTGTGTCTCTCAGGAGATATCTACATCAGGTTCCTGTCAGCCTGTACTTCTTTGCTTCATCCATCTTATCTAATTGGGTGGCTGTATAAGTATATGCCACATGTGGGGCAGGCTCTGAATGGGTGTTCCTTCAGCATCTGTTCTAAACTTTGCCTCCCTATTCCCTGGCAAGAGTATTCTTGTTCCCATTTTAAAAAAGGAGTGAAGCATTCGCATTTTTGTCATCCCTCTTGAGTTTCATGTGTTCTGTGCATCTAGGGGAATTCAAGCATTTGTGCTAATAGCCACTTATCAATGAGCACATACCATGTGTTTTTCTGTGATCGGGTTACCTCACTCAGGATGATATTTTCCAGTTCCAACCATTTGCCTATGAATTTCAAAAACTCATTGTTTTTGATAACTGAGTAATATTCCATTGTGTAGATGAACCACATTTTCTGATCCATTCCTCTGCTGAAGAGCATCTGGGTTCTTTCCAGCTTTTGGCTATTATAAATAAGGCTGCTATGAACATAGTGGAGCATGTGTCTTTGTTATATGTTGGGGCATCTTTTGGGCATATGCTGAAGAGTGGTATAGCTGGGTCCTCAGGAAGTTCAATGTCCAATTTTCTAAGGAACCTCCAGACTGATTTCTAGAATGGTTGTACCAGTCTACAATCCCACCAACAAAGGAGAAGTGTTCCTCTTTCTCCACATCCTCGCCAGGATTTGCTGTCACCTGAGTTTTTGATCTTAGCCATTCTCACTGGTGGGTCTCTCAGTGTTGTTTTGATTTGCATTTCCCTTATGACTAAAGATGTTGAACATTTCTTTAGGTGTTTGTCAGCCATTCGTCATTCCTCAGTTGTGAATTCTTTTTTAGCTCTGAACCCCATTTTTAGTAGGGTTATTTGTCTCCCTGTGGTTTTACTTCTTGAGTTCTTCGTATATTTTGGATATAAGGCCTCTATCTGTTGGTAAAGATCTTTTCCCAATCTGTTGGTTGTCATTTTGGCCTAACCAGAGTGTCCTTTGCCTTACAGAAGCTTTGCAGTTTTATGAGTTCCCATTTGTCGAGCATAAGCCATTGGTGTTTTGTTCAGTAAATTTTCCTCATGGCCCATGTGTTCAAGTTGCTTCCCTACTTTTTCTTCTATTAGTTTGAGTGTATCTGGTTTGATGTGGAGATCCTTGATCCACTTGGACTTAAGCTTTGTACAGGGTGATAAGCATGGATCGATCTGCATTCTTCTACATGTTGAACTCCAGTTGAACCAGCACCATTTGCTGAAAATGCTATCTTTTTTCCATTGGATGGTTTTGGCTCCTTTGTCAAAAATCAAGTGATCATAGGTGTGTGGTTTCATTTCTGGGTCTTCAATTCTATTCCATTGGTCTATCTGTCTTTCTCTGTACCAAGACCATGCAGTTTTTATAACTATTGCACTGTAATACTGCTTGAGTTCAGGGATTGTGATTCCCCCAGAAGGCCTTTTATTGTTGAGGATAGTTTTAGCTATCCTGTTTTTTTTTATTCCAGATGAATTTGCAAATTGTTCTGTGTAACTCTTTGAAGAATTGGATTGGGATTTTGATGGGGATTGCATTGAATCTATGGATCGCTTTTAGTAAAATGGCCATTTTTAATATATTAATCCTCCCAATCAATGAGCATGGAAGATCTTTCCATCTTCTGAGATCTTTTTCAATTTCTTCCTTCAGAGGCTTGAAGTTCTTATCATACAGATCTTTCACTTGCTTGGTTAAAGTCACACCGAGGGGTTTATTATTTGTGACTATAATGAAGTGTGTCATTTCCTGATTTCTTTCTCAGCTTGTTTCTCTTTGTTTAGAGGAAGAATACTGATTTATTTGAGTTAATTTTATACCTAGCCACTTTGCTGAAGGTGTTTATCAGCTTTAGTAGTTCTCTGGTGGAACTTTTGGGATCACTTAAACATACTATCTAATCATCTGCAAATAATGATATTTTGAATTCTTCTTTTCCAATCTCTATCCTGTTGATCTCCTTTTGTTGTCTGATTTCTCTGGCTACAACTTCAAGATCTATACTGACTAAGAAGGGAGAGAGTGGGCAGTCTTGTCTAGTCCATGATTTTAGTGGGATTGCTTCAAGTTTCTCTCCATTAAGTTTAATGTTAGCGACTAGTTTGCTGTATATTGCTTTTACTATGTTTAAGTATGGGCATTGAATTCCTATTCTTTCCAGGACTTTTATCATGAAGGGGTTTTGAATTTTGTCAAATGCTTTCTAAGCATCCAATGAATTGATCATATGGTTTTGTTCTTTCAATTTTTTTATATAATGGATTACGTTGATGGTTTTCCATATACTAAACCATCCCTGCATGCCTGGGATGAAGCCTATTTGATCATGGTGGATGATTGTTTTGATGTGCTCTTGGATTCAGTTTGCCAGAATTTTATTGAGTATTTTTGCGTCGATATTCATAAGGGAAATTGGTCTGAAGTTCTCTTTCTTTGTTGGGTCTTTGTGTAGCTTAGGTATAAGATTAATTGTGGATTCATTGAAGGAATTCAGGAGTGCTCCATCTGTTTCAATTTTGTGGAATAGTTTGGATAGTATTGGTATGAAGTCTTCTATGAAGTTCTGATAGAATTCTGCACTAAACCCATCTGGACCTGGGCTCTTTTTGGTTGGGAGAACTTTAATGACTGTGTCTCTTTCATTAGGATTTATGAGGTTGTTTAAATGGTTTATCTGTTCCTGATTTAACTTTGATATCTGGTATCTGTCTAGGAAAATGTCCATTTCCTGCAGATTTTCAAGTTTTGTTGAATATAGGCTTTTGTAGTAGGATCTCATGAATTTTTGAATTTTCTCTGAATCTGTAGTCATGTCTCCCTTTTCATTTCTGATTTTGTTAATTTGGACACACTCTCTGTGTCCTCTCGTTAGTCTGGCTAAGGGTTTATCTATATTGTTGATTTTCTCATGGAACCAACTTTTGGTTCTGTTGATTCTTTCTATGGTCCATTTTGTTTCTACTTGGTTGATTTCAGCTCTGAGTTTGATTATTTTCTGACTTCTACTCCTCCTGGGTGTATTTGCTTCTTTTTGTTCTAGAAATTTTAGATGTGCTCTCAAGCTTCTGACATATGCTTTCTCCTGTTTCTTCCTGCAGGCACTCAGAGGTATGACTTTTCCTCTTAGAATAGCTTTCATTGTGTCCTATAAGTTTGGATATGTTGTACCTTCATTTTCATTAAATTCTAAGAAGTCTTTAATTTCTTTATTTCTTCCTTGACCAGGTTATCATTGAATAGAGCATTGTTCAACTTCCATGTATATGTGGGTGTTCTTCCCTTACTATTATTGAAGACCAGTTTTAGCATGTAGTGGTCTGATAGGACGCATGCGATTATTTCTATTTTTCTGTATTTGTTGAGGCCTGTGTTATGACCAATTACATGGTCAATTTTGGAGAAAGTACCATGAGGTGCTGAAAAGAAGGTAGATCCTTTTGCTCTAGGATAGAATGTTCTATAAATATCTGTTAAGTCCATTTGGTTCATGACTTCTCTTAATCTGTCTATGTCTCTGTTAAATTTCTGTTTCCATTACCTGTCCATTGATGAGAGTGGGGTGTTGAAATCTCCTATTATTATTGTGTGAGGTGCAATGTGTGTTTTTATCTTTAGTAAGTTTTCTTTTATGTCTGTAGGTTCCTTGTATTTGTAGCATAGATATTTAGGATTGAGAGTTCATCTTGGTGGATTTTTCCTTTGATGAATATGAAGCATCCTTCATTATCTTTTTTGATGACTTTTAGTTGAAAATTGATTTTATTCGATATTAGAATGGCTACTCCAGCTTTCTTCTTCTGACCATTTGCTTGGAAAGTTGTTTTCCAGTCTTTCACTCTGAGGTAATGTCTGTCTTTGTCTCTGAGGTGTGTTTCCAGTAGGCAGCAGAATGCAGGGTCCTCATTGCATATCCAGTTTGTTAATCTATGTCTTTTTATTGGGGAGTTGAAACCACTGATGTTGAGAGATATTAAGGAATAGTGATTATTGCTTCCTGTTATATTCATATTTGGATGTAAGGTTATGTTTGTCTGCTTTTCTTCTCCTTGTTTTGTTGCCAAGACGATTAGATTCTTGTTTTTTCTCGGGTGTAGCTTGCATCCTTATGTTGGCCTTTACCATTTATTATCATTTGTAGGGCTGGATTTGTAGAAAGATATGGTGTAAATTTGGTTTTTTTTTCATAGAATATCTTTGTTTTTCCATCTATGTTAATTGAGAGTTTTGCAGGATACAGTAATCTGGGATGCATTTGTGTTCTCTTAGGGTCTGTATGACATCTGTCCAGGATCTTCTGGCATTCATAGTCTCTGGCGAGAAGTCTGGTCTGATTTTGATAGGTCTGCTATATGTTACTTGACCTTTTTCCCTCACTGCTTTTAATATTCTTTCTTTATTTTGTGCAATTATTGTTTTGACTAGTATGTGACGGGAAGAGTTTCTTTTCTGGTCCAATCTATTTGGAGTTCTGTAGGGTTCTTGTATGCTTATGGGTACCTTTTTCTTTAGGTTATGGAAGTTTTCTTCTATGATTTTGTTGAAGATATTTACTGGTCCTTTGAGCTGGGAGTCTTCACTCCCTTCTATACCTATTATTCTTAGGTTTGATCTTCTCATTCAGTCCTGGATTTCCTGTATGTTTTGGACCAGTAGTTTTTTCCGTTTTACATTATCTTTGACAGTTGTGTCGATGATTTCTATGGAATCTTCTGCTCCTGAGATTCTCTCTTCCATGTCTTGTATTCTGTTGGTGATGTTTGTATCTATGGTTCCTTGTCTCTTCCTTTGTTTGTCTATATCCAGGGTTGTTTCCCTGTGTTCTTTCTTCATTGCTTCTATTTCATTTTTAATTCCTTCAACTGTTTGATTGTGTTTTCCTGGAATTTTTTCCAGGATTTTTGTGATTCCTCTCTATAGGCTTCTACTTGTTTATTTATGTTTTCATGCGTTTCTCTAAGGGAGTTCTTCATGTCTTTCTTGAAGTCCTCTAGTATCATGATCAAATATGATTTTAAATCTAGATCTTGCTTTTCTGGTGTGTTGATATTCAGTGTTTGCTTTGGTGGCAGAATGGGCTCCGATGATCCCATGTAGTCTTGGTTTCTGTTGCTTGAGTTCCTGCACTTGCCTCTCGCCATCAGATTGTCTCTGGTGTTACTTTGTTCTGCTATTTCTGACAGTGGCTAGACCATCCTATAGGCCTGTGTGTCAAGAGTGCTGTAGACCTGTTTTCCTGTTTTCTTTCAGCCAGTTATGGGAACAGAGTGTTCTGCTTTTGGGCGTGTAGTCTTTCTGTCTACTGGTCTTCAGCTGTTCCTGTGGGCCTGTGTCCTGAGTCGACCAGGCTGGTCGCTTAGAGCAGAAAAGTTGGTCTTACCTGTGGTCCTGAGGGTCAAGTTGCTAGTGGGGGACTGCTTTTGAGCTCTCCCTGAGTGCAGTAACCAGGAGGGCCTGTGCTGCCTTTTCTGGGAACCCCCATGCACTGGGCTCCCACATGGCGTTAGATGTTTTACTCTGCAGTCAGATGTGTGGGCAGAGTGTAGTCTCTTCTGGATTCCCAGTCGTGTGTACCCCTCTGAAGGTTTAGCTCTCCCTCCCATGGGATTTGGGTGCAGAGAACTGTTGATCCAGTCCCTTCAGATCCAGGCAGTGTCTGGAGTGTGGGGAAGTGCTGAGTTTTCTTATACAAAACATTTTTACTATTATTAAAATAATTATTAAGATTTTGTACACACTACTGATCATAATATGTTTCCCGTTGTTGACAAAATAGTCCATATACATACATAACACACACATATGAATTATATGTTAAATATATACCTATAATATGTATAGACTACATATATAACCTAACTTCATGCCTATGTGGCTTAGAACATAAATTATGAATTTATACTTAGCCTACTGCCAATTTTATTTAAAGACATGGGTCTTTACGCTCAGGTGAGTTCAGACAAGGATGACTCTTCTCCTTATATTATTCATCCTTATTTTTCAAATTACTTCTATTACCAAGCATGGGCAATACATGGTACTTTCAAGAAGATTAGCACACATCCGTGGAGTTTAATGCCAAGTATGTTGCAGAAAGTTGATCATTTCTTTCAGAGTGGCTGAAGCAGATATCTTGTGTACTTGTTAATGTGAACCCAGGAATTACCTGTCAAATTCTAAAAACACACCAGTGCTCATTTGGTTCATTGAATCCTAGTAGCAATATTTGGGGGGTTTGGTACATAAACATGATGTATTTCTGTACTTCATTATTATTAATGATATAGACTATCTTGATTAAATAACATTCATTTAATTGCATAGAACATTTATTATTACATCGAACAAAATCTGTATAGTTTTACAGATTTTACTTTTCATTTATTTAAAAGAAAAAATATAATTTCCAAATGGCTTTTGATTTGATCTTTTATTCAGGATTTTCCTTTATCTCTGATTGTTTCATATTACCTAGGGTCATGGAATAGCAATAATCATGTGAGATGACAATGTTTTTTGGTTATGTGTTTAAGAGAAGGATTAAGAAAGCTAAAATTAGTTGCTTTGTTCATAGTGAACTCTTTGTTTTCTTTTTTATAGTAATTGTATGGAAGTATAAAATATACATGGCATAGAATGACATTTTATGCAACTATGATGATGATTTTTTATTATATGAACATGTGGGTGTAGTAAAATTATAATAGATGATAATGAATATTTTTCGTAAGCAAGAGCTTTCTTTCTTCTGCATTTTAATCTTATCATTTTGGTTATGAATATAGCCTTTAAAGACTAAGGCATTTCTGTAGCCTAACAATTCATCTTTACAGCGACCCAAATACAACAATTATCTCAAATTCTGCCACCATACATTTATTTTCTCTGTTGTTGAAATTAATAATGCACTTGGAATCACTTCATATTTCTGTACAGTTTATAGTACATCAGTTTTCACTTTAATATCATTTTCCATGATAATAATAAATGTTAGTTTTCCATCTCAATATTATGCTTCATGGTAATTTTTTTCTTTTGATTATTGAAAAAAACAAATTAAAATATGGCATTGGATTTACATTTCTGGATAGATGAAAAGGATATATATTTTGTGTGCTTTCTGCTAATCCATGGTATATATATATATATATATATATATATATATATATATATATATTCCAAATCATTGAAAAATAATTATAAGAAAGTTATACTTCTAGAAACACAGGGATTAATACACAAATCCAAGATCAGTTTTATGCACTGATTTTACTTCTTTTCTTCTAATTTTTCTTCTTGTAAATCACTGTCTGTAAATTGAATATTAAAACAATTCTACAAAGAGAGCATCCACAGCAAAAGATAGATTCTAGGTAAGAGATGAAAAAAAAAGTCATGTCCAGTAATATCAAATTCTTATAAGCACAACTTGCTCTACACCAGCACAGTATAATTATATAATATAACATTTGTCTGTTTAGTTAACATTAGATGAACTCATTAGTAAATGTATTGTGTTTTCAACATACAGCAATGTAGTATATACCCAAGCAAAAAATTACTATTTTCCTTTGCAAATTAATGATTTATAATGTCATAAAAATCATATAACGTGATCAGCATTAAAAATTACTTCTTTCTTTTTTTTATACATTTTCTTTTTTTTTTATTAACTTGAGTATTTCTTATATACATTTCGAGTGTTATTCCCTTTCCCGGTATCCGGGCAAACATCCCCCTCCCCCCTCCCCTTCCTTATGGGTGTTCCCCTCCCAACCCTCCCCCCATTGCCGCCCTCCCCCCACCAGTCTAGTTCACTGGGGGTTCAGTCTTAGCAGGACCCAGGGCTTCCCCTTCCACTGGTGCTCTTACTAGGATATTCATTGCTACCTATGAGGTCAGAGTCCAGTGTCAGTCCATGTATAGTCTTTAGGTAGTGTCTTAGTCCCTGGAAACCCTGGTTGCTTGGCATTGTTGTACATATGGGGTCTCGAGCCCCTTCAAGCTCTTCCAGTTCTTTTTCTGATTCCTTCAACGGGGGTCCTATTCTCAGTTCAGTGGTTTGCTGCTGGCATTCGCCTATGTATTTGCTGTATTCTGGCTCTGTCTCTCAGGAGCGATCTACATCCGGCTCCTGTCGGTCTGCACTTCTTTGCTTCATCCATCTTGTCTAATTGGGTGGCTGTATATGTATGGGCCACATGTGGGGCAGGCTCTGAATGGGTGTTCCTTCAGTCTCTGTTTTAATCTTTGCCTCTCTCTTCCCTGCCAAGGGTATTCTTGTTCCCCTTTTAAAGAAGGAGTGAAGCATTCACATTTTGATCATCCGTCTTGAGTTTCATTTGTTCTAGGCATCTAGGGTAGTTCAAGCATTTGGGCTAATAGCCACTTATCAATGAGTGCATACCATGTATGTACTTCTTTCAATATATCTTCTGATAAATCTTTATTCTTCACATGATCCCAGTGCCACAATTTTTTTTAACAAACCCAGCAGTATTGGCCTGGAAATATTAAACCTACATACGCAAGTCAGAAAATTCAGTAATTTCCAGGCTCCTTCCCAACTTCAAAATTCCATGTCCAGAGTTGTTTCCTGCTTGATTGCTGGTTACCTACTATGGACTTTCCTATCACACTTCCCTCATTGCAAGGGACTATACCAATATTTTCCAATAGCCATCCCTCCTCACATCAACAATGTCTCATCAACCAACTAGACAGGCAGTGTCTCCCTGGAAACCCCCTGGACATGCTGACCAGGGAATTATACCCTAATGACAGACCCAGATTTCCTTGGTTCTGTGTATCCCTTCAGTCTCTTTCAATTCTGATCCATCCCATTCCTAGTTGTCCACTCCCAATACATAGAAACAATTTTAGTTAAAATCCCTAGTGGAAATTTTGGGCAGGTCTCATTCCCTACAAAGTAATCCTCAGTCACCAAATGCCCCTAAGATCCAGAGAGATCTTAAAACCAAGAAATGGAAAACTCAACCAACAAAGGCAAGAGCAGATACCATCACCTAGAATTACAATCATCCACAACCTGATGCCTAGACTCCAAATTAAAAACTAATTCAATAATAGAACATATATTAACTAGAGTTAGTAAACCTATTAAAACCGACCCTGAAACATAAGAAGAGGACTTCAAAATAGCTTTAATAAATATATCAGGTTCTTAAATAGCAAATGAATAAATTCATTAATGAAATATATAAAAACACAAAGTGGAATCAAATAAAGAAAACTATTCAAGATATATAAGTGGAAAGAAATTAATAAAGAAAACGCAAAGCGTGGTAAAACTGGAAATGAAAAATGCATGAATTCAAATAGGAGTTTGAAGGCAAGCCTCACTGACAGAACACAGAAGCAGGGAAGAGAGACTCTCACACACTTAATACATGTAGAAAAAAAAGAGATACTATGGCCAAATAAAATATTAAACCTAAAAAAAATATAGGTACAAAACATCCAGCAAATCTGGGACACCAGGAAAAGACTAAATCTAAGAATACTAGAAAAAAAATGAAAAGAAAGCAAATTGAGGTCAAAGTTATAGAAAATACATTAAACAGTGCCAAAGAAGATAATCTCCCTAACTGAAGTAAATAGGTTCCTCTCAAGGTACAAGAAGCATACAAAACATCAAATACACTAGCCCAGAAAACAAATTCCCCCAAACATATAACAATCAAAACACAAACAGCTGGAAGGTAGAACAACCAAATATCCCTCTTGGCAATGGGCAGAAACACTCTGTGGTGTTGTTCTTATCACTCATGGGAAGAGTAGATGGCAGTCCTTTGTTCATCTTAACTTGATGCTTGGTTTGGTGTCCAAAGCTGTTTTATGTATAGAACATATCAAAATCAAATCAAATCAAGGCAGCACAGGAGGTGGGGAAGGAGGAAGGCAGACAAAGACCTGTGTTTCATCCTGCCACACAATTCTTGTCGGGGAAAGACACTCACAGACCTGCCCTTTGCCCCAGAGCAAAGGTAGGTCATAGACCAACAGAGCACCACCTACCACCATAGAGACCTGCAGCACACAATGACACCTAAAATCCTACCCTTCCAAGCACAGTAGGTACCTACTTGCTGTCATGCAACACAGCTTGGATGGAGGATGTTACCCAGGCATCTGCCAGCTGCATAGCAACCTGTAGCAGGAGAAACCACAATGTCCAACTATGTTTAAGACAAAAGATAAAGAGAAGTAAAGCAGCTAGAGCATTCTGAAAAGAAATGGAAGTGGAGATTCAATGGAGGAGAGGAATAATCTGTTGTGAGTGGTCAGTCCTGTCAATAGGGCCGTGGCAAGGTTGTAGTCTGAGTTGGTACTGAGGGCAATATCTGGGTCTTTATCTACTCTGCAACATAGGTCAGAGTCCAGTGTTGGTTTCTACAGCTTACATTATCACTAGAGAACTTAGGGACATCTCTGTTTAGGATATCCTTCAGGGATCACTTGGATGTCCAGGGGCTGTGTTGAATTCACCTTACCACTCCCAGGCTCAAGTTCTCTGGAGAGTGGGCCCCACCTCTCACCAATAACAGCATTCCAGAAAGCACCCTTTTGCCTTACCCAGGCAGTATAGTGGATCTAGCTCTAGTGACCGGGTTATTAGGTAATCTATTCCTGAGGGAGGTATGACTTTGGCAAATGGGAGAGCTGCCCACAAAGTCATGAGCACGGGAGAGCTATCCCTGACCCTCAGCAGATGCAGCACTTGGTAGAGCAGGCCTTGTACCTTGCCTGAGAAACATAGCAGACATGTCTTTGGTGGTGGTAGCACAAGTGAATCTGCGTTAGAGTGTGAGCTGGAAAGAGCTGGGTCTGCCACTCCTCTGATGTGAACCTCTGACTTGAACCTCACCCTGGCAACACAGTAGAGGAAAAAGCATTGTTAACCAAGGCCCAAAGGGTATGAGAGTGGAAGAGCTGAGCCAGCACTTGGAAGAATGTACCCTATACCTTTGATTGGGCAGCAAAGTGGAATTGTCTCTGGAGATGTGGGTGGGGTGAGCCTGTGCTAAGGACATGGGAGCAGGTGAGCTGACCCACCTCCTGCAGATGAAAGCTTTAGTGGCTCAGCTGGATCATTGCTCGAGTGATATCCCTGGTGGTGCCAATAATGGAGAGCTGGCAAACTTGCCATATAGCAACTACCCAGACCCAGATTCAGGGCTCTGAATAATCCCTCCCCATTATCTTTATCATCTGTAAGTGGTTTGGAAGCATTAGTGGACCAATCCTGCTGATCTAAAGCTGCAGGATGTCTATGAGAAAGAGCAACAACAGGGTAATTAGAAGAGTTCTACTAAGGATCCAATATTGATGGTGTCACAGAAGCCAGAATCCTGGAAACAGACCAATGAGTCACTACAATGAACATTTGCAAGTGAAGATATGGGGACAAAGGAATATATTGTGAGACACACTGTGACATACTACAGCTTCCACAATGAGATATTTTTCGTGTGTGTGTGTGTGTGTGTGTGTATGTGTGTGTGTGTATGTGTGTGTATGTGCACGTGTGTGTTTGAGGTGAGGTTTCAAGAGAATACCATGGATATGAGTGAACAGAAAGGTAAGCAGTACTGGAAGCATAATATGAAACTCACAAAGAATCAATAAAACATTCAAAACACCAAACAAACAAATGAAAAATAAAAGAACCAAATAATTATAAATGAAGAACTATCAGAGTAACACCAGACTTTCAAAGGAGACACTAAGCACCAGACGAGCCTGCCTGGATATTTTATCAACTGTAACAGGCTAGAGATGCAAGCCCAGACTACAATACTAAGTGAAATTTTTATCACAGTACATGGAGAAAGACTTTCCCTGAAAAAAAATTATACAATACCCACAAATCCAGCCCTACAAAAGTAACTAGAATGACAACTTCAGACTAAAGTTTTTATCCACACCCAGGAATAGAGAATTAATGAGAAAGACAAGATAAATAAATAAATAATAAATAAATAAAATCAGAAGAAAATAAACATACTACAAAAACAAAATAACAGCACTAAGCAAATCCTGCTCATTTATATCTCTCAACATCATTATACACAATTCCCAGTAAAAACACACAGGATATATTGGACTGGATTTGAAAACAAGTTCTATCCCTTTGCTGAATACAAGAAACACTATAATATCAAGGATAAACATCATGCAGGGTATAAAGGATGCAGGAAGATATTACAACCAAAGACAAGAGAACCTACGTTTATAAAAGAAACACTATTGCATACTGATCCTTACACACTTATAGACAGTGACTTAAATACCCATGCTCAGTAATAAATGGGTCACTCAGACAAATACTAAAGAGAGGAATGATGGAAATAAATAACAAAATCAATCCAGCAGATCTAACCCACTGTTTTAGAACATATCCCCCAAGGACAAAATCTTCTAAATATCTGTGATGGTTTGAATAGGCTTGGCTCATGAGAAGTGGCACTATTAGGAGGTGTGGCCTTGCTGAAGTAGTTGGCTTTGAATTGAGACACTGTGGGAACAGGCTTTGAAGTCCTATATTTAATTTCCTCCCTCAGCAGAAGAGACCATCCTCCTGGCTACCTGTAGAAGACAGTCTCCTGCTGCTGTTTGTAAAATTCTAGGCTCAACCAGAACCATGTCTGCCTGCAGATGAGAAAGCATCCAATCTTTTTTTTTATTAGTTACCTTATATTTGGAGACAAATGACGTGAGGTGAGGAGTACACAGTGTTAAGGCAGCTTGAGCCAATTGGAGACTGGGGGGACCTGTGTCCCTTCCTACCTACCCTAATCCAAGTGCTAAATACAGTACCACAGTGTTCTTAAAAAGCTTTGATGAAGGGCAGTGGTGGTGCATCCCTTTAATCCGAAAACTTTGGAGGTAGAGGCAGGTAGATCTCTGTGAGTTCAAAGCTAGCCTAGTCTACAAAGCTAGTTCTAAGACAACCAAGGCTACACAAAAATCCCTGTCTCAAAAAAAAACATAGATAGATAGATAGATAGATAGATAGATAGATAGATAGATAGATACATACATACATACATACATACATACATAAATACATACATACATATGTACATAAATATGTATTTTGGTCCCTATCCACCAACTTCCCTGACACCATTCAGCATGATTCACTTGTTGGTCAGAAGCACTGTTGTGAGCAGGTCTAAGACTACATACTTGGCTGCAGTGTTTTCTGCCCCCCTTTCCAGCTGGATATGCCAAATATTACTTGTCTTTCTCTGTACCCCTTACTCTGTCTCTCTGTGTCTCTCTGTCTCTGTCTCTGTCTCTGTCTCTGTCTCTGTCTCTGTCTCTCTCTCTCTCTCTCTCTCTCTCCCTCTCTCTTTTTCCCTTTAATCTATTCTTTACAGCCCAGTCAGTATCCCCTCCTACTTTTCCCTCCAACAATTTCTCAGTGCATTCAGCCTCCCATTTCTTCAGAGGATATCCCCAACCCAACACACACCCTCACAACCCGCCAGGCCTCCCCAATCCCTGGGGCATCAAGTTTCTCAAGGATAAGATGCCTCTTCCTTCACTGAGGACAGACCAGGCAGTACTCTGCTGTATGTATGTTGGGTGCCCAAGACCAACTTATGTATATTGCCTGGTTGGTGACCCATGTCAGAGAGATCTCAGGGGTCCAGATTAGATGAGACTGCTGATCTTCCTATGGCATCACCCTTCTACTCAACTTCTTCCAGCCTTCCCCTAATTCAACCACAGGAGTGCCCAACTGCAGTCCATTGGTTGGTTTGAAGTGTCTGCTTCTGTCTTGGTCAGTTGTTTATTCTGCCTTTCAGAGTGAAGCCATGCTAAGCTCCTGACTGTAAGGACAAAAGAGTATCAGTGTCAGGCCTTGGAGCCTCCCTTTAGCTGGATCTCACTTTGGTTTTGTCACTGGACCTCCTTTTCCTCAGATTCTTCTCCAATTTTGTACCTACAATTCTTTTAGACAGGAACAATTCTGGGTCAGATTTTTTGACTGTGTGAGCAAACCCATCCCTCCATTTGATACACTATCTTTCTACTGGAGGTGGATTCTACAAGCTCCCTTTCCCCACTGTTGGGTCCTCCCTTTGAGTTCTGAGATTCTCTCACCTCCCAGGTATCTGGCACATTCCAGAGTGTCTCCCTACCTCCCACCTTCTGAAGTTGCATAATTCCATTCATTCTACTGGTCCTTGGAGCTTCACTCCTCTCTCCGTCTCAATACCTGATAATGTTCCCCCTTTCTCCTGCCCTTCTCCTCCTCTCTCCCACACAGTTCCCTACCTCTCTCTGCTCTCTGCAATGGTATCTCTGATACTCTGAACCCAATTATATTGTCTTTTATAAGCATTGTCTTTGTCCATCTGTCTCTTCACAGCACCCTAACTAAAGCGACATCTCATGCAACTTTTTCAAAACTGACTATACATAGGAATACTTTATCAATAGATTCAAGAAAATTGAAAGAACATACTGCCGATTTATTTATAGACTATATGACTGGATACATTACTTACCCTAAAAACTTCACCTGTAAATTCGAATAGTTGGACACTTTCAATAAAGTACAAGTATAGAAAAATAATATATTAGAATTAGTAGTCTAACTATATACAAATAGCAAGCAAATGGGGAAAAATATCAGGAAAATAAGACGTTTAACAATAGCCTAAGAAAATATAAAATATCTTCTGGTAACTCTACCTATCACATTCCCGACTTGTGTGTAATAAAAGTGTTAAGACATTGTTGTGTGATATGATATGATATGATATATATATATGTATATATATATATATGTGTGTGTGTGTGTGTGTGTGTATAATTATCTACACTGTCACTGGCTCACATGTGCATATGGCTTCCCCCTGTCTCCAGTTAGGTAGACAGGCCTAAACTGAATTCTTTCCTTTTAACCAGGGCTCTTTCCTCCCTGTCTCACTAAGTTTTCATTGCTGGCTGTCTACACAAGTGTCCATCACTTTCAAAGTCTCATGGCTGACTTGGGTGCACATTTGTATATCACTCTCTGCCACCTTCACCATACCTTTCTCTCTGTAACCCAGTAGAGTCACCATGAGAAGGAAACACCACACAATCATAATTTATAATCAACAGATAATGCAATCCCTTTGCGCAGACACTAACACCACAATTCTACAAAAAAATTCTATGTTAGAAATCCTTCATTAGCGGATCTGCTACTTAAACTGACAGCCTCTGGCTTTCTACACTCTGTCTGCCTTGAATATCTCCACTGTCCTAAAAAGCCCCATTCCTCTCTCCTCCTCTCTTCCTCTTTTCAACCTGGAAGTCCCACCTACTTGCTCAGTGATTGTTTCCTTGTAAAATATATTTATTAGGGGAAGATCATGTCATGAGACAATGAAAAGACTAAAAAAATTATGAGGAGATGGAAAACTTACCACATTCACAGTTCAGTAAAATAAATATAGTAAAAATTGCCATTCTTCAGATTCAATGCATTACCCATTAAAACTTCATAAAGTTTCTTCTAGACAATTTTTAAGTTTATATGAAAATACACACACACACACACACACACACACACACACACACACACACACACACACGCAGAGAGAGAGAGAGAGAGAGAGAGAGAGAAGAAAATGGAAAAAGGACAACAGAGAGCCAGAAAAAATAGTTAAGATAATCCTGAACAACGAATGAATTAAATCTTACCTCAACTGTACTGCATACATATTGTAATAAAAACATCTAAATATTTACATTATAAACAGATATGTTCATCAATACAATCGATTTGAACAACCAGACATAAATCCATATACCTGTGTATACATTATAAACTAATTTTATGAATAAGCCAGAACTATATGCTGGCTTTAGTATTTTTACTAAATTATGCCTGTCAATCTTTATATTAGCATACAGAACAGTGTAAAGAGTTCCATAATATCCTCCTACACAAAGCCCAAATAAAAATAGATTAAGGATCTCAACAAAAGGCCAGATATTTTAGATATAACAGAAAAGAGCGTAGGACATGGTCATGAAAACAATCAGTACATAAAATGGCATTCTGAACAGAACATTGAGATATTATGAACGAAGTACAGTTAAAAAGTTGGACCTCATGAAACTGAAAAGCTTCTGTAAGTCAAAGGACACCATCATTTGGACAAAGTAGCAGTATACAGAGTAAGAAAAGACTTTGCCAGCTAAACATTTGTTAGTGGGCTAATATCTAAAATATGTAAGCAACTTAAAGAGTAGATAACAGAAAAATGTATAACATAATGAAAAATGATATGCTGTTCTAAACAGTATTTTCAAAAGAAGAAACACAAATGACTAAGAAGCTCTTAATGAAATGTGCTTTTTTATCAGGGACATGTAAATCAATACTACTTTGGCATTTCATTTTATTTCAGTCTGATTGGCCATGATTAATTTAAAAACTCAACTAATTCTGGCAAGTGTGTAAAGTAAGGGGAGCACTCATGCATTACTGGTGGGAAGTCAATCTGATATAACCACTAAGGCAATTGTTGTGGCAGTTTCTCAAGAAACTGGATATAGATTTATCTCAAGATACAGGTCTATTTTTCTTGGACATGTATTCAAAGGGTGCTACAACTGACTATAGAAATACCTTTTCAAAATTCATTACTACTCGGCTCATAATACTCAGAAATTTGAAAGAGGATAGATGTACTTCAATTGATGAATGAATAAAATAATATTTTGTTAATTTATGTGTTTTGTCTCAAACTGTCAGGTTAAATGAATGGACCTGGGAAAAAGATCATCTTTTGTTGAGTAACCCAGGTTCAAAAAAACAAATACTACACGTGATTGTTTATATGTGGATATTGTATGTTAAGTTTTCAATGATCAGGCTAAGATCTATATAACCACAGTGATTAAGTAAAGAATAAGGGGCAAGAGAAGGGTTGGATCATTCTATGAAGCAGGGGGAAATGATTTGGTTCTTATAGATAGATGGAGTTGGGAGCTGAATGAAACCAGAGTAGCATACAGGGAGGGAAAAGGAAGAGCAGCATGTGAAAGGGTAAAACAAAACGGACAGCAAGGACTAAGGGTCATTTGAGGAGTTATATGGAAACCCAATAGCTTCCTAAAAGGTTTACATGTATTGTGGTAATCTCAATGGGATTTCCAAATAACATGGGAGACAGAGCACCAACTGGACATCTTCAGTTACCAAAGAAGCCTACAACACCAAGAATGTGTTAATCAAAGCTATCTTGGTCAAACAGGCCACACCAGAAGCCCCAATCCATTTAGATATTTGCCAAGTCTATAAAAATTAATAGAAAACTAACCAGATAGGCAGACCCATTACTGAAGATAACACTTATAAAACACATCACAGTCTGGGAATCACTAGTGCCTACTTAGAGCTTTCACCCATATTGACTAGTGTTCTAATAAATACTCTTTACACTACCAAAAGATAAAGAAAACATTAACAAAGCTACAAACTACCTAACAACAATGGTGAACTCTAAACAAAATATACTAGTATAATAGTGGTAAGAGATCTGAAGAAATGGCAACTAATATCTGATTAGACTGTATGACTACTGAGTGAGTGAGGGAACCCCTGCCTTCCAGTGTTCAGATGGCTAAGAACCTGTGACCAGATGGGGCAGGGCATTAGGGAGACACCAAATGTTACTCTTCTAATAAAAAATATATAAAATAAATCCAAACAACATTTGGTATACAGATCAGTGCCTTGCTAAGTCATCAGCAAACTAACTGTCTGCATTAAATGGAAACTAAATCAAGGACCAACAGCCAGACAAGTTTCAGAGAACATTATAGTATACCCAATCCTAAAGGGTATGATTCCATTAAATTCTTCCCCTCAGGGTTCAGGAAATTATGTAAGAAGAGGAAGCAGAAAGATTGCAAAAAGTAAAGAGGATAGAGACCAAGGAATCAAAATATTTGAGATGCAAGACACAACAGGGCTAGCACAAAGACTGTGGCAACACTTAGATGGCCTGCATGGGTCTGTGCCAGATGGTATCTCAATGCTGACATAAGAAGTGGGCACATCACTAATTCAGAAGCTGTCTTAAATTGATAACTTCATAAATGAAAGATCAAGTTTCTCCAACTAAGTCTCATTGAATATTTAAAATACTCTTAAGGTTAGGTCCCATCCCTAGTATTATATGGCCAACATAAAAAGAATTTATTTGTTTGTTCTACTTCATAATGCTTTTTCTGGCCTTTTAATTTCTATTTATAGTTTTACTCTTATCCTATACATCTTATGACAATATACTATGGTTTCTAACATTGTGTTTTATGGAATTTCTTTATGCCATGATGCTTTCCCAGATATCTGCTTTTAATGAGAAAAAAAGAAGAAATGAATATTGTATTTAGATGGACTGGGAGTTTGGGATGATCTGTAAGGAATTTGAAGTAGAAAAACCATAAAATGAATATATTGAAAGAAAGATATTTCCATTAAAAAAGGAAAGTTGAAAGAACAAGTACTGCCTTCCTTCCTTGGAGGGTGGAGAGAAGCAATGTTTTTCCATGATAGCTTAAAGGTTTTCAAAAATAAATATAGGAAAACGGTACATAATAGCTTCAAATGGCATGATAAGTCAAGAGAAGCCTGATAGCAAAGAAGCCAATGACCAGGCCCAGCACACTCTATACGTTCTTTATGTGGAAATGAACTTGGGTATATTGCTGTGAGGGACAGATTGATCATAGGGAACTCCATATTGATTTTGTGATAAAAAAACCATATTTTTCAAAATTTCTTACAATATGGACACATTGAACAATAAAAATAACCAGACCTTGGGAGAGCAATTTTTAAGATTTTATTTAATGATTTCAATTGAAATAGAAGTACATTACCTCTACCTATTTTCTCTCTCCCAGAATATCCAACGACTTACCATTGAAGTTCTCCCATACCCTGCACCCTAATTTGACAGTGTCTTTTGTTATCGTTATCAGTATCACCATCATCATCAAGATCACCATCATCATCATCACTATTGCTGTATGTGCATGTGTGTTTGTTAGGTATGTGTGTTGTATATGTATATACACAGACACACACACACGATTCTACACTCAAATATAAATAAATAAAATTTACTGAGTTTCTTTTTGTTAGTTCTTTGCATATGGTTCCAAGACTGATCACTCTTCATGGTACAATGAAGGAGGAGGTTAATACCTGAAAAGTTCCTTCTCTGAGCAGTCATTAGTGGCCCAAAACTCTCTACCTAGAACATTTTTCCCTTCACATTATTACATCTGTTGATAATGCCATTGTTTTGGTATTGTTCTTTTAGAAACATATATAGGAGAGATATTTCATAGAAGACAAGCTGATGTTCTGGCATTTACCCTCTTTTGACCACCTTCCAGTTCCATGATGGTCCCTGGCACAAGGATGCAGGAATTGTGAATTGGATGTACCTATTGGGTGTTGGGCTCCCTGGTATCTTTTGTTATTTGCATTTTCTTGAGTTGTGAATTTCTGTACTTGTTTTCATTCCTTTTCATTTGCTGTAAAGAGAAGCTCAATAACTTTCCTGTGGGTTTAAGGATAAGTTATAGGAATCTGTCTGAGGTGGGCTGTTATGAAGTCATCATGGTGCACCGCAGCCATGATGGAGGCTGACGTGAATCCAAAAGCCTATTTCTCTCTATTGTGTGAGGACAAGAATGTGCCCTGAGTGTGTGCTCCAAGCCAGCTTTAGGACTGGCCTGTGGAGTTACTATCAAAGAAGACTCTCAATAAAGCAATAGATCCAGTCCATCCTGCCGTTTATTGAAAAGTTCCTGGTGTAGGCTGTGGCCTCTGCCCTTTCCTGTCTACTCCTTCCCTGGTTGTGTATCATATTGTCTATTTGCATATATTATTTCCAGTCAATTTCTATTATATTCTACTAAATCTGGTTTTGTATTTTTTATTTTATTTTTGTCTTAACAGGGTTGTTTTTCACCATCTCATTCTCTTCTACCATTGTTCAGTCTTCCTTAAAAAAATAATGAAATGATAGCAGAATGTCCCATTTAACACCAGGAATAAACAGGAGAGACTTAAGACAGGGACAGTGTATATTTTCACCTGTACACTTCTACCAATGCGCAGGGAAGGATGACAGTAACACTGGTCCTGTGCGCCTTTGATGTAAGATCTCCATAAATGTCACCCTGACTGAGGAACTTTCTTTGGGAAGCAGTCCCTCTCATCCCTTATGATTTGAAGAAATTGGATAATGTTAGAGGGGCTATTTATTAATGTCCTGTGTGTTTTTGATGTGTATAACCTTATATTCTGAATCTAAGGCAGTAACAGCTCCAAGGGATTCTGGAGAAATTGTGGCTATTTGGCCAGAGCTTACAGCAGAGAAAAGGCTAGCATGAAACATCCTTTCCTTGATAAATGGGGAATTCTTGTGGAGATGTTTGACACCTGTGTTGGGAGCCCTCATCCTGTTCCTCCCACAACATGGGTTAGGCATATTCTCCCTTACATGACGAAAGTTTTCTCATGTTCATTATTGAGCATCCTAATAAATAAATATCTTCATATTTCATTTTAAATTTAAAAAAGTTAAGTTTTAGAATTAAGTAAAGAACTGTGCTGTTGTAACAAAGTGGTAGTGGTAGATTGTGTTCTAACTCTCATGAACCAACCATCTCAGGGAAGCTGTCTAGGAATCTAATAAGAAGCATTGTTTCCATCCTGCTGACTGTTTATTAAATCCAATCAGCAGTGTGCCAATTTATGCATAATGGCCCATGAAGTAGCATTAATATGTGAGTTGGAGAATACTTTTATAATCATCTCAACAGTAAAATCTGAACCCAGCCATACTAGTACATTTTGTCACTATTATGTCCAATGTTAATGAAAATAAGATCATATATATGTATACATACATATATATGTAAAATTGTATTTGTTAAGAATTATGTATAAAAGAAAAGAAAACTGATTGAATGTTTTCCAAATAAACTTCCAAAGCTATAACTTTAGGGGATTTCTTTTATTCACTACTGGCAAATATGTTTGTCTCTTCTTCAGTTAAGAAATAAATAAATCAGTTAATCAGTCTATCTATCTATCTATCTATCTATCTATCTATCTATCTATCTATCTATATATCTATCTATCTATCTATCCATTCAATCTAACATATTCAATCAAGCATGTCTTTGTTATTTTGCTTAATAGAACATCCCGTCTTTGCACACAATAACTTCCTCTTTCCAACTATCAAGTAGCAAAGTTATAGGAGCTCACAGCAATGTTGATCTATTTTAAATTATACACACATACACACACACACACACATACACACACACACACACACACACACACATGCATGCATGCATGCAGTGTTGCTGGAGGTTGAATTCATGTCTTTCTACCTGCTAGACAAGTCCTCAATCAATGAGTTACAGCAGTTATTGCTGTATCTCACAGAAATATGGTGATGAAATGAAGTAGATGTATGTGTTATACTTCAAACAGTCTGCTAACTAGAATCAAAGTTCTCCCTATGATTCCTGGGTAAAATTCCTGATTTAATACTTCTATATTAATTTTGTATGAACATAAAGTATTTTAAGGATTTAGATGGACTGTTAAAAAACATTGTAGATGGTATAGTTAAATACAAACAATTATAACCTGGCCATTCAGTAGACTTCCAATTTTTATTTTTATCTTTAGCCCATTTCACCCATATGAGATGGTTCACGACTTTAAGTTCTGAGGACGTTTAAACTATACCTGACTACCAAATTATTTATGCACAAAATTCAGAATAAAACAGGAAAATACTACTATATATATTAATATATTAATACTAGTATACTATTCAATATTACATAAGATATTTTATTCAATGTTTAATGATATTCTGCATTTTATCTTTTTATACATAAAGTGAGATTTCATGATCTTATATGCATTCACACATACATTTAAAAAAATCTTTTGACTATTTCAATCAACTATAATAGCTATGATTGGCAGAGCTCTGAAATCCCTCACAAGCTTTGTCCTGAGCTAACAAGGTGGAGATTAAATTTGAGAACATGCATCTGATTTGAGAGACCTGTTCTTTCCTTTTGCTTTGAGCAGATGACAGATATATAGAATCACATTTTACAGATGTGACATTAGGAATGACAGCAGAAGAAAGGCTTCTAAATCCATCTTCCTAACAGGCTCACCTTTAGTTGAAAGTTCCCCTGCATCAGATTTCAGAAGCTTCATTATTACTCCTGGGTCATAGCAATGTTAATTCATTATCCTAGAATTCTCTTTACTAGCTTTATCCAAAGAAACCCACTTAATATTATGTACCCCACAATATTCTATAATTTAATGACTTCTGTCTGTTATAATTGGTGATTATACTCTTACTTACATTGTTGAAAATTAGGATGTAATATTCATTGTTTCAACTTCATGTGTCATTGATTTTGATTAAATTGAAGCTATTCACTTTATTACATTTTCCATATGCTTATAATTGAAATGAAATTGGCATTTAAATAGTCTTTTCTAGAACTAGGGAAGTTAGACTGCTGGAAAGGGCCTTTCAATGGAGAGAAGCTCCAAACAGGGACAAGAGGTGGCATTAATACATTTTCAACCTTAATGACAACTAGGTTTTTGGCAATTAATTCTTAATAAAATCATTTTGGGGGATGGGAGATGTTTCTCAGTGGAAAAGAGTACTTATTGTTTTCAGAGGCAACCTGGGTTTTATTCTAAGCACCCATATGTTGACTCACCTACCATCCATAGCTCCAATTACTGGGGATACCCATTTCTGACATCCATGCACACCAGCAATCACACTGCAACAGGTCTGAGCAAGTCACTCATGTACAGAAAGGTTTAAAAATTATAAAAATAAAAATTTAAAAATCTATCTCAATCACTTTATTACGACATAAATGATGATATTAATCTAAATTATTATGTTTATGACTATAAATATTATTTTCTGATACTTTTGTATTTTATCAATTATAAATATAGACTTTTTTCTAACAATCCTGTTTGGATGAAGGTTTAGGCTCTGTTGGTATAAGTAATGTACGTAAAAGGGTGTACATATCCCCACAAAGGATTTTTTAATGGCCAATATGGGATATTTTAGAGCTCTTTAATTTTTTTCCTATAAAACTTCTAACAAGTTTCCTTCTACAACAGCAAGGTGTACATCAGAGTCTCATGAAAACAAAATTTGGGCAATAACAACTGCTAAAACAGCTAATTTTGAACAAGTTTTAATTATTATGGTAATATGACATGACATTCATTTAGCAAAATTTTATAAAAAATGTAGCACCTCAAAGATTGTATTATCAGCAAGAAATGATGTTTAAAATCTGTTGGAAAGAAAATATCATATGTGATATACAGCTAAAATCAAGGTTGATAAGATATTACCTGTGAAATCAGGCAAGGCTGTTAGCAAAGTCAATGAACTTCTACTTCCTAAGAGACAGTTTGGAAAACAGAAAAGTTAGCTATGTTTATTGAATGTTGTTAACTAAATATAAAAAAAAGTTACAATCTATAGATAAGATTTTTAGTAGCAATCAGGGAATCAGAAATATAATTTTAAATGTAAAATCAATAAAAAACTAGAAATTATGGAATGATTCAACTATCTGAGAAAAATACTGGCAAAATTGTGAAAATAAAATTTGAGAATTTTGAAAGTCAAAGGATTCTTTTGATGATTCAATTAAAATAAAACAAAGATAGCTCTTACTGTTGTCATCTCTAGGAAGATTGAGGGCTGAATATGTTCAGGAATCATTAAATTATGTCAATTACCTCCTTAGAATGACTACATTTTAAATAAGTATCATGGTGACCCTGGTCTCCCAAAACTCCTGATTAGTTTTGAAAGTACCTCCTTTAGAAAAGATGTAATTATACACTGATCTCTGGCTCTTTGGTATTTATTTTTTCCTCAAGTCTGTTGCTAGTTTTGTGGTCTGGGAATGTTTTTATTCAAACATGATGACAAACCCTTTGAGTTTCAGCATTCATTCTATACCATAGGGAGAACTGCTTACAATCTGTGTAAGCATTATTAAGTAAATCCTTGCTGATTTTATGGATTCATTTTATGGTGTGGGTTTTGTTCATTTTGTTTTGGTTTTTTTTTTGTTTGTTTTAGTTTTGATTTTGTTTTTCATTTTTGATTATGTGTTTGTAGTTTAATTTAATATAATTTATTGTTTATTTTTATATGTTGTTTTTCTTCTTAAAACACTATTTATACAGCAAAGTCTGATGTAGACTGATACAGCTGAGGCTAGCCTTGAATATTTCATCCTCAAGACATGAACTCTTTGACTGTGTCTAGGAGTGGATTCCTTATATCCAGCAGTGAAACTATTTGTATGGATCTTCTTCCTACATCTCTTTTTGATGAAGTTAGAGGACAAGAGGCACCCTGATTACTTTAGGCTACTATTGACAGGAAAACTGTGATGACAGAGGTCATTCCAAGTCTCAATATGATAGAGTTCAATAGCACATCCTTCTAATTCTGCACTTGAAAAGATCAGCAGACAAAGATTAGTTTTGCTCTTTAGAATGTTTATGTCCAGACTGGGACACATGAGAGTCTACAACAACAACCTAAATCCTCAGTGGAGCTAGTGGAGATCCATGTGGCCCCATAACTAAGAACTCTACTTCACCTGCTGATGTTGGTGCACTCTATCAAGCTCCTACTTACTCTGGAACATTGTGAACTAGCTGGGAGGCGCTTTCACAGGAAACAAATCATGACAGGCATACTGGGACACAACTAGGATGATACCAAAACTGAAGTAGTTCATACGGAAAGGTCTATGCTCTGTTGGGGGATACTTCATCACAGATGCTTGGCCTCTCTGCTACAAAAGCTGTTTTCATTGTCCAGATGGTTTTTTCTTTTTTTTGAATACTATTTTATTTACATTTCAAATGTAATCCCCTTTCCCATCCATAAACCACCTATACCATTCCCCCCTTTTCATATGAAGGTATTCTCCTAAATTAATTATTCTGAATGAATACACTTGTATTTAAATTGCAAGTTTCAATTTTTCTTAAAGAATTTTACTGACAAAAAATAATACTGCAAAGAATTAAAATAGTAATACATAGTTTTAAATAAAAATTAAAAAAACAGCTCCTTGTTACATACACTAAGGAATTAATGATGCTTAAAAGCCCATATTTTTCAATTCATTAACAAAAAATTTTCCATATTTGTGATCTTCTTCAACATATGTATCAGTGTTTTGTTAGTTTAATTTAAAAGTTACTTACTTCATTTCCTAATTCACTTGTCAATTTTGTTTTGTACTCAGTGTGATTGTGATTGGTTCCATGAACAAAATATCTAGAAATAGTTAGTGAAATCTCAAAAACAATAAAGCTGGATAACCCAAAATACTTAATTTTAAGTCATTCACTTTGTCATAGCAGACAAAATATTGTTTTATGGGCATAAAACAAACATGTAGACATCTAGAATAGAATAAATTTCCTCAAAATAAATCAGTACATGTATGCACCACTGACATTGATTTCAGAACCAGGAATAAGGGTCTTCAACACATGGTTTGGTGAAAACAAGATATTCTCTACACAAGAATTGTGCTTTCTATTAATATTAAATTGACTGCTTTCTATTAATAAATGGAAATAGGCTAAAACTGGATGAAAGTCCCTAATGCAGGACCTAAAACTTTGAAATGACTAAGATAAAGAGTAAGTCAATCATCAAAAATTTTTTCTCAATAGTCACTATCATATATCATATACATGATCCCCAAAGTACAAAAAATAGTACACCCACACCCGCGGATCCCGGCACGCAGCAGCTCTCTGCTCCCAGACCCGGTGAGAGAGAGACCCAACCGCCTGGTCAGGTGGGCACTCCTGAGGCTGCAGAGCGGAAGAGGCCACCAACTCTGCTCACCCCTGCCCACATCCCTGGCCCAAGAGGAAACTGTATAAGGCCTCTGGGCTCCCGTGGGGAAGGGCCCAGGAGCGGCAGGACCCCTGTGCCTGAGACACCGCCGGAACCTGAAAGAAACAGACCGGATAAACAGTTCTCTGCACCCAAATCCCGTGGGAGGGAGAGCTAAACCTTCAGAGAGGCAGACAAGCCTGGGAAACCAGAAGTGACTGCTCCCTGCACACACATCTCGGACGCCAGAGGAAAAAGCCAAAGACCATCTGGAACCCTGGTGCACTGAAGTTCCCGGAAGGGGCGGCACAGGTCTTCCTGGTTGCTGCCGCTGCAGAGAGCCCGTGGGCAGCACCCCACGAGCGAACCTGAGCCTCGGGACCACAGGTAAGACCAAATTTTCTGCTGCAAGAAAGCTGCCTGGTGAACTCAAGACACAGGCCCACAGGAACAGCTGAAGAACTGTAGAGAGGAAAAACTACACGCCAGAAAGCAGAACACTCTGTCCCCATAACTGACTGAAAGAGAGGAAAACAGGTCTACAGCACTCCTGTCACACAGGCTTATAGGACAGTCTAGCCACTGTCAGAAATAGCAGAACAAAGTAACACTAGAGATAATCTGATGGCGAGAGGCAAGCGCAGGAACCCAAGCAACAGAAACCAAGACTACATGCCATCATCGGAGCCCAATTCTCCCACCAAAACAAACATGGAATATCCAAACACACCAGAAAAGCAAGATCTAGTTTCAAAATCATATCTGATCATGAAGCTGGAGGACTTCAAGAAAGACATGAACACACTTAGGGAAGCACAGGAAAACATTAATAAACAAGTAAAAGCCTACAGAGAGGAATCGCAAAAATCCCTGAAAGAATTCCAGGAAAACACAATCAAACAGTTGAAGGAATTAAAAATGGAAATAGAAGCAATCAAGAAAGAACACATGGAAACAACCCTGGATATAGAAAACCAAAAGAAGAGACAAGGAGCTGTAGATACAAGCTTCACCAACAGAATACAAGAGATGGAAGAGAGAATCTCAGGAGCAGAAGATTCCATAGAAATCATTGACTCAACTGTCAAAGATAATGTAAAGCAGAAAAAGCTACTGGTCCAAAACATACAGGAAATCCAGGACTCAATGAGAAGATCAAACCTAAGGATAATAGGTATAGAAGACAGTGAAGACTCCCAGCTCAAAGGACCAGTAAATATCTTCAACAAAATCATAGAAGAAAACTTCCCTAACCTAAAAAAAGAGATACCCATAGACATACAAGAAGCCTACAGAACTCCAAATAGATTGGACCAGAAAAGAAACACCTCCCGTCACATAATTGTCAAAACACCAAACGCACAAAATAAAGAAAGAATATTAAAAGCAGTAAGGGAAAAAGGTCAAGTAACATATAAAGGGAGACCTATCAGAATCACACCAGACTTCTCGCCAGAAACTATGAAGGCCAGAAGATCCTGGACTGATGTTATACAGACCCTAAGAGAACACAAATGCCAGCCAAGGTTACTGTATCCAGCAAAACTCTCAATTAACATTGATGGAGAAACCAAGATATTCCATGACAAAACCAAATTTACACAATATCTTTCTACAAATCCAGCACTACAAAGGATAATAAATGGTAAAGCCCAACATAAGGAGGCAAGCTATACCCTAGAAGAAGCAAGAAACTAATCGTCTTGGCAACAAAACAAAGAGAATGAAAGCACACAAACATAACCTCACATCCAAATATGAATATAAAGTTAAACAATAATCACTATTCCTTAATATCTCTCAATATCAATGGCCTCAACTCCCCAATAAAAAGACATAGATTAACAAACTGGATACGCAACGAGGACCCTGCATTCTGCTGCCTACCGGAAACACACCTCAGAGACAAAGACAGACACTACCTCAGAGTGAAAGGCTGGAAAACAACTTTCCAAGCAAATGGTCAGAAGAAGCAAGCTGGAGTAGCCATTCTAATATCAAATAAAATCAATTTCCAACTAAAAGTCATCAAAAAAGATAAGGAAGGACACTTCATATTCATCAAAGGAAAAATCCACCAAGATGAACTCTCAATCCTAAATATCTATGCCCCAAATACAAGGGCACCTACATACGTAAATGAAACCTTACTAAAGCTCAAAACACACATTGCACCTCACACAATAATAGTGGGAGACTTCAACACCCCACTCTCATCAATGGACAGATCATGGAAACAGAAATTAAACAGTGATGTCGACAGACTAAGAGAAGTCATGAGCCAAATGGACTTAACGGATATTTATAGAACATTCTATCCTAAAGCAAAAGGATATACCTTCTTCTCAGCTCCTCATGGTACTTTCTCCAAAATTGACCATATAATTGGTCAAAAAACAGGCCTCAACAGGTACAGAAAGATAGAGATAATCCCATGCATGCTATCGGACCACCACGGCCTAAAACTGGTCTTCAATAACAATAAGGGAAGAATGCCCACATATACGTGGAAATTGAACAATGCTCTACTCAATGATAACCTGGTCAAGGAAGAAATAAAGAAAGAAATTAAAAACTTTTTAGAATTTAATGAAAATGAAGATACAACATACCCAAACTTATGGGACACAATGAAAGCTTTGCTAAGAGGAAAACTCATAGCGCTGAGTGCCTGCAGAAAGAAACAGGAAAGAGCATATGTCAGCAGCTTGACAGCACACCTAAAAGCTCTAGAACAAAAAGAAGCAAATACACCCAGGAGGAGTAGAAGGCAAGAAATAATCAAACTCAGAGCTGAAATCAACCAAGTAGAAACAAAAAGGACCATAGAAAGAATCAACAGAACCAAAAGTTGGTTCTTTGAGAAAATCAACAAGATAGATAAACCCTTAGCCAGACTAACGAGAGGACACAGAGAGTGCATCCAAATTAACAAAATTAGAAATGAAAAGGGAGACATAACTACAGATTCAGAGGAAATTCAAAAAATCATCAGATCTTACTATAAAAACCTATATTCAAGTCCCACACCCGCAGATCCTGGCCCGCAACAGCTCTCTGCTCCCAGACCCGGTGAGAGAGAGACCCAACCGCCTGGTCAGGTGGGCACTCCTGAGGCTGCAGAGCGGAAGAGACCACCAACACTGCTCACCCCTGCCCACATCCCTGGCCCAAGAGGAAACTGTATAAGGCCTCTGGGCTCCCGTGGGGGAGGGCCCAGGAGCGGCAGGACCCCTGCCACAGACACCGCCGGACCCTTAAGGAAACAGACCGGATAAACAGTTCTCTGCACCCAAATCCCGTGGGAGGGAGAGCTAAACCTTCAGAGAGGCAGACAGGCCTGGGAAACCAGAAGAGACTGCTCCCTGCACACACATCTCGGACGCCAGAGGAAAAAGCCAAAGACCATCTGGAACCCTGGTGCACTGAAGCTCCCGGAAGGGGCGGCACAGGTCTTCCTGGTTGCTGCCGCTGCAGAGAGCCCCTGGGCAGCACCCCACGAGCGAACTTGAGCCTCGGGACCACAGGTAAGACCAAATTTTCTGCTGCAAGAAAGCTGCCTGGTGAGCTTGGGACACACGGAAGCAGAATTTCTCTAGAACCGGGCACGTTCTGTGTTTACCGGAAGTCCCACACCCGCGGATCCCGGCCCGCAACAGCTCTCTGCTCCCAGACCCGGTGAGAGAGAAACCCAACCGCCTGGTCAGGTGGGCACTCCTGAGGCTGCAGAGCGGAAGAGACCACCAACACTGCTCACCCCTGCCCACATCCCTGGCCCAAGAGGAAACTGTATAAGGCCTCTGGGCTCCCGTGGGGGAGGGCCCAGGAGCGGCAGGACCCCTGCCAGAGACACCGCCGGACCCTGAAGGAAACAGACCGGATAAACAGTTCTCTGCACCCAAATCCCGTGGGAGGGAGAGCTAAACCTTCAGAGAGGCAGACAGGCCTGGGAAACCAGAAGAGACTGCTCCCTGCACACACATCTCGGACGCCAGAGGAAAAAGCCAAAGACCATCTGGAACCCTGGTGCACTGAAGCTACCGGAAGGGGCGGCACAGGTCTTCCTGGTTGCTGCCGCTGCAGAGAGCCCCTGGGCAGCACCCCACGAGCGAACTTGAGCCTCGGGACCACAGGTAAGACCAAATTTTCTGCTGCAAGAAAGCTGCCTGGTGAGCTTGGGACACACGGAAGCAGAATTTCTCTAGAACCGGGCACGTTCTGTGTTTACCGGAAGTCCCACACCCGCGGATCCCGGCCTGCAGCAGCTCTCTGCTCCCAGACCCGGTGAGAGAGAGACCCAACCGCCTGGTCAGGTGGGCACTCCTGAGGCTGCAGAGCGGAAGAGACCACCAACACTGCTCACCCCTGCCCACATCCCTGGCCCAAGAGGAAACTGTATAAGGCCTCTGGGCTCCCGTGGGGGAGGGCCCAGGAGCGGCAGGACCCCTGCCAGAGACACCGCCGGACCCTGAAGGAAACAGACCGGATAAACAGTTCTCTGCACCCAAATCCCGTGGGAGGGAGAGCTAAACCTTCAGAGAGGCAGACAAGCCTGGGAAACCAGAAGAGACTGCTCCCTGCACACACATCTCGGACGCCAGAGGAAAAAGCCAAAGACCATCTGGAACCCTGGTGCACTGAAGCTCCCGGAAGGGGCGGCACAGGCCTTCCTGGTTGCTGCCGCTGCAGAGAGCCCCTGGGCAGCACCCCACGAGCAAACCTGAGCCTCGGGACCACAGGTAAGACCAAATTTTCTGCTGCAAGAAAGCTGCCTGGTGAACTCAAGTCACAGGCCCACAGGAACAGCTGAAGACCTGTAGAGAGGAAAAACTACACGCCCGAAAGCAGAACACTCTGTCCCCATAACTGACTGAAAGAGAGGAAAACAGGTCTACAGCACTCCTGACACACAGGCTTATAGGACAGTCTAGCCACTGTCAGAAATAGCAGAACAAAGTAACACTAGAGATAATCTGATGGCGAGAGGCAAGCGCAGGAACCCAAGCAACAGAAACCAAGACTACCTGCCATCATCGGAGCCCAATTCTCCCACCAAAACAAACATGGAATATCCAAACACACCAGAAAAGCAAGATCTAGTTTCAAAATCATATCTGATCATGATGCTGGAGGACTTCAGGAAAGACCTGAACACACTTAGGGAAGCACAGGAAAACATTAATAAACAAGTAAAAGCCTACAGAGAGGAATCGCAAAAATCCCTGAAAGAATTCCAAGAAAACACAATCAAACAGTTGAAGGAATTAAAAATGGAAATAGAAGCAATCAAGAAAGAACACATGGAAACAACCCTGGATATAGAAAACCAAAAGAAGAGACAAGGAGCTGTAGATACAAGCTTCACCAACAGAATACAAGAGATGGAAGAGAGAATCTCAGGAGCAGAAGATTCCATAGAAATCATTGACTCAACTGTCAAAGATAATGTAAAGCGGAAAAAGCTACTGGTCCAAAACATACAGGAAATCCAGGACTCAATTAGAAGATCAAACCTAAGGATAATAGGTATAGAAGAGAGTGAAGACTCCCAGCTCAAAGGACCAGTAAATATCTTCAACAAAATCATAGAAGAAAACTTCCCTAACCGAAAAAAAGAGATACCCATAGACATACAGGAAGCCTACAGAACTCCAAATAGATTGGACCAGAAAAGAAACACCTCCCGTCACATAATTGTCAAAACACCAAAGGCACAAAATAAAAAAAGAATATTAAAAGCAGTAAGGGAAAAAGGTCAAGTAACATATAAAGGAAGACCTATCAGAATCACACCAGACTTCTCGCCAGAACCTATGAAGGCCAGAAGATCCTGGACTGATGTTATACAGACCCTAAGAGAACACAAATGCCAGCCCAGATTACTGTATCCAGCAAAACTCTCAATTAACATTGATGGAGAAACCAAGATATTCCATGACAAAACCAAATTTACACAATATCTTTCTACAAATCCAGCACTACAAAGGATAATAAATGGTAAAGCCCAACATAAGGAGGCAAGCTATACCCTAGAAGAAGCAAGAAACTAATCGTCTTGGCAACAAAACAAAGAGAATGAAAGCACACAAACATAACCTCACATCCAAATATGAATATAAAGTTAAACAATAATCACTATTCCTTAATATCTCTCAATATCAATGGCCTCAACTCCCCAATAAAAAGACATAGATTAACAAACTGGATATGCAACGAGGACCCTGCATTCTGCTGCCTACAGGAAACACACCTCAGAGACAAAGACAGACACTACCTCAGAGTGAAAGGCTGGAAAACAACTTTCCAAGCAAATGGTCAGAAGAAGCAAGCTGGAGTAGCCATTCTAATATCAAATAAAATCAATTTCCAACTAAAAGTCATCAAAAAAGATAAGGAAGGACACTTCATATTCATCAAAGGAAAAATCAACCAAGATGAACTCTCAATCCTAAATATCTATGCCCCAAATACAAGGGCACCTACATACGTAAATGAAACCTTACTAAAGCTCAAAACACACATTGCACCTCACACAATAATAGTGGGAGATTTCAACACCCCACTCTCATCAATGGACAGATCATGGAAACAGAAATTAAACAGTGATGTAGACAGACTAAGAGAAGTCATGAGCCAAATGGACTTAACGGATATTTATAGAACATTCTATCCTAAAGCAAAAGGATATACCTTCTTCTCAGCTCCTCATGGTACTTTCTCCAAAATTGACCATATAATTGGTCAAAAAACGGGCCTCAACAGGTACAGAAAGATAGAAATAATCCCATGAGTGCTATCGGACCACCACGGCCTAAAACTAGTCTTCAATAACAATAAGGGAAGAATGCCCACATATACGTGGAAATTGAACAATGCTCTACTCAATGATAACCTGGTCAAGGAAGAAATAAAGAAAGAAATTAAAAACTTTTTAGAATTTAATGAAAATGAAGATACAACATACTCAAACTTATGGGACACAATGAAAGCTTTGCTAAGAGGAAAACTCATAGCGCTGAGTGCCTGCAGAAAGAAACAGGAAAGAGCATATGTCAGCAGCTTGACAGCACACCTAAAAGCTCTAGAACAAAAAGAAGCAAATACACCCAGGAGGAGTAGAAGGCAGGAAATAATCAAACTCAGAGCTGAAATCAACCAAGTAGAAACAAAAAGGACCATAGAAAGAATCAACAGAACCAAAAGTTGGTTCTTTGAGAAAATCAACAAGATAGATAAACCCTTAGCCAGACTAACGAGAGGACACAGAGAGTGTGTCCAAATTAACAAAATCAGAAATGAAAAGGGAGACATAACTACAGATTCGGAGGAAATTCAAAAAATCATCAGATCTTACTATAAAAACCTATATTCAACAAAATTTGAAAATCTTCAGGAAATGGACAATTTCCTAGACAGACACCAGGTATTGAAGTTAAATCAGGAACAGATAAACCAGTTAAACAACCCCATAACTCCTAAGGAAATAGAAGCAGTCATTAAAGGTCTCCCAACCAAAAAGAGCCCAGGTCCAGACAGGTTTAGTGCAGAATTCTATCAAACCTTCATAGAAGACCTCATACCAATATTATCCAAACTATTCCACGAAATTGAAACAGATGGAGCCCTACCGAATTCCTTCTACGAAGCCACAATTACTCTTATACCTAAACCACACAAAGACACAACAAAGAAAGAGAACTTCAGACCAATTTCCCTTATGAATATCGACGCAAAAATACTCAATAAAATTCTGGCAAACCGAATTCAAGAGCACATCAAAACAATCATCCACCATGATCAAGTAGGCTTCATCCCAGGCATGCAGGGATGGTTTAATATACGGAAAACCATCAACGTGATCCATTATATAAACAAACTGAAAGAACAGAACCACATGATCATTTCATTAGATGCTGAGAAAGCATTTGACAAAATTCAACACCCCTTCATGATAAAAGTCCTGGAAAGAATAGGAATTCAAGGCCCATACCTAAACACAGTAAAAGCCATATACAGCAAACCAGTTGCTAACATTAAACTAAATGGAGAGAAACTTGAAGCAATCCCACTAAAATCAGGGACTAGACAAGGCTGCCCACTCTCTCCCTACTTATTCAATATAGTTCTTGAAGTTCTAGCCAGAGCAATCAGACAACAAAAGGAGATCAAAGGGATACAGATCGGAAAAGAAGAGGTCAAAATATCACTATTTGCAGATGACATGATAGTATATTTAAGTGATCCCAAAAGTTCCACCAGAGAACTACTAAAGCTGATAAACAACTTCAGCAAAGTGGCTGGGTATAAAATTAACTCAAATAAATCAGTTGCCTTCCTCTATACAAAAGAGAAACAAGCCGAGAAAGAAATTAGGGAAACGACACCCTTCATAATAGACCCAAATAATATAAAGTACCTCGGTGTGACTTTAACCAAGCAAGTAAAAGATCTGTACAATAAGAACTTCAAGACACTGAGGAAAGAAATTGAAGAAGACCTCAGAAGATGGAAAGATCTCCCATGCTCATGGATTGGCAGGATTAATATGGTAAAAATGGCCATTTTACCAAAAGCAATCTACAGATTCAATGCAATCCCCATCAAAATACCAATCCAATTCTTCAAAGAGTTAGACAGAACAATTTGCAAATTCATCTGGAATAACAAAAAACCCAGGATAGCTAAAGCTATCCTCAACAATAAAAGGACTTCAGGGGGAATCACTATCCCTGAACTCAAGCAGTATTACAGAGCAATAGTGATAACAACTGCATGGTATTGGTACAGAGACAGACAGATAGACCAATGGAATAGAACTGAAGACCCAGAAATGAACCCACACACCTATGGTCACTTGATTTTTGACAAAGGAGCCAAAACCATCCAATGGAAAAAAGATAGCATTTTCAGCAAATGGTGCTGGTTCAACTGGAGGGCAACATGTAGAAGAATGCAGATCGATCCATCCTTATCACCCTGTACAAAGCTTAAGTCCAAGTGGATCAAGGACCTCCACATCAAACCAGACACACTCAAACTAATAGAAGAAAAACTAGGGAAGCATCTGGAACACATGGGCACTGGAAAAAATTTCCTGAACAAAACACCAATGGCTTATGCTCTAAGATCAAGAATCGACAAATGGGATCTCATAAAACTGCAAAGCTTCTCTAAGGCAAAGGACACGGTGGTTAGGACAAAACGGCAACCAACAGATTGGGAAAAGATCTTTACCAATCCTACAACAGATAGAGGCCTTATTTCCAAAATATACAAAGAACTCAAGAAGTTAGACCGCAGGGAAACAAATAACCCTATTAAAAAATGGGGTTCAGAGCTAAACAAAGAATTCACAGCTGAGGAATGCCGAATGGCTGAGAAACACCTAAAGAAATGTTCAACATCTTTAGTCATAAGGGAAATGCAAATCAAAACAACCCTGAGATTTCACCTCACACCAGTGAGAATGGCTAAGATCAAAAACTCAGGTGACAGCAGATGCTGGCGAGGATGTGGAGAAAGAGGAACACTCCTCCATTGTTGGTGGGATTGCAGACTGGTAAAACCATTCTGGAAATCAGTCTGGAGGTTCCTCAGAAAATTGGACATTGAACTGCCTGAGGATCCAGCTATACCTCTCTTGGGCATATACCCAAAAGATGCCTCAACATATAAAAGAGACACGTGCTCCACTATGTTCATCGCAGCCTTATTTATAATAGCCAGAAGCTGGAAAGAACCCAGATGCCCTTCAACAGAGGAATGGATACAGAAAATGTGGTACATCTACACAATGGAATATTACTCAGCTATCAAAAACAACGAGTTTATGAAATTCGTAGGCAAATGTTTGGAACTGGAAAATATCATGCTGAGTGAGCTAACCCAATCACAGAAAGACATACATGGTATGCACTCATTGATAAGTGGCTATTAGCCCAAATGCTTGAATTACCCTAGATCCCTAGAACAAACGAAACTCAAGACGGATGATCAAAATGTGAATGCTTCACTCCTTCTTTAAATGAGGAAAAAGAATACCCTTGGCAGGGAAGCGAGAGGCAAAGATTAAAACAGAGACTGAAGGAACACCCATTCAGAGCCTGCCCCACATGTGGCCCATACATATACAGCCACCCAATTAGACAAGATGGATGAAGCAAAGAAGTGCAGACCGACAGGAGCTGGATGTAGATCGCTCCTGAGAGACACAGCCAGAATACAGCAAATATAGAGGCGAATGCCAGCAGCAAACCACTGAACTGAGAATAGGTCCCCTATTGAAGGAATCAGAGAAAGAACTGGAAGAGCTTGAAGGGGCTCGAGACCCCAAAAGTACAACAATGCCAAGCAACCAGAGCTTCCAGTGACTAAGCCACTACCTAAAGACTATACATGGACTGACCCTGGACTCTGACCCCATAGGTAGCAATGAATATCCTAGTAAGAGCACCAGTGGAAGGGGAAGCCCTGGGTCCTGCTAAGACTGAACCCCCAGTGAACAAGTCTATGGGGGGAGGGCGGCAATGGGGGGAGGGTTGGGAGGGGAACACCCATAAGGAAGGGGAGGGGGGAGGGGGATGTTTGCCCGGAAACCGGGAAAGGGAATAACACTCGAAATGTATATAAGAAATACTCAAGTTAATAAAAAAAAAATAAGAAATAACAAACTTAATAAAGATGGAGAAAAGGAAAAAAAAACCTATATTCAACAAAATTTGAAAATCTTCAGGAAATGGACAATTTCCTAGACAGATACCAGGTATCGAAGTTAAATCAGGAACAGATAAACCAGTTAAACAACCCCATAACTCCTAAGGAAATAGAAGCAGTCATTAAAGGTCTTCCAACCAAAAAGAGCCCAGGTCCAGACGGGTTTAGTGCAGAATTCAATCAAACCTTCATAGAAGACCTCATACCAATATTATCCAAACTATTCCACAAAATTGAAACAGATGGAGCACTACCGAATTCCTTCTACGAAGCCACAAGTACTCTTATACCTAAACCACACAAAGACACAACAAAGAAAGAGAACTTCAGACCAATTTCCCTTATGAATATCGACGCAAAAATACTCAATAAAATTCTGGCAAACCGAATTCAAGAGCACATCAAAACAATCATCCACCATGATCAAGTAGGCTTCATCACAGGCATGCAGGGATGGTTTAATATACGGAAAACCATCAACGTGATCCATCATATAAACAAACTGAAAGAACAAAACCACATGATCATTTCATTAGATGCTGAGAAAGCATTTGACAAAATTCAACACCCCTTCATGATAAAAGTCCTGGAAAGAATAGGAATTCAAGGCCCATACCTAAACATAGTAAAAGCCATATACAGCAAACCAGTTGCTAACATTAAACTAAATGGAGAGAAACTCGAAGCAATCCCACTAAAATCAGGGACTAGACAAGGCTGCCCACTCTCTCCCTACTTATTCAATATAGTTCTTGAAGTTCTAGCCAGAGCAATCAGACAACAAAAGGAGATCAAGGGGATACAGATCGGAAAAGAAGAAGTCAAAATATCACTATTTGCAGATGACATGATAGTATATTTAAGTGATCCCAAAAGTTCCACCAGAGAACTACTAAAGCTGATAAACAACTTCAGCAAAGTGGCTGGGTATAAAATTAACTCAAATAAATCAGTTGCCTTCCTCTATACAAAAGAGAAACAAGCCGAGAAAGAAATTAGGGAAATGACACCCTTCATAATAGACCCAAATAATATAAAGTACCTCGGTGTGACTTTAACCAAGCAAGTAAAAGATCTGTACAATAAGAACTTCAAGACACTGAGGAAAGAAATTGAAGAAGACCTCAGAAGATGGAAAGATCTCCCATGCTCATGGATTGGCAGGATTAATATAGTAAAAATGGCCATTTTACCAAAAGCAATCTACAGATTCAATGCAATCCCCATCAAAATACCAATCCAATTCTTCAAAGAGTTAGACAGAACAATTTGCAAATTCATCTGGAATAACAAAAAACCCAGGATAGCTAAAGCTATCCTCAACAATAAAAGGACTTCAGGGGGAATCACTATCCCTGAACTCAAGCAGTATTACAGAGCAATAGTGATAAAAACTGCATGGTATTGGTACAGAGACAGACAGATAGACCAATGGAATAGAATTGAAGACCCAGAAATGAACCCACACACCTATGGTCACTTGATTTTTGACAAAGGAGCCAAAACCATCCAATGGAAAAAAGATAGCATTTTCAGCAAATGGTGCTGGTTCAACTGGAGGGCAACATGTAGAAGAATGCAGATCGATCCATCCTTATCACCCTGTACAAAGCTTAAGTCCAAGTGGATCAAGGACCTCCACATCAAACCAGACACACTCAAACTAATAGAAGAAAAACTAGGGAAGCATCTGGAACACATGGGCACTGGAAAAAATTTCCTGAACAAAACACCAATGGCTTATGCTCTAAGATCAAGAATCGACAAATGGGATCTCATAAAACTGCAAAGCTTCTCTAAGGCAAAGGACACGGTGGTTAGGACAAAACGGCAACCAACAGATTGGGAAAAGATCTTTACCAATCCTACAACAGATAGAGGCCTTATATCCAAAATATACAAAGAACTCAAGAAGTTAGACCGCAGGGAAACAAATAACCCTATTAAAAAATGGGGTTCAGAGCTAAACAAAGAATTCACAGCTGAGGAATGCCGAATGGCTGAGAAACACCTAAAGAAATGTTCAACATCTTTAGTCATAAGGGAAATGCAAATCAAAACAACCCTGAGATTTTACCTCACACCAGTGAGAATGGCTAAGATCAAAAACTCAGGTGACAGCAGATGTTGGCGAGGATGTGGAGAAAGAGGAACACTCCTCCATTGTTGGTGGGATTGCAGACTGGTAAAACCATTCTGGAAATCAGTCTGGAGGTTCCTCAGAAAATTGGACATTGAACTGCCTGAGGATCCAGCTATACCTCTCTTGGGCATATACCCAAAAGATGCCTCAACATATAAAAGAGACACGTGCTCCACTATGTTCATCGCAGCCTTATTTATAATAGCCAGAAGCTGGAAAGAACCCAGATGCCCTTTAACAGAGGAATGGATACAGAAAATGTGGTACATCTACACAATGGAATATTACTCAGCTATCAAAAACAACGAGTCTATGAAATTCGTAGGCAAATGGTTGGAACTGGAAAATATCTTCCTGAGTGAGCTAACCCAATCACAGAAAGACATACATTGTATGCACTCATTGATAAGTGGCTATTATCCCAAATGCTTGAATTACCCTAGATCCCTAGAACAAACGAAACTCAAGACGGATGATCAAAATGTGAATGCTTCACTCCTTCTTTAAATGAGGAAAAAGAATACCCTTGGCTGGGAAGGGAGAGGCAAAGATTAAAACAGAGACTGAAGGAACACCCATTCAGAGCCTGCCCCACAGGTGGCCCATACATATACAGCCACCCAATTGGACATGATGGATGAAGCAAAGAAGTGCAGACCGACAGGAGCCGGATGTAGATCGCTCCTGAGAGACACAGCCAGAATACAGCAAATACAGAGGCGAATGCCAGCAGCAAACCACTGAGCTGAGAATAGGTCCCCCGTTGAAGGAATCAGAGAAAGAACTGGAAGAGCTTGAAGGGGCTCGAGCCCCCAAAAGTACAACAATGTCAAGCAACCAGAGCTTCCAGGGACTAAGCCACTACCTAAAGACTATATATGGACTGACCCTGGACTCTGACCCCATAGGTAGCAATGAATATCCTAGTAAGAGCACCAGTGCAAGGGGAAGCCCTGGGTCCTGCTAAGACTGAACCCCCAGTGAACTAGACTATGGGGGGAGGGCGGCAATGGGGGGAGGGTTGGGAGGGGAACACCCATAAGGAAGGGGAGGGGGGAGGGGGATTTTGCCCGGAAACCGGGAAAGGGAATAACACTTGAAATGTATATAAGAAATACTCAAGTTAATAAAAAAAATAGTACAATAAAATGAAAACAAAAAGGAGAAAAAGTAAAGAAAATTGAAAGTAGACATGGCAAACACTGAACTTAAAATCTGTCCTATAAAAAAGGAATTGGTGAAGCAAAGTGAAAACATAGAAAATGGAAGAAAAAATTCCAAGTAGTTATATAACTAACAAGTAATGACTAGAGTGCACAAGGATATCAAAACCCAAAACAAAAGTAATTCAAAAATCACTAGATCCTTCCAAGACTTTACAATGAAGGAGTGTTGAATTTGGTCAAATGCTTTCACAGCATCTAATGAGGTCATCAAATGGTTCTTTTCTTTGAGTTTGTTTAAATAAAACTTTATGTTGATGGATTTACATATATTGAACCATCCCTGCATCATCCCTGGGATGAAGCCTACTTGATCATGGTGGATGATCCTTTTGATGTGTTCTTGGATTCAGTTTGCAAGAATTTTCTAGAGTATTTTTGCATCAATATACACGAGGGAAATTGATCTGAAGTTCTCTTTCTTTGGGTTTTAGTGCAGTGTAGGTAGAGGCATAATAGTGGCTTCATTAAATGAATTGGGCAGTGTTCCTGACATTTCTATTTTGTGTAATAGTATGAAGAGTATTTGTATTAGGTCTTTCTTCTACGTAGGTCTAATGGAATTGTGTACTGAATCCAGAGCTAAACAAAGAATTCACAGCTGAGGAATGCCAAGTGACTGAAAAGCACTCAAAGAAATGTTCAAAATCTTTAGTCTTAGGGAAATGCAAATCTAAACAACCCTGAGATTCCACCTCACAAAAGTCAGAATGGTAAGATTAAAAACTCCAGTGACAGCAGGTACTGGCAAGGATGTGGAGAAAGAGGAACACTCCTCCATTGTTGGAGGGATTGCAGACTGGTACAACCATTCTGGAAATCAGTCTGGATGTGCCTCAGAAAATTGGACATTGCACTAGCTGAGGACCCAGTTATACCTCTATTTGGCATATACCCATGATGCTCCAACAAATAACAAAGACATATGCTCAACTATGTTCATAGCAGCCTTATTTATAATAGCCAGAAGCTGGAAAAAACCCAGATGCCCTTCAACAGAGGAATGGATCAGAAAATGTGGTACATCTACAGAATGGAATACTACTCAGCTATCAAAAACAATGACTTTATGAAATTCATAGGAAAATGGATGGAACTAGAAAATATCATGCTGTGTGAGGTAACCCAGTCACAGAAAAACACACATGGTATGCACTCAGTGATAAGTGGCTATTAGCCCAAATGCTCGAATTACTCTAGATGCACAGAACACATGAAACTCAAGAAGGATGACCAAACTGTGGATGCTTCACTCCTTCTTTTAAAGGAGAAGAAGAATACCCTTGGCAGGGAATACAGAGGCAAAGTTTAGAACAGACGCTGAAGGAACACCCATTCAGAGCCTGCCCCACTTGTGGCACATACCCATACAAGATAGATACCAAACTAGATAAGGTGGATGAAGCAAAGAAGTGCAGGCTGGATGTAGATCTCTCCTGAGAGACACAGCCAGAATATGACAAATACATAGGCAAATGCCAGCCGCAAATCAGTGAACTGAGAATGGGACCCCCGTTGAAGGAACCAAAGAAAGGGCTGAAAGAGCTTGAAGGGGCTCGAGATCCCATATGAACAACAATGCCAAGCAACCAGAGCTTCCAGGGACTAAGCCACTACCTAAAGACTATACATGGACTGACCCTGGACTCTGACCTCATAGGTAGCAATGAATATCCTAGTAAGAGCACCAGTGGAAGGGGAAGCCCTGGGTCCTGCTAAGACTGAACCCCCAGTGAACGTGATTGTTGAGGGGAGGGCGGTAATGGAAGAGAATGGGGAGGAGAACACCCATATAGAAGGGGAGTGGGAGGTGTTAGGGGAATGATGGCCTGGAAACCGGGAAAGGGAATAACATTTGAAATATAAATAAGACATACTCAATTCAATAAAGATGGAAAATAAAAGAATCTAGTGATATGATCATGTGACTGCTTTTACAATTTGTTAATATGGTGGATTACATTGATTGATTTTGGTATACCTTCCTGCATCCATGGGATAAACCCTACTTGATCATGGTGGGTGATGTTTTTGATGGGTCTATTTTCAATTTGTTTTTTATTCAACGCTTTTTAATTAATGTGAATAAGATGGATTGATTCTGAAAGTCTCTTTCTTTATTGAGACTTTGTGTTATTTATGTACTAGGGTGATTGTGTTCTCACCGAATGAGTTTTACAATGTTACTTCTGTTTCTTTGTTGTTGTTGTTGTTGTTTTTTTGTTTTTGTTTTTTTTTTTTTTTTTTTTTTTTTTTTTTTTTTTTTTTTTGTGGAATCCTTTGAGGAGTATTGGTATAAGTTCTCCTTGAACGAGTGGTAGAATTCAGTGATAAAGCCATCTGGCCCTGAGTGGTTTGGTTGTTGTTGTTTGTTGTTGTTGTTGTTGTTGTTGTTGTTGTGTGAGACTTTTGTTGATTGCTTCTTTGTCATTTGCATATATAGGACTGTTTAATAGTTTATTTGATCTTGATTTAACTTGGATAATTGGTATCAATCATCTAGAAAGCTATCCATTACACATAGGTTCTCCAATTTTGTGGAGTACAGCCTTTCAAAATAAGACCTAATGATTTTTTAATTTCTTCAGTTTTTCTTGCTATATCACCCTTTTCATTTGAGAAAGTTCATAGCACTGAGTGTCTTCATAAGGAAGTTGGAGAGATCTCATACTAGTCATGTAACAGCACAGTGAAAGCTCTAAAGCAAAACAAAAAAAAAAACAAAAAAAAAAAAACAAAAAAAAAACCCAAACATTGTTCTTTGAGAAAAACCAACAAGATAAGCAAACCCTTAGCCAAACTAATTAAAAGGCAGAGAGACACTGTCACAAATACTAAGCTATGGGATTATCCTTTGGGTCTTTGAATGGATTAATGAATAATTAACAACAACAACAATAACACACATACACAGACTGAGAGAGAGCAATATTATTTGGACATAAAATAGAATAGAATGTCACCTGTAGAAAAGAATGAGTGGAATTGAAAGGCTATTGCTAAAATTCTCACACACGGAAATGCTAATAAGCTCTGCTTTTAATATAGAAGAGCTAAAAAATGTCACCCTAAATATCGAGTATGGAGTAATCATCAACAGAGGTTTACAGGAAAGGTAAGGGTAAAGAAAGAAAGGCTAAATGTTAATATTACGCAAAGTAAGCATGTGTTAAAGTATTACATTGAGTCCACTACTGTGTACAGTTACTATATGCTAATAAAATACAAACTAAAAATCAGTTTATAAGCTGAGAACATGACTGTGATTCACATAAAATGCTAAGAAAGATTAATAATCATAAAAGAATCATAGGATGTCAGCTGTGTAGAAAATTATATTTAATATTAAATATTAGAGAATAATTATGTACAACAAAGAAAAGTAATAACTCCTTTATTTAGGTTAGTTAATCAACAAACTCCACTGGTAAAGATGCCATGTTATCAGTAAAAAAATTTCTCAATAATACTGAAATTTAAATATTAAGATTTTGGTACAAAAGGTTGACTGAAATATGTTGATAGCAATGTATTTTGATATTTGAGTTTATTTCTGGAAAGAAAAGTTCTTTTATACAAAATGCAATGATATCAACCAATTCTGGCTGCCTGTTATTCATTTCATGAAAACTTTTCTCCTATTATTAGAACAGACAAAAAATAGTGGAGGAAGGGAAAGAGAAAGTGAGAGAAAGAGAGAGAGAGAGAGAGAGAGAGAGAGAGAGAGAGAGAGAGAGAATATGAGAGAAAGAGGGAGAGAATGAATCTTGATTCTAAATTTAGCAGCTTTAATGGGCTATTGGTATAAGGGTTTTTCACAATAAGATAAATAACATGGGAAAAGTATTTTTAATAAAACAAGACCTGTTTATAGGACAAAATTTGATAATATCTGAAAATATAAGAAATACAACAGATATGTTGTTATGCATAGAAATACTTTAGTTTAGAGAGGAAAACACTTTTAAAATAATATAATTAAGCCAAACATATTGTGGGTGAACTTTTAAGAATGCATTATTGGGCATGTGGCAGATACAGGAAATAAATCTTTAAAATCCTTATAGAGTGTGGCAAAAAATGTGACAATTGCTCAAAATGAATCTGATGGTGTTGTGATGTACAAAAGCAAGAGAAAATATGATCAGTACATGTTTCTAACTGTGTAGCCTAAAGAATCATTCGATTTCATACAAGTAAGACTATTGCTACAAACCAAAGAATAACAAGACTTCTCAAGAGAGAAGTCAGGATGCTGAAATGAGAGAAACCTAAGATTGTCTGGTATGTCCTTGGGCAGATATACTATGAAAGGAAGAACAGATTCTCATATCTGTGATCTTCAGAACCAAATTTGTTCCTATCATTTCATTTTGCTTCTGAGCTATCAAAAACACAGGAGGGTACAAGCACCTGTTACACTGCAGGTGCATAACACTTTCAAATAAATATACATCTAGAACCATATAGTAATTCTTTTAGAAAACATGCCCTTCAGTAAAAGCTACAGAATTATTTATTGGAATTCATAGATCCTGCATGTAGGGAGCAATGAACAATGCATCATAACAAAATGGATAAAATTACTGACATGGTGTGTTTTTAGTCCAACTTGTCTATGGGGTTGGATGTATATTAAAAAATCCAAACCAAACTAAACTAAAACAAATATTACCAAGCTGTGACAAATTTGACAAGGAACTGTTCTCATTACAGCTCTATCTATTTCAAATATTCCATACCATTATCAGTTTTATTTTTACATATGTTTTTCTTTGACTGGGAAACAACAGAGACTTGCAGTGTTCAAATCAAATATTAAGTTGTAAGTAAAATATTACCAATATTACTAATATAATCTCTGCAGATGATGAAATATTTAGAAGTTGTGGCTCTTCTATGTACCATATTGCACTCATTTACTGACGTTCTCTACCTCTTTCCTTCCTTCCACAAGCTATGAAAACCTGCTTTGGACTTTCAATATTTTTATAATAGCAAAAATTTCATATTGCACTTATGAGTGAAATCATAATGAGAAAAATCACCATTGCCAAAATATATCCACCCTCTTTCATTGCCCAGAATCACTGGAATCTGTTTCTATATATGCTCAAAGTCATTTCTAGGATATCCTTGTAACATATAATTCTATTACACCTGATTTTATAAGTATGTTTCAGTAAGTTCTGATCTGTAAATCTTCTTTAGAAGGTCGTATAGAAATCTATGATCTGTGAGTGAATTCAGACATATATTAAAAGAAAAAGATTATCTTTTGTGCATATATCAATGAAAGAATATTTTAAACTATAGGGTTTATAATTTATACAGATATTTCTACTATTTTGTTTACAGTACTTATGAATTATGTGAAGTGTTGCTTTGAAGAAAGAATATGCTTGTAACAAACATCTTTAGTTTAAAATCATTATGCTTTTTATTGCTTTAGCTAATCTGAAAGATAAATGAAAGTTTGAGTTTTCTGAATTTTTACTGAGAAAGGAGCTAATTTTCAAACTCATAATACATAACCTGCATACAATGTTTGTTTACTTAATATTTCTGGGGGAAACCCTGCATATTTTTCTTTTTCAATGAATGAAAATTATTGTAGAATTGTTTTAGTTTCAAAGTAAGGTGTAAAGGTAGTATTATCTTCATCTTTCACACACACATAAACCACTACCTTTATCTCACCTCACAGATATAAACACCCTATAGTCACAGAACGCATGTTAAATTCCACATTTCATCTGGAAATATTGCATTGGTTCAGATTTCTTTCTTACTCCTAGGCAATCGGAACAAAAAAATTGATAACATATATCCTCTACCATAAGGACATAGCAGTTAGTATCACTGTGTTAGAGAAGACTTCCTTTGTCACTCACATTTGCTAATTCATATTTTCTATTATCTTTGTTCTTACTAATACAAATTAACATATCGATGACATTTTACAAATACCTAGCATTTAGAGATCAGTTTGTTTGAATTAGTACTATTCTTTTTACATATATATTTTTCCTATCCTTACAACTTTGTTTCAGAGTAAATTCCCACCAGAATTTGTATACACTGTTGTGCACACATTCATCTACAGTTAGCATTGCAATTGATTCCAGATTTGGGACATTTAAATAAATATAACACAAACATCAACACTTGCATTTTTCTGTGGATTTTCATTATTAAATCATTAGAACAAATACCATGAATTGCAATGGATTAATTATAAAATTACATTTAAATTTATATTAGAAAATTTCACGGTGTCTTCTAAAATGGCAGCCTTATTTTGTGTTCTGATAATCAGTGATAGGATTTCCCTGTTGTGAATCCTCACTGATACTCCATTGCATTAATATTATGAACAATGGTAATTCTAATATGTACTTTCTCACATACTACCACTTTTTTTATTATCAATTCTCCGGTGACACACTATGATTAACCTGAATTTTCCAGCACTTCCATATCCAATATCTTACTTTTCTTAATGTTGAGACTAAAATAGCATGAAACAATTCACAAAGAACCATGTTTATGTGACTCATAATTCCAGGGGGCTTAGTATACTAGTGGCCTAGGGAGAAAGTATAGTGAATGAGAAACTATCCACAATGAAGTGGGACATTTGAAGTGGGACTTTATATCTGAATGCTTCCTAAAACAGAGACTAAACCAGAAGCAGGAAAAGGCAAGTATCTTCAATACCCTACCTGTAGTATCCTCTTTTCACAAGTAGTTCTAAAGCCTTTCAAAAGAATTCTACTGGTTGAAGACCATGTGCTCAAAATTGAAGTTGTAGGAAAAATTGCATGCAAATGGTTTAACATTTGCCAACTATAGACTTGATTCAATATTGCATGTTAAAAATCTATGTTCCATTTTTGGAAGTTACTTATTATCGAGGATGTGTGTCTGATTTGCAAATTCCTTTTCCTCATATCTGTGCTTATCTAGTATATTAATTGTCACTTTCAGGTGTGTAAGTTTGATGATGTATATATAGCATCTTTAACACATACAAGGTCATCTAGATTTTTCTCTGGTTATACTTTTGTTTTACACCTAATGGTGAAGGATATAAACAGCTTAACTCAACTCTGTTGAATTGTGTAAGATCTATGCTTGTGTTCGTACATGTTTGTCTGCCCAATGAATCTGAAAAGATTGTTTTCTTTCCTCTTCCTTCATTTACTTGTATCAGTGACTTTTGTACTTGGGTCCATTTATGTTTTAATTTGTTTCTAACATGGTTTTTATCTTTCTTTGTTTTCAGTAACATGATTTTGTGAATAATATAGCCTCAAATTAAATCTTGAAGATGAATGATCTCAGTCCAAGGACTATCATTCATGCAGTAGTACCTTTATTAAAGATCTGTTTGCTTTTCTGTATAAGTTTAAGGATAAAATTTTATAACCAGATACAATTTTTCAGAGATATTACTGCAAATGTATTGAGTATGAGTACAGAGAACATGGAATTTTGATTATGTTGCCTTCATACCCTTCATATACCATACATTTACTTTTGTGTACTATTTCAGTCCCTTCATCAGGATTTTACCACTACCATTATTTGGTGTTTCTATATAAATTGTTACATTTATAGTGATAATTTTTGTGTTTTGTGGATCTAATATAAATGGCATACTCCATTTATTTCAAATTTTACTTGTACACTAGCGTTACAGAAAATATTGGTTGGCTTTTTTTACAACCCATGTAATATTTCTTTTAAATGTGATGCATATATAAAAATGTTTGTGCATACACGTATGTCCATCTTTTTCCCTTTTTCCCTCTTTCCAGCTGTTCTCCCCAGGGTTCTTCCCTACTTCTCAACTTCATGTGTGCTTCTGATTAAATCTGTAGATGTAGATCCCATGAAATTAGCAAGGAAGACTGCTGAGTGAAAAACCAAGAAAGCCCTAAAATATTGTGCTGTTGACTACTCATGTACATATTATTAAGGGTTTGCTGAGTATATAAGGACTGTCTTGGTGTCAAATTATTCTTCACATGTTAACTGTGATCTCTATCTTCTCAAATGTTATATAAAAGAAAAAATATATGTTATCAATTATTTTATTTATTTACATTTCAAATATTTCCCTATTTCCTGGTTTCTCATCTATAAAGCTCCCATCCCAATGCCCTCCACTTTGCTTTTTAAGAAGGTGATCCCCCACTCCTCCTTCCATTCCTACCTCAGCCCTATAGCATTCCCCTTCTCTGGTGCAGTAAGTTTCCACAGGACCAAGTGAATCCCCTCCCATTCTTGCCAGATTGGAAAGTCCTCTGCTAAATATGTAGCAGGAGCTATGGACCTGCCCATGTATGCTCTTCGGTTGGTGACTTTGTCACTGAGAATTCTGAGATGTCTGGTTAGTTGATACTGTGGTTCTTCCTATGGGTTTGGAAAACCCTTTAACTCCTTCAGTCTTTCTTTTAACTCTTCCACTGGGGTCCCTAGGCTCAGTCCAATGTTTAGTTGTGAGTATCTGCATCTGTCTTAGTCAGGTGCTGGCAGCTCTCAGAGGATAGCCATGCCAAGCATCAACTGCAACCACATCTTGCCATCATCAACAGTTTTGGAGTGTGGTGAATGCTCATGAGATAGATCTCAAAGTGGAGAGGTCTGTGGATGGCCTTTTCTTAAGTCTCTACTCCATTTTGTGTACCTGCAATTTTTTAGACCGGAAATATTCTGGGTTACAAATTTTTAGATATGTGGGTAACCCCATCCCTCAACTTGAGGTCGTATCTGGAGGTAGTCTCCCTGCTGTTACACATTTCTGCTAATATCATCCCCATTGGGTCCTGGAGTCTGTAATACCAATAGAGTCTGGGACTTGTAATGGTTCCTTCCATCCCCCACTCTCATTGCATTCATTCTCCTGACCCTCTGGCCTTCTCTCCTGTCTCCCCTCATACCATATCCTGCTCCCTCTTTTGCCTTCCTCTCCTTCTCCTACCCAGGTCCCTCCTTCCCTCTGCCTCCTGTAATTATTCTGTTCCCTCCTATAAGAAGTATTGAAGCATTTGCAAGCTACAGGTTCAGAAAAGATCTTTAACAACCCTACATCCGATAAAGGAATAACATCAAATACATACAAAGAACTCAAGAGGTGAGAGTCCAGAAAACAAAATAACCCAATTAAAAATAGGTACAGAGCTAAACAGAGAATTCTCAGCTGAGGAATCTCTCATGGTTAAGAACACTTAAAGACAGGGGCTGGGGATTTAGCTCAGTGGTAGAGCGCTTACCTAGGAAGCGCAAGGCCCTGGGTTCGGTCCCCAGCTCTGAAAAAAAAAAAAAAGAACAAAAAAAAAAAAGAACACTTAAAGAAATATCTAAGATCCTTAGTCTTCATGGAAATGCAAATCAAAATGATTCTGAGATTCAACATTACATCAATCTGAATGGCTAAGGTAAAAAACAAAAACAAAAACAAAACAAAACAAAACAACAACAACAACAACAACAACAAAACCTCAGGGGGACAGCAAATGCTGGCAAAGATATGTAGAAAGAGGAATATGCCTCCACTGCAGTTGAGAATTCGAGATAGTGCAACCACTCTGGAAATCAATCTGGCAGTTCCTCAGAAAATTTGAAATTGGTCTCTACCACTTCTGGGCCTATACTCAAAAAATGCTCTGACATATTACAAGGACATGCACTCGACTATGTTCATAGCAGCCTTATTTATAATAACCAGAAGCTGGAAACAACACAGATGCCCCTCAACAGAAGAATGGATACAGAAAATATGGTATATTTGCACAATGGAGTACTACTTAGCTCTTAAGAACAAGGTCTTTACAAATTTTCAGGCAAATGGATGGAATTAGAAATATCCTGAGTAAAGCAACATAGACCTAAAAGGACATACATTGTATATACTCATTGATAGTGAATATTAGCCCAAAATCTCAGAATATCCATGATATAACAGACAATATAAAGCTTAATAAATGTTTATTTTCTATCTTCATTTGAATGTTAATAATCCCAGTTCTAATATGCTTTGTCTTTGTGATTGTGATAGCAAAGGTCTGAGATTTATAGACATTAAGGATCAGGAGTGAATCTAAGTGTTACATCTCACATTTCCCTGTCAAAATTGAATGTGTTTTCCAATATAGTCTCTGACTATGTATTATTCAGATGTTTCTGTATGGCTTCTCTCAATTTCAGTTCTAAGATCACTTTATTAAATTATTTTCTACATTATACTATTATTGACTTGGACCTAATCTCAACTGAATATTAACAATTATCTCCCAATATAACTGCTGCTACCTTTTTACCTACTATATTTTATTCATTTCACTTGAGTCAGGGTAACCCTACAACTTAAGCAAATAATGTTGATCATCTTTTAATGGATCATTCACCAGACCATTTCCCAAAAGTTCCAGATGTGATCACATTTTTAAACAGTGATTGAATACATACCTTTGCATTTCCCTATTAGTTTTTGTACACAACCTTTTTCCTTCTCCTAGATTTTCTTTTCCAGTATGTGTTCAGTTATCAATGACAGTTTGACTTGTCAATCTCCCCTTAGCTATAACTTTACTAAAGAGAATATTTTCTGAACAAAATTAATCATAATGATAAATTTCTATTTTTCTCATTAAAAATAATATCAACTATATAGTTTTGTAAATGTTCTTTTCAGTTTCAGTGATTTGCAACTATTTTAATTAACCTTGAACACTTGTAGGTTTCTACTTTTCAATCTATTAAAATTAATAAATGATATTAATTGGTTTTTTAAATGCTGAAATTACCTTGTACTCCAGGACTAATGGAAACTAAGTTATGATCCAAAATTCTTATTATACATGAATACATACTATTCATTTGCTCAGATTTTCTATTTAATTTCATGAAATCTGATCAAACTCTGAGAACAATTTACCTTATTATCTGTCTTTGTTAGGGTCCAATATCTTATATATTTCTACAGGGATGTTCCATTAATCCCCACTTAAAACATTCCACTAGTTCCCAAATTCAAAATATCAAAATCTACATTCCTCCTAATGAATCATTATTATCAGGTCTATCATAGCAATACCTTATTTCTGGTGCCAACTTCTGTCTTAGTTAAGATTAACATTGATATGGAGAGCCACCATAACCAAAGCAAATCTTACAAAGAAAAACATTTAATTGGAGCTGGCTTACAGGTTGAGAGGTTCAGTCCATTATCATTAAGGCACAAAACATGGTAGCATCCAGGCAGACATGCTGCTGGAGGAGCTGAGAGTTCTACATCTTGTTTCAAATTCAAGTAGAAGCCTGGCTCTTCCACTTACCTAGGAAAAGCTTCTCAAAGCCCATCCCCACAGTGACATATTTCCTCCAAGAAGACCACACCTACTCCAACAAGGCCACACCTCTTAATAGCTCCAGTCCTTCAGCCAAGCACCACTGCATCATCTCTTATGTTGGTATAGTATATTATTTTATGTTATAGCAGTGTGTTTTGTATCTAGAATATACCTTGATGAATATTCAAAGCAAATTTGGGAGCAATATCAAAACTATACTTATTCACACACACACACAAACACACATACACACTCACACACAAACACACATGCACACGCGTGCACATGTGTAGTGTGTCAAGAGACCTAGTGCTAGAAATCTTGAATGTCTGATTTTAGTAATTTTCTGACTTCCAAATCTGTCTTTAACTCACTCTACTCTCTCATTAGCCATCTCTTCTGTTATTCCTTCCTTGAGAGGTAGGGGTAGAAGAAGCCTGAATATTTTGTCAGATTAATAAAAGTCCCTTAAATTCAATAAAGTTTTATATGAATATGTTTCTCAGATGCCAAAATGGAGAGAAGTAGGGTGCAATTTCAGTGTCTTTAACTGTTAGGAATATTCCTTGGGGTACAAGCACCATCTATGACAGAAAGCCCATGTTTAACAGCTCTTTGTAATTTCATATGGAATGCTCAGTAAAGAACTTAATGGAATTATGAAATTGATGTGGAAATTGAACAAAGAGGAAAACAACAAGCATAGTTAGAACTGATCATTAATCTGTTATCTTAATTTTTTCCTAACTAATTCATAAATTCTAGTCCTACGATGACATAGCCAGCCAGTGATGGCAATAAATACTTCTATGTCTATAAAGCTGGATGAGACTTACCCTATGCTGGTGGTTTAGTATACCTCCTTCTTACACTCTAGATAATAAAAAAATTGCTCAAATGAAGAAGTTTTGGTACTGTTTTGTATTGAGCAGGAAAATGTCTAGTTTTCCTAGTCTTAAATTGACAAGGGCAGTGAAACACATAATCAATCAAGGAACCAAACAATCAGAACACTTCATAAAAACAAAACATTTGCTAATCCAGTTATAGCATGTTTGTGAATAACAATGGGACTGCAGACATGACTAAGCAGTTAAACACACTTGTTATTCTTGCAGAGGACCCATGTTTGGTATTCAGAACACACATGGCAAGTTATATCTATCTATAGCTCCAGCAGCAGTATGCCTAGTTCTTTCTTTCGGCCTCTAAGAATACAAGGCATAGCTTTGGTACCAAACATATATAAGCAAAATACACACACACACACACATATATATATATATATATATATATATATATATATATATATATATATGTATAAATTAAAATAACTGAAATCAAAAATAGAGGAACTGAATACAATGCATTTAAATTTATGACAGGAATAGCATAGAGATTCTCATGTAAATGAAACATTTTGCCAGAAAATATTTGACAATTGAATGGATGATCTTCTTTCCTGGAAATCTTGACAGCTCAATAATGACATGGGTGAGATGAGAAAGGCAGTGTTTGTTGTAGAAAAAAGACTGTGTTTAAAGATTAACTATTTCTGATCCAGATACTTTACTACTTTGACATATAGTACCTCACTCACACTGCTAATCCTAGTGTTTAGTGCAGTATTGATATTCTTATTCTAAATTGATAAATAATATTTGAGGCTTCTTGCTGGCTTAAAGACATGTGACTAAGCAGTGGAATAATCATGTTATCAGTCACTCCAAATCTCTTATTGTACTCCATTACTGTGAATATGAATAAAAAATATCCTAAACTCTATGCTATGTCAAGTTAGCATGGATATAAGCTGTAGCTATGCTTCCTGGAGCTAATCTACCTGCATTACACATGTAACAATTTGTGAGTCTTTCTCCTTCTGTAAGTAGACCTTGATTTTTCATAATCAAGTGTGTTTAAACCCGATTAAAGTATTTAACATTCCCTTGGCAGAGGTTGTCTTATAAAATGTTCTCTTAAATGGAGGTCGGCTTATAAAATGTTCTCTTAAATGGGGTATGTTGTAAAACATTTCTTTTTCATTTTTGGTGGTTTCTGTCATTTTACATAACTAAACATTTTATTTCTAGATAATAAATGTTCACAAAACTATAAGACATAAGACAAAGATTTTCTATGCAATTTTCAAGTATAGCATGTTTTCAAAACCACAATATGGAAGTGGAATTTATAACCTCTCCTTCATACCTTTGTTGTTCATATTTCAATATTAGTATGCCTCTGTGTACATCAGTATCTTTGAGTTTCTGTCTGTAGTTCTAAGTCATTCATGGCATCATGCATTAGTCACCCTAGAACAAATGCATGCTACAGCTCTCAATGCTATAAGTTCATTCATGTAACTTGTTTAACCATCAAACCTTCAATAATATTTCTGAATGTCCACAAAGACTAAGAATTCCCTTCTTGTCTCCATTAGTTCATGTATGTAAGGATGATATAAAAAGAGCAATAATGTATATAATATTTTGAAGTTATCTTTCACTAATTTTTTGAGAATGATTCGTTTATATGTGCAATGTCCTATTTATTTTTGGGTCACAGGGGTTTCTTAGGGATTCACTTTCTTAGCATATAGATAATTTATAGCTAATGGATAGTATGAATAAATATCTCCAAATATCTGTATTTATAGATTTGGGTAAGCATGTTTTATTTTCTACATATATGCCTAACTATTTAATTACTGTGAACCATTTTATTAGAAACTGCTAAGCAGTTTTCCTGAATGGCACTTGGCATTCCTGACAACAGCATGTGAATGGTCTATTACTTTGCATATTTTTTTGACAGGTGATGATGTCGATGTCCCAGTTTCTTACTTCATCCATTCTGCTAGGTTTATTATATTTCTTCAATTTATTTAACTTTTATACTTCTGTAATGCTTCTCAATGCTGAAGGTCTTTCATTGTTAACTGTATGTATTTAGGTAATATACAATATTTTGCTCGTTTTCTTCATTTTCTATTTTTCTTTGTTTCTTGTTTCTATTTTCAGGCCTATATATTATATAAACACATTTTTAATGATTTGCTGAAAAATTACTTAAATAGTTTGTTTTATTTGCTTTTTGCTGTTTTGTTTGTGTGTGCTGAGATTATAAAACACTCATGTTCTTTGCCAAAATCCACTTCTATCTTTTCATACCTTCAGTAAATGTGAACACTTTGCTCTCACTTGGGTTACTTTCTTCATATTAGAAATAGTGGTTAAAGTAGAACAATGGTATGTTTTATTTCTTTTTAATATTTTGTTATATTTTATTGGATTCATTTAACTTTTTTCTTTGACTTGAAAACTTAATAGAAATAAATGTGGTCTATTCTCTTTACTTATAATTATGTGATTTCCACGGCTCATCCTTTCTTCTTTTTTTCCACGTGGAGGGGATTAATGAGAGAAGACAAGGAGATGAGAGGAAAGGAGGCTGTCCATGGGCATGTGGTGGGAAGGGGGAACAGGGCAAGAACAGAGAAGAACAAAGAGCAAGCAAGAGAGTTTAGCCTTCCTTCTTGACGCCCACATTTGTGCTTTATTGTTTCCTTCCTCTTTGAAAAATATTTGTAGATAAATGTTCTTAGTTTCCCTTTATTTGATGGCTTTCTTTCTCCTCCATAAAACTGAATATCTAATAGACCCTAGTCAGATCTCTTACCAAAACAAACATTGCTCCCTTCCCACTATTTCAGAATCAGGTACCAAATAAAACAAAATAAAGTCTTCAGCAGCCACTTCACATGCCCGATTACAAGAAACCTCAAAGAATGAAGAGTAACCAGCAAATAACAACTATGAAAAAATATGGACCTATGTCCAATCCAACAGATGCTTTGCCTCGAATAATCTTCTTCTAACCTCTCAAACCGCATAATCACCAATTAGGAAATATAACAAACGATTTCCCCTTTCCCTTATCTTTTCCCATCAAAAATGAAGCAGTGTTCCTCTTTCTCCACACCCTCCCAGCATGTTGTCACCTGTGTTTTGATCTAAGCCATTCTGACTAGTGGGAGGTAGAATCTTAGGGTCATTTTGACTTCATTTCGCTGATGACTACAGATATTGAACATTTCTTTAGCTGCTTCTAAACCATGGGACATTACTCAGTTGAAAATTCTGTTTAGCTCTGTATCCTATTTTAAAAGGGTTATTTGGTTCTCTGGATTCTAACTTCTTGTGTTCTTTGTATATTTTGGATGTTACACCTCTATCAAATGTGGTGTTGGTAAAGATCTTTTACCAATCCGTGGGTTACGATTTTGTCCTATTGAAAGTGTCATTCCTATAGCAGAAGTTTTTCAATTTTATGAGTTCCCATTTGTCAATTATTGATCTTAGAGCATAAGTCACTGGTGTTCTGTTCAAGAAAATTTCTCCTGTACCAGGTATTCAAGGTTCTTTCCTGCTTTTTCCTCTATTAGGTTCATCATATCTGATTTTATGTGGAGTCCTTGATAAACTTGGACTTGAGCTTTATACAAGGAGATAAGCATCGGTCAGTTTGCTTTCTTCAACATGTTGACTGTCTGTTGAACCAGCACACTTTGTTGAAAATGCTGTCTTCTTTCCATTGTATAGTTTTGCCTCCTATGTCAAAAATGAAGTGACCAAAGGTGTGTGGGTTAATTCTGGGAAATCTATTCTATTCCACCTTTATACCTATGTGTCTCTGTACAGATATGGTGATTCCCCCAGAAGTTCCTTTATTGTTGAGAATGGTTTTTGTTATCCTGTTTGTTTGTTGGTTTTGTTTTTGTTCTTTTTGTTATTCCAGAAAAATTTGAGAATTGCTCTATCTCTGTGAAGAATTGATTGGGCATTGTGATGGGTATTGCATTGAATCTATAGTTTTCTTTTGGTAAGACCATTTTTACTTTGATAATTATGCCAATCCATGACCATGGTCTTCAATTTCTTTCTTCAGAGACTTGAAGTTCTTGTCACATAGATCTTACACTTGTTTGGTTAGATTCATACAAAGATATTTTATATAATTTGTGACTATTGAAAAGGGTGTCATTTTTCTAATTTCATTCCTAACTTGTTTATCCTTTGAGTAGAGTAGTAGAGTATAGCTACTGATTTGTTGGATTTAATTTTATATCCAGCCACTTTCCTGGAGTTCATCATCAGCTGGAGGAATTCTCTGGTGAATATTTTTGGGTTACTTGGTGTTGAGAGGTATTAAGGATTAATGATTGTTGCTTACTGTTATTTTTGTTGTTAGAGGTGAAATTATGCTCATGCACTTCAGTTCGGTTTGTTGTGAGATTTTTTTTTATGCTTCTTCATGGGTGTAGTTTCATTCCTTGTGTTGAAGTTTTCCTTCTATTATCCTCTGTACGTCTGGATTTGTGGAAAGATATTGTTTAGATTTGTTTTTTTCATGGATTATCTTGATTTCTCCCTTTATGTTAATTGAGAGTTTTGCTGTGTATGACAGTCTAGACTGGTCTTTTTGTTCTCTTATGCCTGTATGACATCTGACCAAGGTCTTCTCACTTTTAGAGTCTCTGTCAGGAAATCTGGTGTAATCTAATGGGTCTCCTTTTATATGCTACTTGACCTTTTTTCCTTACTACTTTCAATATTCTTTCTTTTTTCTGTGCATTTAGTGCTTTAATTATTATGTGATGGGGAGAATTTCTTTTCCGGTCCCATCTGTAGGCCTCTTGAATGCTTATGGGCAATTCTTTCATTAGGTTGGGCATTAGGTTGGGGAGGTTTTTTTTTTTTTTTTCCCTATTCCTTTGTTGAAGATGTTTGCTGGCCCTTTGAGTTGGGAATCTTCACATTTTCTATACCTATTATTCTTTTTGTCTCCTTTTTCCCCAGCTTCTTGTTTGTTGTTGTTGTTGTTGTTGTTATTGTTGTTTTATTGTATTTTTTTAAATTTGTATTTCAAATGTTATGCCCTTCCCGGTTTCCTATCCATAAGCCCCCAAACCTCTCCCCATTCCCCTTCTTCTATGAGGGTGTTCACCCAAACATACACCCACCATTCCCGATACCATGCACTCAAATTTCATTATACTGGGGGTGGGGGTCAAGCCTTTGCACTACCAAGGGCTTCTCCTCCCATTGGTGCCCAACAAGGCCATCCTCTGCTACATATGCAGCTGGAGGCATAGGTCTGTCCCTGTGTACTCTTTGGATGGTAGTTTAGTCCCTGGGAGCTTTGGTTGGTTGGTATTGTTGTTCTTATGGGGTTGCAAACCCCTTTAGCTCCTTTAGTCCTTTCTCTAATTCCTCCAATGGGGAACTAGTTCTCAGTTCAATGGTTGGCTGCGCCCATCAGTCTCTGTATTTGTGATGCTCTGACAGAGCCTCTCAGGAGAGAGCTGTGTCAGGCTCCTGTAAGCATGCACTTCTTGGCATCAGCAATATTGTCTGATATATCCATTATTCATAGGTTCTGTCTTTTCATTGTGTCCCGGATTTCTTGAATATTTTGAATGAAGAGATTTTTTACTTTTTGTATTTTCTTTGTGTCAATGTCTTTTATGGTATCTTCTGTACCTGAGATTCTCTCATCTATCTCTTATTGTTTGCATTTGTGACTCCTGATTTTATTTTTTCCCCTAGGTTTTCAATCTCCAGGGTTTTCTCCCTTTGTGTTTTATTTAATGTTTCTATTTCCATTTTTACATCAGGGATGGTTTTATTCAATTTCTTGACATGTTTGTTTGTGTTTTCCTGTATTTCCTTAAGACGTTTGTGTATTTCCTCTTTAAGAGCTTCTACTTTAAGAGCCCTGAGTCCGATCAGGCATAGGTTCAAAGTGGAAAAACCCCTTTTGGGAGAAGATTCCTGTGTCCCTGAATCTCGAGTATCCCAGTTATTCTGGGTGTTTGGGCAGAAACCCCTGGGTGTGTCAGAGTTGAGCTTCCTTTGGGTGTTGTATGAATGTGTTGGGCTTTTTGTTTGTTTTTAACTATAGCTCAGCACCACGGTTTGAGGTTGGGGAATTGTGATCCACTAGGGATTCTTTTATTATGATGAATTGTTTTAGGTAGAATGGGGGGGCATAATTCCACATGAAGGTAAAGTTTGTTTTCCAAGTTATGTGTAGAATTGTTTTGGATTTAATTTTATAGATTGCATTTGGTTGGTGGCCATATTCATTATATCAATTTTTCTGGTACTTTACTATGGAGGATCTTTCCATATTCTGATACTGTCTTTACATTCTTTCACCAATGTCTTAAAGAATTACAATACAAGTCCTCCTTCAATTGTTTGGTTAGACTTACCCCAAGATTTTTAAGATTTATTTGAGGGTATTATGAGTCATGTTGTTTTCCTAATATTTTTCTAAGAATATTTGTCATTTTTATATAGGCCTGATACTGAATTTTGTGAATTAATTCTATATGTAGTTGCTCTTTTGAAAAGTGTTTTTCAACATAGAAATTCCTCCGTGGAAGTTTGCGATAATTTATGTATACTATCATATTGTCTACAACTGAGGTTACTTTGACTTTTTTCTAACTTTTGTCCACTTGATCTCCTTAAGTTGCCTTATTTCATTGGCTAAGACTTTAAGTAATGTATTGAATTGATAGAAACATAGTGAACCATCTTGTGCTGTTTGTGATTTTAATAGACATGCTTTGAGTCTCTCTCTGTTTCATTGTATATTGGCTATAGGTTTCCAGAAATTTACCTTTATTATATTGAGGTATGTTTCTTTTATTCCTATTCTTTACAGGATTTTTATCATTAATGAGTGTTGGGTTTTGTCAAAGGTCTTACATTATCTACAAGATGATTGATCATGTATGTTTTATGGTCTTTCAATCTGTCCATGTTGTGGATTATATTTATCAATTTATATGTGTTGAACCATGCCTGCATTTCTGGGATAAAATCTGCTTCATCATGTTAGATGATCTTTTTTGAAATGTTCTTGGATTCTGCTTGCAAATATTATATTAAAATTTTTTGCCTATATTCTTAAGGAAAATTGATCTGTCATTCTCTTTTCTTTGTTGGGTTTTATGTTGTTTGGAGAATGGAGTAACTGTGACATCCTAAAATGATTTTTATTTGTTCCTTCTAAATTACATAGTGAGGTAATTTGATATTAGGCGCTCTGACTGGTATAAATGGAATATCTGGGTTGTTTTGATTTGTATTTGCCTGATGACTAAGGATGCTGAACATTTCTTTACATACTTCTCAGCAATTTGATATTCCTCAGCTGAGAATTCTTTGTTTAGTTCTGTACACCATTTTAATAGGGTTATTTTAATCCTCTAGTGTCTAACTTCTTGCGTTCCTTGTACATATTAGATATCAGCCCTCTATCAGATGTAGGAATGTTAAAGATCTTTTCCCAATCTGTTGGTTTGCATTTTTGTCCTAATGATATTGCCCTTTGCCTTACAGAAGCTTTGCAGTTTTATGAGGTCCCATTTTTTATTCTTGTTCTTAGAGCATAAGCCATAGGTGTTTTGTTCAAAAATTTTCGCTAGTGCCCATGTGTTCAAAGCTCTTCCCCACTTTTCTTCTATTAGTTTGAGTATATCTGGTTTTATGTGGTCCTTGATCCACTTGAATTTAAGATTTGTTCAGGGAAGTAAGAATGGGTTGATTTACATTCTTCTACATGCTGACCTTCAGTTGAACCAGTAATAATGGAAATTCTTTGTTGACAATTCTTTGCTTAACTGTGTATCCTATTCTTTATTGTATTATTTAATTTTTAAGAGAATAATCTGGAGATACTTACATACTTTGAACATCATGCCTTTTTCAGATATTGGATTACTGAAGGTCATATCCCAATCTGTAGGTTGCTATTTTGTCCTATTAACAGTGTCCTTTGCCTTCGAAAAGCTTTTCAGCTTCATGAGGTTCCATTTGTCAGTTGTTGTACTCAATAAAGCCTGAGTCATTGATATTCCATTCAGGATATTTTTTCCTATGTCAATACATTTGAGGCTTTTCCCAATTTCTCTTCTATTAGACTCAGTGTATCTGGTTTTATGTTGAAGTCCTTGATCCACTTGGACTTGACATTTGAACAAGTGACAAATATCGATCAATTTCCATTCTTCTATATAGGCAGACTGCCAGGTAGTCCAACCCCATTTGTTGAAAATCCTTTTTTTCCCCACTGTCTGGTTTGGGCTTCTTTGTCAAATTTTAAGTGTCCATAGGTGTGTGGGTCAATTTATGTGTCTTCAATTCTATTCCTTTGATCAATCTATCTGCTTCTGTAGCAATACCAGGTGTTTTTATCCTTATTTTGCTATAGTACAGAATGAGGTCTGAGAAAGAATTTCTGCCAGAAATTCTTTTATTTTTGAGAATTGTTTTTGCTCTCCTGATTATTTTGTTTTTCCATATGCAATTGAAATTGCTCTTTCCATGTTTGTGAAGAATTGTGTTGAAATTTTGATGGGGTTGCATTGACTCTGTCAATTGCTTTTCGTAAGATTTTATTTTTACTATGTTAATCCTAAAGATTCATGAGCATGGGGGATCTTTCCATCTTATTTTTTTTAATTTGATATTTTTATTTACATTTCAAATTTTATTCCTTTTCCTAATTTCCTGTCTATAAGCCCATATCCTCTCCCCCTCTCCCTTTTTCTATGAGGGTATTCCCCCTTCCCAAACATCCCGCTTCCTTCCCTGACATTCCTATACACTGAAAGGTTCAGCCTTGGTAGGACAAAGGGCTTCTCCTCCCATTGGTGACCAACAGGGCCATCCACTGCTCCATATGCAGCTGGAGCCTTAGGTCTCTCCATGAGTACTCTTTGGATGGTGGTTTATTCACTGGGCTCTCTGGTTTGTTGCTATTTTTTTTCTTATGGTGTTTCAATCCTTTCATTTTCTGAGGTCTTCCTTCAGTTCTTTCTTCAGGGACTTGAAGTTCTTGTCATATGCATCATTCACTTGTTTTGTTAGAATTACACAGGGTATTTTGTATTAATTGTGGGTGTTCTGAAAGGTGTTGTTTCCCAAATTTCTTTCTTGGCCTATTTATCATTTGTACAAAGGAGGGTTCCACGTTTCTTGAGTTTCTTTTTATCTAGTCACTTTGCCAAAGTTCTTTGTCAGCTACAGGAGTTCTCTTGTAGAAATGTGGGATTCTCTTATGTATACTATCATATCACCCACAAATAATGATACCTTGTCATCTTACATTCTAATTTGTATCCTCTTCATCTATTTTTACTGTGAAATTGCTTTTGCTACAACTTCAAGTTCTATATTGATAGATAATTAGATATATTGGGCAGTTATGTGTTGCCCCTGATTTTAGTGGAATTGCTACAATTTTCACTGCAATCAATTTGATGTTAGATTTTGATTTACTATATAATTATTTTATTATATTTAGGTTTTTGCCATGATTTCCTGACCTCTTCAAGACTTTTCACATGAAGGGGTACTATATTTTTAAAATGTTTTTAAGCATCTAATGAGATGATCATGTAGAATTTTTATTTAAATTTGTCTAAACTGGATTACATTAATGGATTTTCTTATATTGAACCATACCTGCATCCTTGGGTTTTGATGTGTTCTTGAAATTGGCTTGTGAGAATTTTTATTGAATATTTTTTGCATCAATATTGATAAGCAAATTTGTTCTGAAGTTCTCTTTCTTGTGTCTTTGTGTAGTCTAGGTATCACAGTTTCACTGTGTCTTGGCAGAATGAATTAGGTCCTGTTCCTTCTCTTTTGGTTTGGTGGAATTGTTTGAAGAGTATTGGTATTACCTCCTCTTTGTGATCTGATAGAATTCTGCACTGAAACAATCTGGCCCTGGGCTTTGTTGCTGTTATTGTTGCTGTTGAGAGGTTTTCAATGATTGTCTCTATTTTATGAGGGGTAATGGGACAGTTTAGATAGTTTAACTGATCTTGATCTAAGATCTTGATCTAAACTTTGTAACTTTGGTACCTTTGTTCCATTTCTTCTACATTTCCAATTTTGTTGAGTACAGTTTTTTTTAGTAACATCTGATGGTTTTTTGAATTTCCTAGGTTTTTGTCACTATATCTCCCTTCTTATTTCTGATTCTATTAATTTATATACTGTTTCTGTGGCTTTTAGGTAGTGGGTCTAAGAGTTTAATCTATCTTATTTTCTCAAATAACCAGCCTGTGGTTTTGCTCATTCTTTATTTCATTCTCTTTTGTTTCTCATTTTTTTAAGCCCTGAGCCCAAGCTCAGCTTTTTCCTGTTATTTCCTCCTTTTTTGGTGTCTGCTTATTTTTTCTTCTAGATCTTTCAGATGTGCTATTAAGATGCTAGAATAGGATATCTCTAATTTCTTTATGAAGCCACTTAGTGTGTGCTATGTGTTTTCCTCTGAATACTGCTTTCATTGTGTCCCATATGTTTTAATATGCTACGCCTTCATTTTTATTGAACAGAAAGTCTTTATTTCTTCCCTGAACAAGTTACCATTGAGTAGAGAGTTGTTCAGTTACCATGAGTATGTGGACTTTCTGTTTTCTTTTCCTTGAAGACCAACTTGAATCAGTGATGGTCCAATAGAATGCAAATGTTTATTTCAAACATCTTGTATCTGTGGAGACTTGTATTGTGTCTGATTAATTGGTCAATTTTGGAGAAGGTTCCATGAAGTGCAGAAAAAAATGTAACATTCTTTTGTTTTGAAGTGAGATGTTCTACAGATGTCTGTTATATTAGAATGGCTATTACAGCTTGTATTTTGGAACCATTTGCTTGGAAAATATTTTTCCAGGCTTTCACTCTGAGGTCATGTCTGTCTTTGTTGCTGAGGTGTTTTTTCTTCTATGGATGAAAGTACTGGATCCTATTTATTTGTCCAGTCTGTTAGCAATTGTCTTTTTATTGGGATATTGAGTACGTTGATAATGACATATATTAAATACCAATATCTTTAGACCCTGTTGTTTTTCGTGTTGGATGTGACATTATATGTGTGTGATTCTCTTCTTTTTTGTTCACAATGAGTTGATTAATTTACTGTGTTTTATTGGGTGTATTACCCTCCTTGTGTTTGAGTTTTCCTTCTAATATCCTGAGTAGTGCTGGAATAGTAGATAGATAATATTTAAATTTGGTTTTGTCATGGGATATCTTTGTTTTTCCCATTTAGGGTGATTGAGAGCTTTGCTGGGTATAGTAGCCTGGACTGACATTATTGTTCTCTGATGGTTTTCCTGACTTCTGTCCAGGTTCTTCTAGCTTTCTGTGTCTCTGCTGAGAAGTCTGGTGAAATTCTAATAGGTCAGTGTTCATATGTTATATGATACTTTTCCTGTACATATTCTAATATATTTTGTTCTGTACATATACTGTTTTGATTATTATGTGCCTGGAGGATTGTCTTTTCGGTCTAATCTATTTGGTGTTCTATAGGCTACTTATTTATGTTTTTGGCCTTTTTTTTTTGTTTAGAGTAGGAAGTTTTCTTCTATGATTTTGTTGAGGATGTTTTCTGGCCTTTTAATTGATATTCTTCACCATCTTGTATTTCTATTATTCTTAAGTTTGGACTTTTCATTGTATCCCAAATACCCTGGATATTTTGGGTTAAGAGCTCTTTGTACTTTACATTTACATTTGAAGAACTTTTATTGCATCTTCTAGGACTTCTATTTTTCTCTTCTGTCTCTTATATTCTGTTGGTGATACTTGGATCTGTAGGTCCTAATCTCTTTCCTAGGCTTTCCAGCTCCAGCACTGCCTCCTTCTATATTTTCTTTCTTGTTTCTATTTCCATCTGCAGGTCTTTGACTTTTTTTAAACCTGCTTGATTTTATTCTTCTGCATTTCTTTAAGGAACTTATTTGTTTCTTCTTTAAGGGCTTCTAACAGTTTGCCTGTGTTTTCCTGTATTTATTTAAGGGGGTTATTTATATCCTCCTTAAGGACCTCTATCATCTTCATGGGATCAGATTTTAGATCTGATTTTTACTCTTCAGATCTTTTAGGGTATGCAAGGCTTACTGACGAGGAACAAAGTTCTGATGGTGCCAAATTATATTAGTTTCTCTTGCTTATGTTCTTGAGCTTGCCTATTGACATCTGGTTATATCTGGTGTTACCTCTCCTGGGCATCTGTAACTGGAACAAGCTTCCTTGGAAGCAGGTACATGTCTATGACCTGGATTAGCGCAGTCCTCCTTTAAGTCCGGCAGTGCTATTACTGGTTGCAATGGGCTCCTTTGTACCTAGTTAGAACAGCAATTGTGTTCATGCTTTGGACAAATGTCCTGGGAGACAAGCAGGCTTTGCAGTGTAGGGGCAGAATCTGCCCTAGTTGCAGAAGGGAGTGTAAACTGAAAAGACTATGGAACTTGGGCAGAGGGTATAGCTCTTATATATGCTGAGCTCTGAGGGGGTCTGAGTTCACATATGTTCACCTATGTTCCTGGTTAGAAAGACCTCCTGGGAGACAGGCAAATTATATGTTAATTTAAACAATATATTAAAATAAAATCCTTGATTTTTTTATAATTTAACTTTAAATCTTTTTTTTATTAACTTGAGTATTTCTTATATACATTTCGAATGTTATTCCCTTTCCCGGTTTCCGGGCAAACATCCCCCTCCCCCCTCCCCTTCCTTATGGGTGTTCCCCTCCCAACCCTCCCCCCATTGCCGCCCTCCCCCCATAGACTAGTTCACTGGGGGTTCAGTCTTAGCAGGACCCAGGGCTTCCCCTTCCACTGGTGCTCTTACTAGGATATTCATTGCTACATATGGGGTCAGAGTCCAGGGTCAGTCCATGTATAGTCTTTAGGTAGTGGCTTAGTCCCTGGAAGCTCTGGTTGCTTGGCATTGTTGTACTTTTGGGGTCTCGAGCCCCTTCAAGCTCTTCCAGTTCTTTCTCTGATTCCTTCAACAGGGGACCTATTCTCAGTTCAGTGGTTTGCTGCTGGGATTCGCCTCTGTATTTGCTGTATTCTGGCTGTGTCTCTCAGGAGCGATCTACATCCGGCTCCTGTTGGTCTGCACTTCTTTGCTTCATCCATCTTGTCTAATTGGGTGGCTGTATATGCTTTAAATCTTAATGTACCTTTGCACTCATAAACTCAAAAAAATTGTTTGCCAGAATAAGATTTGCAGGAAATGAAACCATTTACCATTACATGTATGGAGGAAAGGTAAAGGAATCCTTTTTCCTGCCATGGAAGTTATTGGACAATGTAGGCTCTTGATCAGGTTTATTTTCTCTTAGGCATAGACCTCAAATCCAACCAGACCATTATTGGTATCACAAATGTACATTTTTCATGTGATATATATATGGAGAGGCAGGAATGGGGGAATTGGTTGGGGAGGGAGAACACCCTCATAGAAGAAGGGGGATGGGGAGGGGAGAGAGGGCTTATGGATGGGAAATCGGGAAAGAGAATAACATTTGAAATGTAAAAAAACCAATAAAAATATCTATTAAATACGTTTCAGATAAGGTTGTGTAAGAAAGTTTATCCGGTCTCTCTCTCTCTCTTTCTGCTTTTCTTGCTTAAAATAATATATATTATTTTTCATTCAATGTTGATGTATGCTTCCACCTCAGGATGAAATTTGTATATATTTATTGTACATTATTTTAATTTTTTATATAGAATAGTTTATTCAGAGCACGGGGGTGGGATTTAGGAAGATAGTAGAGGCATAGAAAAGCAGAAAGAGAGAGAGAGACAGGATAAACTTTCTTACACAACCTTATCTGAAACGTATTTAATAGATATTTTTATTGGTTTTTTTACATTTCAAATGTTATTCTCTTTCCCGATTTCCCATCCATAAGCCCTCTCTCCCCTCCCCATCCCCCTTCTTCTATGAGGGTGTTCTCCCTCCCCAACCAATTCCCCCATTCCTGCCTCTCCATCCTGACATTCCCCTACACAGGGGCATCAAGCCTTGATAAGACCAAGGGTTTCTCCTCCTATTGGAGCCCAATAAGGCCATCCTCTGCTACATATACGGCTGGAGCCATAGGTTGTCCATGTGTACTCTTTGGGTAGTCTTTTAGTCTCTGGGAGCTCTGGTTGGTTGATATTGTTGCTCTTAAGTGGTTGGAAACCCCTTCAGCTCTTTCAACCCTTTCTTGAACTCCTCCAATGGGGACTCCATTCTCAGTTCAATAGTTTGCTACTAGCATTTGACTCTTTATTGGTCATCCTCTGGCTGCGTGTATTATATCAGGTTCCTTTCAGCGTGCACTTCTTTGCATCAGGAAAATTGTCTGGGTTTGGTGGCAGTATGTATATGGTCTGGATCCCTAGGTGGGGTAGGCTCTACCTGGGCATTTCCTTAGTTTCTGCTCCAAACTTTGTTTCCATATCTCCTCCTATGAATATTTTTATTCCCCCTATTAAGAAGGACTGAAGCATTTCACTTTGCTTGTCCTTCTTTTTGAACTTCATGTGGTCTGTGGAATGTATCTTGGGTAATTCGAGCTTTTGGAATTTAATAGATATTTTAAATGATAAACCATGTTTGTTGATTCTGAAAACATTTCCTTCTTCTAAATGAAGTTACATGGGAGATAATTAAAAGTCAAAATGTCTAATTTTTTTGCAGTTGCTATTAGGCTACTAGGAAATGTAAATTTTTCTTTGCCTATTTTGAGTAGTATTATTCCTGATCCTGTCTAGAGTACTATAAGAAAACAGACTCAGGAAGTCATGAAAACCAAGCCAGTTAGTTGTACCCTTTCATGATTTCTGTGTCAGCTTCTATTTCTAGATTCCCGTCTTGTTTGATTTCCTGTTATAAATTCATTCAATGATGGTCTATGTTGTCGAAGTACAAGCCTAATTAATAATTCCCTCTCAAGGGATCTTTTAGTCAGTGTTATATTTTGTGGTACCCTCAAGTAATGCAGTATAATACTTGTATGAAAAAAGTAATCACTAATGTCACCCGACTATGATCTATGAAATTTGTAATAGTGACATATACTCTTGTGGAGGAATTGTAATCTTGCAACATGGCTGCTCTGATCACATCCAATACTTATTCATTTGTGTGATCCAGTTGGAATTCTGACATACCCTTAGTATACACGTTTAAGATTAGTTTGTAGAACGAATCAGCCATGTTCAGAATCTAAGAGGCAGACAAAGTGAAAAAAATCAGAGAAAGATTTGACACTGTGAGTCAGAGATAGGATATCTCCAGAACTCATAGGAAGTTATCTAAGAGCAAACCAGGAAGAGTGAGTGAGTTGAATTGAATCGGTTGAAAGTCAAGGCAGGAAATACAGTGCAGTGGAGTTTGGTTAGTTAGTGAGTGCATGCAGTTCAGTGCTGGTCAACAGAGACACTTGAAACTAGAGAATAAAATGGGGCCAGAACAAATTACAAGAGTTAGTTTGAGGTCAAGCAGAACAATTCAATGAGAAGCTGAGAGAATCCAGATTGAATCACTCAGCCTGACAGGAATTTGAGCCAGAATGCCAGAGTTGAGTCAGCCAGAGTTCAGAAAGAACGTAAAAGGTTTTGCTTTTTCAACATTAAGCCTCTGAAAAGACAATTACATCTAGCAAACAAAAGTTACTTTCACACACATTGGTGTTGTAGGCAGAAGTATTCTGGAAGAAACTAACAACCCTTCAGTAATAGTGAAGACCCAGTCAATGACATGAAAGCCTACCTGACACTTTTCATGAGTCTTAGCACCTGAGACAAGATAATCACGAGGCTGGGGGTGGGATGCTATGAAAAACCTATTACAGTTATTTCAATAAATGAAAATAATAATAAAATTATTTATACTGGTGTATAGGTCATGACAAATATTTATCTGAATCTTTATCAGTGTAACTTCTTTCAGTATAAATAAAAAAAAAAAGATCAACACTCAGACAGCATGCGAAGTAAGAAACCTTAGAGCTATTATCCCTATATGGAATGCTGGTATTGTACCCCTCTATTACGATTCATATGTGCACGAGACTGAGTTGAAAGACATAGTCAGTAGGTGACTACAAAGAACTACTATTTTACAAGAACAAAATTGACACACATATGAATTCACAGAGACTGTGACAGTATTTAAATGGTCTGCAAAATTTCAAACCAGACAAAATCTTAGTAAGAAGGAGAACTAGGCACAAAGTGCCTCTCCTAACCAAGAAGCTATATGTAATTGGTAGCTACTAGGAGATGGAAAATCAAAGTTCTTCAAACACACCTGAGAGCAAGCCTCATTTTCAGTAGTGGTTGGCAACAAAAAAACAGATTTCGTGTGTTTTTGTTCTTAGGGTTTTATTTTAGTTTTCGTTAATGTATGTGTGTTTGGGGGTATTTCTTTTTAAAGAGGTACGACAATATGAGTTTGGATCATTAGAAACTAGGAGGTTATTGTTGTAAGAAAAAGAATAAAATCAAATAAATATGAAAAATAAATAAAAATATATGAAAAATATATCATTGAAAAAGGTTCCTTTATATTTATAATATGTATCCTTCAGAAATAAGAGTTATGCATTTCCAGGAAACTTTGCTGGTGATTTATATGGTATTTCTGACTTAAATTCATCTATGGCTGGATAAATGTATAAATTATTCATAAGACTGCTGAAGAGAAATACATGAGGATTGAAACTATTGAACTAAAGCTACAATTAAAAGGAAGGAAGTTAACTCAGTAGAGGAAAGTTTAGCTAGATGTCAGTTTCAGAAGCACATTAAAAAGGAGGTGGATAGTTTGGAACACTGGAGATGGTGTCAATGGAGTGTGGCAGAAATATTTGCTCCGATAGAATGAGTTAAGAAACAGGAAACAATACTGCCCCATCTATTTCCTGCCCTCCTTTTTCCCTCCCAGGTACCCCTCCCGCCAGCTTCCACTATTGCCCTATTACTAGTTTAATGCAGGACTGAAGCATCCACACCGTGGTCTTCCTACCCCATAAGCTCCATATGGTTTGAGGGTTGTATCCTGGGCATTATGAGTTTCTGGACTAATATCCACTTACCAGTAAGTACATATTCTGTCTGTTCTTTTGTGTCTGCATTACCTCATTCAGGATATTCTCTAGTTCTTTCCATTTTCCTGGAAATTTCAGGAAGCCACTGGTTTTTTTTTTTTGTTGTTGTTGTTGTTGTTGGTTTTTTTTTTTCCTTAACTTGAGTATTTCTTATATACATTTCGAGTGTTATTCCCTTTCTCGATTTCCAGGCAAACATCCATCTCCCCCCTCCCCTTTCTTATCGGTGTTCCTCTCCCCATCCTCCCCCATTGCCACCCTCCCCCCAACAATCTAGTTCACTGGGGGTTCAGTCTTAGCAGGACCCAGGGCTTCCCCTTCCACTGGTGCTCTTACTAGGATATTCATTGCTACCTATGAGGTCAGAGTCCAGGGTCAGTCCATGTATAGTCTTTAGGTAGTGGCTTAGTCCCTGCAAGCTCTGGTTGCTTGGCATTGTTGTTCATAAGGGGTCTCGAGCCCCTTCAAGCTCTTCCAGTTCTTTCTCTGATTCCTTCAACGGGGGTTCTATTCTCAGTTCAGTGGTTTGCTGCTGGCATTCGTCTCTGTGTTTGCTGTATTCTGACTGTGTCTCTCAGGAGCGATCTACATCCGGTTCCTGTCGGCCTGCACTTCTTTGCTTCATCCATCTTAATTAGTTTGGTGGCTGTATATGTATGGGCCACATGAAGAGCAGGTTCTGAATAGGTGTTCCTTCAGCCTCTGTTCTAAACTTTGCCTCTCTATTCCCTCCCACGGGTATTCTTTTTCCCCTTTTAAAGAAGGAGTGAAGCATTCACGTTTTGATCATCCGTCTTGAGTTTCATTTTTTCTAGGCATCTAGAGTAATTCAAGCATTTGGGCTAATAGCCACTTATCAATGAGTGCATACCATGTGTGTTTTTCTGTGATTGGGTTACCTCACTCAGGATGATATTTTCCAGTTCCAACCATTTGCCTATGAATTTCATAAACTCATTGTTTTTGATAGCTGAGTAATATTCCATTGTGTAGATGTACCACATTTTCTGTATCCATTCCTCTGTTGAAGGGCATCTGGGTTCTTTCCAGCTTCTGGCTATTATAAATAAGGCTGCAATGAACATAGTGGAGCACGTGTCTTTTTTATATGTTGGGGCATCTTTTGGGTATATGCCCAAGAGCGGTATAGCTGGATCCTCAGGTAGTTCAATGTCCAATTTTCTGAGGAACCTCCAGGCTGATTTCCAGAATGGTTGTACCAGTCTGCAATCCCACCAACAATGGAGTGTTCCTCTTTCTCCACATGCTCGCCAGCATTTGTTGTCACCTGAGTTTTTTTTTAATTTATTTAATACATAATAATAATTCTTTGGTTTCCGGGCAAACATCCCCCTCTTCCCTCCCCTTCCTTATGGGTGTTCCCCTCCCAACCCTCCCCCCATTGCCGCCCTCCCCCAACAGTGAAGCCACTGTTTTTAATACCTGAATAGTACTCTATTGTGTAAACATCCCACATTTTCTGTATCCATTCTTCTGTTTATGGACACCTGGGTTGTTTCCAGCTTTCTAGCTATTATAAATAAGGTGGATATAATCATGGTGAAATATGTGTCCTTATTATATGTTGGAGTGTAGCTGGGTATTCAGGTAGACCTATTTCCAATTTTCTGAAGAACAACCAGACTGATTTTCATAATGGTTATACCAGCTTGCAATCCCACCAGCAATGGAAGAGTGTTCCTCCTTCTCCATATGCTCACCAGCATCTGTTGTCTTTGTTTTTGATCTTAGCCACTCTGTCTGATGTGAGGTAGAATCTCAGGGTTGTTTTGATTTTCATTCCCTGAAGTCTAAGGATGTTGAACATTTCTTTAAATGCTTCTCAGCCATGAGAGATTCCTCAGAAGAGAATTCTTTGTTTAGCTCTTGTACTGGAGGGGACAGAAGAGATATACAGAGGATCAAGAAATCGAATAAAAGTATGTAGCATGGCTGATGAGTAAATGGGGATAGCCACTAGAGGGTCCTAGACTCCAGGGAAATGAGAGGCTCCCAGGAGCAACCTGGGATGATTTTAGAGAAGGGGAGATAGAACCTGAAGATTCCTCCCCCAGTAGCTAGGCATGGCCCTCCATGGATAGACGGGACCACATACCCATTTCAAAGTTTTTAACCAGAAATGTTCCTGTCCAAAGGAAGAACAGGTATAAGCATACACCATTGGTGTTCTGATTAGGAAATTGTCCCCAGTACCCATGTATTCAAGGCTCTTCCCCCACTTTTTCTTCTATGAGTTTGAGTGATATCTGGTTCTATGTGGAGGTCCTTGATCCATTTGGACTTCAGTTTCGTACCAGGGGATGAGAATGGATTGATTTGCAATCTTCTACATGCTGACCTGCAGTTTAATCAGCATCATTTGTTGAAAATGCTCTTTTTCCCACTGGATGGTTTTAGCACCTTTTGGTCAAAGATCATGTGACCATAGGTATGTGGGTTCATTTCCGGGTCTTCAATCTATTCCACTGACCTACCTGCCTGTCTCTGTACCAATACCATACTGACTTATCATGATTGCTCTGTAATACAGCTAGAGGTGACAGATGCTGATTTCCCTAGAAGTTTTATGGTTAAGGATAGTTTTCACTATTCCTAATGAATTTTCAAATTGCTGGGTCCTCAGATAGTACTATATTCAATTTTCTGAGGAATCTGTAGACTGATTTCCAGGGTGGTTGTACCAGTTTTCAATCCCACCAACAATGATAGCGTGTTTCTCACTCTCCACATCCTTGCCAATATCTGTTGTCACCTGAGTTTTTGATCCTAGCCGTTCTAACCGGTATGAGGTGAAATCTCAGGGTTCTTTTGATTTGCATGTACCCGATGACTAAGGGTATTGAACATTTCCTTAGGTATTTTTCAGCCATTCAATATTCTTCAGCTGAGAATTCTTTGTTTAACTCTGTACCCATTCAATAGGGTTATTTGAACCTTTGGAGTCTAACTTATTGAGTTATTTGTATTTATTAAATACTGCCCCTCTAGCGGATGTAGGATTCATAAATATCTTTTCCTAATCTGTTGGTTGCCATTTTGTCCTAATGGCTGTGTCCTTTGCCTTACAGAAACTTTGCAATTTTATGAAGTCCCATTTGTCAATTCTTGATCTTTGAGCATAAGCGATTCATGTTCTGTTCAGGAAATTTTCCCTTGTGCCAAAGTGTTCAAGGTTCTTCCCCATTTTCTTTTCTACTGGATTCAGTGTATCTAGTTTTATGTGTAGTCCTTAATCCAATTGGACTGAGCTTTTACAAGATGGTAAGAATGGATCGATTTGCATTCTTCTACATGCTGACCTCCGATTGAACCTCCATTATTTGGTGAAAATGCTGTCTTTTTCCCACTGGATGGTTTTAACTCCTTTGTCCAAGGCGAGGGTCCTGAGAGGGAGAGAGGAAGGGAAGGAAATAGAGGGGGAATATCTGCTACTGGAGGGGGCAGAAGAGCTATATAAAGAATCAGGAAATTGAATAAAATATATAGCATGGGTGATGAATAAATGGGCATAGCCACTGGAGGGTCTCAGACTGCAGGGAAACGAGAGGTTCCCAGGACCCAACTAGGATGATTTTAGAGAAGGGGAGATAGAACCTGGAGAGACCACCTCCAGTAGATATGCATGGCCCCCATTTGAGGGATGGAGCCACACATCAGTATCAAAGTTTTTACAACAGAAATGTTCCTGTCCAAAGAAAGAAGAGGGACAAAAAATGGCGTAGAGACTGAAGAAAGGGCTGTCCTAGAACTTCCCCACCTGGCATTCATTGATTCATCGTGTCCACCGCCACCAAACCCTGACACCATTGCCATTACCAAGAGGCATTTGCTGATGGGAACCTGGTTTGGCTGCCCCATGCAAGTTTCATCCAGCAACTGACCAATTCAAATGTGAATGCTTAGAGTTAAACATCAGTCTCAAGCTCAGGAACCCTCTTGGGGAAGGTAGCAGTACTGGAAGAGCTGTGCATGATTGCAACCACATAGGAAGAATATCAGCTAGCAGGCCCACCTAGTGCTCCCAGGGACTAGACCAGCAACCAATGAGTGTACAGGGAGGGTCCATATGTAGGAGATGATGCCTTTGTCTGACATCAGTAGGAAGGGAAAGCTCACCTAATAGCACCAGTCCAAAGGCCTACCTTGGGATCCATCCCGTCTGTAGACAACAAACTCCAATCCTATTGTTGACACAAAGCTCTTCTTGCTGTCAAGAGTCTCGTATAGCTGTCTTCTGTGAGGCACTGTGAGCACCTGAATACAGATGCAGATACTCACTGCCAACCATCAGACCGAGCCTGTAGACCCCAGTGGAAGAGTGAGAAGAAGGACTGAAGGGCTAAAGGTCATTGTCACCCTATAGAAAGAACATCAATATCAACTAACTGAAGCACCCTGGAGCTTTCAGGGCCTAAACCATCAACCATGGAGGGACTGATGTCTCCAGTTACATATGTAGCAGAGAATGGTCTCATGGACATCTATGAAAGGGGATGCATTGGTCCTATGGAAGCTTGTTTCCTCAGCACTGGGGGATGCTAGAGTGGTGAGGTGGGAATGGGTGATTAGGTGGGAATAGGTGGGTAGGTGAACACCCTCTTAAAGGCAAAGGGGAGGGGAAATGGGATGGGGGGTTTGTGTAAGGGAGACAGGTAATGAGGACAACATTACAAAAATAAATAAAATAGCAAATCTATTGTAGAAAATTATAAATATAATTTGAAGATATAACAACACAGGCCATGTTTGGAGAAATGTCCTTACTTTCTTCTTAAAAACATGTTTACAACTGAAGATATTAGAACTAACTGCATATGAGAACACTACATGTGACAATCTTCTTGGTATTAGCACAAAGACTAACACATAGGTATATACATAGCCTTTCACCCATAATGAATTATAGTGCTTCCTGTGAAATGTGTATGGGATAGTACAGGAAACTAATGAATTGTGTTCCCATACAAAAACAAAGTACAACTATTGCAGACATACCAAATATAGTTTGAAGACGTAAGACACAGGCTGTGTTTGGAGAATCACCCTTGCTTTCTTCTTAAAAATATATGTTTACAACTGGAGATATCAAAGCTTTTTGTACATAGGGAAAATTATCTAGTTTCAGATATACAGATTTCCAAGAAATTATAGCACAATATATTATTAACTTCATACTCCTTATAATTACTGTAAAGTGGAAATGAAATATTTCAAGAAAATTATTTGAAACAAAACCAAGTATTTAATACATACATTAATGAAGGTGAACATATTAAAAGACAGTTATGTCTGTAATTTTTTTAACCTATTGTCAGCTGATATCACTGTGTTTCTGTGCACTACTGTTATTTTCTAGCCTAAAGGCAGAGACAATGAGGTGTGATGTATAATGCACTTCAGTGTACAGGGTTTTAAAACAGAGAACATTGTTAAAATTTACTGACAATGAGGAAAAAATAAATATTTTGTAATATCCTTATTTGAAGAAATTTATAAATATTTATAAGTGTTATTGTAAAGGTCACTTATGAATGAATATATTGAGTGCAGTGGATTTTATCAATGCATATAGATTATAGGCAGCATATAGACAGGTACAATGTTTCTCTGCATTTTTACTGTCATTATTGTGCTTTGCCAGTGATGATGTTTTCTAAGAACATACTACTTACAATAAAAGTTTTTGTTTTCCAAGAGGAAAATAAAGGTACTTATACTTGGATAACATTTATCAACAGTTAACAGTAAGGTTGAAACAAATTGGAAAACACAGAAAATTATTTCAGTTCCAAATGATTGAGGAATATTTTTAAATTAATGTAGTAAGAGGTTTTACAGAGCCTCCCAGTTCCTAATGGAAACACAGGCAAGAATAAAATCAAGTAATGAAAACGAAAGATGAGCTCAAATCTGCCCTTCCTTTTTCACCCTCCCTCTCAACATGGAACACATGAAGGAGGTTTTGAAATCACACATATGGTAATGAGACTGAGTATAACCTTATATAAAGTATGGTTATATTCTCTACAATACTAAAAATTTGGGGTGTTAATGAAAATTCTCTGGAAAGTAATCAAGATGCAATAGTGGGTTTAAGAATATAGAAATAAAAATGATCAAATTCTATTTTCTTAGGAAAGCAAAAAGAAGCTTTCTAGTTACCATTCAGTGTGTCCTCCCCAGCCCAACTCCACTTGTCTCATTGTTCTTACTGTACAAAAAAATTGCAAATAGATAGGTTCATGCAGCTTTCCTTTGATCTCCATATACCTTAAGTGACATCTTTCTAAATCCCATCAGATGCAGAACTCTTGCCACATGTTCAGCTCACAAACAGAAATAAAAAATGGAATTGTATATATGATTTGGAAGAGCCTTAAGCCATACTATGATTAGTTAACAAAGACATTTATTGTGTAATGTTTAGGAAAATTACATTTATTGAATCAGCAGATGATGTTTTTTTCTAATTATAGCACTTCAGGTGTTTATACCTAGAGATTGTGTTGGTAAGGCAATTAGGTACTGCAAGGATTTAAATTATGTTAGGTTAAATTAGTTTATCAACAGACAGAAATTTAATGAAGAGGAAATGTAGCTTGCAGCTTCTGTGCTCATCCTTAGAGAATGAAATGACCTCTTAATGTGATGTTACAAAAATAACAAGTTCACATCCAAAAGCAGAATTGCCTTAAGACAAATCACATTCTTTGAGAGATGTTCCTTTTGGGAAACGTAGATCAAATGAAGAATGGTGGAAATTACTAGTTCTCTTCTATCATCTAGTCATTTAATCTGATACGTTCTTTCTCAACACCAGGTGATTGTGTTCAGAGACACATACAGTCTCTTAATGTCTGCAGTTAAAACAGTAAAACCATTCCTTGTCTTTGGTTACTTCGAGAACAAAGAAAACCTCATTAGTTATACTAGGAATCAAAGCCAGATTAAAACCAAGACCTCAGTCCATAGTGTCTCAATGAGTATATTCACAAACACAAGAGGATAAGATTCTGGCCCTCAATCCTGATGTTGCTGATGATTTTATCAAATGAATGAGAAGACAGTTTGCTTCCCCCATCTTCATGGCTCTAATGCTTTCACCATTTGTTCTGCTTTTTTCTCCCCTTTTCTCACTTCTTTAACAATAAAAAATGCTCTTTCTTACTGCTGGTTTAAGTTTATCAATACAGATTTCTAACAAATACAGAATACATAGGAAATTCTAGGAATTAAATTAAAAATAGGTGGCCAATCTAAATTGAATTAAGGAGGCTGGATTTCAAGTCAGATCTCTTCAATCTGTAGAATTGTTTGTTTTCTATCACCCTCAACTCTGACCATGTGCAATTTAGATTTTTTGTCACTTCTTAAGTGAAATTATGAAAACAAAATGATTCCATGCATTTTATTTGATCTTTCTAAATATTTTCCACATATGTTCACTTCAATTACATTTCCCTCTGACTGTACATGTCTAACAAATGTATACTGATCAACTATTCAGGGCTAAGTAAGATATTCATACCCTAAGACAACCATCAATGTGTGCATTATCTTCTGTATAATCCTTTGTAAGCCTTTACTAGAGCTGGAATGACTCTAAACGTGAAACTGCTTGAGTAAAGTTTAAAAATATAGAAAAATCTACCAATTAAATAATGTTAATCAAAGGAGCAATGTATATGTTGTCAGGTATCTTGTAACTTATACAGGAATATTAAATATCTAGTAAAATAAGATAGGATACATGTTAGAAAGCAGCTCATTAGGAGTACAGAATTTTCACACTTGAAAAGCGTATGTGAGATTCTCATATTTATTAAGGTGCCAGAAGGGATCGTTAATAAAAAGAAATACATCCTAAATAGTAAGATCAATTAGAGGTTGTCTTGTACAAGGTGAAAACTCATTAGAAAAAGCTAGTCTCCTTTCTTACTAATACTTCCTTGAGCATTTTTCTTGGTGCCTCATCAAGACTGTGGTGTATTGAGAACTTTTTTTTTCTTTTTTTTTTTTATTAACTTGAGTATTTCTTATATACATTTCGAGTGTTATTCCCTTTCCCGGTTTCCGGGCAAACATCCCCCTCCCCCCTCCCCTTCCTTATGGGTGTTCCCCTCCCAACCCTCCCCCCATTGCCGCCCTCCCCCCATAGACTAGTTCACTGGGGGTTCAGTCTTAGCAGGACCCAGGGCTTCCCCTTCCACTGGTGCTCTTACTAGGATATTCATTGCTACTATGGGGTCAGAGTCCAGGGTCAGTCCATGTATAGTCTTTAGGTAGTGGCTTAGTCCCTGGAAGCTCTGATTGCTTGGCATTGTTGTACTTTTGGGGTCTCGAGCCCCTTCAAGCTCTTCCAGTTCTTTCTCTGATTCCTTCAATAGGGGACCTAATCTCAGTTCAGTGGTTTGCTGCTGGCATTCGCCTCTGTATTTGCTGTATTCTGGCTGTGTCTCTCAGGAGAGATCTACATCCGGCTCCTGTCGGTCTGCACTTCTTTGCTTCATCCATCTTGTCTAATTGGGTGGCTGTATATGTATGGGCCACATGTGGGGCAGGCTCTGAATGGGTGTTCCTTCAGTCTCTGTTTTAATCTTTGCCTCTCCCTTCCCTGCCAAGGGTATTCTTTTTCCTCATTTAAAGAAGGAGTGAAGCATTCACAGTTTGATCATCCGTCTTGAGTTTCCTTTGTTCTAGGGATCTAGGGTAATTCAAGCATTTGGGCTAATAGCCACTTATCAATGAGTGCATACCATGTATGTCTTTCTGTGATTGGCTTAGCTCACTCAGGATGATATTTTCCAGTTCCAACCATTTGCCTACGAATTTCATAAACTCGTTGTTTTTGATAGCTGAGTAATATTCCATTGTGTAGATGTACCACATTTTCTGTATCCATTCCTCTGTTGAAGGGCATCTGGGTTCTTTCCAGCTTCTGGCTATTATAAATAAGGCTGCGATGAACATAGTGGAGCACGTGTCTCTTTTATATGTTGAGGCATCTTTTGGGTATATGCCCAAGAGAGGTATAGCTGGATCCTCAGGCAGTTCAATGTCCAATTTTCTGAGGAACCTCCAGACTGATTTCCAGAATGGTTTTACCAGTCTGCAATCCCACCAACATTGGAGGAGTGTTCCTCTTTCTCCACATCCTCGCCAACATCTGCTGTCACCTGAGTTTTTGATCTTAGCCATTCTCACTGGTGTGAGGTGAAATCTCAGGGTTGTTTTGATTTGCATTTCCCTTATGACTAAAGATGTTGAACATTTCTTTAGGTGTTTCTCAGCCATTCGGCATTCCTCAGCTGTGAATTCTTTGTTTAGCTCTGAACCCCATTTTTTAATAGGGTTATTTGTCTCCCTGTGGTCTCACTTCTTGAGTTCTTTGTATATTTTGGATATAAGGCCTCTATCTGTTGTAGGATTGGTAAAGATCTTTTCCCAATCTGTTGGTTGCCGTTTTGTCCTAACCACAGTGTCCTTTGCCTTACAGAAGCTTTGCAGTTTTATGAGATCCCATTTGTCGATTCTTGATCTTAGAGCATAAGCCATTGGTGTTTTCTTCAGGAAATTTTTTCCAGTGCCCATGTGTTCCAGATGCTTCCCTAGTTTTTCTTCTATTAGTTTGAGTGTGTCTGGTTTGATGTGGAGGTCCTTGATCCACTTGGAGTTAAGCTTTGTACAGGGTGATAAGCATGGATCGATCTGCATTCTTCTACATGTTGCCCTCCAGTTGAACCAGCACCATTTGCTGAAAATGCTATCTTTTTTCCATTGCATGGTTTGGCTCCTTTGTCAAAAATCAAGTGACCATAGGTGTGTGGGTTCATTTCTGGGTCTTCAATTCTATTCCATTGGTCTATCTGTCTGTCTCTGTACCAATACCATGCAGTTTTTATCACTATTGCTCTGTAATACTGCTTGAGTTCAGGGATAGTGATTCCCCCTGAAGTCCTTTTATTGTTGAGGATAGCTTTAGCTATCCTGGGTTTTTTGTTATTCCAGACGAATTTGCAAATTGTTCTGTCTAACTCTTTGAAGAATTGGATTGGTATTTTGATGGGGATTGCATTGAATCTGTAGATTGCTTTTGGTAAAATGGCCATTTTTACTATATTAATCCTGCCAATCCATGAGCATGGGAGATCTTTCCATCTTCTGAGGTCTTCTTCAATTTCTTTCCTTAGTGTCTTGAATTTCTTATTGTACAGATCTTTTACTTGCTTGGTTAAAGTCACACCGAGGTACTTTATATTATTTGGGTCTATTATGAAGGGTGTAGTTTCCCTAGTTTCTTTCTCGGCTTGTTTCTCTTTTGTATAGAGGAAGGCAACTGATTTATTTGAGTTAATTTTATACCCAGCCACTTTGCTGAAGTTGTTTATCAGCTTTAGTAGTTCTCTGGTGGAACTTTTGGGATCACTTAAATATACTATCATGTCATCTGCAAATAGTGATATTTTGACCTCTTCTTTTCCGATCTGTATCCCCTTGATCTCCTTTTGTTGTCTGATTGCTCTGGCTAGAACTTCAAGAACTATATTGAATAAGTAGGGAGAGAGTGGGCAGCCTTGTCTAGTCCCTGATTTTAGTGGGATTGCTTCAAGTTTCTCTCCCTTTCGTTTAATGTTAGCAACTGGTTTGCTGTATATGGCTTTTACTATGTTTAGGTATGGGCCTTGAATTCCTATTCTTTCCAGGACTTTTATCATGAAGGGGTGTTGAATTTTGTCAAATGCTTTAAGGTGCCACAATGACACCCAATTATCACTGCCCATGCTATTATGAATGTGTGCACGTTTAGTTAAATCATTTCAGATCATCAACACTCTTTGTTTCATCAATCTTAAAAATAAACTTGTTATATAATTTTGATAAAAACTACATTTTTTTCATCTGTTCAATGCCACTCCCTTTCTAATTTTGAAATATTGGACTTTAAGCTTCAGCAAAAACACATGTTTTCATTTCTAAACCTATGGATTTGTGTATAAAAAATACATATATTTTACAAGACCACATGACAATATCTCTTCCTAACTCCTTGCCAAAAAATTTTATTTTTCTCTAATAAATTTAACTTTCATAATGTAGAATGCAGTGTATAAAGTGGTCTAATTTCATTTCTGGTTATTCTCACTGGTAAAGATTAGTGAAAACTTTGAAAGTGAAGCATCAAATGCTTCTAAATGCACCAATGAAGATTTTTCTCAAATATGCATTTCTGGAGAAATACTGAACAGACTTGAAAAACCTAAAAACACTATATATGATTTCAGTCTGCTAAATTTATTCCACATAAGAGAAATTATTACTAAGACCAATAATCATATTTAATTTACCACCCTATAAGAAATTCTCACCTACTTAAGTAATACACGGTTATTATCAAAATATCATGATATTATGCATTAACAAATTCAAGATATTGTTTTACTACCTTCTTTCTGAGAGGGAAAATGTATTTTGTCTTGCTCCTTTTTTCTTGATTAGGCAAGATACTCGGTGCTAATCACAAAACATTTATCATCTGGCATATTTGGTCTACAATTATCTTGGGAAGATGGCATGCAAGTCAGAGCGGATTCAGGTAAAATGTTTGCTTTATTCAAGTAAAGATTTTGCAGAATCTTTTAATAAGATTCTATAGTTTGCACTTGGATTAAGAAAGTTAATGTTTTCCCACTGGAGATGTAAGAATCATCAGCAAAAGCATGAGAGATATAGTGCAATTTCTGAAATAATCAGAAGGTTTTCATTTGGAAGGTTCTGTTAAAAAAACAGAATAAACATTTAAAACTTTCAGTTAAAACAAAAGATTTAGTTGTACATACGTTGCATACACTATATTCAAGTGCTTCTCCATAGAATAAATATGGCATAGAACAGTATTTTATGTGTTTTAACCCAAAACTGATATAAATCATGTTGTTCATGAGACAGCTTAGTGCTCTTATTTTATTGAAAACTTGCAGTTACAATTCTGTTTTACCTGCATTTCTAGCCTAGGAGTGCAGGTCCTCAGTAACTTTGCTATTCATTTAATAATACATTGTGATCTTTTCTGAAGATGAAAATTAAATATTTCTTTGTAGGTTACTGTTCTGCATACAGGCACTAACTCAAGAAAGTAAGCAGTGACTCACCACCACAGATCAAAGAATAACAAAAATAGCAAGATGAAAAGTGCATCTGTGATGGAGCAACATGTTTCTTCAATTTAAGCAGCCATATTGTATAATCTATTGATTGTATCTTCCTACAAATCATTTCCATTCCTATCTATAATATTTCCCAGAGATGTACTTTAAACCATTTCGTTGTATTTGTCTTCTTATTTCTAGACATTTTAAAATGTACTGTTTTGAATTTTAGAATCATCTAAGGTCTTAACTTTGCTTAAAATAACAGTTAAACTGTTTAAATAATTGTCAACTTGTAAATGAATCTAGCATGCAGGTATTATCCATGTGCATGATATGTGCAAAAGAAATCATTTGTGGAGTTTCAATAATAATGCATTTTAGATAAATGTGCAAATTCAAAACTAATACTTAAGGGGCTTTGAGCGTTGGCTCAATAGTTAGAATAATTCCATGCCAAGAATAAGATTCTAAGTTCAAATATCCAGTACTCAGGTATATGACAGGATATGCTTATCTTTTGTATCTGGCTTATTTCATTTAAAATAAAGATCTTTCAGTCATTTCTAATAGGACTCATTGGTCATTACTACTTAACTAATGCTTTCCTGTATCAATAGGCCACATTTTCTTTATTGTTTTTCTAATGATAGACAATTAGATCATTTAATGCTCTGGCTGTTGTCAGTAGTGCTACAGTAAGGTTAGGAATTCAAACTTTTAATGTACTAATTTCATTTTCTTTTGATACATACCTGGAGTGGGTTTGTTAGATCATATAGTAGGTCTATTTTAGCTTTTCTGAAGGAACTTTCATACTATTGTTCATAATGGCTCCACTAACTTGTTTTCCGACTGGAAGTACATAGTACATGGGTCCCTTTAATCTCTATTCTTATCAGAATCTCTCTCTCTCTCTCTCTCTCTCTCTCTCTCTCTCTCTCTCTCTCTCTCTCTCTCTGTGTGTGTGTGTGTGTGTGTGTGTGTGTTCCTCTATTTCCATAAGCCATTCACTGCATGATATTCTCAGAATCCATAATTTCTTTTCTGTTACTTAGAACCCCCATATTTGAGGACTTCCTGTCATGCTAACCCACATTTGCCATATCGTATAATCTATTGATTGTATCTTCCTACAAATCATTCTGCTTTCGTTTAAGATAAATATTCTAATGACTTAAGTTCTGAATTAGACTAAGGTAAAATCACACTCAACTAAAAAACATACTAAAAATATTTTAAAAGCCAATTGTGCCTGTTTATTCCTTCAAATCCAATATTTGGAGGAGAGGACATGATGAGACCAGGAGTTTATTGGCTAGATCACCTAAACAGAAGGGCATGCTCCTGGGCCAGGGAAACCCTAACTCGAAATATTCTGACTTTGAACAAGGAAAGAGTACACAGACTACACTCATTTTCCCTATAAATGTGTATGAGTGCATGGAAATGAACACCTTAGAACATGTACCACACATGTGTAATCACATACCTCCAGTACTCATGTATGTATACCTCACAAACATATTTAACACACATACACACACACACTCTCAGATACACACACACACACAAATTAACATATCAAAAACAATAATGGTAACTGTATAATTAAAGAATTTCAAATATACTTTTGAAAAAGCACAGTAATGAAATTTAATAATTTAATAAATGAGATTAATTACAAGTTTATAAAGTGATGAGACAATTGCCTAAAGAGAAAAGCCAATGATCAATGGAATAATTAAATGAAAAATAATGCAATAAAATTAAATTCTTTGTGCTGTTACCTAGAAAATATAATACATGGATATGTTATACTAATTATTTTGAATTATGGCACATTAAATTTATCTATCTTTGAAAAATTATACAAACATAATAGTTATTGTATAAATGATAAAGCCTTACAACAACACTAATATAAATTACTTCCCTTCATTGTATTTTGTACACCTTTGTATGATTATTTAAAAGTTCTGAAATTTTTCTTCAACAGACATGATGGAATTTATTCTGTTTTAAAATTACATTTATTTTTATTCTTTGAGACCATGATACCCCAACAAGCCCACTTCCAAAATTCAGTGTTCTATGGTAATTTTAAAACAAATATTAATGGCAATTCCCATATGTGCCTGAGCATGAGGCCGTCCACTGTAGCATGTAAAACCTATACATTAAAAACAATGATTCTTCTTCCTTCTGCAGCTTTAAATCATCCACAGAATCTCAGCCTAGGAATTATATTTAGCATCTATATAAAATTGTTGAGTTCTTAACTGTGTTTAAGTCTTAAGCACATGACTATTCCTGCTGTAACATCTTAAATTTAATAATAATGATGTGTCCAGAGAACAATATTTCATTGCACTCATCTTTACATTCTTACACTTAACATATTCTCTCCCGTGCAAAGCTCATGTTTTCTGAGCCTATTCAAGATTAGGAGGAAACTTGAGAAAATTGTCTCATTTATGTCCCAGCACTAAATCTGTTCTCATCACTTTGACCAGTAAAATACTTCTCTATTTATTTACTGCCCACTGCAAAACAAAAGGCACACCCATAATATAGCATGAAAGTTGAGTGCTATGTAAGGCCATTGATATTCGCTACTAGTGGCATACACAGCAACTTCTAGCACTAACAAAACTAGAAATCATGGAGAAAGTTTCCTTGTGAGTTTGAAATTGATTTCTCCATGTCCTACAAACACATTATAAGCAATGGAAGTCATCACATAGTTATAGTGCACCTTCATAGAAATGACAGTATTCTGCCTTGTTTTGGAAATCTCTGAGTTTCAATGTCCAGTAAAACATAAAATAATACCTTATGTCTTTTCATGAGTTTTTAATTAATAACCCATTTTGGGGGGAGATAGAATTTATCCTCCCATTCAGAACACTGTCATTCAAATTCTGATTTTCATACTGTTTTGAAATTCCACTACTAACAATATTCATGAGGCTTTTTAATATGTTTTAAGGTTCTGGTAATTCCACCATTATACTTTTTTATTTGGTATCTTTTATTTACATTTCAAATATTATTTGCTTTCCAGGATTCCATTCCATAAGTCCGCTATTCCATACTCCATCCACATTCCTGAATAAGGGTGTTCCCGCTCACCAAACAACTCCCTTTCCTGCCTCCCTGTCCTGACATCTCCATACACCGGAGGGTACAGCCTTTGCAGGACCAAGGACTTCTCCTCCCATTGGTGCCCAATAAGGCCATCCTCTGCTACATATGCAGCTGTAGCCATGGATCTGTCCATGTGTACACTTTGGGTAGTGGAGTGGTTTAGTCCCTGATATCACTGATTGGTTGGTATTGTTGTTCTTATGGAGTTGCAAGCCCCCTCAGCTCCTTCAATCCTTTCTCTAACTGATCCAACAGGGACAACATTTACTGTTCAACGGATCGCTGTTAGCATTCTCCTCAGCTATTTCTCACACTATGGCAGAGCCTATCAGCAGACAGCTATATCAGGCCCTTGTCAGTGTGCACTTTTTGGCTTCAACAATAGTCTTGGTATGGTGCCTGCATATATATGGGCTGGATCCCCAGGTGGGGCAGGCTCAGAATGGCCATTCCATCAGTCTCTCCTCCAAACTTTGTCTACATATACATTCGTGTGAATATTTTTGTTCCCCCTTTTAAGAAGAGTTGAAGCATCGTCACTTTGGTTGTCCTTCTTCTTGAGCTTCATGTGGCCTGTAGACTCTACATTGGGTAATTCGAGCTTTTGGGCCAATATATATTTATGAGTGTATGGATACCACGTGTGGATTTTTCTGTGGTTGGGTTAATTCACTCAGGATGATATTTTCTAGCTCCATTAATTTGCCTATGAATTTCATGAAGTCATTCTTTTTGATAGCTGAGTAGTACTCTATTGTATAACTGTACCACATTTCCGTATCCATTCTTCTATTGAAGGACATCTGGGTTCTTTTCAGCTTCTGCTTATTATAAATAAGGCTACTATGAACATAATGGAGCATGTGTCTTTTTGATATGTTGAAGCATCATTTGGGTATATGACCAGGAGTGGTATAGCTGGGTCCTCAGATAATAAAATGTCCATTTTCTAAGGAACCTCCAGACTGATTTCCAGAGTGATAGTACCAGCTTACAAGCCCACCAACAGTGGAGGAGTGTTCCTCTTTCTCCACATCCTCTCCAGCATATGTTGTCACAGGGGTTTTTCATCTTAACCATTCTGTAAGGTGTGAGGTGGAATCTCAGAGTTGTTTTGAATTGCATTTCCAGTGATGAATAAGTCTGTTGAGCATTTCTTTAGGTAATTCTCAGACATTTGATATTCCTCAGCTGAGAATTTTTTCTTCAGCTCTGTAGCCCATTTTTTAAATAAGGCTGTATGTCTCTCTGGAGTCTAACTTCTTAATGTTATTTGTATGTATTGGATATTAGCCCTGTATAGGATGCAAGGTTTTAAATGATCTTTTCCCAATCCGTGGGTTGCTCTTTGTCCTAATGACAGTGTTCTTTGCCTTGCAGAAGCTTTGCATTGTTATGAGGCCCTATTTGTCGATTCCTGATCTTAGAGCATAAGTCATTGGTGTTTTGTTAAGGAAATTTTCCCCAGTGCCCATGTGTTTTAGACTCTTCCCCACTTTTTCTTCTATCAGTTTGAACATATCTGGTTTTACATAGAGCTCATTGATCCAATTGGATTTAAACTTTGTACAGAGCAATAAGAATGGATCAATTTGGATTCTTCTACATGCTAACCACCAGGTGAACCAGGACCATTTGTTAAAAATGCTATCTCTTTCCACTGGATGGTTTTAGCTCTTTTGTCAAAGATCAAGTGACCATAGGTGTGTCGGTTCATTTCTGCATCTTCAGTGCTATACCATTGAACTACTTTGCTGTCTCTGTACCAATACAATACAGTTTTCATCATTACTGCTCTGTAATACTGCTTGGTTGTTCCCCCAGAAGTTCGTTCATTGTTAAGGATAGTTTTTACCTATTCTGGGGCTTTTGTTATTCCAAATGAATTTACAAACTACTCTTAGTAACTCTGTGAAGAGTCGAGTTGGAATTTTGATGGAAATTACATGGAATCTATAGATTGCTTTTGGCAAAATGGCCATCTTTACTATATTAATCCTGCAAATCCATTAGCATGGGAGGTATTTTCATATTGTGAAATCGTCTTCAATTTCTTACTTCAGAGACTTGAAGTTCTTGTCATGAAGATCTTTCATTTACTTGGTGATTAGAGTCACACCAAAGTATATTTTGTTATTTGTAACTTTTGTTAAGGGTGTCATTTCCGTAATTTCTTTCTCAGTCTATTTATCCTTTGAGTAGAGGAAGGCTACTGATTTGTTTGAGTTAAGTTTATACCCAAACATTTTGCTGAAGTTGTTTATCAGACTTAGTAGTTACCTGTTAGAACATGTGGGGTCACTTAAGTATACTATAATATCATCTGCAAATAGTGATATTTGCATTCTTCCTTTCAAATTAGTATCCCTTTGATCTCCTTTCCTTGTCTGATTGCTCTGGCTAGGACTGAGTACTGTATTGAATAAGTAGGGAGAGTGTATGCAGCCTTGCATAGTCCCTGAGTTTACTGGGATTGCTTCAAGGTTTTCTCCATTTACTTTGATGTTGGCTACTGGCTTGCTGTATATTGCTTTTACTGTTTATGTATGGGTCTCGAATTCCTGATCATTCCAAGATTTTTAACAGAATGGGTGTTGAATTGAGTCAAATGCAAGTGTGACCCCAAGACAGACCAATCCTGCACACTGCTGTATACCAGTGTTCAGTGTCGAATTCCCCTGCTGCTTTCCTACACTGAAAAAGGCTGAAGGGGCTTCTAATGGAGATAAAGCCAAGATGAAGAATGAACAACAGAGAAGATCTGCAAGGCTCTTCCAAAGCCAGAGCCCAAGACTTAAAATGTCCCTGAAAAGAAGGGAGAGAAGGTACCCAAGGGGAAGAAGGGGAAAGCTGATGCTGGTAAGGATGTTAATAATCCTGCAGAAAACAGAGACGCCAAAACAGACCAGGCACAGAAGGCTGAAGGTGCTGGAAATGCCAAGTGACCTGTTTGTATTTTTGATAACTGTGTGCTTCTAGTGACTGTACAGTTCGAAATACTATTTTTATCAAGTTTTATAAAAATGCAGAATTTTGTTTTACTCTTTTAAAGCTATATTGTTAGCATACAGAACACTTCATTGTTGGGGAGAAAGGATCATGTGTCATTAACAAATATCACCTAAACTGAATTGAGGACAGAAATCCTCTTTCCTTGATAATTTTGAAAGGTGCCTGTTGGCTTCCAGGAAAGACATCTTGAACTTACATAGGTGGCCCCCAGGGCAAATAAAGACCTTGTGCTCTGGGGAAATTCTAAATTGATTTTTATATCCTCTTTCCCCTGTACCATCAACATAGAATTAATTCCCTTAAAACCAGAGACCTGTTGGAAGCTGACCCCCAAAATTGGTTTTCTTGTCTATTGAGCTATGTGGAATTTGCATTAACTTCATTGAGTATTATCAGAAGATCACTGGTTCCTTTTATAAAAGATTGTAGATCATCAGATTGATAAATCTGCCTTATTTAGTTCCTGGATTTTTTTTATTTGTTTTTTTTTTGTAGTGTTTTGTTTTTGTTTTTTGTTTTTGTTTCTGCCATTGAAGACCAGCCTTAGCCCTTGGTGTTCTAATAGGATCATGGAATTATTTCAATCTTCTTGTATCAATTGAGGCTTGTTTTGTGTCCAGTTATGTGCTCAATTTTGAAGAAGGAATTGTGAGGTGCTGAGAGGAAGGTTTTTCTTTTCTAGTAAGTGAGGCACTAGAGAGTTGGTTTTGTGGTTAAGAGAACAACCTGCTATTCCAGAATATGATAGTTTGATTCCTAGTACACACATGGTGGGCCAACACCCTCTCTAACTCTAATTCCATACGATGTGGTACCTTTTGTTGCCTCTGAATGCATGAAGTACACATATGTTGAGTAATCATGGGTGCAATAAAACTAACTATTCACATGCAATCCTAAATAAAATAACTATTTCATTATTTAGCCTGATGTGTAGAGAATTTTATTATGTGTTATAATTTATAATGGAAATATCATATAAGTAACTGTTAGTGCTCTGTAATTCTTCAATACAAAGGGAAACTATTGATTCTCATTTCCTAAGTAATAAATTCTATCTCAAATATCGGAATGTAATTTCCTAGGAATAAACCAAATTTTCAGGTGTCCAGAGCAGTAAGTTGATCATTGTGAATCCTACAACTTAGAAATCTGGGGAATTATCAGACTGTACAAGTGTGAAAAACAAGTATATAGACATAACTGATGGTCTGAAAAAATAATGGACATAGATTTTGTCCTTTAGTTTCACAGATAATATCGAACGTGCCTTCAGTTGCAGTCATTCCACTTGAGTCTTTGCCACAGTGTATAAAGTTTTTGTCCCTTCAATGGGACTGACAAATACACAAAAGACAACAATTTAAAAGTCACTAATGAACTCAGATCATTTCAATGCATTCTTTAGTCACAATTTTAATGGAAAGTCAATCTTGTAAAAGTGTTTTTGTTTTTGTTTATTGTTTGTTTGTTTTTTTTTAATTTTTGGTGTTTTTTTTATTTGCAATGATATTTTTCTTTAAATAAAAAAAAATAAGACCTGGAAAGGACTCATATATTTACACAATGGATTACTACTCACCCATTAACAGCAGTGAGACTTTATGAAATTCATAGGCAAATGGATGGAACTAGAAAATATCATCCTGAGTGAGGTAACCCAGTCACCAAAGAACATACATAGTATGTACTTACTGATAAGTGGATATTAGGCAAAAAGCTTAGAATATCAATGATACAACTCACAGACCATATGAAGGTCAAGAAGAAGGAAGATGAATGTGGATGCTTAGTCCTTAGAAAGTGGGACAAAATACTCACAGGAGGTAGAACGTGAGAGGGACTTGGAAGGAAGAGAAGAGGGTGGGTTAAAGGTGGCAGAATCAGGTATGGGAAGAGATGGGGATGGTATACAGAAGGTCAGGAATTTGAGCAGAGTTGTGTAGCAATTGGAGATGGGGAACAACAAGTCCCAGATGCCAGGAAGGCAACAGGCTCCTAGTACCCAAGAGGAGATGAAATTAGCTGAAATGCCCAACATTTGGGAGGGAGAAACTGTAGAGACCACATCCAGACGTTAGGCAAAGTTCCTAATTGGGAGATGAGGCCAGACACTCATCTTTAAAATTTTAAATTGCTCCTGAATAAAGGAAGCAAAGTGTGGAGCAGAGACTGAAGGAAAGACCATTCAGAGATTGCCCCACTTGGGGGGATCCATCTCATACTCAGACCAAAGCCATACACTATTGTGGGTACCAAAAAGTGCTTGCTGACAGGAGCCTGTTACAGCTGTCTCCTGAGAGCCTTTGCTAGGGCCTGACCAATACAGATGTGGATGTATGAAGCCAAATATTGGACTGAGCATTGGAACCCCAGTGGAAGATTTAGGGAAAGGACCAAAGGAGCTGAAGGGGTTTGCGACCCCATAGGAAGAACAACAACATCAACCAACCAGATCCCCCCAGTGCTCCTAGAGACTAAATCACCAACCAAAGAGTACACATGGAGAGACCTACGGCTCCAGTTGCATATGTAGCATATGCTTATCTTTCTTTTTTTTTTTTACTTATTCTTTTCCTTTTATTGGATTTTTTTCATTTACATTTCAAATGTTATTCCCTTTCCGGGTCTCCAGGACATAAGCCCCTATCCCATCCCTCTCCTGTTCTTCTATAAGGGTGTTCCCCTCCCTATCCACCCCCTTGTCCTGTCCCCCCGACATTCCCCGTACACTGGAGGTTCAACCTTGGCAGAACCAAGGGCTTCTCCTTCCATTTGTACCCAACAAGGCCATCCTCTGCTACATATGCACCTGGAGCAAGCGACAGTCCATTTATAGTCTGGGTAGTGATATAGTCCCTCTAAACTCTGTTGCTTGGCATTGTTGTTCTTATGAGGTTGCAAGCCCTTCAGCTCTTTCAATACTTCCTTTTATTCCTCCAATGAGAGGGGTCCCGTTCTCAGTTCAATGGTTTGCTGCTAGTATTCAACTCTGTATTTGACATGTTCTAGCTGTGTCTCTCAGGAGACATCTATATCCAGGTATCGTATCTGTCATCAATAACAGTAGAGTCCCTTATTCTTGTAGAGGCTAGATGACCCAGTGTAAGGAAAACCTAAGGCAGTGAGGTGGATGGAAAGCCTCCTCATAGAAGCAGAGGAGGGTGAATGGGGTAGGGGATTTGCTGAGGGGAAAGCAGGAAAGGGGATAACATTTGAAATGTAAATATATAAAATATCCATTAAAATTTTATATACAACTTAAAAAAAAGAAAATTTCTTCAGTAAGTTTTATCGGAAAATTTTGCAATAGTTTAGTTATTCAGCAGAAACAAATTTTAAGTAGAATTCTTCCTTTTCTTTTGATCATTTTTATGTTAATAAGTAATGTTTCATTTTTGTAATATCTATAATTAGATATAACTGTCAGTTACATTAAAAATAATTGGTATTAAATATAATTTTGTTTAATTAAAGCAAATAAAATTAACCATAACTAGGGTTAAGTACCATTAAGTGATTTTAATTCCTAGCTGCAATTATTTATTTAACATGATTGCTGTTGTCATATAATGATGAAAGTTATAATTTGTACAGTAGAACCCACAGGTTTGAATAACAGCTCATTTTAAAGGATTTTTTTCAGTCATCTTTGCACTTTGTGCATCATATATGACACCATCTTCTGTTTTTGAACTACCAAAATCTATCCACGAAGTCTCAGGGGCGATCCTTGCTTTGCATTCACATCTGTGATTAATCTACAAAATACATAGCAAAAAATTGTCGGATCATATTCACACTAACCATTGTCCTGATTTACTGATAATTTCTAATATAATTTTTTACAAGTTGTAATTTTATCTTTAATAGTGCAACCAGAATATTTTGTCCTGTTCTGCTTCGAACATAATAACATCTGGTATGCTACTCCTGATGATTTTCCCTCTTAAATAAGAAGATAATCTATTGTCAAATCTAAAATCCAGAAGTCTAATATTGTGCTTGATGGCATACATATTTTTATTGTTAACTTCATGAGTATTATAGTTGTAAAATTTGTTTCTAATTGTATACTATAATTACCAGATTTTTCTTGTTAGTCTACATTGTTCATTTTCATCTCCTTACCATTAATTTTAAATAACGAAATTCTCATTGATATATTTCTGTGGGCTTTCACGTTGTCCTCAAAGTAAGCTTATTCCTCCAATTTCTCAAGATAACCATCTTTTTACTTAAAGTCATATATGTACACATGCACAATTTTATGTATTTATCTAAAATCAACTATCATGAATATCATTTTCAGAGCTCTCATATCATTTTAATAACAATAGTTATATCCCTTCAATTCCCCAGGAGAATGTCAGCTCTACTTTAATATCATGCATATGCACATATATCATTTTTTAATATTAAGTTATCCTGTTGTATCTTTTTAAATTTTTTTTATTTAGTTGGTATTTAATAGATGTCCATCTGCACCAGATCTATCTCCACTCCCTTGAAACTGGAGTTATAGATACTTGTGAGTTCTTCAGGAGAGTTGTAGGATAAGATTCATGTACATGTGTATGTCATAGGATGCGATCATGCCCTTATGACTTAATTATGAGATGCTATCAGCCTTCATTCTTTCTTTTCAGCATTCTTTCTTTCCTTTCTTTCTTTCTTCATTTCTACTTTTTTTGTCATTCAACTATCATCTATTTATTTATTTATTATTTGTAAAATAATACCAAAGGAAGAATATTTTCAGTTTTCTGTACGTTCTGTTTCTGATTCTGAGTTATTTTGCTTACTATGATAATCTATCTCTGTTTTGCATTAGTGGAGAAAGGGGAATGGACAAAGTAAAACAGAGTGCATGATGTCTTTGATGGAAATATCTACATTGAGCCTAATGCATATTCATCAAAAATGTCACACAGAGTATTTGTTAACAATTGAAACTATACTTGTTCATGTATTTGGATAGTATCAGAGCCCTTGTACATTGTCCTGTCTAGTTTACCAGTTTACCCATGGTCAGTCATTTAAAAGGAAGAAACCTCAGTTAAGAAAGTACATAAGATCCATCTGTAGGGCAAATTTTTCATTAATGATGCATGTAGGAAGGCTCAGAACATTGTGGGTGTTTGTGTTTCTAGGCTGCTAGCCTGGGTTATATAAGAAACCAGGCTGAGAGAAGTCATGGGAGTAAACCAGTTGACAGAACTGTTCTTCATGTCCTCTGCATCAGGTTCTGTTTTCAGAATCCTGCCCTTTTTGAGTATCTGTCCTGACTTCCTTCAGTAATGGACTACAATGTGGAATTTTAAGGTAAATAAGCCCTTTCCTCCAAACTTGCTTTTGGTCATGGTGTTATATCACAGCAATAGAAACAATAATTAAGGTAGAAATTGATACCAGGATAATGGTATATTGCTCTGACAAACCTAACCATGTTATTTTGGTAGGATTCTGTAAGGACCAAAGAACTTTGGTTGAGACTTCAATGAGATACTCTGTAAGTGCTTGGAAAATAAGAATGTGAAGAGTAGTACTAACAATGAAGGCCTGATTTGTAACATTTCAGAGGAAAGCAAAGACTATACCAGGCCATTAGATTAATAATTTGTGATTCTGTTCAGCTTGGGCTGAAGAACTACCTCTTATTAACAAATTGCCAGAACCACTGGAGTAAATGATTTTGCTTTGCTGAGGATAATTGATGGTGATCAACGGGGGCTAAAGAATACTCTGTCATTATAAGAGTTAGCAACATTGAGATTAACTCTTCCAAAAAGTTTTTCCTCAGTCACCATATGGAAGATGTTTTCTAGAAGTTGCTCAGGTTACACTAAATTTTGGCAGCTGAACTTGGTAGTGTAAGAGTTACCCAAATGCAACTGGTTTGAAAGTATGTAGCAGTTGGTCATGGAGAGCAGCTGAGGCTCCCTAGAGTGCACCAAAGCTGGAGTCCCTGCAGGTAGCCTAGTAGAGACTTTGAGAAAGTGCAGACTAGTTGCCACAGAAAATGCTAGCATTTGGAGTTGTAAGTACAATGGGATAGTTACAAAGAATAGATGCAAATATAGAGTAGAGCAAACCTTAGTCTAGAAGATGAAGTGTGTGTGTGTGTGTGTGTGTGTGTGTGTGTGTGTGTTTTGCAGAGGATGAAGTAAGAAAAATGACCCAAGCATTTGGAGCAATCCAGATTATTATAAGTGAATCAAAGATAAATAATATTTATTTATAGTTTTGGAGTTTGATTTTGCTTTGTACAGATTGTGACTGTGTCCTGATTCTTCCCTCTTGAAGTAAAGAAAATGTATTTAATGTAGAGGAGCCCACAGTGGAAAGAGTGACTTTTAAAGAGATTTTTAGGTTATTAAACAAGTACTTTAATATAAATTTTGTAAGAGAACATATTTATATTTTTGAAATTGTAAATCCTGTTGGACTTTTCCAATTTCATCAAATGTCCCTTGTTGTGATGTTGATTGTAATGTGTATTCTTAGGGATGAACAAAAAAGGAATGGTTATGGCTTAACAGAGATATTTTTGCTATTTGATGTTGACAACAGATCACTGGTCCTGAGTAGTTCAATGCACAATTTCATACAGCAATAAACAAAGGAGATAATCTCAACTGAGGAAATTCCCCTGATGGGGAAAGTCGAGTTCCTAGTGGGTAATTCCATCTCTCGGCTAGTGTTTATGAGTTCTGTCAGAAAGCAGTCTGAGCAAAGCCATTGGAGCAAGTCAGAAAAACTTTAAAGGCCTCTACATCAGCTGCTGACTCCAGGATCCTGGTCTATTTGAATTCTTTCCCTGACTTCCTTTGATGATGGACTATGATATGGAAGTGTAAGTCAAATAAACTCTTTCCTCTTAAATCTGCATTTGTTCATGGTGTTTCATTATAACTAAAGAAATAGTAACTAACTCACATCAATTTTTCTAGTCCTTAGTATTAAACTATGATTATTTGTACTTATTTTATGAAATCAGAACTGAATGCATGATAGTTAGGTAACTTTTCCCTAATAGGTGTTTGTTTTGTACTATATATAAAAATGTATGTAAAATGTAAATTTATATAAAATGTTTATTCAAAAGTCAATAACTGAACAAGAATGTATCTGTTTTGCACATATATGTCTGTAGGATGTGAAATGCTGGTCATTGTGCAAAGTATTTTCATTTCCATGGCTTTCTGAACTTGATAAATTTTAACATTTATAAATATTGTTTCTTTATTGTTAAATACTGTTTAATGATCTCAGTCCAATTTTCTCTAAGATATCCAACTATTTCTTTAGTAGTATGAAATGCCAAATCTAGTTTCTTAAAATAAAGTGCACTAAAACATAATTAATAAAAACACATTCTAGAGTCCCAAACCCGCGGATCCCAGCCTGCAGCAGCTCTCTGCTCCCAAACCCCGTGGTAGAGAGATCTCACCGCCTGGTCAGGTGGGCACTCCTGAGGCTGCAGAGCGGAAGAGACCACCAACACTGCCCACCACTGCCCACATCCCTGGCCCAAGAGCAAACTGTATAAGGCCTCTGGGTTCCCATAGAGGAGGGCCCAAGAGCAGCAGGACCACTGCGTCTGAGACACTGCTAGAACCTGAAGGGATCTACTGGATAAACAGTTCTCTGCACCCAAAACCTGTGGGAGGGAGAGCTAAACCTTCAGAGAGGCAGACACGCTTGGGAAACCAGAAGAGACTGCACTCTGCACACATCTTTGACGCCAGAGGAAAACACCAAACGCCATCTGGAACCCTGGTGCATGGAAGCTCCCTGAAAGGGCAGCACAGATCTTCCTGGTTGCTGCCGCCGCTGAGAGCTCATAAGCAACACCCCACGAGCAAACCTGAGCCTTGGGACCACAGGTAAGACCAACTTTTCTGCTGCAAGTGACCTGCCTGGTGAACTCAAGACATAGGCCCACAGGAACAGCTGAAGACCCGTACAGAGGAAACACTACATGCACGAAAGCAGAATACTCTGTCCCCATAACTGGCAGAAAGAAAACAGGAAAACAGGTCTATAGCACTTCTGACAGACAAACAGGCTTATAGGACAGTCTAGCCACTGTCAGAAATAGCAGAACAAAGTAAGACTAGAGATAATCTCATGGTGAGAGGCAAGCACAGGAACCCAAGAAACAGAAATCAAGGCTACATGGCATCATCAGAGCCCAATTCTCCCACCAAATCAAACACTGAATATCCAAACACAACAGAAAAGCAAGACCTAGATTTAAAATCATGTTTGATCATGAAGCTGGAGGACTTCAAGAAAGACGTGGACAGATATCATACAGACCCTAAGAGAACACAAATGCCAGCCCAGGTTACTGTATCCTACAAAACTCTCAATTAACATAGATGGAGAAATCAAGATATTCCATGACAAAACCAAATTTACAATATCTTTCTACAAATACAGTACTACAAATGATAATAAATGGTAAACCCCACATAAGGAGGCAAGCTATACCCTAGAGGAAGCAAGAAACTAATCGTCTTGGCAACAAAACAAAGAGAAGAAAAGCACACAAACATAACCTCATATCCAAATATGAATATAACAGGAAGCAATAATCACTATTCCTTAATATCTCTCAACATCAATGGCCTCAACTTCCCAATAAAAAGACATAGATTAACAAACTGTATACGCAACGAGGACCCTGCATTCTGCTGCCTACAGGAAACACACCTCAGAGACAAAGACAGACACTACCTCAGAGTGAAAGGCTGGAAAAAAACTTTCCAAGCAAATGGTCGGAAGAAGCAAGCTGGAGTAGCCATTCTAATATCAAATAAAATCAATTTTCAACTAAAAGTCATCAAAAAAGATAAGGAAGGACACTTCATATTCAACGAAGGGAAAATCAACGAAGATGAAATCTCAAAGAAATTAACAAAACCAAAACCAAACTACCTAGAAAAGACAGCTTGCTGATAAAGTATTTAAATTGAGAGAAAGGACTGAAAGACCTTGAGGGGGCTTGAGAATCCATATGAATAATGCCAACCAACCAGAGCTTCCAGGGACTAAGCCACTACCTAAAGACTATACATGGACTGACCCTGGACTCTGACCTCATAGGTAGCAATGAATAGCCTAGTAAGAGCACCAGTGGAAGGGGAAGCCCTGGGTCCTGCTAAGACTGAACCCCCAGTGAACATGATTGTTGGGGAGAGGGCAGTAATGGAAGGGGGAGGGGTTAGGGGGATGTTGGCCTGGAAACCGGAAAGGGAATAACAATTGAAATGTAAATAAGAAATACCCAATTTAATAAAGATGGAGAAAAATTGTAAGAGTGAATAATTTGTAATATACACTAGTTAATAGGAATTGGCCATGCTATGGTTGTCTTTCTTTGTGCCCAGCAATCAGATCTTGACACACATACACACACACAGACACACAGACACACAGACACACAGACACACACACACACACACACACACATCAAAGGTCTGTTTTTAATGTCTTGTTTTGAGTCTCCTGTATTTTCTCTAAACATTCAGACAGACATTCTTGCTTCTTCATTCATATCTGGCAAGTAGAGAGGGTTCTCAATGGGGTTCTAGCCTATTGATCTCCAGTTGTTCTTAACTGTGAGCTAGTATATTAATCTTATTTTTCTTTCTTATATCCCCATGTCATTACTCGTTTCTCATATCACCTTTCAAATAATCTACTAGGCTCCAGGCCACTGACTCTCTTTAAATAAGATGAAAAGAACATTAGCAACGTGAAGAAATGTTAGAACATTTCTTTGTTCTGTTAGAACAAAGCCCTAGACAATGTATATATAAGGTAAAAATAAAGTATAATCATAGGAGAAGTGAACAATAACTATAACTGAAAACAATTGTATCCAGGTGTGGAGTAAGGAAAGAGTGTAATTATGCTGGTTGGTATGACTTAAGTTCCCTTGAATAAAGCTAGGGCTGAATGTAATGATAAAATTGTATTATTGTTTTTAAAATATGTCTCTGACTATCTTTGTGAGGATATGTGCACATTAGTGGAAGTGGTCTCAGTCTAGATAGGAGAGCTGAGCTCCTGGTGCAGGAGTTCTAGATGATTGTGAGATAGACTGCATGAGAGCTAGGAACAAAACTTAAGTCATCTAGAAGACTATGAAGTGATCAGAAATATTGTGTAATTTCTCAATGCTCTAAAATAATTTTCAAAACAGATATAGTATAAATATAATCCATACTAGGATCTGATTATATAATTTCCAAGTAGTATGACACTACTACTAAGATATCCAACTGTTTCTTTAGCCATCATTATATATACTTAATATTAATATTTTGTCAGATACAATATTGAAAAATATCAGTTGAGTTATGGCCTTAAGGCTTTATGCATTTTCCTGAAAGCATTTCAGTTTGGGTCATTAAATGCTCTTCTTTTCAGAACATGGGGCTTTGCAAATACAATTCCTCAAATTTTCCCCCTTCATTTTGTTCTTTGGGTCTGATGTTACATTTATATTTTTTCAACATTTGCTTTGTAAATATGCAAAAATTCCTGCTTTTTTGTTTGTTAAACTGTTTATCATTCTGTTGTATGCACCCAGACTTCTTAGCACAGCACTGCAGCTGACATCACTGCTAGTTTTTCTTCTCTGTGTACTAGGTACTAGTATATGTGACAAAAGTAAAGAAGATTAAAACTCTTCATTTCTATTGGGAGTGGGTTGAATCTGCAGAGCAAGTCCAAGGAATTTATGTTATTGACATTGTTTATGTATCAAATTTATCACATTCAAAAGTGGTGTGTTTCAAAGAATTTATAATCTCTTTATAAAGTATGTCAGTTCTATAGTTTATGATGTCTTTTAGTTTATTATATTTCATTATAATTCTTTAAATCTCATAATGTTTTTGAACTTTATTTTAACATCTTTGAAAATTTCTTTCCAGTTAACCAGGATATAAAAGACACTAATTTGAAATAAATTATTTTAAAATATCATTTCCAAAAACATTATCTTTGTAGTAATCATTGTAATTAGCATTCTTTTACTTTAAAGTCTACTTTAATGACAGTGATTTTCTTTTTATAAGACTCTGTCCTTTAAATTCAACAAAGCAAAATTATGTCATATAATGAAATTCCTAATCTCTACATCATTCTCTATTTCTAATGACTCATGAAATATTTGGAGTTATTTACACTAGAATGTGGTTTTTTGTTTGTTTTTTTTAATTAATTGAGTATTTCTTATATACATTTCGAGTGTTATTCCCTTTCCCGGTATCCAGGCAAACAACCCCCTCCCCCCTCCCCTTCCATACGGGTGTTCCATTCCCAACCCTCCCCTCATTGCTACCCTCCCGCCACCAGTCTAGTTCACTGGGGGTTCAATCTTAGCAGGACCCAGGGCTTCCCCTTCCACTGGTGCTCTTACTAGGATATTCATTGCTACCTATGGGGTCAGAGTCAAGGGTCAGTCCATGTATAGTCTTTACGTAGTGGCTTAGTCCCTGGAAGCTCTGGTTGCTTGGCATTGTTGTACTTTTGGGGTCTCGAGCCCCTTCAAGCTCTTCCAGTTCTTTCTCTGATTCCTTCAATAGGGGACCTATTCTCAGTTCAGTGGTTTGCTGCTGGCATTCGCCTCTGTATTTGCTGTATTCTGGCTGTGTCTCTCAGGAGCGATCTACATCCGGCTCCTGTCGGTCTGCACTTCTTTGCTTCATCCATCTTGTCTAATTGGGTGGCTGTATGTGTATGGGCCACATGTGGGGCAGGATCTGAATGGGTGTTCCTTCAGTCTCTGTTTTAATCTTTACCTCTCTATTCCCTGCCAAGGGTATTCTTGTTCCCCTTTTAAAGAAGGAGTGAAGCATTCACATTTTGATCATCCGTCTTGAGTTTCATTTGCTCTAGGCATCTAGGGTAATTCAAGCATTTGGGCTAATAGCCACTTATCAATGAGTGCATACCATGTATGTCTTTCTGTGATTGGGTTAGCTCACGCAGGATGATATTTTCCAGTTCCAACCATTTGCCTACGAATTTCATAAAGTCGTTGTTTTTGATAGCTGCTTAATATTCCATTGTATAGATGTACCCCATTTTCTGTATCCATTCCTCTGTTGAAGGGCATCTGGGTTCTTTCCAGCTTCTGGCTATTATAAATAAGGCTGCAATGAACATAGTGGAGCACGTGTCTTTTTTATATGTTGGGGCATCTTTTGGGTATATGCCCAAGAGAGGTATGGCTGGATCCTCAGGCAGTTCAATGTCCAATTTTCTGAGGATCTTCCAGACTGATTTCCAGAATGGTTGTACCAGTATGCAATCCCATCAACAATGGAGGAGTGTTCCTCTTTCTCCACATCCTCGCCAGCATCTGTTCTCCACTGAGTTTTTGATCTTAGCCATTCTCACTGGTGTGAGGTGAAATCTCAGGGTTGTTTTGATTTGCATTTCCCTTATGACTAAAGATGTAGAACATTTCTTTAGGTGTTTCTCAGCCATTCGGCATTCCTCAGCTGTGAATTCTTTGTTTAGCTCTGAACCCCATGTTTTAATAGGGTTATTTGTTTCCCTGCGGTCTAACTTCTTGAGTTCTTTGTATATTTTGGATGTAAGGCCTCTATCTGTTGTAGGATTGGTAAAGATCTTTTCCCAATCTGTTGGTTGCCGTTTTGTCCTAACCACAGTGTCCTTTGCCTTACAGAAGCTTTGCAGTTTTATGAGATCCCATTTGTCGATTCTTGATCTTAGAGCATAAGCCATTGGTGTTTGGTTTAGGAAATTTTTTCCAGTGCCCATGTGTTCCAGATGCTTCCCTAGTTTTTCTTCTATTAGTTTGAGTGTGTCTGGTTTGATGTGGAGGTCCTTGATCCACTTGGACTTAAGCTTTGTACAGGGTGATAAGCATGGATCTATCTGCATTCTTCTACATGTTGACCTCCAGTTGAACCAGCACCATTTGCTGAAAATGCTATCTTTTTTCCGTTTGATGGTTTTGGCTCCTTTGTCAAAAATCAAGTGACCATAGGTGTGTGGATTCATTTCTGGGTCTTCAATTCTATTCCATTGGTCTATCTGTCTGTCTCTGTACCAATACCATGCAGTTTTTATCACTATTGCTCTGTAATACTGCTTGAGTTCAGGGATAGTGATTCCCCCTGAAGTCCTTTTATTGTTGAGGATAGCTTTAGCTATCCTGGGTTTTTTGTTATTCCAGATGAATTTGCAAATTGTTCTGTCTAATTCTTTGAAGAATTGGATTGGTATTTTGATGGGGATTGCATTGAATCTGTAGATTGCTTTTGGTAAAATGGCCATTTTTACTATATTAATCCTGCGAATCCATGAGCATGGGAGATCTTTCCATCTTCTGAGGTCTTCTTCAATTTCTTTCCTCAGTGTCTTGAAGTTCTTATTGTACATATCTTTTACTTGCTTGGTTAAAGTCACACCGACGTACTTTATATTATTTGGGTCAATTATGAAGGGTGTCGTTTCCCTAATTTCTTTCTCGGCTTGTTTCTCTTTTATATAGAGGAAGGCAACTGATTTATTTGAGTTAATTTTATACCCAGCCACTTTGCTGAAGTTGTTTATCAGTTTTAGTAGTTCTCTGGTGGAACTTTTGGGATCACTTAAATATACTATCATATCATCTGCAAATAGTGATATTTTGACTTCTTCTTTTCCGATCTGTATCCCCTTGACCTCCTTTTGTTGTCTGATTGCTCTGGCTAGAACTTCAAGAACTATATTGAATAAGTAGGGAGAGAGTGCGCAGTCTTGTCTAGTCCCTGATTTTAGTGAGATTGCTTCAAGTTTCTCTCCATTTAGTTTAATGTTAGCAACTGGTTTGCTGTATATGGCTTTTACTATGTTCAGGTATGGGCCTTGAATTCCTATTCTTTCCAGGACTTTTATAATGAAGGGGTGTTGATTTTTGTCAAATGCTTTCTCAGCGTCTAATGAAATGATCATGTGGTTTTGTTCTTTCAGTTTGTTTATATAATGGATCACGTTGATGGTTTTCCGTATATTAAACCATCCCTGCATGCCTGGGATGAAGCCTACTTGGTCATGTTGGATGATTGTTTTGATGTGCTCTTGGATTCGGTTTGCCAGAATTTTGTTGAGTATTTTTGCGTCGATATTCATAAGGGAAATTGGTCTGAAGTTCTCTTTCTTTGTTGTGTCTTTGTGTGGTTTAGGTATAAGAGTAATTGTGGCTTCGTAGAAGGTATTCGGTAGTGATCCATCTGTTTCAATTTTGTGGAATAGTTTGGATAATATTGGTATGATGTCTTCTATGAAGGTTTGATAGAATTCTGCACTAAACCTGTCTGGACCTGGGCTCTTTTTGGTTGGGAGACCTTTAATGACTGGTTCTATTTCCTTAGGAGTTATGGGGTTGTTTAACTGATTTATCTGTTCCTGATTTAATTTCGGTACCTGGTATCTGTCTAGGAAATTGTCCATTTCCTGAAGATTTTCAAGTTTTGTTGAATATAGGTTTTTATAGTAAGATCTGATGATTTTTTGAATTTCCTCTGAATCTGTAGTTATGTCTCCCTTTTCATTTCTGATTTTGTTAATTTGGACGCACTCTCTGTGTCCTCTCGTTAGTCTGGCTAAGGGTTTATCTATCTTGTTGATTTTCTCAAAGAACCAACTTTTGGTTCTGTTGATTCTTTCTATGGTCCTTTTTGTTTCTACTTGGTTGATTTCAGCTCTGAGTTTGATTATTTCCTGCCTTCTACTCCTCCTGGGTGTATTTGCTTCTTTTTGTTCTAGAGCTTTTAGGTGTGCTGTCAAGCTGCTGACATATGCTCTTTCCTGTTTCTTTCTGCAGGCACTCAGCGCTATGAGTTTTCCTCTTCGCACAGCTTTCATTGTGTCCCATAAGTTTGGGTATGTTGTACCTTCATTTTCATTAAATTCTAAAAAGTTTTCAATTTCTTTCTTTATTTCTTCCTTGAAAAGGGTTATCATTGAGTAGAGCATTGTTCAATTTCCACGTGTATGTGGGCATTCTTCCTTGATTGTTTTTGAAGACCAGTTTTAGGCCGTGGTGGTCTGATAGCACGCATGGGATTATTTCTAACTTTCTGTACCTGTTGAGGTCCATTTTTTGACCAATTATATGGTCAATTTTGGAGAAAGTACCATGTGGAGCTGAGAAGAAGGTATATCCTTTTGCTTTAGGATAGAATGTTCTATAAATATCCGTTAAGTCCATTTGGCTCATGACTTCTCTTAGTCTGTCTACATCTCTGTTTAATTTCTGTTTCCATGATCTGTCCATTGATGAGAGGGAGTGTTGAAATCTCCCACTATTATTGTGTGAGGTGCAATGTGTGTTTTGAGCTTTAGTAAGGTTTCTTTTACATATGTAGGTGCCCTTGTATTTGGGGCATAGATATTTAGGATTGAGAGTTCATCTTGGTGGATTTTTCCTTCGATGAATATGAAGTGTCCTTCCTTATCTTTTTTGATGACTTTTAGTTGGAAATTGATTTTATTTGATATTAGAATGGCTACTCCAGCTTGCTGCTTCTGACCATTTGCTTGGAAAATTGTTTTCCAGCCTTTCAGTCTGAGGTAATATCTGTCTTTGTCTCTGAGTTGTGTTTCCTGTAGGCAACAGAGTGCAGGGTCCTCGTTGCGTATCCAGTTTGTTAATCTATGTCTTTTTTTGGGTAGTTGAGGCCATTGATGTTGAGAGATATTAAGGAATAGTGATTATTGCTTCCTGTCATATTCATATTTGGATGTGAGGTTATGTTTGTGTGCTTTCATTCTCTTTGTTTTGTTGCCAAGACGATTAGTTTCTTGCTTCTTCTAGGGTATAGCTTGCCTCCTTATGTTGGGCTTTACCATTTATTATCCTTTGTAGTGCTGGATTTGTAGAAAGATATTGTGTAAATTTGGTTTTGTCATGGAATATCTTGGTTTCTCCATCTATGGTAATTGAGAGTTTTGCAGGATACAGTAACCTGGGCTGGCATTTGTGTTCTCTTAGGGTTTTTATGACATCAGTCCAGGATCTTCTGGCCTTCATAGTTTCTGGCGAGAAGTGTGGTGTGATACTGATAGGTCTGCCTTTATATATTACTTGACCTTTTTCCCTTACTGCTTTTAATATTCTTTCTTTATTTTGTGCGTTTGGTGTTTTGACTATTATGTGATGGGAGATGTTTCTTTTCTGGTCCAATCTATTTGGAGTTCTGTAGGCTTCTTGTATGCCTATGGGTATCTCTTTTTTAGGTTAGGGAAGTTTTCTTCTATGATTTTGTTGAAGATATTTACTGGTCCTTTGAGCTGGGAGTCTTCACTCTCTTCTATACCTATTATCCTTAGGTTTGATCTTCTCATTGAGTCCTGGATTTCCTGTATGTTTTGGACCAGTAGCTTTTTCTGCTTTACATTATTTTTGACAGTTGAGTCAATGATTTCTATGGAATCTTCTGCTCCTGAGATTCTCTCTTCCATCTCTTGTATTCTGTTGGTGAAGCTTGTATCTACAGCTCCTTGTCTCTTCTTTTGGTTTTCTATATCCAGGGTTGTTTCCATGTGTTCTTTCTTGATTGCTTCTATTTCCATTTTTAATTCCTTCAACTGTTTGATTGTGTTTTCCTGGAATTCTTTCAGGGATTTTTGTGTCTCCTCTCTATGGGCTTCTACTGTTTTATTTATGTTTTCCTGGAATTCTTTCATGCATTTTTGCGATTCCTCTCTGTAGGCTTCTACTTGTTTATTAATGTTTTTCTGTGTTTCTCTAAGGGAGTTCTTCACGTCTTTCTTGAAGTCCTCCAGCATCATGATCAAATATGATTTTGAAACTAGATCTTGCTTTTCTGGTGTGTTTGGACATTCTATGTTTGTTTTGGTGGGAGAATTGGGCTCCGATGATGCCATGTAGTCTTGGTTTCTGTTGCTTGGATTCCTGCGCTTGCCTCTCGCCATCAGATTATCTCTAGTGTTACTTTATTCTGCTATTTCTTACAGTGGCTAGACTGTCCCTATAAGCCTGTGTGTCAGGAGTGCTGTAGACCTGTTTTACTGTTTTCTTTCAGCCAGTTATGGGGACAGAGTGTTCTGCGTTCGTGCATGTAGTGTTTCCTCTGTACAGGTCTTCAGCTGTTCCTGTGGGCCTGTGTCTTGAGTTCACCAGGCAGGTCACTTGCAGTATACAAGTTGGTCTCACCTGTGGTCCTGAGGCTCAAGTTCGCTCGCGGGTTGCTGCCGACAGGCTCTTTGTGGCGGCAGAAACCAGGAAGACCTGTGCCGCCCCTTCCGGGAGCTTCAGTGCACCAGGGTTCCAGATGGCCTTTTGTGTTTTCCTCTGGTGTCCGAGATGTATGTACAGAGAGCAGTCTCTTCTGGTTTCCCAGGCTTGTCTGCCTCTCTGAAGGTTTAGCTCTCCTTCCCACGGGATTTGGGTGCAGAGAACTGTTTGCTTTGTTGCTTTTCAAAATCTCTTCTTACATCTAAAGTTCCCAAAATTATTTTATTTTTCTGATTTAAGATTCAACCATGCTCCCCAACCCTCTATTATTACAATGTTCTTACCTAGTAAGCTTAGTATGCATGTTATTTTTACTCAATTATTTTTCCACACCTTCTAATATCTAACCAAATTTCTGATAAGAGGCCACCATCTTAATGTAATATGTTGCAAACATATGGAATTTAACCTCATGTGCTGGCAGTGACAATTGAAGAGACAGCTATAATGAAGAATCTCTTGCCCATGGTCATTAAGTTTCTAAATTCTGGTGTTAGGAATGCTGACCTAACTGTTTCATACTGGTCAATATTGTCGTTCACATGAATATTGTTTGCTTTTCTACCCTGGCAACTTAAATTGTCTTTTCTGGTACTATGCTGGCAAGAATACAAAAAAGACTTTCAGGAAGAACAAGCTCAGATTCTCTCTTTCCTATGTCATAAATGTACAATAAATGTAAAATGTCTCCAGGTGGTGCAGTGTTAGACCTAGTACCATAATTTTGTTAGGACAAACAATGTTTCCATTATGTTTCAAATTCATTTTGTATTTCCTTTAATCTTAACTTTAAACAAATTTTAGGTAAAATTATTTTTAAATAAATTTAAATATATATTGGAATTTTTTTCCACATATATAAATAATTATATGGAACATCTTTCAAGAAACCTCTTTTATGCAATTCTATAAAACCTGTTCTGTATGCTGTAAATGGTTCATTCTTACAGTGTAGTTCAGTGATTACTAAATTATAATGCTGATTTACAGTTTTGGAAAAAATGGTAAGGTCACTTTACACATGTATTGCATATGGATGTCATAATTGCAATGGTTGATAGAATCATCAATCTTCATTTTAATAGTTTAATAAAAGTTTAAGATTATAAATCTGTGTTTTATATACCAGCATGAGAAAATAATATACATTACGTTTAGTCATTGAGTTCTGCAGATAAGTCAGTGAAAAAATTTCAAACCTAAAGTTCCAGCCTGTTTCATGTTTTGGTAGGATCATTGCAAGGGTTTTCCCCCATATAATCAAATTATTGTGCTATTTAAAAACTTATATGCTAAAACATATTGACAATAGATCATATATATAACTTGTGATATCATTGAAAACATATATACCCACAATATGAAGCATACATACACCATTTATTGTTATGAGACTATCATACACACACACACACACACACACACACATATCAGTATCAATCATTATATAATCAGAACAAGTTTTAAATTTTACTATTTATTAGTGTGTGTGTGTGTGTGTGTGTGTGTGTGTGTGTGTGTGTGTCTGTGATTTTTATATGATATAGCATATGTACAGAGGACAGAGGACAACTTATAGCCATAGGTTTTTTTTTCTACATTTACTTACTTCTTGAGACTCAATACAGGTTTACCCTTACTCAGACATTTTCATTTAAAAATTACATGTGGACATGCAATTGTATGCCCTTAAATATATCACCAAATGTTTATGTCATATTGCTATAGTCATAGATCAGCATCTCACTCAGTCCTCCTCAGAGAAGATTCATTATCTTTTACGTAAAAGGGAGTGAACATAGAAACCTATAAATGTGCAATGTGCAGATATGGCAGACTTCAGAGCACTGAGCACTAAATGGAATGTCTTTCTATCCCCCTTTATTCAACTCTACTGGGTCTTTGTATAGAGGGAGGGAGAAAGATTGTAAAATCCAGAAGTGGTACCTGGCATCATCCATAAACAACTGGACTGATATGCATATGAACTCACAGATCTGTACAGGATGCACAAGACCTTCATTGGTTCAATCCAGAGCAACCTCCACCCTGGGGAAGGGAAGTATACACAGATTCCCACCCCTAACCAAAAATTGTTTGCAATTGCTACTTCCTAAGTAAGGAAAATTAATTTACTCTAATGAAATTACATTGCATGTATCAACCATTCTCCAGGGCAGGTCCATATGCAGAAGTATTTGGCTAACACAAAACAAATTTATACCTTTTTGTAACCTTCCATTTTGCTTTTACATTTTTGTTTTGTATTTGTCTTGATTCAATTGTTTTCAAGAAACATACATCACACACACACACACACACACACACACACAGAGAGAGAGAGAGAGAGAGAGAGAGAGAGAGAGAGAGAAAGACGCACACACTGTGGGGGGAGAGAGAGAGAGAGAGAGAGAGAGAGAGAGAGAGAGAGAGAGAGAGAGGAGAGAGAGAGAGAGGAGGGAGAGAGAGAGAGAGAGAGAGAGAGAGAGAGAGAGAGGAGGTCGATAGTTATTTTGGGATATTGGGATGATATGGGAGGAAGGGTGGAGGGCAAATACAATATGTTGTATGAAAATACAATACATTCTATGAAAATGTTATATAAAAATAATTCAGTTAAAAATCACTTCCAGACTCACATTATTCATGTATTGCAAGTAAACCTTTCTTTTGGATGGAGAGTTTAGAAGTAAGCATATTGTTTGTAGTAATTTTTGATTATAATTTAAAATTATGAGGTTTTAGTCAATTAGAATATGATTTATTTTTAAACCATTTCCTTTAAACAAGTTCTAAATGGGGTGTGATAAAAGTATGCAATCTTGTTACAAAAGGATAGCTCTTTCAACCTGACAAAAACATAGAAAGACCAAATAAAGTATCATAAGAAGATTTTTTTCTATACATAGTGGCCTGTTGTCTTCATTGATATAAAGTAACATTCTCATTTTGGCTGTATAATTCCCTAGACAAAGAGATAGGAACTGTAAAAGAGTAGACAATTTGAGTATCCACAAATATACAAAAAAGTCACTGAGCACAAATACATTTCTTTCTCTCTGCTTTTGACTGTATATGAATGAACTAGTATTTGAAGTTCCTGTTTTGACTACGTCACAACAATGGATGATAGTCTGCACTTAAAGACTGAAATCGACCCATTTGTTAACTATTTTTTTGTTTGTTGTTGTTGTTGTTGTTGTTGTTGTTGTTGTTGTTGCTGGAACTCAAAGTTGAGCCCATCTTATAAGATCAATTGAAATGAAACAATAACACTAGCTTCTAAAATTATCCTGATTAATAAAGATGAAATATATTAATTTATGTGACACACTTACAAGAGAATCTGTCTTGTGTCTAAAAATAAGTCTGTATTATTGACAAAACTGACAATATTAGTATTAAACATTGCTATAGTCATCATTATAGAATTAGGAAGAAATCAATTTTATTTATTTCCTCAATGTAATCAGAAATAGTAGACAATAGCAAGGAAAGATAGGATTTTCTGAAAGACTATTCTACATTGTTTTTGACTAAAACAAAAAGAACATTTTGTTTGAAATTATAAATCATCCAAAACGTGCTGGGTAGAAACCACTGTTCTGTAATAGCACTTTACCCAGAAACCAAAAATTCCCTAAGGAGACAAACAACACAGATCATCTATAGAGTAATATGGATTCTGGAAACTTACTTCAATAATAAAGAGGGTAGAAAATTCTGTTGAGGTGGGAAACATTTTACCATATCTATAAAGCTTCCATCACACTCTAATCAGAAGGGGGAAGGAAGATGTCAGAAATATATGTATCTCTAATTTTGAAGTCATTTTCCATTGGAGAAATTTCTAAATATTTCTAAGTTAAATGTGAAGCCCTTAAATTTTCTTCTCTTTGAAAATTCCTATCAAAACAACATAAAATCTTCCCTGTTAGAGTGGTGTGAATCAGAATGAACCCCTCACAGACTCATATATATTGAATGCTTGGCTCAGAGAGAATCCCCTGTTATGTAATGTGGCCTATTTCAAAGAAGAGTGTCGCTGTGAGTTTGGGATTGGGGTCTCATAGGCTCTATCTATGTCCTGTGTGACAAAATCTCTTGATTTGCTTCCTGCAGATCAAATGTAGATCTCTCCACTCCTCCAGCACCATGTCAGCCTGCACACACCACGCTTTTCACAGAATGGTAAGAATATACCAAACCTCTGAAGCTGTAAACCAGCACAATTAATTATCTCCCCTTCAAGTGTCTTTAAAGAAATAGAAACCAACTTTGACACTTATAAAAGCATTTTTCGGATGCCGATATTGCAAAATTGAAGAAAGAACATAAGATATCAAAAGCCTTGTGTAAATGATTTCACTATAACAACAATGTGTCTCCTCAACTTGAATAGGTAATATAAAAGATTATAACCATATTACAAAAAGCTTGAATCTGTATGATTTGTGGAAAAGATGAATAAATTTCTGATATTCTTGATTATAAAACTCCTAGCAATATTAATAGATAATTCTTAATATAAACAACTATTGGGTTGGAAAAATTTAACAGATGGTAAGTTTTGTCTCTGATTGATCCTTCCCAACTACTCCAAGTACTAAAACCCATGTAAAACTTCTTTCACTGAAGTAATGATTTACATAGCTTTTTGGTTCCAATTATCTTTCACTCGATTCACAATGAGATACAGGACAATTTTATATTGATAATATACAATGAATTTTATTATCCTTGACAATAATTTACTTGAATTATTCATTGATTCTTAAATATCCCTCAATATGAACAGCAATGTATATAATAGAGTTGATTGATACTAAAAAAACTGAATTTATTAGCTAATAACCACTTATCAGTGCGTGCAAACCAAGTGTGTTTTTTTGTACTCAAAAGTTCGAATTACCCAAGATACAATCCACAGAACACATGAAGCTCAAGAAGGATAAACAAAGTGAGGTTGCTTCAGTCCTTTTTAAAGGGGGAACAAAAACATTCATAGGAGGAGATATAGAGACAATGTTTGGAGTAGAGACAGAAGGAATGACCATTCAGAGCATGCTCCACCTGGGGATCCAGCCCATATACATACAGCTTGCTAATGCCAAGGAGTGCATACTGACAGGAGCCTGATATAGCTGTCTCCTAAGAGACTCTGTCAGAGCATGACCAATACAGAGGCGAATGCTAACAGCCAACCATTGAACTGAGAATGGGGTCTCCATTGGAGGAGTTAGAGAAAGGGTTAAAGGAGATGAAGGGCCTTGCAACCCCATAAGAATACCAACCAGATCTCTCAGGGACTAAACCACTCCCTAAGGAGTACACATGGACAGACCCATGGCTCCAGCTGCTTGTGTAGAGGAGGATGGTGTTGTTGGGCACAAATGGAGGGAGAAGCCCTTGGTCCTACCATGGCTGGACCCTGCCAGTGTAGGGGAATGTCATGGTGGGGATGCAGGAAGAGGTGGGTGGTTGGGAAGGGAGAACATACTCATAGAAGAAGGGGAAAGGGGGATGAGATAGGGGGTTTGTGAACAGGAAACTGGGAAAAGGAATAACATTTGAAATGTAAATAAAAATCCAATAAAGAAAGAAACATTTCAATGGGACAGATTCCTATTTGTACAATATTATAAAACATATTGTAATAATATAAATATTATGTAGTACATAATAATATACATAATACATAATAATATAAACAATAAAATACTAAGACATACATTTATAAATGCAAAATACAAAACAAAACAAAAAAACCCGAATTAAACAAAGTCAAAAATATGTTTCTGCCATCTTAGCTACCAAACTGATTAATAGTGTTTTCTATGAAATTAATGTAATTAAAAATAAATTTCCTGCAATTTCATTTTTTTATTTTTTTAACATATATTTCTTTACTTACATTTCAAATGACATTCCTTTTCCTGGTTTCCTGTCCATAAGCCCGCATCCCCAACCCCTTCCCCATAAGGGTGTTTTCCCCCCATCTACCTCCTTTACTGTCCAGGCCCCCGACATTCCCCTGCACTGGGGGCCCAATCTTGGCAGGACCAAGGGCTACTCCTTCCACTGGTGCCCCAACAAGGCTTTTCTCTGCTACATTTGCACTTGGAGCCCTGGGTCTGTCCATGTATAGTCTTTTTTTTTTTTTATTAACTTGAGTATTTCTTATATACATTTCGAGTGTTATTCCCTTTCCCGGTATCCGGGCAAACATCCCCCTCCCCCCTCCCCTTCCTTATGGGTGTTCCCCTCCAACCCTCCCCCCATTGCCGCCCTCCCCCCACCAGTCTAGTTCACTGGGGGTTCAGTCTTAGCAGGACCCAGGGCTTCCCCTTCCACTGGTGCTCTTATTAGGATATTCATTGCTACCTATGAGGTCAGAGTCCAGGGTCAGTCCATGTATAGTCTTTAGTTAGTGGCTTAGTCCCTGGAAGCTCTGGTTGCTTGGCATTGTTGTACATATGGGGTCTCGAGCCCCTTAAAGCTCTTCCAGTTCTTTCTCTGATTCCTTCAACGGGGGTTCTATTCTCAGTTCAGTGGTTTGCTGCTGGTATTCGCCTCTGTATTTGCTGTATTCTGGCTGTGTCTCTCAGGAGCGATCTACATCCGGCTCCTGTCGGTCTGCACTTCTTTGCTTCATCCATCTTGTCTAATTGGGTGGCTGTATATATATATGGGCCACATGTGGGGCAGGCTCTGAATGGGTGTTCCTTCTGTGTCTGTTTTAATCTTTGCCTCTCTCTTCCCTGCCAAGGGTATTCTTGTTCCCCTTTTAAAGAAGGAGTGAAGCATTCACGTTTTGATCATCCGTGGGTACTGGTTTAGTCCCTGGAAGCTCTGGCTTATTGGCATTGTTGTTCTTATGGGGTCGCAAGCCCCTACAGCTCTTTCAATCCTTCCACTAATTCCCTTAAATGAGGTCCTGTTCTTAGTTCAAGATTTGCTGCTAGCATTGACCTCTGTATTGGAAATGCTTTGGATATGTCTCTCAGGAGAGATATACATCTGGTCCCTTTCAGCATGCACTTTTTAGCTTCATCAACCTTATCTAGTTTTGGTGGCTGGATATATATGGGCCACATGTGGAGTAGGCTCTTAATGGCTGTTCCTTTAGTTGCTAATCTAAACTTTGCTTGCATATCTCCTCCTATGGATATTTTCTCTTATTAAGAAGGAGTGTTAGGGGCTGGAGAAATGGCTCAGTGGTTAAGAGCACTGACTGCTCTTCCAGAGGTCCTGAGTTCAAATCCCAGCAACCACATGGTGGCTCACAACCATCTGTAATGGAATCCGATGCCCTCTTCTGGTGTGTCAGAAGACAGCTACAGTATACTCATATACAAAATAAATAAATAAATCTTTTTTTTAAAAAAGGAGTGTTTTTATTTTTTTATTTTTTATTTTATGTTTTTGTGGGAAGGTTGCAAGAGTGAAGGGCAGATAGGAGGGAATGGGGTGATGTGGGGGACTGGGGTACATGATGTGAAACTTACACGAATAAAAAGTATAAAAAAAAAGGAGTGGGAGCATCTGCATTTTGGTCATCCTTCGTTTGAACTTCCTGTGGTCTGTGGATTGCATCTTGGGTAATTCGAACTTTTGGGCTAATACCACTTATCAGTCAATGCATACCAAGTCTGTTTTTCTGTAATTTGGTTACCTCACTCAGGATGTTTTCTAGTTAATTCCATTTGCCTATGAATTTCATGAAGTCATTGTTTTTGAGAGCTGAGTAATATTCCATTTTGTAGATGTTCCACATTTTTTAATCCATTCCTCTGTTGAAGGGCATCTGGGTACTTTCCAGCTTCTGGCTATTATAAATAAGGCTGCTATGCACATAGTGGAGCATGTGTCTTTATTGTATGTTGGAGCATCTTTTGGGTATATGCCCAGGAGAGGTATAGCTGGGTCCTCATGTTGTGTAATGTCCAATTTTCTGAGGAACCTCCAAACTGATTCCCAGAGTAGTTGTACCAGTTTGAAATCCTAACAACAATGGAGGAGTGTTCCCCTTTCTCCACATCCTCACCAGCATCTGCTGTCACCTGAGTTTTTTTTTGTTTTGTTTTTTTGTTTTTTTTTTATCATAGCCGTTTTGCCTGGTGTGAGGTGGAATCTCAGGGTTGTTTTGATTTGCATTTCCCTGATGACTTAGGATGTTGAACATTTCTTTAGGTGATTTTTGGACATTCAATATTCCTCACTGAGAATGTTTGGTTTAACTCTATACCCCATTTTTAATGGGGTTATTTTGTTCTCCAGAATCTAACATTTTTAGTTCTTTGTATATTTTGAATAAAATGCTCTATCAGTTGTAGGATTGGTAAAGATCTTTTCCTAATCTGTTGGTTGCCATTTTGTCTTAATGACAGTGTCTTTTGCCTTATAGAAGCTTTGCAGTGTTATGAGGTCACACTTGTCAATTCTTTATCTTAGAGCATAAGCCTTTGGTATTTTGTTCAGGAAATTTTCCCCAGTGCCCATGTGTTTGCCACTTTTCCCCACTCTTTCTTCTATTAGTTTGAGTGTAAATGGTTTGATGTGGAGGTCTTCTTTCATTATTATTAAAGAATTAATTATTGTTTAAAAGTCCTTAAGTCTGTATTTGTTATTTTAACAGTTTAGAATATATCACAAGATGATTCAGAATATATAGATAAATCAACGTATATAGAAACATCTATATATTTTTAATATATTAAGGAAGCCATAAACCAACACATATGGAAAGCAAACACTAATCAGGATTTTATTAAATGTCATCTAGTGAATTAGATAGCCATTGAACACAATGCCCATCTCAAAACATTTGTTTAGTAATGGAATTTCAGATAAATAAAATCTATTTCTAGTTCTGGCACTCCCTTGGGAATTTGGGTCATGAAGATTATACAGGCTTGATATTCTGATACTGACTGTTAAACTTCACATATCTCTATCCTTTGATTATGAAGTTACTGGCAGTTAATGCCTGTAGAGGGAGGGAGATGCAGTCTTCTCCAGGCATGATTCATTATTCCTCCTGATGTGTTATCCATGCACATGTGGCCAGACCTGCAGCGCACACATACATATCAGTAATATTAAATGCATTGAGCAAGCATATATGGAGGTATTAGGAAAGAGAATGAGGGCAGAAATGATGTAAATATAGTACTTATTTATGAAATTCTAAAGTTTTTAAATATGCAACAATCATTTTAAAGCTTGTATTTTAAATTTCTAATCTTTCCGTTGTGTAAATGTACTACACTTTCTTTAGACAGTTTTCAGTTGAAGGACATTTAGGTTGTTTCTAGATTCTGGCTATTAAGAATGAAACTGCCATGAATATAGTTGAGCAAATGTCTTTGTGACCTATCTGTTCACAAGACTTCCTTGTACCCAAGCCATTTCCAACCATGATATCCAACCCAACCATACATTCTATATTCTGCCCTAACTTGCTCTGTCATTATCAGACTTAGAACTTATAGAAGGTGTCTATATGTCCAGATCTGATCAGAAAATACAAACAAAATGAAAGATCTTGCCAGTGTTTTCTCTCCAGTTCTACAGTTCTGTTTGCCAATGATAACTGCCTAGATAAATTCTAGAACACAGAGTTTAAAACAACCATCTATATAAAACATCTTAGTTTATTGTGTTCTTTATATGTGCTGAACATTAATCCCCTGCCACATGGATGCCTTGCAAAAATATCTGTTTCCATCTTTGGGCCTCTTATTTATCTTATTGATTGTTCTTTAGCTGTGCTGAAGCTTTTTAGTTTTAAGAATTTCATTTGTCAAGATTTGGACTGAATTCTAGAATAAGAAGTGTCCTGTCCATGAAATCATTTCCTAGAGCTTTATTGCATTGAAGAATACATATGCTTTAATTCAAAAGCTTCAGTGTTTCAGGTTCCACATTTAGGTCTTTGATCCATTTTAAGTTTTTTTTTTTCTTCAAGGTGACAGACACAAATCTAATTTTATTCTTCTGAATATGGATATCCAGTTTTCCAAACATTCACTGAAATTTCTTTCTTTTGCCCAGTTATGTTTTTGGTATCTTTGTCAAATATTAAGTGGCTGAACTTAAACAGGCTCACATCTACATATGTTGTGAACACACACATTTTTGAAACATAATAAACTTTGAATTATTTAATTTTCTGTAATAATAATAATTATATATCATAAAAGAGCATCATAAAGAAGAAAAGGTTTATTTCTGATTAGAATTCTAAAAGTACTTTATGGCATAATGGAGACATGATATCTGGGTATAGAAACTAGGAGATTTCATATCATAAGTCCTGGCCTTTTACCACTGCAAGGACATAGTTCATTGGATTTTTAAGATGGTTTACTACCAGATTTCTAGCTGATATAAAATGTTGTCCATCTGTTACAGAGTGGCAAACACACATTGTATACTACTATTTAAATTTGTATACTGTTTACTTGTCAATTGGGATGATCAACAGATTGATACTCTTTGATGAATAGTATAGTTTTAGGAGTTATTCATTTAGCACAGAAGTTGAAATATTGGTGATCCAGATGGCAGAGATTGGATGTCACTATGACCATTTCCAATGTAATATTTAAGAAAAGATAAATTAGTAATTGCTTCTGGTTATAATTGTACAATATTAAGATGGCTTCTTGTTTTGAAACTGGGATGAGACTGATAAAAACTTGTAATAACATAGTTGAATGTAAATTCAGCGGGTGGAAGACATAAACCGGAAATTAGAACAAAGAACAGAGTATTCTGCAATTCTAGCCTACAGGCGTCATTAAGACTATAAAGCACTTTTGTTCATTTTCCTTTTTGTTTCCATTTTAAAAAGAAATTTTGCAAATATAATTATAGACTTTGACTTTAAATATCAATAATATGAAAAACCTTTGGAAATTTAAAAGAGTAACATAGATATTGGCTTCCTGGGATTCCGAACTGGTAATCAGTAACAAAGGCTTTTACAAGTCTAAATTTCCATTCATGTTTATTTAAAAGGATGAGTTTCAAAGAATTGCCATTAGTCATTTATTAAATGTATTTTCTGTTTATCAAATTCCACTAACCATTTAGCTAATTCTGTATTCTTTTCTAATAGGAGTTTTATGGTATGAGTTTATGAGTTTATGGGATCACTTAATTCCTCAAGAATCTTTTAAGTACAATTTCTAGAAATAAAATTGCAAATATAATAACTCTTTTCTCTTTACAAACTTCTAAGTTGAGTTTTACTTTAAAAATGGGATCATATTTAGTTTTAAGCACATGAAAAATTCAGATAGAAGTTCAAATTCCATGTTTTGTAAAATATCCAAAACTTGCCCTCAACAACTTACTCCTTGTTATTTAGTGTAAGAAATTCTTATTTAAAACTTATTTAGAATTAGATGTCAGGGGAAACTGTGCTCACTTTAGACTGTATTTATGGACTAATTATATTTTGCCACTAAATTGAAAATCCTTATTTCTAGGCAGTCAAGATAGTAAATTACAGACAAAACTAGGCATCTGGTTAAATTGAGTGATCAGAGCAGAATGTCTCTTGTTTGTTCTAATTATATTTAATACATGCAAGTTTAAAATTTTAAATCCAAATGTAATCCAAATGTAAGATATAAGGAAATGAGAACAGAAACGCCAGCATCTAATTGAGAGAGCTTTTAGCCTTGCATGCTCAGTAAACCAATTATAGACTGAAAACATTTTAAATGTGATATATGATATAATTTTTAAAGACTATGTACAGAAGTAATGTTCATTTTAAGACTCAGAATATGCTCAGTATCTAAGCTTAATCACGTGTAGGGCAGTAAGTTAAAAGGAAAACTATAATTTCATCATAGTTACTTGTATCAAATTCATTTTCTTGAGTTGTATTTTGCTTTTATCAGCACAACCAGAACATGAAATATAAAGTCTATCCAAATTTCTGCAACTAAATAATATAAGAAAATTATTAAAAATTTATTTTTCCTATGCATTTAATGGCTAAATCTAGATCGTTTTGTGTTGTTCCTTCTTATAAATAACATTATTATATTTTGTGATATGCAAATATTTCGAGAACATTTATTTTTGAAAGTATGTTTTCCATAATATTATTTTTATGTTTTTAAAAATTGAATGTATTATAAAAGTTTATTTATGAAAGTTTAGACTCAAATACACTTCTTCACGTTTTAGGTTGAAGAATCCTTGGAGTTAATAAACCATATTCTCAATGAAAGTAAAATCATTTTCCAAGAGAGAAAACCCCCAACTGGAAGAATAAGCTGGATCAAAGCCTATAGCTCGGAGGCCACAGGCCACATGGAAGAATGTACTTCTGACTCTGCCAAATTGACATAGTCAAAATGCATCCTATACATCTCTTTCTGTGTCATAGTCTAGGTCTGATCCTGAATCATTTTGCAAAGTCTTGTAAGTGCACTTCGTCGACTTGTTAACATGCTGAGAAGAAGGAACAATTGAAAGAAATAAGCCATATATTTCACTCCAAGTACAAATAGGATTATCAGAATTACAAAATGGAGTAGAAAGTTATGAAACACTGTCTTCTGAATATGTCGTGATGTTTTTGATCATGAATACATAGCAGCATGGGCTGCCTGCCTATGATCTGAACTCATGGAAAAGAGAGTATATGAGAGGAAGAGTAGAGCCAGAAGGAGAGGAAAGGAGGCAGAGCTAAGAGAGAGTAATCAACGGTAACCATGACAATATATTACTTATATTTAATTTTCAAACTGTGGTAGCACAAGCCAGTAGACTTTTCTGAAGGAGACAGAGGCAGGAAAATCATGAAAATATTTTAAAAGATAACTCTGCCATTATTTGGGACGTTTTCTCAATTTCCAATGAGACATATTTGATTGCCCAAATAATGTCCAGATTATACTTTGGCCTTCAGTAATTGTCATTCATGTGACAGATGTCCATTTTGAAAGCATATTTGGCTTTGAGGAACACTCTGAATAACAAAATCATCTGTGAAAACAAAGTACTATAGATAACTAATTTATAAAACATTTAAAGTAAATAATTTCAAATGTATATATACATGTTTTATGTATTAAATAATTTGCACTTAATTCAATAAGGACACAAAAAATGGTAACTATGAAATAGTATTTTGAATGGAGTAAATAGGGTGAAACTTGTTTTCAAAGCACAGAAAGTCAGAAGATGTATTAATGAGACATCCATGGATATTCTCCATATAGACACATGTGTTTCATGCAGGAGAGAGAAACTAAATATGCTTTTCCATTTTTGCCAGCTCATCCATATGTTCATATGTGTATAAATAGCAGAAAATAAAAAGCAGAATCTAGTCAACACTGCTTATGTGGAAAAGATGATATATTAATATTCTCAAAGAAATCTATCCAAGTTATGTGTGTATGTGGTGTGTGTGTGTGTGTTTGTGTGTGTGTGCGTGTATGTGTGTGTGTTTAATTATGTATGTGTGATGAGTATAGTAAGCTCGCATTAAAATAGCCAAAACAGCTTAATCATACCTGAGAAGCTGGCATGTTATTTTGATTTTAATTCTGATTATTTTTACATATCCATTATTCTAGCATGTTTAAAGAATATAAGTGCCATCTTCTGAATTCTATAATTTGAAACTAAAATATTAGTTTGTATTTGTTTCTCTTGAGTATTAGTCACTGTCTGGAACACAGGAGGATACTATAAATGATGCTAGTATTCAGTACTAAACACCTTGTTTCTCCTTACACTATTTCTATGATGTTTTAGTCAATTGACACTGTATTTAACCTGGCTTGATAGTTCTTACAATTAGGTTATTTAATAGGTTTCAAATTGCAAAGAGATTGGTAGCTATGACATTGTGCTTAGTGTGAAGACCTGATTTCTAGATAATTGCTTTGATAAAACAGGCTTTGAGGAACAGGCTCCTGGTTTAACTATGCATTCAATCTGTGTACCTAGAGTACTTGCTTCCAAACTCTGGTGAGCTCTTGGGATCGAAGCATCACATAAATGCTTCTAACAAGTACATCAGTACAATCTTTAGTCATGTAACCTCTGTTTATCTTGAATGCTCTTCGAAATTTGGAGAAATAAACAAATGAAGAAGAGCAGAGTCGGCTTCTAGTGTCTGTAAACCATCACTATGGATGATTGGAATTTGAAAATAGTTATTTCTTTTGGTTTGTTTTTTAAGAGGACAGCTCTTCCGGTTTGGTTTAACTTCTTTCCAATGAAGATTTTATTCTACATTGGAATTTGGGAAATATAGATATGCTGGTACACCATGATGCCTAATTTAGGACTTTGTGGATTATCTTGTTTGTTTTTACTACTAATGTAAAGGACAGTACATGATCTTTTTACAGTCATAGGCACAGAAATATCTGTTTATACATGGAACTCAATTTTTGGTACTTTACATCTTTTGTTTTAATTTTCCCTCTTTCTTACATAATCACTTCTACATGTCTATCATGTGTTTCACCACATTACTTCATGAATTATCTAGAAAATGGTCTCCATCCACCTCTTCTACTTGTATTTAATAACTGATATGTTATCTTTTCCATGCCTACCAAATTCTATTTTCCTCTCACAGAATGAACTGGGCAATCACATAACCATTGAATTGAAAAGTATGAGTGATTATTTTGTTCCAGAAATTGAGAGAAAACAAAAACTTTAATTACCTTTCTCAAGGGAATCTCAGGTAAGAAAGATAGGTTAAAAAAAAAACAAGAACAGGAAAATTCACAAAAACGTTTTTTAAAATACTAGCATAAAAACAGATTCAGGAATCCTATTTCTTCGTGAAGGCAGAGAGAGGCTTTTGTCACAGGACAGTTTATTATTTGAATTATGACAGCAATTCTCAGAAAGTAGAATGCCCAGATTTTAAAGCTGTTAATTTATTTGTTGCTTACATCTGAACCAGATTCACTGGAACATTGGTGTTTAGTTTGTATCTTAAGTAATAATAATATATTAATCTTTATTAAAGAATGAATATCTCATATCTAATCTCTGTACTAATTCCAATTCTCTATCTCTGAAACATTTGATGATCTTAGGAAGTAATATTAAAAAAATCAATGTCTGCAGTTTCTCTGTAACTTATAATAAACAGCCATTTCCTAAATGTCAAGGTCTTTAGAAATTAATAGACCTATCATCATATATACCATTCTCTTGGTGCTTTCAAACCTTGACACAGAGCCATGTTTTAATCAAAACTGTTGGTCTCACCATGTTACCTAATTCGCTACAGTGGTGAAACTGTTATTTTTCACTCTGTAGTAGATAAAACAATCACTTTGAACCAGACAGACTGTCAGTTCTCATTACTCTAGGTTACCATGACATGCCATACAAAATTAACCATCATGTTAGAGAAGTCACAGTAATCATGAATGGCTTCATGGTAATAATCAATATAAATCTAGCATTTGATTCTGAAATCAATTACGACAAAAGATATTTCAGACCCAGACTTCTAGCAAGGAAATCTATTGAACTATAATGTGTCATTACAAATAAAGAATGATAAGTCTTAAAGTCTACAGATGTCATATAACCCTGTGGTTGAAGGCTTTAGAGTTTAAATCAATAAAAGTTGAAAAGAGTAGAAATGCCAGGAATGTTCAAATTTAACCATGAATGATAAAAATGTGCTCTGACCAACAACTGGATGAAATCTAAAACTACGTTTATGGAAGAAATATAAGTAGTTTGCATACAAAAACCTCTGTGGATGATTGAGTGTGTAGGACTTCCATGGTCTATGTTCCTTTGCTTGCAATATGTGGCTTCATTTTTATAACCGAAATAATGTAGAGCTGTAGAGTTAGCTCAAGAATGAAAATTATTTGCTTCAGTTGTAGAGAGAGGGGGAGGAAGAGAGATGGGGTGGGGGAGGGGCAGGGGGGAGGATGATGGAGAGGCCTGGCCAGGAACGTGTGGAGGGTGAGGAGAAGAAACTGGGGAGAGAAAGAAAGTAGTCAGGGAGAGAAGAGAGTCAAAGAGAGAAAGAAGGGACAGAGAGCAGTACTCCTCACAATAGGTAATATATTTTTTATTGGTTATTCTATCTATTTACATTTCAAATGTTATCTCTCTTTCCCGTTTCCCCTCTGCAAACCTCTTATCTCCTCCCCTTCCCTGTGCTTCTATGAGGGTGCTTCCCCACCCACTCATTCGTGCCTCAGTGCCATAGCATTTCCCTACACTGTGTCATCGAGAATCCACAGGAAAAAGTACTCCCTTCACACTGCTGGCAGATAAGGCAATTTTCTGCTACATATGCAGCTGGAGACCTGGTTCCCTCCATGTTTACTCTTTGACTTGTGGTTTACTCCCTGGGAGCTGTGGGGGATCTGGTTGGTTCTTTTTCTTCCCTTGGGGTTGCAAACCCCTTCACCTCCTTCAGTCTTTCTCCTAACCCCTCCATTGGGAAGAGTGTTCAGTCCCATGGTTAGCTGCATGTCTCCACCACCTGTATACACAGCTTCTCAGGGGACAGCTATACTAAACTCCTGTTAGCAAGCTTTTACTACATGTGAAATTTCCTGTATTTGATATTTTACTACAATGTATGTATGAATCCTTCAATATATTTTCATTTTCTACTGTTTTAATCATTCATTGCTACTCTAAATATATAATAAACCACTGTTTATATACTGTTATATACTTTTCCTTTAAATTATTAATTTTAACATGGATTTTCATTTTATTTATAGTCATGTGTGTCTGTACATATGAACATTGGAGCCTATAGAGGCCATTTGACATGCCAGATCACTTGGAAATGGAGTTACAGATGGCTGTGAGCTGCCTAGTTTGTAGCCAATTCTTTATTCCTTTGATATATTTATCAACTTGTAAAATAATATCATGTAATTTTTGTTTTCATTACTCTATAATATACTTTGAAATAATATATGATAATAAAAGGAATAACAATAGCCCTTTTGCTGAGAATTTCATTGGCTCTGATGACTGACCTTGGTACCTTATTTGGTTGGATATCATATCAGTTAAAAGACATTTCTTGGGGAATATGGGTGAGGATATATATTAGCAGTTTTAAATGAGCTAATATACCTTCATTTAGAATGGGTTCATGATTTCTCTCTGCCACTTTCGCTCTTTGCTGATGACCACATTTTCCCCATCAGCAACATAGCTGCTTTACTCTATACTGACATTTTAACTCAGTTTCTTCAGTTCTCCATGTAGACTGACAGAAGAAGCACTCAGAGAGGCACCCAGTGGCATGGACTAACAAGCTACTTGGTTCCTATCCTACCAAGATATTTATTTCTGAAATATCTATCTCATTACCAATTTTGTAATTCCTCTCTGTCATGTATATCTATTTATTTATTGGTTCTGATCCTTTAAATGACATTGAATAATATAGACTTACTGAGACTGCTTCTACAAAAAATAATTGTAAGATAAATTTCTCTCACCGATTTGATAGCATCTGGAACTGAATCTCTGTGTGAAAATTCTAATTACTAAAGATATTCATGAAGATATTCATATTTATAAGGAACATTCAGAACCCACTATGTGAAATATTTTTAAAAAATATATAAGATAAATGCAACTAGTAATCTTGATTTAACTGTTGTGAGGATCAAAAAAACTTAGTGACTCTGTATGTAAACAATGTGAACATTTATGGGACAGTAAGTATTGATATCAATGTTTATATTCTCACATATCTAGATACAGTCCCAAAGGAAAATAATGACATTAAATGCAGATTTCCAACTTCAGATGCACATAAATAACCTAAGTGTTTCCAAGTAAGGGAAAGAATATTTAATCCAGTAGCCATTAAACTGACACTGCTAAAGTTCAAATGAAAGTCCTCATCATAGAATTGGAAGACTTACACTGAAAGCTTAAAACACAGCATGAAAGGACGTCAGAAATAAAATTTAGCCCTCTGATTAGAAATTACTGGGACTGTCTAACTTAGGAGGACACAAATAATTTTGAAATCATTAAATTCTCACTTTCTGATTGGCTTATTTTACCTAAGAACACTGTCTTTGTATCTGTGTTATAGGATGCATCATCACTGCTACCTTCAGCAGTGTTGTCCTTGCTAGCACTCTCTTAGTACATTAGTCCTGCATTGTCTGTGCATCTCACAATGGAGAAAATTCTGAACATATGTCAAGGAAAATTTAATGATGCCATATGGTGCCCTCTAGACCATATTTTCTCCAAGAACCTTAATCAGACTCAATTCTAAGCAAGCCTCTTGATATGCAGTAGAAATTGCAACCTAACAGAACAAATACAATCATTCTGTAGAACTTCATTGATTTTTCTAATGTATTCAAGCAGAATTGTGGTAAATATTTTTATGTATGGAGTTTAAGGATATGTAACAAAGATAGAAACAAAACTATATGCAACAGAATTTATAAATATGAAACAATTAAGCAAATACTTAAAATTCAAACTGGAGCAATTAAAAATGGCAGCAGTATTTTATTCTATTTAATGGTTGAAGGAAATATGGGCCAAAAGATGCCTTAATTTGAATGATCTGGAATGTACTCTTATCCATTGAATTACTATTGATGAAGAAATCCAAATGTTAAAGAAAAATGGAATAATCTAATGGATTTTCCACTCAAAGTATAATGTTTCACAACAATGTAGCATAACTTTTGCTAGACACTTAAGAAAGAGATTTATAAAAATAACAAAAGCATATTTGAAGTTTTCTACCATGCCTCGCCATTGTATGCAAAGTCTATGAGGCTCAATTGTATAAATTAAATACAATGAGATGCCAATGTTACAAGGGCCAGGTAAAAACATTGAATCACCAAAGAAGAGGGAGGACATACTTACTATAATCGACAACATACTCAGAGCTATATTCATATTGATCTGATTCAAATAGACATCTGACACCTGTTATGTAATCATGGTATAAACAGAGTCAAATTGTTTTGAAACTTAGGAAGTTCTTATTTAATCTCATAAGCAGAAAACATCTAGAACCAAGACCTGTTATGAATAATAGCAACAGATCATCATGATTTGTTAACCATATTCCAGACATAAGCATCTTTAAGACCTCAATCTGTTGAATGAGTAGCTTGACTAAGAACTTTGGTAGAAAATGCCCCAAATTTATCATTGATTTCTCTCTCTCATACTTTCTCATAGATATCTACAGCCTGGTACATGGCATTAAGTTTTTCAGGTTCCCACTGCGCTTCATAGCTCATCATATCAGCACCAAGCTCCAAAATTACAAGGTTGTTGCTATAATTCACCCATAAGTGTCAGCCAAATGTTTCAAACACTATACTTATGTTTCACTGACATATGATCAGGTCAGCTAGGTCATCTGGCCCAAATTACAGAATGACCTGCAGAACAATCTGTACTTGCTGAAAAGCCTTCTGCTTTTGGCCTGACTCAAAAAATAGAAGCTTTTAAAGTACGCTCTTAGATGAGTCATAGGAACATTGTGAGTAATGAATGTGCTTCCTCAAAAATCCAAAGAGGAAGTCCCCTTAAACTATACTCAACAGTGATAAATTGCAGTCTATTGGCTGTGTACCACTTTTTTTCAGGCCCCGACTCCGCCTGCATTCCAGGAGGTCCTTCAGCAGTAGGGACAACCAAGTAAGAACCTCTTCCTCACCCAATTCCTTGTAAGTGACATGCAACTTTGGTAAACTTCACATAGCCACTGTACCCCATTTACTGTCCCAAACCTCTGCCTACATTCTCAGAAGGCACCCTGGTACCAAGGAACCCAGGCCATGCTTGTACTAGCAACCCCAGAGGTAAAAGTTAGTATCCAAAACCTCAGAGGCCACACAGGCTTCATAAATGCCAGGTGGAACACCATAGTGGACAGTAAGACATTCTAGTTCACCAGAACTCCAGGTTACTCGTGCCAGAAAACACGGAAAAAAACAGAAACCATGTGGAAAAATTCACAAAACACCTATCTAACAAAGATAAACCCAGAAATCAGCATCTACATCTACAATAACCCAAACACCAGGTGGTAAACTGGTAAAGGATAGCTTAAGACCAATATCCACAAAAGTTAGGGCAATATGGCACTGCAAGTGTCTACCTATCCTGCTGTAGCAAGTCCTGGATATCCTAACACAGTGAAAATGCAAGAAAACGATCTTAAATCCAATCTTATGAAAACAATAGATTCCTTTTAAGAAATTAATAAATCCCTGAGACAAACTGAATCAATTATACATATAAAGGAATTGAATAAAACTGTTCAAGACAGTTGAACATGGAAATAGAAACAGAAATAGAGAAATGAAGATAGCAGAAATTGAGGAAATCCTAGAGATGGAATACCTAAGTAGGAAAACATAAACAACAGACCATCACCAACACAATACTGATGAGAAAAGAGGGAACCATAGTCACAGAAGCTATTATAGAAGAAATTGATATACCCATGAAAGAAAATGTTATCTTCATTCACTTTTCTGACCAAAAAACCCAGGAAATTCAAGATACTATGAAAAGAAAAAAAAAACATAAGAAAATAGAGAAAGAAGGAAAAGATTCTTATCTCAAAAACCCAGAAAATATTTTCAACCAAAAAATAAAAAATCACAGAAAAAAATTTTTAACATAAAGATAACACCATATAGTTTGGAACAACAAAGAAAATTCTACAACCACATAATAATCAAAACACAAAATTTACATAATGAAGACAGAATATTAAAATTCACAGAGGAAAAAGGCAAGGTAATATACAAAGACAAACCTATCAGAATTGCACCCAACTATTCAACAGAAACACAAAAGGCTAGAAGAGCCTTGACAGATGTCTTATAGCCTCTTAAAAACACCACATGTGCCAACCTAGACTATACCCAGCAAAACTACCATTCACCATAGATGGAGAAAACAAGATATCCCATGACAAAATGAAATTTAGACAATATGTATGCAGAAATCTTTCCTACAGAATATATTTGAAGGAAAACTTCAATACATGGAGTTTAACTAAGCATATGAAAACAGAAAATAAATAATTCTGAACCAGCAAAAACAAAATAAGGGAAGCATACACAAGTACACACACATAAACACAGTATCATCACCAACATTAAAACAACAGGAAATAGCAAGCATTGGTTATTAATATCTCACAGCATCAATGGACTCAATTAACTAATAAAAAGATACAGGTTAACAGAATGTAGAGAAAAACAGAATCCACCACTCTGTTGCATACCAGGAACATACTTCAACCTCAAGGATAGGTTTTACTCTGGGGCAGTAGACCATTCCACCAAACACAAAACCTTGAAAAGTCAAGCAGATTGCGGAACTTGGCCAGTTCTTAGAATTGAGATGGTAGGTAGTTAAATCTACTCCCAAACAGATTCCTGTCCTGGAAAAAAAATGGCCAGGATATCTCATTGAGAGGACTGTGATAATCAGTAAGGACAAAACCTAAAGTCCTTCCACATGCAGATGAGGCATCGCTAACATCTCAGACCAAGCCAATAGAAAACATCTGCCTCTAGATTCTACTTAGAACCCAAATGTTTGTAAGGTTTTATCCACAAAGAATAAAGTGCAGGAGTTATTTCACCAAAGATTGTCTGAGGGTGCTTATTTTATTGAGACTCTGACTTTGACCGCAGCCAACAACTCTGTTGCTCAGGCTACTTCTTGCTCTGTGGCTCCAGCTCTTATTTTCCTCGTGTAACTCATCTGCCATGAACTCCAAGGCAGTAGTAGCCAAAGAAGGGGTAAGGCCAAATGACCTCCTCCAGCCTCCCATCAAAGAGCTCTAACTCCTTGGCCACACCAGCTAGGCCATAGATCTGAGGATCCATCCAGTAAGCCAACCAGCATATTGTTTCAGAAAAAAGGGCTGGAAAAAGGTTGTTGAGGCAAATGTATCCAAGACACAAGCTGGAGTGGCTTGCCCCAAGAGCTGAAAGACAGTCACCAGGAGCACATACATACCTAATAGCAGAGGTAAGACCCACATTTCTGGTACATGTGACCTGCCTGTTGGACTCAGGACACACAGAAGCAGAAGTCCTCTGGAACAGGGCATTTTCTGTTTCTGGCTGTGCCCTGAACTGAACTGATCCCATTCCACAGCTCCTGCACCCAAATTCTATGGGGAAGAGAGCCAAACACCAGGAGTGCCTACACACCTGAGAGCAGAACACCTTTTTACAGAAACAGCAGAAAGAATGCAGGAAAACAGTTCTAAAGTAGTGCTGACAGAAGCCCACAGGAGGGTCAAGCCACTTTCAGAAAGAGTAAGACAAGCAAATACCAGAGTCAACTCGATGGCGAGAGGCAAGTACAGAAACCTAAGCAACAGAAACCAGGATTACTTGACGTCATCAGAGCCCAGTTCTTCCACCAACGAAAATACTGGATAGCCAAACACACAGGAAAAGCAAGATTTAGATTTAAAAATCACACTTTATGATAAGGATGGAAAAGGACATAAATAACTCCCTTAAAAAATGCAGGATAGAACAAATAAACAAGTAGAAGCTCTTAAGGAGGAAACACAAAAATTCCTTAAAGAATTAGAGGAAAACACAACAAAACAGGCGAAGGAATTGAACAAAACCATACAGGATTCAAAAATCGAAATAGAAACATTAAAGAAAACATAAAAGGAGACAACCCTGGAGATAGAAAAGCTAAGAAAGAGATCAGTAGTCATAGATGAAAACATCACCAACAGAATACAAGAGATAGAAGAGAGAATCTCAGGGGCAGAAGATACCATAGAAAACATCAACACAACTGTCAAAGATGATGTAAATCTCAAAAAGCTCCTAGCCCAAAACATCTAGGAAATCCAGGATACAATGAGAAGATCAAACCTAAGGATACTAGGTTTAGAAGAGAGTGAAGACTCCCAACTTAAAGGACCAGTAAATATCTTCAACAAAATTATAGAAGAAAACTTCCCTAACCTACAGAAAGAAATGCCCAAAACATTCAAGAAACCTACAGAACTCCAATGAAATTGAACCAGAAGATAAATTACTCCAATTATATAATAGAAAAACACCAAATGCACAAAACAAAGAAAGAATATTCAAAGCTGTAAGGGAAAAATGTCAAGTGAAATATAAAGGCAGATCTATAAGAATTACACCAGACTTCTCACCAGAGACTATGAAAACCAGACGATCCTAGACAGATGTCATACAGACCCTAAGACAACAGAAATGCTAGCCCAGGCTACTTTATCTAGCAAAACTCTCAATTAATATAAATGGAGAAACCAAGACATTCCATGACAAGACCAAATTTACACAATATCTTTCTACAAATTCAGTCCTACCAAGGATAATAGATAGAAAACTGCAACACAAGGAGAGAAACAATGCCATACAAAAGGCAAGAATGTAATCTCCTTGCATTGAAACCAAAAAGAGAGAGACACACAAACATAATTCCACCTGTAACAACCAAAATAACAGGAAGCATCAATCACTATTCCTTAATATCTCTCAATGTCAACGGCCTCAATTCACCGCCCCCAAAAAGATATAGATTAACAGACTCGATACTTAAAGAGGACCCAGCATTTTGATGCATATAGGAAACACACCTCACAAACAAGGACAATACCTTCAAGAAAATTCTGGAAAACAACTTTCCAAGATAATGGACCGAAGAAAAAAGCTGAAGTTGCCATTCCAATATCGAATAATATTGACTTTAAACCAAAAGTCATCATAAAAGGTAAGGAAGGACACTTCATATTCATCATAGGAAAAATTCACCTAGATAACTCACAATCCTAAATATCTATGCTCCAAATGCAAGGGCACCTACATCTATAAAAGAAACCTTACTAAATCTCAAATCATACATTGCAGCTCACACAATATTAGTAAGGGAGTTCCACACGCCACTCTTATCAATGGACAGATCATGGAAACAGAAATGAAACAGAGACATAGAGAAACTAAAAGAAGTTATGAAACAAGTGGATTTAACAGATATTTAAACAACATTCCACAGAGTAAGGTTTGTCTTCTATAACAGCAATAAAGAAAGAAAGCCCACATATACATGAAAGTTGGATAATGCTCTACTCAATGACAACTTGATCAAGGAAGAAATAAAGAAAGAAATTAAAGACTTCTTAGAATTCAACGAAAATGAAGGTGTAACATTTCCAAACGTATGGGACACAGTGAAAGCAGTTCTAATAGGAAAATTCATAGCTCCGAGTGCCTGCAAAAAGAAACAGGAGAGAGTGTCGTGAGTCATTATGGGACAAGCTAATAACTAGCAGGAGATCATCCTGAGATGGCCAGCCTCGGATTATTATATAATCTGCGACTGGTTCACCCTTATTTAGCAAAACTATAAGAGAGTCATTTTAGGAAAGATTTCTGCTATTAAAATGTTTTTCCTGTTGTTATTATTAGACATATATAACAATCATAAAGTAATAGCACACCTCTCTGGAGCAGATATTTGTAGATCTACAAAGATGTACTGTCTCGTAGTGATACTATATAGACAAATAGATGACTTCTTAAATCTTAATGATGATCCTATAAGAATTCCTAAAATTATATCAGTGATTATTAAGTTCTTTTATAGTGGGACTGCTATTAAGTCTTTTTCTGAGAGTCAAAACTGCACTGAGAACTCTGCCAGTCTCCTAAGTGTCACCAGTTAATTGTTCTTAGATAGTAACCAGACTTTCTCCTACTCAGAGCACATTCCAAGAGGTTATAACACAATTAACCAAAGGTCATAAAAAGGAAACTAATGATTTATTATAGGTGCTAGGTCAGAGGATAAAATATTGACTGGGTTTATCTATATAAAACTTCACTAATAACTTTGTTATCATTTTAAACCTTCACTGAACCTGTGGAGCTGTGACAGGTGATGGATAGTTAGCCAGATAATTACTCCTGATGGATATGCATGTAAACATTCTCTGTTGTAAACTTCTGTTTCAATTTATAATTTGATTTTTCATATGAACTTGTGATGAACTTTGTAACATGTGATCATGTATTCTGAAAGATTTTTAAGGGATGAGGACTGAGGTGAAAAAATGGAGACAGCTGGACGGAACTGAGCTGAAGAGTCAAGACTGAGCTGGAGAGGGGCTGGGCAGAAGAGTCAGAACTCAGTGAAGGAGAACTGAGCTGAATTGAGCTAAGGAGAACTGAGTTAAAAAGATCTGGGCTGAGAAGAAATGCAGAGAGGAATAACTTAGAGACTATAGGTAACATAGAGCAATGTGCAGAATGCAGAGGAAAAGAGGAAAAAAGAAGAAGCTACAGAGAGCAGAAGGAGTAGGCAGGTTTCTCCTTACCACAGGACAGAACAGGTTCTTTCTTAATAGCAAGGCAGGCTTATTATTAAAAGGAACAAGCCTTTTCTCTTACAAACTTGGGTTTAATTCATTTAGCATCAAAAGGGTAGAAGGTATTTCGTTCTCTATGTAGTAAAGATTGGAGCTCATCTTTCATCCATAATGAATGAGTTCTTTCTGCACCAATGCTTGGCCTTTTGCTCAATATGCATATGTAAGTATGGATGTGTGTGTGTAAGTATGTAATTGTGAGAATGTATGCATGTGTGTGTGTAAAAATGTAATTGTAAGAAGATATGTAAGCTGTTCCCAACTGATAAGAATAGAAATGTATAAATATGCATTTATGAATCTGTGCATGAAATTATATACGTTTAGGCATATTTGGCTATGTAAAAGTTTTTCCTTCTGCAAGCGCTATTCACTTCTCTTGGTTCAGTAGAAATTTATTGCTCCAAACTTCCCCCTAGGCTGACAAGCAAAAGGCATAGGGACAAAAGGGAAAAGGCTCTAACAATTAATCCTCTACTTTATCTCCTGCTGTTTTAGAGTGAGGTGCTAAATGCCAGAGACTGCAGTTTCTGGCCTCAGAGGAACACAGAAGGCAGGTCAGTTACAGTAGCAAAGCATAGTGACTTAGACATAAATAAGTAAATCTGGTGTAATAACATAGTAACTTAGACTTAGATAAATAAAATTATTATTATACAGCAACCCTAAATACAACGATGCTCTTCCCCCTCTGCTGCCTCAAAAAAACCAACGAGAAAGAAGACCTCTGTCAGGGCTGGACCCTGCTAAAAGAGAATACATCAGCAGCTTGACAGCATAACTAAAAGTTTTAGAATGAAAAGAAACAAATACATGCAAGAAGAGTATAAGGCAGGAAATAATCAAACTCAAAGCTGAAATCAACCAACAAGAAACAAAAAGGACTATACAAAGAATCAACAAAACCAGGAGTTTGTTCTTTGAGAAAATCATCAATATAGAAAAACCCTTAGCCCGTCTAAGAGGTCTCAGAAAGTGTATTCAAATCAACAAAATCAGAAATGAAAAGGGATACAAAACAACAGAATCTGAAGAAACTAAAAAAAAAAAAAATCAACAGATCTTACTGCAAAAGTCTATATTCAACAAAACTGGAAAATCTGGAGGAAATGGACAATTTTCTAGACAGATATCAAGTACCAAAGTTAAATGAGGAACAAATAAACCATCTAAACAACCCCATAACTCCTAAAGAAATAAAAGCAGTTTTTAAAATCTCCCAACCAATAAGAGGCCAGGACCAGATGGGTTTAGTGCAGAATTCTATCAAACCTTCATAGAATACCTCATACCAATACTATCCAAACTATTCCACAAAATAGAAACAGACAAGTACTACTAACTCCTTCTATGAAGCCACAATTACAATTATACTTAAATCACTCAAAGAACCAACAAAGAAAGATAACTTCAGACAAATTTCGTTTATGAATATCAATGCAAAATTCCTCACTAAAATTATTGAAAACTGAATCCAAGAACATATCAAAGCGGTCATCTGCCAGGATCAAGTAGGCTTCATCCTAGGGATGCAGGGATTGTTCAATATACCGAAACCCATCAAGTAATCCACTATATAAACAAACTCAAAGATAAAAACCACATGATCATTTCATTAGTTGCTGAGAAAGTATTTGACAAAATTCAACACCCCTTCATGATAAAAGTCCTGAGAAGATCAGCAATTCAAGGACCTTACCTAAACATAGTAAAAGCATTAATTATAAAGCAAACCAGTAGCTAACATCAAACTAAATGGAGAGAAACTCGAAGCAATACCACTAAAATCAGGGACAAGACAAGGCTGCCCACTCTCTCCCTACTCATTCAATATAGTAGTGGAAGTCCTAGCTAAAGAAGTTAGACAATGAAAGGAGTTCAAAGACAAATTGGAAGTGAAGAATTAACAATATCACTATTTGCAGATGATATGATAGTATAATTAAGTGACACCAAAAGTTCCACCAGAGAAATACTAAACCGGATAACAACTTTAGCAAAGTGTCTATGTATAAAATCAACTCAAGCAAATCAGTAGTCTTCCTATCCCCAAAGGATAAACAGGCTGTAAAGAAATTAGGATACTGATACCATTCACAATAGGGCCAAAAAATATAAAATACCTTGGTGTGACTTTAACAAAGCAATTGAACGTTCAGAATACAGAGCAATAGTCATAAAAACTTTATGGTATTGGTATAGCGACAGGCAGATAGACCAGTGGAACAGAATTGAAGACCCAGAAATGAACCCAAACACCTATGATCACTTGATCTTTGACAAAGGCACTAAAATCATTCAATGAAAAAAAGATATCATTTTCAGTAAATTGTACTGGTTCAACTGGAGGTCGGCATCTACAAGAATGCAAGTTGAACCATTCTTTTATTTCTTTATTAACTTGAGTATTTCTTATTTACATTTCGATTGTTATTCCCTTTCCCTGTTTACAGGCCAACATCTCCCTAGCCCCCCCTTCTTTATTGGTGTTCCCCTCCCCATACTCCCCCCATTGCCGCCCTCCCCCGATCAATCAAGTTCACTGGGGATTCAGTCTTAGCAGGACCCAGGGCTTCCCCTTCCACTGGTACTCTTACTAGGCTATTCATTGCTACCTATGAGGTTGGAGCCCAGGGTCAGTACATGTATAGTCTTTGGGTAGTGGCTTAGTCCCTGGAAGCTCTGGTTGGTTGGCATTGTTGTTCATATGGGGTCCCAAGCCCCTTCAAGCTCTTCTACTCCTTTCTCTGATTCCTTCAACGGAGGTCCCGTTCTCATTTCAGTGGTTTGCTCCTGGCATTCGCCTATGTATTTGCTGTATTCTGCCTGTGTCTCTCAGGAGAGATCTACATCCGGTTCCTGTTGGCCTCCACTTCTTTTCTTCATCCATCTTGTCTAAATGGGTGGCTGTATATGTAAGGGCCACATGTGGGGCAGGCTCTGAATGGGTGTTCCTTCTGCCTCTGTTTTAAACTTTGCCTCCCTATTCCCTGCCAAGGGTATTTTTGTTCCCCTTTTAAAGAAGGAGTGAAGCATTTGCATTTTAATCATACCTCTTGAGTTTCATGTGTTCTGTGCATTTAGGGCAATTCAAGCATTTGGGCTAATAGCCACTTATCAATGAGTGCATACCATGTGTGTTTTTCTGTGATTGGGTTAACTCACTCAGGATGATATTTTCCAGTTCCCTTCATTTGCCTATGAATTTCATAAAGTCCTTGTTTTTGATAGCTGAGTAATATTCCATTGTGTAGATGTACCACATTTTCTGTATCCATTCCTCTGTTGAAGGACATTTGGGTTATTTCCAGCTTCTGGCTATTATAAATAAGGCTGCTATGAACATAGTGGAGCATGTGTCTTTGTTATATGTTGGGCATCTTTTGGGTATGTGCCCAAGAGAGGTATAGCTGGTTCCTCATGTTGTGTAATGTCCAATTTTCTGAGGAACCTCCAGACTGAGTTCCAGAATGGTTATACCAGTCTGCAATTCCACCAACAATGGAGGAATAAATTGAACCATTCTTATCACCCTGTGCAAAGCTTAAGTTCAAGCGGTTGAAGGACCTCCACATCAAAGCAGATACACTCAGAGTAATCGGAAAACTATTGGGAAAGATTCTTGAACACATGGGCACTGGGGAATATTTCCCTGAACAAAACACCAATGGCCTATGCTCTACGATCAAGTATCAAAAAATGGCAACTCATAAATCTGCAAAGCTTCTGTAAGGCAAAGGACACAGTCAATAGGACAAATAGCAACCAACAGATTGGGGAAAGATCGTTACCAATTCTACATCTGATAGAGGGCTAATATAAAAAATATACAAAGAACTCAAGAAGGTAGACTCCAGAGAGAACAATAACACTATTAAAAAAACCGGGAAAGGGAATAACACTAGAAATGTAAATAAATACTCAAGTTAATAAAAAAAAATGGGATACAGAGCTAAACAAAAAATTCTCAGCTGAGGAAACTTGAATGGCCAAAAGCACCTAAAGAAATGATCAATATCCTTAATCATCAGGGAAATACAAATCAACACAACTCTGAGATTCAACCTCACACCAGTCAGATAAAAACTCAGGCAACAACAGATGCTGGTGAGGATGTGGAGAAAGAGGAACACTCCTCCACTGTTTTGGGGACTTCAAACTGGTACAACCACTCTGGAAATCAGTCTTGAGGTTCCTCAGAATATTAGACATTCCACTAGCTGAGGACACAGCTATACCTCTCCTGGGCATATAACCAAAAATTCTCCAACATGCAGCAAAGACACTTGCTCCACTATGTTCACATAAGCCTTATTAATAATAGCCAGAAGCTGGAAAAAACCCAGATGCCCTTCAGCAGAATAATGGATTCAAAATATTTGGTACATCTACACAATGGAGTACTATTCATCAATCAAAAACAATGACTTCATGAAATTCATAGGCAAATGAAATGAACTAGAGAATATCATCCTTAGTGAGGTAACCCAAACACAGAAAAACACACATGGTATGCACTCATTGATAAGTGGACATTAGCCCAAAAGCTCAACTTACCCAAGATACAATCCACAGACTACATGAAGGACAAGAAGAATGATTACCAAACTGCGGATGCTTCACTTCTTCTTAAAAGGGGGAACAAAAATATTCATAGGAGGGGATATGGAGGCAAAATTTGGTGCAGAGACTGAAGGAGTGGCCATTCAGTATTTGCCCCACATGTGGTCCATATATGTATATATATATATATATATATATATATATATATATATATATATATATATATATACATGTCTCCACCAAAACTGGATAAGATTGATGAAGCTAAGAAGTGCATGCTGACAGAACCAGATATAAATGTCTCCTGAAAGACACATCCACAGCACCTCAAATACATAGGTGAATGCTAGCAGCAAACCACTGAATTGAGAATGGGACACAATTTGGAGGAATTAGAGGAAAGATTGAAAGAGCTGAAGGGGCTTTCAACCCCATAAGAACAATAATGCCAACCAACTGGAGCTTTCAGGGAGTAAACCACATCCCAAAGACTGTGTATAGAATGACCCAGGGCTTCAACTTCATACGGAGCAGAGATTAGCCCTTTTGGAGCAACAGTGGAAGGAGAAGCCCTTGGTCTTACCAAGGTTGGATCACCCCCCGCCCCCAGTGCAGGGTAATGTTGGCGGGCAGTAAGTTGTATTATGGATGAGGCGGAAAACCCTTATAGGGGAGAGGAAGGGGATATGGGGCATGTGGACAGGAAATTGGGAATAATATTTGAAATGTAAATAAAGAAATATATCCAATTTAAAAAAGAATTGCTAAGATCAAAACTCAAGTGAATATTCATATTTGCAAGAAGGTTGAACAAATAGACTGCTCTGCCATTGCTGATTAAGACTGCAAACTTGTAGAAACATTTGTAATTAAATTTGGCATTCTCATAGAAAATTGAGATTAGATCTACCACAAAACTCAGCTATACCATTCTTCGGTATGTAACCGAAAGAGTCTCTACCACACCAAAGGATACTTGCTTAACCATGTCCGTATCAGTTTTGTTTGTAATTGCCATAATCTGCAAACAACATAGATGTCACTTAACTAAAGTATGGATAGCAAAATATGGTATATTTGCATTATAATATGGTATATTTACATTGTGCTGTATTAGTCATTAAAAGACAGTATTATAAAAATTTCCAAGTAAATGTATGGAAATATAAAAGAATATCCCCTAGCGATATAACCCAGACCCAGAAAGACATAGTAAGTACTCACTTATTCAAAAAGTACCAAATAAGCATGATACAAACCATAGAAGAAATAAAACTAAGTAAAAGGGATGGTCCAGGTGCAGACATTTGAATCTCACTGAGAAGCAGAAATAGATTAGGCGTCGGTGGAGGATGGATCAAAGTGACCTGGTGGGGGAAGGTTGGGGATGGCAACAGCATGGATAATGTAGGAAGAAAGAACTGGGAGAAAAAACTGAATTAGACAGGCATCTCTGGGAAAAATAAAAAGTCTAGGAAAATGGAAACTTCCAGAAATCTATGAGGGACGTCCCTAACTAAGATTCCTCACTTTGGGCATATAGGGCCTTAAATAGTCATCTTCTATAATAAGGAAAGTCATCCAATGGAGAGATTAGGAGACCAACCCAGCCATACAATCTCAAAATCACAATTGTTCAGCTTAAAAGATTTACAGGTGTGAAGTGCCAGCTTTAACCCCACTGGAGCAGTCGAAATAGGATGGAGTGTGGAGTCGGACATGGAGTGGATGTTATGAACAGTTGACTGGGGCCAGCCCTAGTAGGAATGACAGGATTTGGTACAGCTAGCAACTGAGGTGGAATTCAGTTTGTGGCAACCAGCAATTGCAGAAAATAAAGTGTAAAAATCACACACACAAACACACACACACACACACATACACTCAGACACACACACGCACATGCACACGCACACACATGCACAGACACACATGCACACCCACCACACATGTGAATGGATGAGGCAAGCAAGCACTATCAAGCGAGCTCCAGTAACTATTTTTTTCACTTAGTTCTTTTCTGCCACTTAAGACACAGTTTTCTATATAAGGTAAAATTAAAGCATAGCCATGTTACATATTCCCTAAAATCTGTCACCACAAAAACATATTCTTCAGGAATAGATTAAAATCATTACACAAAAGGGGGATTTTAACAGGATTATTGATTACATATACCTTTTGAAACTTATACCTAATATTTCCCATCTATAGTTTTCTCCAGAAGTTCATTTTAATGCCAAAGCAACAATTATTTTGCCACAGATTAACGATGCTTAAGCAAGCCAGGTTTGTATTAGCATGTTTTTACTTATACTTCACTGGCAACAGTCTAAGGAGCAGGTCATCTTTCTTAAGTCTTTTTGTGAAATCAGCTAAACAGGCTAATCCTGTGTTCTCTGTACTTATAACAGAAGTATTTACTCTTCCTTGATAACTTTGCTCTCATGGTGCACATTGCAATCCTGTGACTACATCCCTAGATCACAAGATCGAGGAACTCAGTCCCAACCTAGAATGAATGTTTTCTTTGACATAAATTGTCCCAAGCAGATTCTCTGGCTACTCTAATTACAAGCCCGTAAACGCATGGAAGCTCAGTTTACTTTTTTCTATCCTGTGCAGCTCTTCCCCTTCTGTTAGGACGGGGTACACTCTATTTCTCAGGCTAACTTTAAATTTCTACCAACCACTGTAACTTCCCAAAAAGTATGTAAATCAATCTAACTTCCTGGAACTACTTAAAGCAAGTCAGGAATTTCATGAAACCATTAATTCACCTAATCAGCATTATCTTAAGAACATTCATCTTCCTCTTGAAATTCAGGAAACTTGCCCAACTCAGTGGGCTATCGCCCAGAAAGAAATCACATCAGGCTATAGGCAATAAGGATCTTTACATGCATATCCATACAAGCCAAATAAATAAAGAATATAGCAATAACAAACATGAGAAGACATATCAGTAACAAGAAGCAATCCTGTGATTAAGCCCTTCCTGTTTCTCCATGGTATATCCATGACAGCCAAGAATGATGATGGGCCATCCCTGGGAATCTAACTTGCCCACTTTAGTTCTTCCTTCATTCCATCGACCATGCAGGTGTAAAACATTGAGGAGAATTGAAGGAAAGAGCCAACTAATGATTGTCTCAGCTTGAAAACAAAGACATAATGCCATAAAAGGGAGCCCATTCCAGACATTATTAATGATAGTCTGCATTACTTACAGACTGGAGCCTATTGTAACTGTCGGCAGAGAGACTTCCTCTAGCAACTAATGTAAACAGATGCAGAAACTTACAACCAATTATTAAGTAGAGCTTTTGGAATCATATGAGACAGAGCGGAAGAACTGAAAGAGCCAGAGATGTCAAGGATAAAGCACACACACACACACACACACACACACATACACACACACACACACACACACACACACACACACACACACACACACACACACAAACACACCCTTACGGAATCAAATAATCTTGGCATATAGGGGCTCATAGAGCCAGAACTGGCAATAAAAAGAATATATGGAAAGATATAGGCCCTCGGTTGTGCAGTTGGATGTTCATATGGAATTTCTAAAGTGAGAGCACGGGCAGCTATGTCTGCCTACATTGCCTGAATTTTGGATTCCATTTGTCTAACGAAGTCTCCTTGTCTACCCTCAATAGAAAATGCACCTGGTTTTACTGCAACTTGATATGACAAAGCTGGCTCATATCCTTAAGAGGCCTCTACTTTCCGAAGAGTAGAAGAGAAAATTGGGGAGAGATGGTAACAGGGAAGGACTTAGCAGATTTGAAGGGGGGGAAATTGCTATTGAGAAGTAAAGGAAATAATTAATAAAAATAATAAAATAAACCAAAAGAGGACAATTGTGTCTCTTTCTTGATAATAAGATGGACCAAATGAAGATTTTACTCTAAAGTACAGAAAGAACATCTTTGCAAATATCATAGAACAACTAGAAGATTTACTAAGTTTTTCTTTTTGAATTTTTATTATATTTGTGTCTTATCCTCTGATACACATGTGTTTTATTTACCAACATAGATTTGTTGGTACATCTCAGTCACATTGTCCAATCAATGCAAAGAACCACTCTGATACTTTGTGGGGAAAAGAAATCATCAAGATCTCTGGAAACCAAGTATAATACAGAAATGGGTATTCATTTAATTTATATTCCTTTCTTTTTATCTAAAAACTCTTCAAGGGTCTCAAAATGTATGCCTACCACATATCAGCTAGCAGCATCATTACCCATTTAAAATTTCAGAATATGTTGGGCCCAAAGTACCATAATCATTCACTTCATTGTATAAATCTACTCAATGCCATCCACTTTAAGGCTACTTGATTATCAATAACTTAATTAAGTAGTAATTGCAATCGCAGATTGCAGCAACTATACCAGATGCAGTTCCTTACTAGAGCAGATTGTCCATTTCCCTGGGATGTGTTACGCAGCTATTGATCCTACAAATGTTTTGCTCTCCTACCTGCCCATAAGGACCACTAGAAGGATTTTCTTTCAGATGGTATAGGAAGCAGTACATTTCACTGCTCTACTGTATGGGTTTATTAAATTTCCAAATATGTAAGTCAATAAGGCAATAAATACTGATACACACACACATGCACACACACACACACACGCACACACACACACACACACACACACACACACACACACACACATATATATATATATATATATTTGGTTTATATAATTTTGTCATAAGTCCAACAGTCCAACCATGTCTTTTTTTGTTTCGTAAATATTTGTCTTATTTTTTCTAGATAAAATCAGAATGAACCACTGAAATTAACAAGCATGACTACCATCTGTAATACTACAGAACACTTTAGTTAACACACTATTTCTTCTGAATAAGGAGCTAAGAGTTCAAACTGAAGAGTTCTCAGGCAGTTAACTGGTCTTATATTTCCTAACATTTTAAAGCAACTAGCTTCATAGAATTGTGGTGTGGACTTCTAAGGATGTAGTTACAGGACCAAATAAGTACTAGTAGTTGGTACTTCCTGTGAGAGTCTCTGGAAGGCTATCTGTGAAATGTATTCAGAATATCGTGGTATTTCAGCTATCAATGTTTTTTTTTAATTGGGCTTATTTGTTGTTTATTTTTTAGTTTACTTTGTCAATTAACTGTGGGAGATTCAACCTCTTTTGCAAAGGAGGACAAATATCTGCCTTGTTGATAAATAGAAAAAACAGAGCATATATTTGTTCAGTTGTATATCCATCCTCACAACTCAGGCTTAAATACATCACTGCCATCTCAAATGTGAAAAATCCTCTATGAGTAGGGATATTCTTTTGTTACAGTAGTATAATCACTCTGGAAATTTCACATAACTGAAATTTTATATAATATTATCTATCTTGTTAACTCCCTGTAACATTGTTTCCCATGGTTGTTGGATAGTCTGTACTGTTGCAAACACTATGAACATGTCACTTTTCATTGCTGAGTAATTTTTCCTTGTGTACATGTTCACAGTTGTGAAGTGGAAGTTTATGGATATCACAGGTGATACAGACTCGTATGGTGTTTTGCCTCATGTGGTGGTTTGCTGGGACAAGACTCATGGGAGGACATGTGATGTTTGGAGAAAACTTAGATTGGACTTAATGAACAATGATGGCATACTTGCATAGCTACCTTTGTAATCCTTGGTTGGTCTCAAGTCCTCATATTTGCTGATCTTCACTTCATTGAGAGAGGCACAACGGAGAACTCCTGGCATCCTGACTGGTCCTAGTGATTTCCACTGAATCTTGCCAATTCACCAGAGGCCTGGCTGTTTCTGCTATATCTTGTCACTGCTGCTGATTCATTTTTGTTATCCTGACATTGCTGACTGGTCTGCTGGTATCCTCACAAACAGAGAATAAAATCACCACAAGACACTACCTATAAATAGGTGCACATCCCCTTGTCCTGTTTACCATCTTTTCTCCCCTACCTTTGCACAGCGGGCTAAGGGGGATGAGGCATCTGAGAGCCTTTAGTAAAAGTAAGTTTAAAGAATCTAACCCTATAACTGTGTGTTTCTTGAAGGTCATGGGACTGATTCCACTTTTTGAACTGGTGAACACTGTTGGAAGGTTTATCTAACTGAAGTATTTTTATTAACTGTTCTCATTCATCTTGGGAAGATGAGGAACACTGAGTTGTAAAGGGAATTTGTGCATTGATTATTAGTTTTTAGTTTTTAATTGTTCGCATTTCTTTTGAATTTGTTTTAGAATTTAATGGTTAATTAAAAGTGTTTTCTGGAAATTTCAAAAAAAAGCGTCAAAACTTTCTCTTCATTTTTTCCCCCAGAGCTAAGAAGCAAACCTAGGGCCTTGGGCTTTCTAGGCAAGCACTCTACCACTGAGCTAAATCCCCAACCCAGAAAAACTTTTTCTTAAAATAAGGTAGTTTAATTTTGTATGCATGAGTATCAGTTTAGCAGAACATACCTGTGTAAACTCAGGGAGTTAAGAGATCATGGCATACTCTCTCTGGGCTAAAACGGAGGACAAATCATTTATTTGTGTTGCTGCTGTTCATTTTTTTAAATTTAAAATGGTATTGTTTATTTTATTTATTTGCATTTCAAATGTTATCCCCCATCCAGGTTTCCCCTCAGCAAACCACCTACCCCATTCACCCCGCTTCTGAGTGTGATCTCCCACCAACCCACTCCTGCCTCACCTCCCTAGCCTTCCATTATATTGGAGCATTGAACATTCACAGGACCAAGGGCCTCCCCTCCCATTGATACCATACAAGACAACATATGCAGCTGGAGTCATTGGGTCCCTCCAAGTGTATTCTTTGTTTGGTTGTTCAGGCTGTGGGAGCGCTGGGGCTGGGAGATCTGGATGGTTGATATTGTTGTTATTCCTGTGGGGTTGCAAATCCCTTCAACTCCTTCAGTCATTTCACTAACTCTTCCATTTGGGTGCCCCGGCTCCTTCTGATGGTTGGGTGCAAGCATCTGCATCTGTATCACTAAGGCTCTGGCCAAGCCTCTGAGGACACATTAATATCAGGTTCCGATTAGCAAGTACTTCTTGGCATCAGCAATAGGATCTGAGTTTGCTGGCTGCATATGGGATGGATCTCCAGGTGAGGCAGTCTTTTTACAGCCTTTCCTTCAGTCACTGCTTCACTCTTTGCCCTTGTATTTTCTTTAGACAGGAGCAATTCTGGGTTAAAATTTTGAGAAGGGTGGGTGGCCTCATCCCCAAATAGGGGCTTTGTTTAACCACTGGATATGTTCTCCACAGGTTCTCACTCCTGTTGGATATTTCAGCTAATTTCATGCCTAATGTGTCCTAGGAGCCTCATGGTTTCTTGACATCTGGGACTTTCTGTTGGCTACCTCCAGTTCCCAATCCCCCATTGTTCCACAATTCCGTTCAATTTCCTAACCCTCTGTACATCTCCCCCATCTCTTCGAATGCCTGGTCCTGGCCCCTTCCTCTCTTCCTCCCAAGTGCCACCCACCCTTTAAGTCACTTGGTTATTTTGTTCCCCCTTCTATGTAGGACTAAGGCATCCACACTTAGGTCTTCTTTCTTCCTGGCCTTCATATGGTCCGTAAGTTGTATTATGGGTATTCAGAGCTTTTATCCTAATGTCCACTTATCAATGAGTACATACCATGTGTGTTCTTTTGTGACTGTGATACCTCACTCAGGATGAAATTTATGAAGTCATGTTTTAATGGCTAAGTTGTATTCCATTGTATAAATATACCCCATTTTTCTGTATCCATTTTTCTGTTGAGGGACATCTGGTTTGTTTTTAGCTGCTATGGACATAGTGGAATATGTGTCGTTGTTATATGTTGGAGCATATTTTGGATATATGCCCAGGAGTTGTATAGCTGAGTCCTCAGGTGGTACTCGATCCAATTTTCTGAGGAACTGCCAGACTGATTTCCATAGTAGTTGTACCAGCTTGCAATCCCACAAGCAACAGAGGGGTGTTCTTTTTTCTCTTCATCCTCACCAGCATTTGCTGTCATCTTTGTTTTTGATATTAGCAATTCTGCCTGATGTGAAGTGGAATCTCAGGGTCATTTTGATTTGTATTTCCCTGGTGACTAAGCATGTTGAACATTTCTTTAAGTGCTTTTCAGCCATGCAAGATTCCTCAGTCAAGAATTCTCTGTTTGACTCTGTACTACATATTTTAATAGGGCTATTAGGTTCTCTGGAGTCCAATTTCTTGAGTTCTCTGTATGTTTTGGATATTACCACTCTATTAGATATAGGGTTGGTAAAGATCTTTTCCCAAACTGTGGCTTGCAGTTTTGTCCTACAAATTAAAATAACCCAATCTCTGAATCATATCTGGTGATAACTAAATAAAACTTACAATTAAAGGCCAATAATACCTCTAGTAAGATCACAAACACTTCGAGATTAGAAAAATCACTATCAAAAGAAGGATGAAAGGATTAAAATATAAATGAAGAAGTATTGTTTCTTGAAATCAAATTAAAATGGAAAAAAACACAAGGCCTCTGTGACATGAAAAAAGCTACCCTATGAGGTAAATTCCAGGTTGAATTTTGACTACATTTAAAATCAGGAAGGCCACAGCTATGTGACTTAATGATGTAACAAAATTCAAAATCAAAACCAATAAAAACCAAACCAAGTTGACAACTATATAGTAAGGAAATAATAAAGGAAATAGAATAATTGAGAGCTGAACTTAAAGCAATAGAAACAATATCAAGAAGCAATGGATGTAAGGTTTTGTCCTGTGATAAGATGAAAAATGATTTACACATAGCCTAGCTAACCAAAAAGAAGAGGAAATAAATTAACAAACTATTAAAGAACAGGGAAATGCTACAACAAACACCAAACAAATTAAAGATAATATAAGGGGATACAGATATAACAGCACTCCATTCTTAGAAAGTGAAATTTAGATTTTGGTTGAGGATTTGTGGTGATTTGAGTATCCAAGAATTTTTCTGATCATATATATTATACATATATATGGAGAGATCTTCTTTTATATTATTAATCCCTTAACATTAGCTGATATTTTCTTATTTCTCTAGCCAATATTTTAAATCCTATAGAGAATAAGAGATAGGCAGCAATGGGGGGAGGATGGGGAGGAGCACACCCATAAAGAAAGGGAGGGGAGGGGCTAGGGGGGTGTTGGCTGGAAACCGGGAAAGGGAATAACAATTGAAATGTAAATAAGAAATACTCAAGTTAATAAAAAAAGAATATAGCTCTCTCATTTTACTTCTAATTTTAGCAGTTCTCAGAATTATTATATTGTTATTTTAAAATTTATCATAGACAAGCATACATTTTGATGTATTTATTTCAAATTTATTTAAAAGTTTCTAGGAGTTTTTATCATGAATGGATATTAAATTTTGTCAAATTCTTTAACCAATTTTTTAAAAATGTTCAGTAATTTCAGTACTTCTGTCCATTTATGTAGTTTATTTTACATTATATTATACATATTTTATATAATATACAGATATATAATTATAGATATATTACATAATATATATAATCCTTATATCACTGACTGGATTTTTTTTGAAATATTTTTAAAAAATATTTCTCTCTACATTTTTCAAAGAAATTTAATAATTTTCTTTTGGTATCCAGACCAAGTTTTAATAATCAGGTTACATCGCTTTCATCAAACAGTTTGGTATTGAGCCTTCTATTTTTCTTTTATACAATAGTTTGAGAAGTACTGCTACTGTTCTTTAAATGTCTGATAGATTTAATCAGTGAATCCATGTAGCCTTGAACTTTTTTTTACTTGAGAAATCTTTTATTGCTGTTTCAATCACATTGCTTATTATAGATCTGTTTAAAATTCTGACCTCTTTTAATATATTTTTGGTAGGTCATATTCATCTAGAAATTCATCAATTTCTTTTACATTTTTTCAATATAGTAGAGTATAGGCTTTTACAGCACAGGCTATATTGATTTAGAAGCTTCCAATGCTGTCTAACAATAAAAGGTAAGGAGGTAGCCTATTCTTGGTGATGAGACTTACCATCAATAATCTGTGACTTTAGCAGCACTCTGATCCAGCCAGCCAGGAAAAGTGTTGAAAGGAAATTTAATATTATGCTTTTACATAACTTAAACCTGATAATCAGATTGACTTAATTATTTTTTTTGCACTGTGCCATTTACCTGACAACTGTACTTCCTCTCTTACATATTTCTATGTCCATCTCAGTTCTCCTCAGAGCAGATTACTGTTGTATTTGATGAGCATTAACACAGGGACCCACAACTTGAAAAGACATAGAGAATAAACTTATACAATTAGCAAACTTAAAAGTAATTTTTTAATTACTTGTTCATAATGGCCAAGAATGATGAATATTCTTAATGCTCATATTTATTATCCTTTATATTTCTTATGTGGATACTTGCAATTCAGGACCCTGGCCTATATTTTTCAATTTGTTTTGCTTTTTATTCGTGTTTATATATTTGTAAAACTTTTTGTATATTCTGGATATTAACCCCCTGATATCTGAGGATGATTTTCTTCGTTTCTGCAAATGTATCTTCAGGCACAACCCTGTTTCCTTTGTTTTAGGGGAGATTTTACAGTTTTATGAAACCTCATATGTGAATTATTGTTATTGGTTCCTGAGTGGACAGTATTTTATTTAGAAATTTATTTTCTGACCCTATATAATGTAATGTTCTTTTATTTTTTCCTATGATACTATTAGTTTCCTTTATTTTGGTAATGTCTTTGGTCCTTGGAAGTAGAGATTTGTGGGATGTGATGTAGACCTTATTTCATCTTTGCATACAAAGAAAGATACTGATTTTTTCCCATGAACATTTGCTGAAAATAGTGTATTTCTTCAAGGTGTATTTCTATCTGGTTATCAATATTTTTCATTGCCTGGAGTCACACATATTCACTTATTGTTCCTTCATTCTACCGCACTGATTTACATATCTGTTTTATGCCAGTACCATGCCGATTTTATTACTCGAGGATCACTTTGACTGTTTAGTGTCTTTTCATGGCCACATGAATTCTTGGATTGTATTCTTTTCTATTTTTATAAACAATTGCTTTGGAATTTTTAAAAATGCAACAAATCCACGTTTTCTTCATGGTAAAAATCATGGTGAGGTTACAAATTGAGAGATTATACCATAATATGGCACAAGTATACATAAAAAAACTTATACTAAAACATAATGGAGTAAAATCTCAAAGTTTTAATAAGAAATCAGGAAACAAAGATGTCTACTTATTGCATCCCTATTTGTTATATTTAATTGTCTTAGTCAGGACAATAAGACAAGAGAATGAAATAAAAGAAATATAAATGGGGAAATGTTGCTTGTCTTAAGCAGAAATTCTTTTTTGCCTTTGACATGATAGTTTTGCTAAGTTCAGTATTCTAGATATACAGCTTTGTGCTTTCTGAACTTCATAACCATCATTCCCTTCAGACTTTTCAAGATTTGTTGAAACGTACATTTTTGTGCTAAGCATGGCTTTAAGTGTCACATTGTGTCCCCCCTCGTTGCTTTCAATATACATAGTTTCTGTTTATTTAGTGTTGAAATGTAGTATGACATGGGGATATTTTTGCAAGTCAAGGCTGTTTCCTATTCTAAATCTGTCCCATATCAACATGTATCACTCTCCTCAGTTTTAGAAAATTGTCTGCTCTAATTCAATTACCAGTACTTTTAAAACTATATTTTATCAAATTTTTGGCCCATGACTTTTACTATTTATAATGTATTTTCAGAATGCAGCATGCATTTGAAATTGCCAAAAACGTTTCTTTCTTAATTAATCATCCTCTCTGGTAAGGGTTCCAACTCTTCTTCCATGACTTCAAACCCTAATGTTATCTCATTTTTCCCTTCCCTTCTGTTGGTGAGATTTTACACAGAGATATTTTTTATTAAACTTTCCATTTACAGTATTAGATTCTGCATTTTTAATATTCATAACCTTTATTAATTTCACATTTTGTTTGTACATTCTAGGGATAAAAACATTTTTCTGAATCCACGCTTGTGATTCTTAACATAATTGTATTCATTAAAAATATTGTTCTGAGATTTATTTTAATTCACTGACATTAGAGGACATTGTTATGAGATTGGTAATTTTAAGTTATCTTGCTTCCTACATTTGTTGTATTTTGCTGACATTTTCATAATTGGTATTAATTTCTTGGTTAAATTTATTTTATTTTTAATAATATGCATTCTTTCAGTGGTAGTTTTCTAGTATTCAAAAAGTACATGTTTTTAGTGGGATTGAATTACTTTATTCTATGAGACTTGATTTGGGGCATTACTACTTGATCCCAGGACTTCTCTGAAATAACAACCTACCTGAAAAAGACACCATTAAAGTACAGATAGATTATGATGCTACAATAATACTTAAATAAAAATAATAGCATCTGGTATAATTGATCTTGATTGACTACTTGCTGAGAATTACAGTTGCTATGAAAGCAGATATCTGGTCATATGTATAAGAAACATTATATAGGTTAGATTAATTAAAGTAGAATGACCCAATCTAAATACATTTAGTCCTATTTTATAAGGTGGTTCCAAGATACAATTTATAAAAATGTTGCAGATTATAAGTATTTATTTATCTCTGCTTCATGAGTGTTAATGAAATATGACTTCCTCTCTCATGCCCTTGCTTTCCCTGTCATGCTGTACTCTGTCCTGTGGACTGCCAAAACAAAGTCTTTTTAGGTTGCTTTTGCTACATACAACCTTACCAGAAAGAACACAAATTCTAATAGAGTAAATTGGTGTCAAGAAGTCAGGGCTGGATGCTTGCAGCCAACTGGACTGAGAACAGGGTTCCTCAATGGAGGAATTAAAGGACTGAAGGAGCTGAAAGGGTTTGAAACCCCATAGGAAGAACTATAATATCAACCATCTGGACACCCCAGAGCTCCTAGGAACTAAACCACCAACCAAAGAGTACACAAGGAATTACCATGGCTCCAGTCATACACATAGCAGAGAATGGCCATTTAGAGATCATCAGTAGGTAGAGAGGTCCTTGGTTCTGTGAAGTCTTGATGCCCCAGTGTAGGGGAATGCCAGGGTGGGGAGACAGGAAGGAGTGGGTGGGTGAATTGCGGAGCACCCTCATAGAAGCAGGGTGAGGGGCTAGGGGGAGAGATGATTTTTGGAGGGGAAACTGGGAAAGGGGATAGCATTTGAAATGTAAATAAAGAAAACAGCCAATAAAAAAAGAAGTGTGACTATTGTAATAAAGTTAGCCATGTAGTTCTAATTCTCTAATGAATTTGTGGAAGGAATGTGAAATAGTTACCAACTAGAGAGGATAGCCCAACAATGTCTTCTGTGAATCCTAACAGGCCACTCTGATCATAATAGTTTGGAAGACAAGAATGATGAAAGGAATAGTCAGTGGAGGCCAAGACTATAGGATTTCAGAGAAACATTAGCTAACATTTAGAATTTCATGTCATAATCTAGCAAGCAGTATAATAATCCATCTCATTAGAAGTTTACTGAGTTGAACTTAAAAATAAGGGGTTAATTTATTTGAAATGGAAAAATTTTAAATGTTAGTATTGAAGCTGTGCTAGCAATTTTTATGTCATTTTGGTCCAGCATAGCTTTATGCAAGAATGGAAATCCACTTGAGAAAATCCTTCCATAAGATGGGACTATAGGGCATTTTGTTTAGCAGTAATTTATGGGGGAAAGAACAAGCCCATCATGTTACTAGAGTCTATAAATATATACATACAGATGTACATATGTACATACATATATACATACAAGCTGAACCGCATATAACAAATAAACCAGTAAGCCATTAAGTAGCAAGCCTCCACAGCCTCTGCATCAGTTCCTAGCTCCAGGTTTCTGTGTTGTTTGAGTTACTGTCTTGAATTCATTGATGGATGAACAGGGATAATGAAAATGTAAGCCAGAAAAATTCTTTCTGTTCTCAAGTTGCTTTGGTCATGGTGTCTCATCATAGCAGTAACCATAACTAAGACAGAGGTCTTACCATAGTTCTTATCCAAGGCCACACCATTTGCTACATGATTTCTCAATTAATAGGTTTTAATTTCTGCTTTCTTGGTTGAAGATGTTTTGTATTGAATGTTTAAAATTCCACTTATATTCTAAAGGATGAAAAGCAAATATCTGGGAGAAGAAATATGGCAGAAGCTTACCTTAGTATCCAATGTGGGTGGTGCAGAGGAACCATGTTTACAAGAACATAGATAAATCATGGCAGTGGTAAAGAATCAGGTCTTAGAATTTAGCTATGCCTACATTCTACCCTGTGTTTTAGGCCTGGAACAAAGAATAACATGTAGAATGATCAAGAAAATTTGCATGGAAATTCTTTGCAAAAAAATGTTGGGTTATTGTGGTTTCTTTCTTGATGTTTCTGCAGAAACAGCTCCAATGACATAACACTAGAGATAAATGATATTAATCCCCCCTTTCACCTATATAAAGGAAACAAAAGTCAGGAATGATATCCAAGGCCATGACACTTTTCAAAGTTTGATTGGTTAAACAATAATAATGTCCATGACTTAGTTTCCTATTGAAATAACAAACATCATAAGTAAGGAAGCTTAGAGAAGAAACATTTTATTGAGGCTTATAGTTTCATGACCAACAGGCATGGCATCAAGCAGGCAGCCATGATGCTTGAAAAGTAGATGAGAGCTTACATGTTGAGAGACATTCAAGAGGTAAAATAAGAATATCTTGGAATGGCATGAGCTCTTCAATATTCAAATCCAAATTCCAATAATACACCTTCTCCAAGACAGACTGCATAATCTTCTCAAACCATTCGACTAAGTGGAGACCAAGTATTCAAACAAATGAATTTATGGGGGCCATTCTCATTCAAATCACCATATTCTATACTCTGGCCTCTATAGACTGACAGGCATGATGCAGAATTCATTTTGTCTAACTTTAATAGTTTTCATAGCCTTTTGCTATCTCAATAAATCAAAAGACTTTGCATAGACTAAAAGTAACCTCTTAATTGTAACTATTATAAAATTAGAAAGCAAATTACATATCAAATATACATCAAAATGGAAAAAAAAACGAGTTTAGTGTGGAACTACTGTACCAAAGTATTAGAGAACACTGCTATTAAATTCACAGTTCACCATGTCCAGATGGCTCTCTGAGCTCAGCACAGAGTGGAGGACTTCTTGGTAGGGCTTCCCTTCTGTGTATATGAGCACAAATGCCTGGTATTGTTTGAAGATTGACCTTGTGCAGAGCTCTCTGCAAATGCTGCATAACTCAGTACACAAGTCTTTCTGCAGAGAAGTGAAAACCATGCCAAAGCAGAACTTAAATGCAGCACGGCAAACTCCAAAGCATATACTTGTTTGTCAGGTATTGAAGGGCTTAGATAGAACTTCCCTTCTAGTTTTACTGACTACAATCTATTCTCCCCTCAACACACACAGACTCTTCCTGACTTTTTCTCTGTTTGGCTGTTTCCACCACCTTTATACAATTCTGTTTGGCAGAAGTTGTTAGTCCAAAATACAAAAGTAGGAAGAATACCAACCTGAACCATGATGACCAAACTAATTAAAGAACGTAATTAAGTACAGCAAGCATTTTTTATTCATGTCAATGGGTTGCCTTCCACTAAGGAAGGGTTTGAGGGATTGGCATGGGGTATGAGGTAAATAGGCCTTTGATAGATCATGAGTAGGGAATTTCCAAATGGGTGATTTAGTAGGCAAAATTACAGGAGGAGAATATCATGTCTAAGATATGACTTATTAATATTCTAAAACAAAGACATGGTCGGAGTTAGCCAGAAGTCACCATATAACCCTTTGAAACAAAGATAGAGTTACAAGGTGATCACAATCAAGTATTTAGCAACACAGTTTCCAAGAGGCAGTACAGAACCATTGTAGTTAAGGTTACAGGTGAGGCATAGCCCAATCATTGAGAAACAGAAGGATTAGATATGGATTTTATACCTAAAATGGAAGCAGGCTGATTCTTCACTCTCCTATGATTCCAACATCTCCAATTACTTGGAGTCTACAAAACAATCCAGACTTCATTTAAATGATTAATTCAGTGACCTGTAAGGGACTCCATGTCTGGCCTTGTCAACTTTCCTTAATTGTGGAGAAAGACTACAAATTTTTTACACAGGTATTTTTTACAACTCTAAAAGTCAGAATCACATTGCTAGTGCTGCCAAATTTGGTTGCCTACTTGGGATGGAATGTGGCTTCCATCTTGAATTTCATTTACATATGCTTTTCTTTATAGTTGCTATCTCAGTGGAAGATTTTTCTTTTGTAAGTAGCAGCATTAACTTAGTGAGGTCTAAGGTCACCCTCAATGAGTCCTGAAAGTCTCTCACCTCCTGGGTCTTTAGTACTTTCTAGAGGGATCCCCAACACCCTCCCTGACCCAGGCTGCTTATTAACATTCATTGTTTTGGCCCTCTGGACTTCTCTCCTTTCCCCTGTACCACCACCATATCTGATACTGTTCCCCTTTTCCCCTCTCCCCTCCAAATCAGGTCCTTCCCTCCCTTCGTCTTCCCTGATTATTTCCTTCTCCCTAAAGCCCTCTCACTTGGCCCTTTCTGCCTGTTACACTACTTATGGTCTGTAGGGTGTATCCTAGGCATTTGGCTAATATCCACTTATCAGTGAGTACATACCATGTATGCCATTTTGGATCTAAGTTACTTCACTCAGAATAACATTTTCTATTTCCATCCATTTGCCTGCAAAATTCATGATGTTATTGTTTTTAATCACTGAATAGTATTCCATTGCATAGATGAGCCACATCTTCTGTATCCATGCTTTGTTTGAGGGACATCTGGGTTGTTTCTAGCTTCCGGATATTACAAATAATGAAATGTTCACTGGGAAGGGAAATAAGGTAGTGCTCTAGAGAGGAAGCTCTGTAAGATATTAAAAGGGATGTAAAATAAGGATGTTTAAGGGGATGTGAAACATTCCATACTGCAGTGAAACTACTTACACTCGGGAAATTACTAACTTAATAAGTTAATGGAATCCAGAAAGGGGATAACATTTGAAATGTAAATAAACAAAATATAAAAAAAATAAAATTTTATTTCAAGATTAAAAACAAAAAAGTCTGAAACTGAGCAATGTACTAGGCTCCTATCCTCCCAAAAATAGCTAGGCAGTGAGCACTAAAGAAAGATGTCCTCAGAGAAACAGAATTCTGGAAGAAGCAGTGGCAAGTTGAACAACCAGGAGTGGCTCAGACCAACTGAGATACCTAGAATAGAGTTATTCAACCTGGTGAGCTACCTCTATGTATTTCAGGTTGTCCATGTTTCAAACTTTTATGAGGTGTTACCCATGTTGTGGTGAACTTTGTTGATGCAGCTGTCATTGAGTGATTATTATTTCTGCAATTCACTCTTCCCCCATATTCCTATAATTAGCTCTGATAAAACTCATGAATTTACCAACCTGGATTAGACTTCAGTTGTAGCCTTGCATTGGTCTGTTGTTAGCCCCCTGTGTTGAATGAATAGAGTATTGTTCAATTTTCTACAGGAATAATATCATAAAACATACTTAAGTTTCAACTTGCTAGCATTAGAGTTCCTGTGGGAAAAATTGGGGACATCTCTTATGTATTCTGTGCTTAGACACAAAGTAAGTTGCACGTATTAAACTGAGGAGAGGTAACTATATATGTGGCAGATATAGAATAGTTTAAACAGGTTAATATAAGTTATTAGCTATTCAGAGAACCAGCCTCACTTAAGGCTTGTGCATTTACTCAAAAGTAATAAGACTCCAAACTATTATTTGGGAACTGGGCATGGTAGAAAATGCAGTTACATATGCCTATAAGAAATTCTGCGGATTAAGAAAACGCAATGGGAAACCTGCCTTAAATGTAGATGTTATTGAATGGCTTACAGTCCTGAACTGAATAAAAATACAGTTATCTGTGGCTGGAGAAATGATCTTACAGTGGTTAAGTGAACTGTCTGCTTTTTCAGAAGACCAGTTTCAATTCCCAGGACCAATATAGTTGCTCACAACTACTCTTACCTTTAGACCAAGAGGGATTTGATAATCACTTCTGGCCTCCTTTACACATACATGGAAAAAATCATCAAGACACATTAAATAAGTAAAAAATAAAGTGATCTGCATAGAAACATTAATTTGAATGTGCTCTCCTACTGTTGGTGTAATGTAATTACCATCTCAATATTTTTCTCCATAACTTTTAGCTAAGATGAACTACACTGTGGCCCATGGAACTGTAAATCACAGCATGGGTCCCTCTTCTATATTTAAACATATTTGTCATTTATTTATATCATATATATATGTGTGTAATATATATATATGAATAATTTTTGTTTACATTTCTAATGTGGGTATGTTATTGTTCATTTTCCATGAAAACTAATAATATCATATAGTGTACTACATCATCTCTTTTGAAGCAGTTTTCTTTAGTTAAGAATGACTTCAAACTAACTATGATGATTAAGGCTTACCATCAATTTCTTATCTTCTTGCTTCCATTTCCCAAGGACTGGGTTTGCAGTATCATACTGCCTCACCTGGTAACTATATTAATTTCAAATTATTTATTTATGTATCTTGCGGTTTGTTATTACTTTTTTTTTCTGAAGTTGGTTGTTTTGTTTTGTCTCTGTTTGTATTTTTGTTTTTGTAGTTTAAATGGAACCTAGAATTGTATTGTTTTGACTTAAACATTTTTAAAATTTCTTTTGATTCATGGTTGACTTACATGAAATTAGCCTAATGCTTTGATTACTCGTTATAGGAATTTCAGATTCGGGTAATGTCTTGAATAGAATATGCTCCTTATCAGTCGTTGTCTTAAATTCTTGGTCCTTCTCTTTGCTTAGCTTCAGTGGTGGTGGAAGCGAGAGCATATATAATTTAGTTTATGTAGGGAGTTAACTAGGGATGGACTTTGAACATAATTATTGTTTCTGATATCACTCTCTCCTTTCTCTCTTATCACAATGGGAATGCATCCTGACACATGATATAAGTTTATCTACCATATATTGCTTCCTAAGATGGTCTAAAATTCTTAAGCCAAAATATTTCTTCTTTTAAATAATTTCTGCCAGATGTTTGTTGTCACAGTGACCTGAAAGCAACTAGTACATAATCAAAGAAAGTTTTAGTTTGGGGTTGATTACTCTCTACAATTAATGGTATTATCCTAAGTTTTTTCTCAGCATTAATGAGTTTTTGATGTTCTCAGTCTTATGACTTAAGAGAAGGCAAAAGCACTACAGTCAGTTGCTCAAGATATTCATTTCAACATCTAGGGTTTTCTTTTTAAATTTTGGGTAGTGACTTCACACAGATGAGATGCTTTGTGTTTAACTGAGCACTAGCAGAGAATCGCTGATGATCTTTGAGTGCTTTTACTCAAAACTCTCTTCCTAGAACCTGCCTTGTGACTAGTACATGGTAGGACTTCAGAAACTCCTGTCTTACTCCACTCTTTATTGGGAAGTGTATCATTTGCTTGCTATTACTGTTGTTGTGATACTACAAAAAATTGGCAAGCAGTAGGATATAAATACAGTCAAAACAGATCACACCATCCAGCAAATTAAACAATGGAATTGGGCATTTTATATATTAATATATGTATAAAAATATCTGTAAGTTATTTTGATGTTCATTTACATTATGTATTAAGTTGAAGTTTTTGGTATAATTCAAAGTGCAATGAAATCCACATGTCTAGTTATTTTTAATATGTCGTATGTATAACATTGCAGATTTTCTATTTTGTGGAAGATATTCAGATATGTCTAGACTTTCCAAATGAGATATTCATACATATAATGATTATATTTTCTATGTATTTGTATCTGGGTGGGCATGTATACATATAAAATGTTTGAGCATCTATATTAGCAAAAGTTGTGGTTTGGGAAGACATTTTAAAGGTAGTTAGGTCAAATATTTCTTGCAAGTTTTAGCAATAGTCAACAGAATTTTGTAAATAATTTCAAAAAGAAACAGTTCAGTTACTTTGGGTCATACAGTCTTTGCCCCAATTATTCTACTATCTCATCACAGTGAAATGACAAATACTAGAATAAGTGGGAATGACTATGAGTTAACTGAATTTACTTTTAAAAACAAGTGATGAACTGTATTTGACCTATGAACTTTTTTCATTTTTATGTTTTTTTAAATTTATGCATGAGTGCTACATACATTAGCATTTACTTTATTATTTCCACACCTCCCTTTCACCTATCCAAGCAAGCCCTCCTGTTATTCCACACATGTCCTCAATGTTCAACCCATAGTGAGATATATCACCAAGGAGAAAACTGATTCTTTCTCTTCCTTAGCACTCATTGACTACCTGTAGATCTTCACCTAGAGGTGGGCCCTTGTGAAATTTCATTTCATGTGCATCAGAGTGCCAGCTGATTCTATTTAAATACCCATGTTGCTGAGATTTGGGGTTGATGCTTTTCTCTTAGAAGATGCCCTTGACCTCTGCCTCTCGCACACTTACTGCCTTGGTTCCTCAATCTTCCCTGAGCCATGGATGTGGAAGTTGTATTATAGATGTTTCATTTGTGGTTGGGTACAATCACTTTTTTCTCTTCATTTTGATAAATATTTTTATGTAACGTTCTCCATCTTCTTAAAAAACATTATTTGATGATAGTTAATAGCAGCCTTATTTATAATAGCCAGAAGCTGGAAAGAACCCAGATGCCCTTCAACAGAGGAATGGATTCAAAAAATGTGGTACATCTACACAATGGGGTACTACTCAGCTATCAAAAACAATGACTTCAGGAAATTCATAGGCAAATGGATGGAACTAGAAAATATCCTGAGTGAGGCAACCCAATCACAGAAAAGCACACTTGGTATGCTCTCATTAATAAGTGGATATTAGCCCAAAAGTTGGAACTACCCAAGATGCAATCCACAGACCACAGGAAGCTCAAGAAGAAGGATGACCAAAATTCAAATGCTGATGCTTCACTCCTTCTTAGAAGGGGGAACAAAAATATCCATAGGAGGGAATATGGAGGCAAAGTTTAGAGCAGACTGAAGGAATGGCCATTCAGAGTCTGTCTTACATATAGCATATCTCTCTCTCTCTCTCTCTCTCTCTCTCTCTCTCTCTCTCTCTCTCTCTCTCTCTCCCAAAACTTGCTAAGATTGATGAAGATAAAAAGTGCATGCTGAAAGGACCAGATATAGATCTCTCCTGAGAGACACATCCAGAGCCTAACAAATACAGAGGTGAATGTTAGCAGCAAAGCACTGAACTGAGAACAGGACTTCCTTTGGGGGTAATTAGAGGAAGGATTGAAAGAGCTGAAGGGGCTTGCAACCCCATAAGAACAACAATGACAACCAGCCAAAACTTTCAGGGATTAAACCACTACCCAAAGACTATACATTGACTGATCCAAGGCTCCAACTGCATATGTAGCAGAGAATAGTCTTGTTGGGCCACTAGTGGAAGGGGAAGCCCTTGGTACTGCCAAGGTTGGACCCCCCCAGTGCCAGGGAATGTTGTGGAGGGATAAGGGGTGTTAATGGCGAGGAACATCCATATGGGGTAGGGGTAGGGGATAGGGTTTTATGGACAGGAAACCGGGAAAGGGAATAACATTTGAAATGTAAATAAAGAAATCTATCTAATAAAAATTTTAAAATTTAGTAAAAATGTTTGGGGAAAATTAAAAAAGAGCTACATTTATCTGTGGGTATAGGGAAAATAGAATGCAGTTAGAAATTATGAAGGTTAGACGAAATGTCAGCATTAGGGTCTTCTTTTAGGTTTTGTGACCTCAACAACCTAGCAAACCACATTACAAATGGTACCCCTATTCCTAGTTCTCCACCCCTGAGAACTTCAACCCATTTCTCCTCCCCTTTGCTACTTAGAAGGTGCTCGCCAGTCACCCAACCCCACATCCCCTAATCCCACCAGCATCCTCATTCCCTGGGGGAATCAAGTTTCTACAGTTTTATGTACATCTTCTACCACTGAGGCTAGACAAGGCAGTCCTCTTCTATACATTTGGCCAGCATTCATATATGCTCTTAGGTTTGTGGCTTATTCTCTGGGTGCTCAGAGATGTCTGCGTTAGTGGATCCTATGGTTCTGTGGGGTTGCAATCACTTTCAGCTCCTTCAGTCCTTCTCCTAAGTCGTCCATAGAGGTCTGAGATCTCAGTTCAATGACCCGCTGCATCTATCTCAGTCATCTGCTGGTAGAGAATCTCAGAGGGACAGCCTTGGTAGATCCAGTCTGACACAATTTGCTGCCAGCACATGGGATGGATCCCAAGTTGAGCAAGTCACTAAATGGTCTTTCCTTCAGTCTCTGCTCCATTTTTGTCCTGGCATTTCTTTTAGAAAAGAACAATTCTGGGTCAAAAATGCTGAAGAAAGGTAGGTGACTATGTGCCTCAACTGGTGGCCATTTCTAGTTACTGGAGGTGCTCTCTTCAGGTACCGTCACTCCATTGTTTGGCATTTTCGCTAAGGTCATCCCCATTGAGTACTGGGGTCTTCTCACATCCAAGGTCTCTGGTACTTTCTAATGGTTCTCCCTGACCCCCATACCTCACTGATGCATATTTTCATTCATTCTTCTGGAGTTCTGGATTTCTCCCCCCATACCTGATCCTGCAACCTCGTTTCAACTCCCCATTCCCTCTCCCAACCACGTCCATCCTTCCCTTTACCCTCAATGACTATTTTTTCCACCCTTCTAAATTGTATTGAAATGTCCACACTTGAGCCTTGCTTGTGATTAAGCTTTCTATGGCCTGTGAGTTACATCATAGGTATTCTGTACTTTTTTACTAATATTTACATATCAGTGAGGACATACCATGTATGCTTTTCTTTGGGTCTGGGTTACCAGACTCAGGGTGATATTTTCTTGTTCCATCCATTTGTCAGCAAATTTCATGATGTCCTTGTTTTTAATAGCTGAATAGTATTCCAAAATGTAAATAAACCACATTCTAAGCCACAGGTTCTATATCCATTCTTCAGCTGAGGGATATCTGGGTTGTTTCTAGCTTGTAGCTATTACAAATAAGGCTGGTATAAACATAGTATAGCACGTATCCTTGTGATATGGTGGAGCATCTTTTGGATATATGCTCACAATGGCTATTGCTGTGTCTTCAGGTAGAATTATTTCCAATTTTCTGAGGAACTGCCAGACTAATTTCCAGATTGGTTGTATCAGTTTGCAATCCCACTCTCAATGGAGGAGTGTTCCTTTTTCTCCACATCCTCATCAGCATGTGCTGTTGAGCTTTTGATCTTGGACATTCTGATTGGTGCAAGATGGAATCTCTGGATAATTTACATTTGCATTTCCTTGATAACACAGGATATTGAACATTTCATAAGAGCTTCTTAGTCATTTGACATTCCTCAGTTGAGAATTCACCTCTTAACTCTGTACCTCGTTTTTTTTTTTTTTAATTAACTTGAGTATTTCTTATATACATTTCGAGTGTTATTCCCTTTCCCGGTATCCGGGCAAACACCCCCCTCCCCCCTCCCCTTCCTTATGGGTGTTCCCCTCCCAACCCTCCCCCCATTGCCGCCCTCCCCCCACCAGTCTAGTTCACTGGGGGTTCAGTCTTAGCAGGACCCAGGGCTTCCCCTTCCACTGGTGCTCTTACTAAGATATTCATTGCTACCTATGAGGTCAGAGTCCAGGGTCAGTCCATGTATAGTCTTTAGTTAGTGGCTTAGTCCCTGGAAGCTCTGGTTGCTTGGCATTGTTGTACATATGGGGTCTCGAGCCCCTTCAAGCTCTTCCAGTTCTTTCTCTGATTCCTATAACGGGGGTTCTATTCTCAGTTCAGTGGAATGCTGCTGGTATTCGCCTCTGTATTTGCTGTATTCTGGCTGTGTCTCTCAGGAGCGATCTACATCCGGCTCCTGTCGGTCTGCACTTCTTTGCTTCATCCATCTTGTCTAATTGGGTGGCTGTATATGTATGGGCCACATGTGGGGCAGGCTCCAAATGGGTGTTCCTTCAGTCTCTGTTTTAATCTTTGCCTCTCTCTTCCCTGCCAAGGGTATTCTTGTTCCCATTTTAAAGAAGGAGTGAAGTATTCACGTTTTGATCATCCGTCTTGAGTTTCATTTGTTCTAGGCATCTAGGGTAATTCAAGCATTTGGGCTAATAGCCACTTATCAATGAGTGCATACCATGTATGTCTTTCTGTGATTGGGTTAGCTCACTCAGGATGATGTTTTCCAGTTCCAACCATTTGCCTACGAATTTCATAAAGCCGTTGTTTTTGATAGCTGAGTAATATTCCATTGTGTAGATGTACCACATTTTCTGTATCCATTCCTCTGTTGAAGGGCATCTGGGTTCTTTCCAGCTTCTGGCTATTATAAATAAGGCTGCAATGAACATAGTGGAGCACGTGTCTTTTTTATATGTTGGGGCATCTTTTGGGTATATGCCCAAGAGAGATATAGCTGGATCCTCAGGCAGTTCAATGTCCAATTTTCTGATAATCCTCCAGACTGATTTCCAGAATGGTTGTACCAGTTTGCAATCCCACCAACAATGGAGGAGTGTTCCTCTTTCTCCGCATGCTCGCCAGCATCTGCTGTCCCCTGAGTTTTTGATCTTAGCCATTCTCACTGGTGTGAGGTGAAATCTCAGGGTTGTTTTGATTTGCATTTCCCTTATGACTAAAGATGTTGAACATTTCTTTAGGTGTTTCTCAGCCATTCGGCATTCCTCAGCTGTGAATTCTTTGTTTAGCTCTGAGCCCCATTTTTTAATAGGGTTATTTGTTTCCCTGCGGTCTAACTTCTTGAGTTCTTTGTACATTTTGGATATAAGGTCTCTATCTGTTGTAGGATTGGTAAAGATCTTTTCCCAATCTGTTGGTTGCTGTTTTGTCCTAACCACAGTGTCCTTTGCCTTACAGAAGCTTTGCAGTTTTATGAGATCCCATTTGTCGATTCTTGATCTTAGAGCGTAAGCCATTGGTGTTTTGTTCAGGAAATTTTTTCCAGTGCCCATGTGTTCCAGATGCTTCCCTAGTTTTTCTTCTATTAGTTTGAGTGTGTCTGGGTTTGATGTGGAGGTCCTTGATCCACTTGGACTTAAGCTTTGTACAGGGTGATAAGCATGGATCTATCTGCATTCTTCTACATGTTGACCTCCAATTGAACCAGCACCATTTGCTGAAAATGCTATCTTTTTTCAATTGGATGGTTTTGGCTCCTTTGTCAAAAATCAAGTGACCATAGGTATGTGGGTTCATTTCTGGGTCTTCAATTCTGTTCCATTGGTCTATCTGTCTGTCTCTGTACCAATACCATGCAGTTTTTATCACTATTGCTCTGTAATACTGCTTGAGTTCAGGGATAGTGATTCCCCCTGAAGTCCTTTTATTGTTGAGGATAGCTTTAGCTATCCTGGGTTTTTGTTATTCCAGATGAATTTGCAAATTGTTCTGTCTAACTCTTTGAAGAATTGGATTGGTATTTTGATGGGGATTGCATTGAATCTGTAGATCGCTTTTGGTAAAATGGCCATTTTTACTATATTAATCCTGCCAATCCATGAGCATGGGAGATCTTTCCATCTTCTGAGGTCTTCTTCAATTTCCTTCTTCAGTGTCTTGAAGTTCTTATTGTACAGATCTTTTACTTGCTTGGTTAAAGTCACACCGAGGTACTTTATATTATTTGGGTCTATTATGTAGGGTGTCGTTTCCCTAATTTCTTTCTCGGCTTGTTTCTCTTTTGTATAGAGGAAGGCAACTGATTTATTTGAGTTAATTTTATACCCAGCCACTTTGCTGAAGTTGTTTATCAGCTTTAGTAGTTCTCTGGTGGAACTTTTGGGATCACTTAAATATACAATCATATCATCTGCAAATAGTGATATTTTGACTTCTTCTTTTCCGATCTGTATCCCCTTGACCTCCTTTTGTTGTCTGATTGCTCTGGCTAGAACTTCAAGAACTATATTGTATAAGTAGGGAGAGAGTGTGCAGCCTTGTCTAGTCCCAGATTTTAGTGGGATTGCTTCAAGTTTCTCTCCATTTAGTTTAATGTTAGCAACTGGTTTGCTGTATATGGCTTTTACTATGTTCAGGTATGGGCCTTGAATTCCAATTCTTTCCAGGACTTTTATCATGAAGGGGTGTTGAATTTTGTCAAATGCTTTCTCAGCGTCTAATGAAATGATCATGTGGTTTTGTTCTTTCAGTTTGTTTATATAATGGATCACGTTGATGGTTTTCCGTATATTAAACCATCCCTGCATGCCTGGGATGAAGCCTACCTGGTCATGGTGGATGATTGTTTTGATGTGCTCTTGGATTCGGTTTGCCAGAATTTTGTTGAGTATTTTTGCGTCGATATTCATAAGGGAAATTGGTCTGAAGTTCTCTTTCTTTGTTGTGTCTTTGTGTGGTTTAGGTATAAGAGTAATTGTGGCTTCGTAGAAGGTATTCGGTAGTGATCCATCTGTTTCAATTTTGTGGAATAGTTTGGATAATATTGGTATGAGGTCTTCTATGAAGGTTTGATAGAATTCTGCACTAAACCCGTCTGGACCTGGGCTCTTTTTGGTTGGGAGACCTTTAATGACTGCTTCTATTTCCTTAGGAGTTATGGGGTTGTTTAACTGGTTTATCTGTTCCTGATTTAACTTCGGTACCTGGTATCTGTCTAGGAAATTGTCCATTTCCTGAAGATTTTCAAGTTTTGTTGAATATAGGTTTTTATAGTAAGATCTGATGATTTTTTTAATTTCCTCTGAATCTGTTGTTATGTGTCCCTTTTCATTTCTGATTTTGTTAATTTGGACGCACTCTCTGTGTCCTCTCGTTAGTCTGGCTAAGGGTTTATTTATCTTGTTCATTTTCTCAAAGAACCAACTTTTGGTTCTGTTGATTCTTTCTATGGTCCTTTTTGTTTCTACTTGGTTGATTTCCACTATGAGTTTGATTATTTCCTGCCTTCTACTCCTCCTGGGTGTATTTGCTTCTTTTTGTTCTAGAGCTTTTAGGTGTGCTGTCAAGCTGCTGACATATGCTCTTTCCTGTTTCTTTCTGCAGGCACTCAGCGCTTTGAGTTTTCCTCTTAGCACTGCTTTCATTGTGTCCTATAAGTTTGGGTATGTTGTATCTTCATTTTCATTAAATTCTAAAAAGTTTTTAATTTCTTTCTTTATTTCTTCCTTGACCAGGTTATCATTGAGTAGAGCATTGTTCAATTTCCACGTATATGTGGGCATTCTTCCTGGATTGTTATTGAAGTCCAGTTTTAGGCCGTGGTGGTCTGATAGCACGCATGGGTTTATTTCTAACTTTCTGTACCTGTTGAGGCCCATTTTTTGACCAATTATATGGTCAATTTTGGAGAAAGTACCATGAGGAGCTGAGAAGAAGGTATATCCTTTTGCTTTAGGATAGAATGTTCTATAAATATCCGTTAAGTCTATTTGGCTCATGACTTCTCTTAGTCTGTCTACATCTCTGTTTAATTTCTGTTTCCCTGATCTGTCCATTGATGAGAGTGGGGTGTTGAAATCTCCCATTATTATTGTGTGAGGTGCAATGTGTGTTTTGAGCTTTAGTAAGGTTTCTTTTACATATGTAGGTGCCCTTGTATTTGGGGCATAGATATTTAGGATTTAGAGTTCATCTTGGTGGATTTTTCCTTTGATGAATATGAAGTGTCCTTCCTTATCTTTTTTGATGACTTTTAATTGAAAATTGATTTTATTTGATATTAGAATGGCTACTCCAGCTTGCTTCTTCTGACCATTTGCTTGGAAAATTGTTTTCCAGCCTTTCACTCTGAGGTAATGTCTGTCTTTGTCTCTGAGGTGTGTTTCCTGTAGGCAGCAGAATGCAGGGTCCTCGTTGCGTATCCAGTTTGTTAATCTATGTCTTTTTATTGGGGAGTTGAGGCCATTGATATTGAGAGATATTAAGGAATAGTGGTTATTGCTTCCCGTTATATTCATATTTGGATGTGAGGTTATGTTTGTGTGCTTTCATTATCTATCTTTTGTTGCCAAGATGATTAGTTTCTTGCTTCTTCTAGGGTATAGCTTGCCTCCTTATGTTGGGCTTTACCATTTATTATCCTTTGTAGTGCTGGATTTGTAGAAAGATATTGTGTAAATTTGGTTTTGTCATGGAATATCTTGGTTTCTCCATCTATGTTAATTGAGAGTTTTGCAGGATACAGTAACCTGGGCTGGCATTTGTGTTCTCTTAGGGTCTGTATGACATCAGTCCAGGATCTTCTGGCCTTCATAGTTTCTGGCGAGAAGTCTGGTGTGATTCTGACAGGTCTGCCTTTATATGTTACTTGACATTTTTCCCTTACTGCTTTTAATATTCTTTCTTTATTTTGTGTGTTTGGTGTTTTGACTATTATGTGACAGGAGGTGTTTCTTTTCTGGTCCAATCTATTTGGAGTTCTGTAGGCTTCTTGTATGCCTATGGGTATCTCTTTTTTTAGGTTAGGGAAGTTTTCTTCTATGATTTTGTTGAAGATATTTACTGGTCCTTTGATCTGGGAGTCTTCACTCTCTTCTATACCTATTATCCTTAGGTTTGATCTTCTCATTGAGTCCTGGATTTCCTGTATGTTTTGGACCAGTAGCTTTTTCTGCTTTACATTATCTTTGACAGTTGAGTCAATGATTTCTATGGAATCTTCTGCTCCTGACATTCTCTCTTCCATCTCTTGTATTCTGTTGGTGAGGCTTGTATCTACAGCTCCTTGTCTCTTCTTTTGGTTTTCTATATCCAGGGTTGTTTCCATGTGTTCTTTCTTGATTGCTTCTATTTCCATTTTTAGTTCCTTCAACTGTTTGATTGTGTTTTCCTGGAATTCTTTCAGGGATTTTTGCTATTCTTTCAGGGATTTTTGCGATTCCTCTCTGTAGGCTTCTACTTGTTTATTAATGTTTTCCTGTGTTTCCCTAAGGGAGTTCTTCATGTCTTTCTTGAAGTCCTCCAGCATCATGATCAAATATGATTTTGAAACTAGATCTTGCTTTTCTGGTGTGTTTGGATATTCCATGTTTGTTTTGGTGGGAGAATTGGGCTCCGATGATGCCATGTAGTCTTGGTTTCTGTTTCTTGGGTTCCTGCGCTTGCCTCTCGCCATCAGATTATCTCTAGTGTTACTTTGTTCTGCTATTTCTGATAGTGGCTAGACTGTCCTATAAGCCCGTGTGTCAGGAGTGCTGTAGACATGTTTTCCTCTCTTTCAGTCAGTTATGGGGACAGAGTGTTCTGCATTCGGGCGTGTAGTTTTCCTCTCTACAGGTCTTCAGCTGTTCCTGTGGGCCTGTGTCTTGAGTTCACCAGGCAGCTTTCTTGCAGCAGAAAGGTTGGTTTTACCTGTGGTCCTGAGGCTCAAGTTCGCTCACGGGGTGCTGCCCACGGGCTCTCTGTGGCGGCAGCACCCAGGAATACCTGTGCCGCCCCTTCCGGGAGCTTCAGTGCAGCAGGGTTCCAGATGGCCTCTGGTGTCCTCCTCTGGCGTCCGAGATGTGTATGCAGAGTGCAGTATCTTCTGGTTTCCCAGGTGTGTCTGCCTCTCTGAGGGTTTAGCTCTCCCTCCCACGGGATTTGGGGACAGAGAACTGTTTATCCGGTCTGTTTCCTTCAGGTTCCGGAGGTGTCTCAGGCAGGTGTCCTGCCGCTCCTGGGCCCTCCCCCATGGGAGCCCAGAGGCCTTATACAGTTTCCTCTTGGGCCAGGGATGTGGGCAGTGGTGGGCAGTTTTGGTGGTCTCTTCCACTCTGCAGCCTCAGGAGTGCCCACCTGACCAGGCGGTGAGGTCTCTTTCCCACAGCGTCTGGGAGCAGAGAGCTGCTGCGGGTCGGGATCCGCGGGTGTGGGTCTACCTCGTTTTTAATGTGGTTATTTGACACTTTTTGAGCTCTCCCTTCTTAAGCTCTTTGCATATTTTGGATGATGACGCTCTCTTGGATGTGGGTTTAGTGAAGATCTTTCCTCAATCTGTAGGTTATTGTCTTGATTCTAATTTGTTATCATGACATGAAAACAGATCATATCCTAGGATTCATTTGCCATAGTAAGTTGAAATGATGACTGATTTAGAAGAAAAAAGGAGTCCACAATGATTAACATGATTATTTTTTCACATTCCTGATATAATACAAGTCAGTTTAGCATAGGTTATTTTCATCATATTTTATTTTTCATTGATTACAGATATTTTGCCAATTATTTACATTCTATCATGATTTTCATGCCTTTATTTTCACCAAACATTTAACTCGACATTAAAATCACATAATTACCATCCACAGTGAGTGAACAACTTGTTAACATATGGTATAATGTAGAAATTTTCAGAATAATGAGGGAGCATACAAAACTGGGATGACTAAATCAGTCTGAAGGGTCAAGAAATACTTGCATGAGTATATTTTCTAAGTTTTGAAAGGCAATTAGATGAAATATAAATGAAGATATCCTAGAGGCAGGATGAAAGCCTCCAGAAGTCAAACGACTCAAACATGAGAGTGCGTAGGACCCTTTAAGCTACTAAAAGCAATTCAATAAGACTGAAGCACACAATAGAAGGTGGTTAGGTACATCTGAAGATGTGTAAGCGAATCTTGAAATATTTTATTCAAAAATTGCATAAAGACATATAAAACAAGAATGGGTTTAAACAGATAGGTAGTATTATAGAGTATTTTTTTACTAAGAGACCACTTGGAAGAAATTTTCAAGAACTGCATTGAAAGGTAGGTAACTCATGTAAAGTGTATTGTCTACTTTGCAAGGGTTAGTAGCCAAAGCAAAGTTTCTAAGAAGGATGGGACGAGGACACAACATTCAAGAGGAAAAGTATATACTTCATAAAGTTTCTTTAAAATATTATTATTTACAAAAACAGCACATAAGGATTTTCTGCACTCTGTCCAGTAAAATAAACAAAGATTTTATTAATCTTTATAATTATTATAATTCAAAGTAAGTATTATTTGAGTGTGTTTTATTTATAATTAAGAATTCATTTCTTGCTTAACTGAGGCTAGAGGTAACAGACACATAATTTAATATGAAGTACTATTGAAACTTTTTATGAAAACATGTTTTCTATTGGCTATGAGCTAAGTTTTCAATGTTAGCGAAACATTAAACTACTTTTTAAAGATTCTATGTATATATACTTATATTTTACCCATAGCATTTCCTTATGTTTGAATGTAATTATTAATATTTTCAGTGTCCTAGAGCACAGCAGACTACATTTTATAATTATGCTCAGTGACCTACTTTAGTTGTTCTTAAGCAAGAAGATAAGCACATATTACACATATCACATTATAAATCCTGTGTATTTCCAAAAACACACAGCAATGTGAGAATGGAGTTATTCTGATGAAGAGGTTGAAGAATGATTTGTGAACTGAAAGTCAGGCATCAGGCAAGATACTTTTGAGAGATGAAGAGGCTTAGAACAAAGAGATTTTAAATATATTCTAGATCCTGTGTTTGTTTTGTCAATTGGAAACAAGCTTATGAACTCATTAAACTCCAAAAACATGACTATATTGAGGGAGGTTCATGTGATGAGTTGTACCTGACGTCTTCCATAGGGCACAGATGTTGCTAATGGATCAATCATTGTACAGTTTGCTTCTGTAAAAGCAGTATTTCAATTTTTTCTAGCATTCCATTGCTGGAAAAACTGAATGAGTATATTTTTACATAGGAAACTTGCAAGCATTTCTGTGCAGATGTCTATGGGTGTTTAGTGGAGTAGAAGGCTACATTTAACTTTAACTATCAATTATTAAGGAAGATACAAATGTAAAGTAAAAATTGTATAATGTACAGCACCTGTAAAATACTGTTTTATCTCACCCATCTTATTTCCTTTGGTTCAAATGTAATTATCAATGTCTTCAATGCATGTGAGCACAGCACATAGCACTTCATAATTATATTCAATCCCTTATGTAGGTTGCTTCTAAGCAAGATGGAAAAAGTATAGATTTTCTTTTCTATGTTTTTATATAAGAGGCATTAGGGAAAGAAAGACCAATAAATCACTAGAACCCGTATATCTCCTATATAGAGAGAAATATTCAGCTAGCTGTCAGAGCTTGTACAGCCAGAGCCTCAAATGAGCTGACCTACTTCCCATCTGGTTCAGTGCTCCTTTTCCATCTCAGTTAATTATACCTTAGGAGAAGACTCATATTTGTTTATATAAGAAAGAAAAAAGAAAACTCTTTCTCTCAGTACTTTTATGAACCTGAATTTCTTGTGATTCTTATTTTTAAATATAAAACATTTTCCCTTTGAAGAAGTGTTCTTTTAAGTTTGCTTTTCATTTCTAACTACTTCATTTTCTGTGTTGGAAAGGAAAAGTCTTTCAAATTGGGGAAATGGCAGTCAAGTCTCCCAAGTTTATCAATGTCATTTTACTCCCAGGATACACGATTTCCTTTTATTTCCCAAATGTCAAAAAATATGCCAGAGAAAAGGCACACGATCTGAAAAAAGAAAGCACTCCAGTCTGGAGAGAATACAATCTCCTTTATTACCAGCACCATCTTTCTTCCCTCATCTCTGTGCACTGCTGTACAGCCATCCTTGAAATGGGTGTAGTGATCTGGCCACTGTCACAGTAATATGAAACAAAGAAGGAATATTTCCTCTCGAATTAGTTGAAGTTTCTGTAATGAAAGACTTAGCAATATCAGTGAGTTAAGGAAAAGTTTTATCATACACTTGGGGATATTTTATTATGTCCCATAGAGGCTCATGTCTAATTCCATATCTGTGTTAAAACAATGTCATGTACAAGATAAAAACAAAGGAAAAATGGTCAGAGGCTAGGGAATGATCATTGCATGCATAAGTATAATTTTAGCAGTTACATATATTGGAGTTAAATAGAACAGACAGTATTTCTTCAGTATAGAGGGAGAGGTAAGCTATAATGTAACACTAACAACCCAACAAGTTTTATGGCTTAACAACCTATCTTTTTATTAAACTTGTATTTGAAGTCAAATTCAGGCTAAATGACCTTTTTCACTTTTGAAACTGTCCTAGATACATACTACTATGCACCAAGAAAAATGTGGAGAAAGCACACTCTTTTACCAAATACATTTCTGAAAGGAATTAATAATTCTTTTCTGTCACTCAATCTTAAAAGCCATTTCAGATGTAGACAGCTTCCAATGAACACCTTAGTTCACTGCCTGCACAAACATCAGAAATCAATCCATAAGGCTCATGGTTATGATACAATCTTCTAACTACTATAGTTTTCTAAAACAAAGGTTCACAGAATAAGCTAGAGACATATCAATTATATTTTTATTAGTTTGGAAACAATAACAACTTGAAACTTTTATACCAGGAAGAAATAATTAGCATATACTGTCCATATTAAAGACATGTTTTTATTTTTATATAATTATCTTTATGTAATCCTACTGTGTAATAGACTTGACTATAATAACAAACATTTCCCTTCACATCACTTTTATTATTTTTTTACACTTTTGTCAGCAGAGATATATGGACTGAGTTTCTAGAGTCTCGATTAACTAGAATTTTGTAAGATTTACACTCTGTTCTTGAAAGCTATTAGTGTGAATTTTAGAAAGCTATCAGAACATTATTCCTTCCTCCCTCAGCAGCGAAGAGAAGGACAGAGTTTCTCAGAGTCATATTTGCCATAACCCTTTTCTCGTACCACACACCTACTTCATAGTCCAGCCCAATATAAGAAAAGTACAGTAGTGTTTGAAATGCCCTATACTGACATTATATAGATGCACTTATGCTTGACATGAGAAATAATACTGATGTACAGAGGTGAGCCCAAGCCTTTCCCTGAATGTGGTTATGGGACCATGTGACTATCAAAAAGTTAGAAAGATGCAAAGAGGCTGGCTTCAAAAATAGGAGAATAGTCAAGCAAATGACAGCAGATAGGATCCAGAGAGTAAAAAGAAAAAGTATATCCTCAAGAATATCTAGGAAAAAAGCAGCCTAGCTCATGTCTTAGCTTTTTTGATAAATATGGTAGACTTCTACCTATAAAAACTGTAATATATACAGTAATTAAGTAGAATTGCAGACATCATGAACTATATATAGTACAAAGCTTTTTGTGGAACTATAGTAACAAAGGTATGCTCACAGATTATGTTGTCTACAGTGAAAATAGATGTTGAATATTGTTCAAATTTTACATTAAGCAAGCAGTGTATAAATTTAAGCATGTGTTCATATTTCATTGGATATTTCATTTTAAAGAAGACTTTCAGGTTTGATAATTTTTAGTAAATCCATTAAGATCACCAAAAACATAGATGGTGATTGAGATAAAAAGGAGAAAACATGGCTTTCACAATGGTAGTTTTCATTGCTCTCAGCCTCATTCATTTGAATAAAGGATTCTATAGTTTATTGTAAATATTCTGTGTGTGTGGTGTGTTTGTTTGTGTGGGGGGGAGGAAGGGAGAGAGAGAGAGAGAGAGAGAGAGAGAGAGAGAGAGAGAGAGAGAGAGAGAGGTATGTAAAAATAAGAATGAAATTTCATACATCAATGTGTGTATGCTAAGGACAGAAGAGGACATCTGGTATTCTGTTCTGTCAATATCTGCCTTTATTCCCTTGAGTCAGAGTCTTACTAAAACTGGAGATAAGCTGACAGCCATCAAGTCTCAGTGTGCTCCTATATTAGCCTCTATTATGCTGAAGTTACAAGAAAAGGGTTGCTGAAGACTGTCCAGATTGCTTGTGGAATAAACAATCTTATCAGTTAAGTCATGTTCTTAGTCCTCGTTTTCTGTCTTATTGAAATATATGAATTCTTATTTCTCTAAATATTCAAATCTAGGTGAATTTCTTAGTATTTTTCTTCACCAGATACAATATTTGATCTGAACCTAAGTATTTCTGAAAATTGGCAGCATAATATTAAAATAGAGTCACCAAATAAATGACCCATTCAATAAAAATTATAAATTTCAGCTAACCAACTAACATTTGACTGTAGCTGGCTTCTTTTCTAGTAGCCCTTTATTACTCAATCACTGGAAAAGACAGGATGTTTTTGTTACTTAATGTCCATTGTAATTAGTTTACAATGAAATATTGATTTTTACATTAGGGAAGATAAATGCTATAGTATTGGCAACAGAATCTTGTTTTCATAAAGAATGGCATTTTGCAGATAAAAAGACATTACACTCCACTGCCCTGTCACTTTTGTGCAATTGTTATATGTATATTATGCTCTAGATATAGCAACATATACTATGGCAAACCTGATAATCAATGTTTTGCTTGGAGATGCCAGATAAACACCTTTAGCACTGAATCTGAATTTAGCATCATATCTTACACAAGACATCTTACGTTTCTAACCAAATTTTTCATTGCAAAATGACTTTTCTATGGGGGGGGGGCTACAGACCTTTTAATGTCATTATCAGAAACATATTTAAGCTTTTTGAGTTTTATGTGATGAATAATACTCTTTTATAATAAGATTTCATGAATGAATATGATATTGAAAAGAGTAAGAAATCATTAAACAAATGCCTTTTACAGTTTCTTTTTCCTTTGTGTTTATCTGCAGAAAATAACATGTATGATGTGTTATACTAAAATGACTGCAAATTAAAATTCTTAGTCTTTTTATTATAATTTAATTTTTGTGGCCTATTTAGTGATTAATATAAAAATAGAGTTCTCAAAAATTATACTTCATAATCAATATCAATAGTAATGCCTTTCACTCTTCATTGATAGAAAAACTTATACTGAGAACAAAAATGCTCACATGCAGAAATTTCAAGTATTTTATAATAATAGAATAATATTTTCTCAATGTAGAATGACTTCCTAAATAACAACACCAACATTGTCTTTGGTTCTTTATTGCATATGTCTGCTTACCCAGCCAACATCTCCATGCTTAATATGAATTTAACTTCCTTTTAATTTAATTTTATTTTCTCTTGTTCACTTTACATCTTGCTCACTGCCTTCCCTCCCTGTCATCACCTCCCACAATTCTACCATTATCCCCTTTCACCTTCTGCTCTGAGCATGTGGGATTCCCCTTGGGTATCTCCCCAGTCTGATACTTCAATTGACTGTGAGGCTAGATGCTTCCTCTCCCACTGTGGACGACAAAGCAATCCAGCTAGAAGACCAGATTCCACAGAGGAGGCAACAACTTTTGTGATAGCCCCTGCTTCATTTTTTGGACACCTTGACAATCAAACTCCAAATCTACTGAATAATACTCTTTTAAAATCTATAACATATGTGTGAGGAGGCATAGGTCCAATCTGTGTGTCTTTTTTGTTTGGTGCTTCAAACTCTGAAAGCCCCACAGGTCTAGATTAGTTAACATTGCTGGTCTTTCTGTGGAGTTCCTATCCCCTTTGGAGCCCACAATCTTTCTTCCAGGTCTTGTAAGAGTCCCCAAGTTCCATATCCTGTTTGGCTCTAGGTGTCTGTATCTTTCTGAGTCAGCTGCTTGGTGAATCCTCTCAAAGGATAGCATGTTCCTGTCTACAATCCTAACAGAATATCACTGTTAGTGTTAGGTATGAATTCTTGCCCATAGGATAGCTCTCAAATTTGTCTGGTTATTGTGTGTCCATTCTCTTAGTCCCTGCTCCATTCCCATGCCTTCATTAACTGTAGACATAAATAAATTTTGGGTTGAATGATTTGAGGTCTGTTTGTGTCTCTATCGCTCCACTGGGGTTTCTATCTGACTATAAGAGGTGGCCTCATAAGGTTCCATAGCCCGAGTATTGTGAGACACATTAAGGCACCCCCACTGAATTTTGTGGCCTCCCTTATCCTAGGTCTCTGTCTCTTCCTGGAGATGCCCTCTACCTTTCACCCCAGTCACCTGCAGACTTGCACTCATTTTCATGGCCATCTCTCTCATCTTTCCCCATACCCTCCATTCACATCCCCTTCCCTTCTTTCTCTAAGTTCCCTCCCTCCATTTTCGTCTTATGAATATTTTCTCTCCCTTCTAAATGATATTCAAGCATCCCCATTTGTGCCTTTCTTCTTGTTTAGCTTCTTTGGGAATGTGGAGTGCACCATAGTACCTGTATTTTATGGCTAATATCCACTGTAAGTACATACCATGCATCTTCCCTTGGGACTGTCTTACTCCACTCAGAAAAGATATTCTCAAGTTCTTCCTATTCGGCTAGAAAATTCATAATGTCTTTGCTTTTAATAGCTGAAGAGTATTGAATTATAGATCTATATCACATTTTCTTTATCCATTTTTCAATTAAGGGACACCTAGGTTGTTTCCAGTTTCTGGCTATTAGTAATAAAGCTGCAATGAATTTGTTTGAGCAAGTGTCTTTGTGTGATGTTGGAGTATGTTTTGGGTAGATGACTAGGAGTAACCACTTTTACTAAGCTTCAATTTGTGCCTCCCTCTTCTGAAAACTTTATTTGCTCTTAAGGTTCCTTCCATGTTGAATAACAGCAGCACTACAGCATTGCATCAACTCCAACACTCTTCACTTCTCTTTGCACAATTTTTGTTTGTTTGTTTGTTAGTGTTTGGTTTTGCCAAAGGGAACTTATATATATTTCATGAGGATGGAAAAGACTAGAGGTAGCTTTGATAGATGGGAGAGGTTGGAGTCAGACCTCATACATGAAACAGAGAAGAGACAGTGAGACTGTTGCTTTATAGGTGCTGAAAATGTCAGAGGTACATCAGCCTTTTTATGAAAGAGCTGAATGATGCAGTTTCAAATCTCCTCAGCTTTCTGAATGGACTCAGATACTTTCTGCTACTTTGGATGGCCAACCACACTTGGAGGTAGTTGCTGACCTAACAGAGACCGTCACTGCCAGTACAATCAATGTTGTGAAGCAAACAATAGCTACTTCATACTGGGTCAGCCTCCGTGTGTCATGGAGTCACAGGCTTCTGCTCTAGTAATTATTTTCTGGGAGAGGTAGATGGTTACCTGCAAGGCTTTTGGTAATCTAAGATTTGATACTAAGTTGACTACTGTGGAAATCATCTTCTCTTGGGTCTGGACTGCTATGTAGACAGCTCCAACCAACTTTGGATGGAGCAGATACTAGTCTTATAGCATCGAGATATTTTGTGGTATAAATATATACAGTGACACCTCATACCCAAGGGTTTAGTCTTACATGATGGTCCTCATAATCATATGTTGCATTGTTCCATTCAGCATCAATGTGGTCTGTATAAACTTGTTATACTTGTTAGAAATCTGGAAGCCCTGAAAGTTCTGTCCCCATCTTGGGTAAGGGTATCGATGCCCAGTCCTACATTCTGCCTTGCTGAATGTAGTCAACAAGGTTTTGAGTAGATTTTTTTGTTGAAGATGGTGGATTTGGAACTATCAAATGCATTCTCCAAGAACAAAATCATGTGAATATCACCATGAGACCATAGTAGGTCTAATGCCTACAGATGGCACACCATAGAGAAGTGTAGATGAAACTTCACTTGCTTTTATTTCACTAATTATTCTCTGTTGTTTGATAGATGAGCATCATGAGATTTTTTTCCTATTTGTGTCTTCTGTGTGTTCAGTTTGCTAGAGTAGATTTCTCGTATTGGTCTTCAAGGATTCACTCAATTTATAAATTCCTTACAATAAGTGCAAATTACTCTCCCTTCCTGATATAGACAGGCACTTCTACTCTTACTAGCCTCTGCTCTGCTGTCATAGAAGGTCACCTGCCACAGAAACCCTTATCACACAGCTGCCTTGTGGTGTAGTAGATGATCAATTTTTTGTAGTTAGCATGTCAAGTATATCGAGGAATTTATGTAACCAAACCTTGAAAAAGAGGATCTTATTGAGAGTTACCCAACTGGACATAATTGACCAAATAAAATTTAAGTGAAAATTTTAGAGTGATGTGTGTATGTTTCTGGGCATGTGCAAGTATCCCTCCCTTTATCTTTCTCTCTGTGTCTTTCTTTGTCTCTGTTTTTCTCTTTCTCATTCCTCCTTTCCTCTCTAACTTCCTCTTGCTATCTGTCTATATGTCTACACAGCCTGAGCTTGTATGCTCATATGTGTAAGGGGGTAAAGGCAAGAGTTTGACATATTGTGCTTTCCCCAATTACTATGAACCTTATTTCTGAGAAAGGGGTTTTCGGTATACACAAAGAGTACGGAGTCATGAATTGGTTGAGCAGAAAACCTCAGTGATCCTTGGACCTTGCCATTTCTGACTAATCAGCACTGAGATGACAACACCTGATGACAATTCTGTCTCTATTTTTACAATTCAAAATAATTTATAAATAAGTCTTTACAGGTCAATCACTTTACTAACTAAGCCTCCTCCCCAACCTAGTAGGTATTGATTTAAAATATATATTATTGGGAAAATCTATGATATTGGTAAATATAGAGTAACATTGAGAATAGGCTAAGAACCATAAGAAGATAGCACACAGTTTTGTTTTCTATTAGAATATAGTATCTCATTTAGTTTTCATCTAAATACTGAAGGTATAAGTATAAAAATTCTGAAAAAATAATTGTACTTTTAAATTAAAGATATTTATCAACAAAACAGAACTGGTAACAACAAAAAACATTTCAAAAACATGCCTTCCTTACATTGAAGTTTAAGTGTCTTCAAATTTAAAAATTAAGATGAATTTTCTGATATATTCATTTTTAATTAAATGGTAAAGTAAGTCCATTATAGTCAACTTGAATACTATTTGAAATTAAGAGGAGATCTGAAATTTCTGTCATTATAAAATTGGATTGCATATTTTAGTGATAAACTGCTACCAGTACTAGAATTTTCTATCTTACTTATCAAATAAATTATCTAAATATAAGCAAGTGTATACTTTAATTATTAGAAGAATTATACCTTTTATTTCAGGTTTTTTACTTATATATATGGTTTCATCTTTCTTTGTAAGAATCACAGGTAGAATAATGAAGAACAAAGAACTTCTATTCCAGATGTATAAGAATATTCAAAACAATGTTATATTTGGTATGGGATAAACTAAACATTTTATTCCAAATATATGAGGAATTGTTAACCTAATGCTAATACCAAATATATGAGGAAAAGGCCACCAGCCGAAATCATTATGACCAAGTTAATTAAAGCAGCTTTGTTTTTTGTTGTTTATTTTTTAAAAAAAATTATTAAATATATTTATTTACCTTCATTTCAAAGATTATTCCTTTCCCGGTTTCCTGTCCATAAGCCCCCATTCCTTCCCTTCCCCCTCCCCCATATGGGTATTCTCTCTATAAATCCCCCTTATTGTCCCCCCTCATATTCCCCGGCACTGTGGTTCAATCTTGGCAGGACCAAGGGCTTCCCTTTCCCCTGGTGCTCCAACAAGGCTATTCTCTGCTACATATGCATTTGGAGCTCTGGGTCAGTCCATGTACAGTCTTTGGGTAGTGGCTTAGTCCCTGGGAGATCTGGTTGATTTGCCTTGTTGTTCTTAAGGCATTGCAAGCTCCTTGAGCTCTTTCAACCCTTTCTCTAATTCGTCTCACAGGGGTCCTCTTTTCAGTTCAGTGGTATGTTGCTAGCATTCGCCTCTGTCTTTGACATGTTCTGCCTGTGTCTCTCAGGAGAGCTCTATATCTGGCATAAATATTTGTTAATACTACAGGTGGGGAATAACCCAGTCCTAGAGAAACAGAACTTTAATGAGAAATAGGAATTAATCTAGTTTGTCTTTAATATATGGTGGCTTTCAGGCTATAGATTGAAGAGGGGGGTTTATAAGAAAACAGTGATTTTTTTCCCAAGAGTACTAAGCTGTGTACTTCCCAGGTTGGTGGGATTGCTCTCAATGGACTGAAGAGATAAAAGTGCTTCCTCCAAAACCTGTGTAACTGAGTTCCATCTCTGGTTATCTAGCACATCTGGAAGGAAAGAAAGGACTCCAGCAAATTGTCCTCTGACCTCCACACACATACTGCACACACAAAAATAAATAAGTAAATAAATAAATTATTAACACACAAAAAAGAAAATAGTGTGCTTCTTTCACACCACTTTAACCTGGCTAAAATCTCTTGCATCATTTTAAAACAGGAATAACAATCATGACCTCTTTCACAGGGCAGTGATGCTCTCTAATTCATTATGAAAGTGCATGTTGGTCTTTATACAAACACCCTTATGTTTAAAATCAGCATAACACTTAAAAAGAAAATCGTAGTAAGAGTAGCACTGCTGACTCTGACCTTACTACCAGACTGTTAGCTCTATTACGATGTCATAACACTCTTTCTTTGAGGATTATTTGGAGAATTCCTGAAGGTATATACATGATCATTATTTCTATAGTTGTCTGCAATTATAATTGTCCATGTGATTATTAACCATATTAAATTCTTTTAACTGTACCTTAACTTACCAAAATATTAAGTACCTAATATTTGACAACTGGTTAAGAATGTCACTTTAGTGACTGTCCATTGCCCCACACAAAAGCCAATGAATTGTGCCCTGTGCTTTTTGTTCCCTCTTTCTATTGTACTGATGCAAAATGAAAATCTACATATTGTTTCATTATAGTTACAAGCAAAATAATTTGGTGTTACCACCTTAAGGACATCCTGTTCTCAGCTTCATTTTACTATTATTAGCTAGTATTGAAAAGAAAAGAAACTTTATAGAATCTGTAAGATGTGACTCTTTGTCCTTATTTTTACTTTTTAAACATGCAGTTCTTGAAAGCTAATTTGAAATGCTAGTTATAATCTCTGCTACCGTTGTTTTCTCTTGGATATTCTTTAATTGGAATCCTGGATAGAGATAATAATAGCTTTCTGCTTGAGGTTGAAATGATTCCCTTTTCAGCCTTTTAATGTGTGTCTTCTGCTTCTGAACGCACACTGTAATAATGTATTTATGAAATCTATATCATCTTTTGAAAAGCTAAAGTTAGCTAAAGCATTCCAGGTATACCTGGAGACTGTCTCCTTGTCCTGTGTGGCAATGTTAAGGTTTGGAATAATCAATTATTGCTCTCTCAGGGAAAGCAAAAGTGCTGAAGAGTCCTCAGGCTCAGCAGGAGTGGTTTCACTTATAATGAAAGAAATTGCATCCAGTACTGACATCACTTGAATTCCTACAGTTTCTCTAAAAATAGAGAAAATGGTAATGTAGATTTGATGCAATGGAGACAATATTTTACAATTGAAGACCAGCAGAGTCCTAGTTAAGTATTGAGGAGCAAATGAACTTCTTTATTTTTTTAAATTAAATGCCACATTCTGGGTGATTTTCTGATTTCCATATGTAACATGTTGAATGTTTTGGATCATGGTAGGAACAGACTCATGCGTTGAGCTACTTGATAGAATCCATACAGTTCTTGTATTTCACAATCAATACCATTGATAGGTTTTACATTTTCTCTTTAAATGTTTGGAACCTGGGAAGCAATTCTTCTGCCTGCGTGTGTGCCTCAAGCTTTCAGAAGAGTAATGATGGTGTGCTGGGAAGTGTATTGCTAAGGTGTTAACATAATAGATACCAAAAGATATCATTCTCTATATGGTCATGCATTACTTGCAAAGGGAAAGAAAGAGAGTAAGGACATTTAAGTAATGAAGATCTATGATCGAAGTACTTGGGTAATGTTCCATTAAACCAATAGTCTTGTTACATACTCTAGTGAAATTTTAACTGGACTGACTGTTAATAGATTTCTGAACTAAGTAGCTAAGCTTCTCCCTGGTTAGAGGACAGTGTTCCTGTATACTATTTATAAGCTTTGTGCCATTTATCATGCTCATAAAACTGTACAACCGTAAAATATCAAAAGCATTCTACAAAGGCAGCCTCGAGGTACAATTTAAAATCAACTGGTTAAATAAAACCGCTTTGGAATTTTTAAAAGGCATGGCAGCACCAAAAGAAGGTTAAAAAGTCACTTTGCTCTAACTTCTGCCTCCTTAAGGGTGATGATTTCATAAGTTACTCCCTATTGGTCTTCAGGTTTTATTCTCTTCTCTATCAGTCTGTGAAGGAAAGAGATTTATTTAAAAAAACACATTTAAACATAACATTTGGCCTAAACCTGATTTTCAGGACTGGCACTGACATTTTTCCATTCCAGCTGATGGCTGAGCTTTGAAAACTGTCAAACTGGAAAGCCAAGCTTCTGTTTCAGCTGTAGACATGGTTTCACTTTCTACCATTCAGATTTCTTTCTAGTCATTGTTTGTTGTTTCAAACATTTTGGATAAGTAGGGTATGACTATAGCTCCAGTCTTCATTTGCACTATGATAAAAGCATTTGTATCAAAATTTATATATCCATGCACGTACATTATGTCACAAAGAATACCTCCAGTCTGTTCTAAATTAACCTAATCACACTGCAAAACTGTTCATCACCTAATTTGCTTCAGATTATTGGTAAAGTTTCAAAATGTATGTTTTAAAACTATTAAATACACAAATTATACTAAATGTTTATTTATATGTATATACATATGTATATATATGTATATGTATATATATTTGCCAACTTTATTATTGGATAATTAACCAAAAGTGTATACATTTAAGAAGCACAGCAATATATCTATATTATCCAGCAAACTCATGAGAAATCTCATTCCTTATATAGTTATGGACATTTTGACGTATGTGGAAAGAATACTTGAGTCTTACTTTCCTGGGAGACTGGAGATCTTCTCCAAGATTGAAGCATCATTTGCTGAAGTTTTGGACCCTTTAACCATGATCTCTCACTAATTTTCACTACCATGCCAGGGAATCCACATTTTCCATCTATATTCCTATGTCTTCCATCTGTAAGTGAGAATATACAGTTTTATTGCTTCACATTCTTCTCTATACCAAGCAGTATAGTATTCCTCCAACTCAAATATATTGTGAGAACCACAAGGATATTCTTTTAAAGTGCTTTTATGTATCCCATTTTAAGATATTTTTAGATCAAATTTTCTTTACATATTCTTCCTTTGGCACAAACCAAGGTTATTGGTATCCTGAACACAAAATTACTGTGACCAACATTGTGGTGATTTCTAAAATATTAAGTCTGGCGTGACTAAGGTGCTTATTGTATGGCCTATATAAACTTGTCTATAATTGGATTGTTGGATGAGGGCAAGGCCTTAGGTCAAGCAAGTATTATAAATGGAAAACACCCTAATTGATTATTTCAATATCATATTAAGTAGGGAGCTTTAAAATCATATACAGACACATCAAGATATATATAGTGTCTGTGCATAACAGCAAAAAGAAAGAGCCTATGATTTTAAGGTGAAGTAAAAGAGGGGTTACATCAGAGTGCTTTTAGTGAGTTAGGAATTGAAATGATCATATTTTGTTTAATATGTGAAACCTTTAAATAGTATTATATTTTGAGGTAGATCGCATTGAGGGCACTAGAAATAGTTGAAAAGTATGTGTTTAAATGTATGAAACTTAAAAAAATAAAACTGTTATTGAAATTTATTTTGAGGGTTACCTTAAATGTTATTAAATCATTTTATAGCAGCAGTATTCAAATACTACAAACATAGTTTCCATTTTATTACTACTAAGTATAAAATTATTAAATACCATCACATTTCTACAAAATCAATTTATATTTTATAATCATACAAAGAACTAGTAATTTATTTTAATATCCATATAGATGGAACTAGTGCTTTGACAATGTTCCTTGGAAGTGATGATACTACATGTCATGTGACTTCCACTTCATTATGAAACTAATATACACTCTTTTTAGAAATACTGCGTTTTGTTCTTGGAGGTGACTTTTTTCTAGTACATTGGATTGGATTTTTTCATGAAAATTGCACTTTCAGAGGAAATTCCAATATCTATAAAATTACGTAATACCTGTGAGACATTTATGACCTGTCACATAGTGCTATGTAATTCAAAATTAGATAATCTTTTATAATTTTAAGAAAAATAACATTTCTCAAATATGTTTTATGCAAGAAAACATGAGACTTTGCCATCAGAAGTAAAAGAAAGCAAAACGAATCATATGGTTTCCGAAGAAATTAATTAAAATATTTGTTTCTATTTCCCTGAGATTTAGAATATTTCAAAAGATTCACTCCCCAGGTTTAGAGATTCATGGTGAAGAAACAATGAATAGATATTTAACACAAAACCTGTGAGCATTATCCTTCTAATACTTCAAGAATCATCTATTATAATACCATGAAAGAAGTAAACTTACAAAACATTTAATGACACAAAGTAGCATATGCAAAATATTTCATTCAGCTAATCCCTCACTTCTCAGAAGAGTTAAACTTACATAGATAGTGATACATGGCCATTATCTTACTCCTAATAAACCTACTAGAACACTGTGTAGAATTATTGTGCCTTTAATAAAAATCTTGACAAATTATAAATGATAATTAATTAATTCAAAATTGATGGTGTACCATTGGTATTGGAAACATATTTGTTGTATCAAATTATATTTATCATATCTTCTTATCAACATCTTTTATTTAGGTTATTTACAAAAGGTCACCCAGTTGGCCCTCTGAATATGTCTGAGTAGCATAGCCACCCTTAATTCTCTAATTAAGCATAAGCCTTTGGTGAGCATGTTGAGTTTGTGAGCCAGGTCTCTGGCTCAGAAAACTTACATACTTTTGGCATTCCACTTTAATGACTACAGTATACTACATAATCTAATTTATAGTCTCTGAGATTGCTAGAATTCTTGAACTAACTTACATCCTTTATTTTAAGGAGCAGAAAATAACAAACAAAATATTTAGCAGGGCATTAACTTTGAAACTTGAAGAAGTTTATTCAAGTAATAATATTTTAAAGTCATGGTAGTTTTTTGTCCAGAGAAATCATAAAATATAGTTTGATGAAGTCTATGCTTCTTGCAATGTTGATAAAATGTTGAAACCCCTGGTGAAGCAGTTTTCTGAGGTCCATACATATTTCTAATATACTTGGGTGTTTTACTTACTAATTTATTACTTTTAGACTTCTGGGAAATTCTTCTCCCAAGAAATCAGCTACAAGGAAAAATAAGAATCAAATTCATCTATTATGAATAATAACTCAGTACTTTTGGTTTCTTTATCTAATTCTTGTAATAGGTAACAGAATCTCCTACCTGGTCTCTAGTCTGAAAATAGCCGCAGTACACAGAAGGATGAACACTATCATGTCTGTGGACTAGAGGCCTGATGGTTACCTAAATTCTACGTTTGGAGTTGAGCAAGTCACACCTCTGGTTATAAATTTATAATGTGAACAGTAAAGTATTAGTATGACCTGAGTTTGAATGATGAAGGAGTTTTAGAAGTTTCTCCTGAATTAAAAGACGTTAGTAAAGCTCTGTGAGCAAAGCATTTTTGCAGGAGTTACCTGAATTCACAATTAGGCTTGTTCTGTTTACCTACTTACAGATAAATATCTTTTATGAATTCATAAAAACCCACTGATTTGAAGTCTTTTGCTAACATTAAAATAGTGGCATTTTGTAAGACTTCAATACACTAAGCTCCAAAAATACATGCTGACAGAGATATTATAAAAGATATAGATATTATGGTAGAATAGGACTCTACAATTACTTTTGTATGTACTTTATACAAATAAGATGGTTTCTATATTATATTCATAATGTATCAATTACTTAGTCATTAAATGTCATAAGCATATTTTATATGCATACATTTAGAAATACTTTAGATTTTAGAAAATGTTTAATTTAATGCCCATTCCACAGGAGGATATTGTAAACATTTTTTCTATTGGACTTTTTTATTTACATTGCAAATGTTATCCCCTTTCCCCCACTCAACCACACACCACTTCCTGCCTTGCCACCCTAAAATTTCCCTATACTTGGGGAGGGTTAATATTGGGAAGACCAAGGGATTCTCCTCCCTCTGGTGCCCAACAAGGCCATCCTCTGCTACATATGCAGATGGAGCTATAGGTCTGTCCATCCGAACTCTTTGGATAATAGTTTAGTCCCTGGGAGCTCGGGTTGGTTGGTATTGTTCTTATGAGTTTGCAAACACCATCAACAAAACTTTTCTTCTTAGTCCATTTCTTTGTCTATATATTAGTAGATTGTAAATCTTTAATCAGAAATCTTCTTTATGCACTATGCAGTACACAATATTTTATAAAGATATTCATATCCCAACCAAATACAAAGACTAAGAGTCTGTGAGTAGCTTACCCATAATTGACTTATCTATATAATATACCCTTTCCCAAAAGCTAAAGAAACATCATTAAAGAGGGTCTAAAAAGTATATAAGCACCAGAGAAAGAGAAGAATATAGACAGAAACAGTGTTCTCCGAATCTAATGTATTGCCACACTCATGAATTTACTTCTATGGTGGCCTGTTAAGTTCTGAACAAGATCAACCTAATCACCCTTCCAACATGTATGGGTTGGGTACACCTGAGCCACAATGAATAATGGAGGAACTACTGAAGTTGATGGGTGGTATGGAAAGATAGTCAAATTTCTTTATGATTGTAGACCTTGGTGGGTAATCCTACACCCATGTACCTATTGGCAGCATTAATTAGAATTAATTGTATTTGAAATGAAAAAGAAGATATGGAAGAGAATAATTTAGATAGATTTAGAATTAGAAAGTTGGAGGTGATGAATATAAAAAAATACACAATATCTTGATGTAAGAAATTCTCAAGATATAAATAAAATAGTATATTAAAGAGACCACTACTGAACATCAAAACCAACAAATGTGGAGTTGTGGATTGCAGTCTCAGTAGATCTACAAAACACTCCCATACCCATAGCTCAGGGAACATTGAGGAAGGAGAAGCAGAATAATTGTAAGAGCAAAAGGAGCAGGAAGAACCTGGGGTATGATTGTGTCTTCTAGTAATGTTAGATGCTCTGCACATAAAGGCTCATCAATATGACCACCCACATGTGAAATGAGAAAGGATAGCATGAATAAATGCCAAATTGGATGGTCTCAATCCTATACACAGAATTATAGGCAACTGTGAAAAGAAGAGAAGAGAAAGGTGGCTTCCTGAGAGAAAAGCCCACCAATAGGTTGTCCAGTAACAGCAGCCCTGTGACATACGTAGAGGCAGCATTACAGGTAATGAACAGGTAATAATTTGGATTATATATGTATAATCCTATACATATCTGCATGCCAAAATAATGTATTTGAAGAAAAATGGGGAAGGGTCCAAGGAAGATTTTGGAGGAAGAAAAGAATTTTATAATAAAATTAAAATACCAAAAATAAACAACAAAAAATTTAATATTCAATGATGCTTCTCAATTGTATATTACTCAGAAAATCAAAATGGAATGATGACATAATAGGATTCCGAATATATACAAACAAAATAACATTTGCACTATGATTGGAACATTAGCTTAAAAGTTCATAACATTTGCTGCGTAATCATGAGAATTGTTTATATCTCAGCAACCACATAATATCCAAGAATCCCAGAACTGCCCATTCTGGGCAGGAATGTTACACTTTTTTCTAGTCTCCACATTTGCACCCATACAAACATAAACACACACACACACACACACACACACACACACACACACACACATGCATACATAACTGATGGGACAATAAGGATAGTATTATTATTTGATGGCATGTAGATCAACCAGATTCTCCAGTGTAATTATAAATTATAAGATGAAGTGCAAGTTATGGTATAGCATTTCTCTTTATTTTTTTCAATGTAAGGCAATGGCCTACTGTTTTGTACCATATTAAAAGAACTGTTAGATTATAGTATGAAAGGGTCAGAAAAAAGGAAACGTTGATATATCTAGGACAAATATGGGCTCACACACTGCTTCAATGCTCTCCTCATTCCTCCTCTACCAAACTTGATCAGAGACAATCAATCATCAAATGAGTTGTGGAAATTGTACTCCCTATTGTAGCGAGCCTATGAAGTGCAGACTTAATTTGTATTATTCACATGAGTATGGCAATGTCAAGGACCACAATGCCTTGGACACATGTAAATAGAAAAGCCTTGGTACAAGGTCAGAGGAAAGACAATTCCCTTGCTCCAAGATTAGCTAACCTCATGATTTCTCGTTACTTCTGTGTATAATAAATATGCTAAGTTTTAAGACTTTAAGACCAGTGCACTTCCATCAAAGTATATGGATGTCACACTCCCAGATGTTCTGATTGTGTGTCTGTCCTTTCTGCAGAGCAATGACAATACAATGAAGATTATGGTGCCCTTGGAGCTTCTTTGTTGGAGGTAAAATATAAATATTTGCAGTTTTAATGGCAGTATTATTATCACCATTCTGATTTTAAAGTGTAAAAGTTTTTGATTTTTGATTTATAGCTGATGCTATTCATAAGCATAAAGTAAATATGCCAGGTACTTCATAGGCAGTATTTCCAGGATAGCAGCATGAGCCCATGTATGTAGATGTTTACATGTGGCCACAGGACAGAAACATCTGTACAGCATATTATTCATTATCAGTGATAGAATATGATTCTAAATTCTAAGGTGCATGGGTAGTTATCAGGATATGCTGGGTGACAGGGCAGGAGAATCAATCACATAATTTGCCTCTATCTTCTCCTAACAGTAAGAATTCGCTAGCACCAAGGGGCAACAGAAGCTTTTTGTTTTTGACTGAGTTAAAGTCAATAAAATCTTGAAGTCACTAAGAAAAGTGAACAAGTAGTGGCGAGGCCAATAATAACACTAGGGCACATTAACAAGAAAATTATACATAATTCTAAAGTTTTCCTAAGATAAGAAGAACACAAACTTCAGAATTTAGGGAGAGTGAGGTAACAGAATTGAAAAGATTTACCAAAGTTGGAGTCTTATACTATGTATGAGCATTCTTTGAACCCCTTTCTGAAGCACTGAGCTTCATGTATGGGGAAAATCTGCACCTTTGCAATAAGTAGCACATTCCCATTCACACTTTGACTGTTGCAAAGACTGCTTGACATTCTCACAGATGTCCTGAGAGGTTATGACTCCCCATAGGGAAAACTCAAGTGATATATTAAGTAGAAATTACTTAATATTATACAAGAAAATAATATCTGGCTTGAAAAACAAACACTTTTTCCAAATATAACTTAATACTCAGACAAATGGGGAAAACAATACTCTTATTTATTTATTTATTTACTTACTTACTTTTATGCTTCAGATTTTATTCCCCTCCCAGTTTACCCTCCAATTGCTCCACATTACCTCTTCTCCCCCATACCCATGTCTTCACAAGAATGTACCCACCTTACCCACCCAACCAGATCTCTAAACACCCTGGGGCCTCCAATCTCTTGAGGGTTAGGGGAATCTTCTCTGACTGAACCCAAACCTGGTTTCCTCTGCTGTATATGTCTTGGGGACCTCATCTCAGCTGGTGTATGCTGCCTGGTTGGTGATCCAGTTTCTAAGAGATCTCAGGGGTCAAGGTTAATTGTGACTGCTGCTCCACCTAAAGGGTTGCCCTCCTCCTTAGCTTCCTCCAGCTTTTCCCTAATTCAACCAGAGGGGTCAGCACCTTCTGTTCATTGGCTGGGTGCACATATCTGCATCTGACTCTTTCTGCTTATTGTGTCTTTTGGAAAGCATTCATGGTAGGTCCCTTTTTGTGAACGCCCCATAGCTTCAGTAATGGTGTCAGGTCTTTGGGGCCTCTTCTTGATCAACAATACTCTTAAAATTTATAAAAGTTCCAATAACTAACACAGTGATAAACTAATAAAAATGGTCTACAATGAATACAAAGTCATTAATCTAAATGAACTTTCAGAGCAAATATTCCTAGACAAAAATAGCAAAATTGTTTCATAAATGTAAATTGCATAAATGCTAAAATTGCAGAAATGCTGTTTTAATATTAAATTAAATATTAAATATTAATATTAAAATGCTAAAAAAAGCATGTAAAGCCCATGTAAAATTTTTGTCATTTTCAATAGAAAAGATGAAAATCATGGAAAGGTAAATTAAAAGTAAACAAAAGCCTAACTGAAATTTCTTTATTAAATATTATCTAAGTGACCAAGTACTGCAAAAAAAACTATCAGTGAAAATAGAGAAATTGAAGTTATTAAATGAACTTCATAATATGTTTATATAATTGGTTTTAAGTTTGGAGAAAAATAATAGGTTTCATCCAGCTTTGGAGGAACATTGAGCTGTTTAAAATGTGTAAGTACAATCTTAGACAAGATGGATGGGTGGTCAAAAAAAATACAAAGAAATAATGGCCTGAATTTTTATAAATTTTATGGAAAGCAAGAAAACAAAATAAGTATATATTATAAACTTCAATCAGGAAAATATGCATTTGGTAATGTACTGTATGTATAGAAGTACCTAATCACACATACAAAAACAATTTAAACTTTATATTCAGATTGATTTTCACTGGGTTTTAAATATATATATGAATCATAAATTCATATAAGTAATTAAAGTTGAATAAAAGAACATCTTGAAAATAGAATGAAGGAATGAGAGGACTATGGTGACTTTGACAAACTGTCTAAAATATTTTGATTCTCTCACAGTACCTACAGATGACCAGGAAGATGGTGACCTACCTTCGAGAAAACACTAATGATATGGTAGCTAAAATATATTTAATATTTTACTAGAACAAAATAATGACAAACTTGAAAATAGGAAATTCTTCAAAAATAAAACAAAATAAAAACCAAAAAATATATTAATCCTTATTAATTAATTCATTGATTCATTAGTGGCTTAATGAAGTAACTGGACCAAAAAGAGACAAAGGAAAAGAGACAATATTAACAGTTATGTGGGTAGAATTTAATAAAAAATTCCAATCCAATGTTTTGTACAGCTAATTATAAACTTAAATGGGATGTTACTGTATGTATTCACCCCAGTGAAGTGACTGATTGGTTTCATTCCTAGCTCACTGTGGTCCCCTGTGTTCTTTCTCCTAACATTGAGAAGGAACGACTCAAACTACTACACTATGCAGGGGATGAAGCAGTACCTGTAAGCACATGGCTTAATTGCAGCAATATGCATAATATTCATTTTCAAGAATGGTTGCTTTATTAGATATCTGTTATTGTAAAACATCATTCTTTGTAAGATAAATTTCTGCTTACACCAGGGAGGAAGTGACAATAGATCAAATTTACAAAGACACCAAAATCCATTTTGTTGTCAGGAATTTTATCAGGATTACTTACAATAATATTACTGAAGAATTACTCACAGTAAAAGAATTGACTCAGAGCCCTGCATCACTAATGCCTACAAGAACTCAAAAGGTAGAAACCTGGTGCTCATAACACAGCCTGTGAGCAGCTCTACACTAGTGTGTTTAGTTGGTGTGAGGTTCTTCCAGTCTGTTAGTTCAGTTGAATGTGACTCTTAGCAGTCTTTCGTATTCACATACTCATGAGAAGGAAGGAGTCTGTCAAATCTGGTCACTTTCAGGGACTTCCTGAAGCTACTTGTTTGCTTCCTGTCTTAAGGAGTTGCCTGACACTGTGACAGATTTCACTCTTCCAGCTTTTATTTTTTAAGTCTGCCTATAATATCCTGTTTCTTCATGAGTTTCCCTGCAAGAGGAAAGTTTTTAATCTTTGAGGAAACTGGAAAACAAAAGAAACTGTCAGAGGTTGAAGAATAGCAATTGCCTGATAAGTAGTCTCCTTTGTCTGACCTGTGCTAGACCTTGTTTCTTCATGCCATTTATGGTGATATTCACATAACATGATTTGGATACGGATATGTCTCTAGGACCCATCTGCCTTAGGATCACATCACCATTGTCTTTCTGTATGCCCTGATCATAATTCAACTAAAAATAAATACTGGCAAAATAAATATACCACACTTAATCTTTGCTGCTAGACAGGTTTTTTTTTGTTATTTTTTGTTTTTGTTTTTGTTTTTTCATAGAGACATCCTAGGAGAACATTACATCAAGATTTGTATCAAGAGGTGTGTTTGGATTCATCTAAGATGTTTCTTTTATAATATATACACATATATACATGCATATGTACATACATACATACATACATACATACATATGTATATACATACATCTAAAAAAGGAAAAAATGCCAACACAGGAAGTTATAGGGATGATGACATCAGCATGAATCACTAAATGTAAAACTTTATGCCTTATGTTGACTCCCTCAACAGCATCAGTATTTCCACAGCACTCTGATGGTAACAGGGGGCACATGCCACTGAACTATAAAAAATAAAGGAGACCATGAAACACTGAATTTTGATTGAAAAGAAAATATGAGAACCATTAACATAATATTAAAAAGTATTTTAAATTTATGCCATAGCATAGATATCATTAATAAATACTTACACAAATACTTTATTGCCCACTTCTTAGATGTCATGTTGTTCTCTACTTGCAGTCATCATTTCATTGAATCAAAATCTCAGAGCTGTGGACATAGATCAGTGGTTCAGAGCTCTCACTCTTTTTCACAGGTACTGGGATTGATTTCCAACACTCTCATGGCCGCCCACATCCCTTTAACTCCAGTCCCAGGACATTGATTCCTCTTTTGGCCTCTGCAGGCCCCTGAACACATGTAAGAGACAGGTGTACACATGTATAGACTAAACACTGATACATATACAATAAGTGTAACCATATATTTAAATATTCTTCTATTTATAAGAAAAATAAAGCAGAAATATATAGATGAAATATTATTTCTTATAGCATGCACGATTCACTTGTCTTCAGAATACTTCGTGTGTTATAATTTATTCTACACTACAAACCTGAAAGAAATGTACTCTTTTCATAAAAATACAACTGATGAAGAAGGGTGAAAATTGTAATTTTCAGCTTTCTAAAATATATCATCAGCATTTTATATTATTGGTTTTACTATAAACATAAGGTTAGAGTATTAGTAAATTAAATTATTTATAGTTTCTTTTTATGTATATTAATGAATAAATTTTAGTAAGTGAATTACCCCAAGGAATTCCTATCATATTGGGTGGATTTGAACAGATATATAAACTTTGACTAGTATGACATTATGCAATTAAATTGATCTGAAGACACTTAATGAAAAAAAAGTCTTTAAGATTTTCAAGAAACATAAGTTTGAGAAATGTAATCTGTGACTACTAGTTATTATTTCTCATTAGCAAATATGATTAGAAAATTGTTATATAATTATGATTCTAACTTTAAAATTGTAATTTTCTTCAATTTGCTTACTCAATCTAAGTAATGAAGAAAACAGATGTCTCTGATTTGAGGGCAAAGGAGAACCTCCAAATGAACATTCTAAAGAAATAATTAAAGTGAGAGATAGGATTTTGAATTTATGATCATGTGTGAGTACATGGTAAGTATACTTCAAAATGAGATGTCCTTTCAACTCTGTGCAACCTAAAAAGATAGTTGTTATGTGACAAAATCATCAGTTGGATGCTTTTGGATCAATTTGGAGCTTGTGGAAAGGAAGACATTCCCATAATGCATCTCTATCTTGAAACTCAGAGAAAAGCTAAAATTCTTTCTTTCTATTATTTTTTCCATCTCTCTCTCTCTCTCTCCCTCTCTCTCTCTCTCTCTCTCTCTGTCTCTGTCTCTCTCTGTATGTGTATGTGTGTGTATGTGTTTGTGTATGTATGTCTATGCAGATACAGAATTCAGTCAAAGGCCATCATCAGTAAGCAGTCCTTTCCTTCCACTCCAAGGGTTTTGGAATCAAGTTGACATGAGTTTGGTAGCCAGCATTGTTTCCCCTGAATTATCTTACTCTCCTAAATTTTATTGTCACGATAGTTCAGCTCCACTTGTTTTGTTACTTGGGTTTTCTCGTTTTGCATTATCGTTATATGCATATGAATGTACATCTATTTTATTATGTTTTCTCAAATCATATATTTTACTTCATTAACAAATATTAACTGTGTTATAATAAGAGACACGTTTTCTACTATATGGCTTTCTGCTATATAGATGTTTCTACATCTCTGTTTTGTCTCCTCAGAGTAGGTAAATAATGGATGCATCTGCCTTAATGTTGGATGCAAGTGGCATTCTTCAGTCTCTCAGTTTTATGGTCTAAAATAGCTTTATTTGGAACATTTTCATGATATTAAGGATGTCAAATGTTTTAATATATGAGGAAACAATTTCTGTTTAAAAAATACAGGATGGCCTATGAGGCTGCTAAATTCATTCTGATTCTGTTCTGGTAGAGTGCACAATTCTGAACTAGCAGCGTTGTTCTGCTTGTTTCTACTGTCTGGAATTTGATAGGACCTTTTAGTCTTCTTGGGGCTTTAATGATATTCATGGAAAAGCAGGGTGCATTTTTTAAATCTAATGAGGTGTCAGCTTCCTTAGTGACTCATTTTCTCTTTTGTCCTTCGCGATTTTCCATTTTCTGCCTCTGAAACTACATAGACTAACCAAAGCAAAAAGGGATATTACCAAGAAACCATTCAGAAACTTAACCTACTTAACTAAAAGCAAAAACCAAGATTTAGCATAAATTTTAATAACTGCTTAACATTTTCATCAATTTATATTCATTATAAAACAATTACATCACAAAAGACTGTGTTTATGAGATCTTTCTTTGGCAGCACCTGCACTGCTGCCTATTTTTACCACTTTGGCTCTCCCCATGTTCCAGTGAAATAGAATTTTGAGAACAGATGTTTTGCCCATCTGATCTAAGTTACAAGCTAATTCTAGACTCTTTATTATGGAGGTTTAAATTCTACCTTCATTCAGTTTCAACATAATGCTTCTCTTAAATTTTTTTTTAGTAATTGATTCTACAGGGCAATAATTTACATATTTCTACTTTATTTGATTAGGATTAAAGAATATGAGATTATCCTGATCATTTTGTCATTATATAGTTTTTTTGTGCTTCCACATACCATACACACAGAAAACACACACAATGTATTGTTCTTAAGGGTATGACCACATTTTCATCAGTGTTTATATTTATCTCAGTGGATCCTTATGATTGTGATGAAACGAAGGGGAAAAAAGCACTTTCATCTAGTGAATTGCTAGGTACAACAAAGCTATAGATAGTCCATCTGTCAGATATCTGTTGTAGCAGTGGCAAAAGCACCATAATGAAATAATATAACAGTGAAATTTAAAGTATTAAAGACTATTCCTTTTATCTATCATCTTGAATGAATTGAACAAAGAAATAGTATCTGCTATGGGATCTACTTTGTTGAAGACAATGAGACAAAAAAGAAAAAAAATGAAAAGAAGACAAAGAAAAGAAAAAGAAAGAAAAGAAAGGAAAGGAAAGAAAGGCCTGAATTAGACATAGGCAAACATTTTCTGTCCGGCTTGAAGATGAAGTGTAGTCATAGAAGGCCATATTATCATCCATAATTTTAAAGAAATCTCTCTCTAAGCATCATCTTGATTATGTTATCTATAACAATGAACAAACAAAAATTCTAAAATCTGTTTCAATAAAAGGAAAAAATCAGTGGTAATGTAAAATTCACTTCATGTTCCGGGTGTTTGAAAGAATTCAAATAATTCCATTTCTTCCCAATGGCATGTAAGTTGCTAATCTCCAAATGTTGTTAAGAAAGAGACTGAAACAGACTGGGTGTTCTTCTTTGGTTACTCCAAAGGGCCACTGCAATATCAAAGCAGATCTAGACAAAGTCAGTGCAGAAATAGGCCATGGTGAGGATCCTAGATATTCAGTACACTATACTATATAGTGTCTACTGGATACATTCCATGGTGCTTACAGAATTATGAAATTACTTATTAAATATACCCAAGATACAATTCACAGACCAATATTAAGCTCAAGAAGAAGGAAGACCAAAGAGTGGATGCTTAGTCTTTCATAGAAAGGGGAGCAAAATACTCAAGGGAGGAAATAGACAAAGTGTGGAGCAAACCTTAAAGGAAAGGCCATCCAGAGACTTCCCCACTTGGGGATCCATCCCATACAGACCCCAAACCCAGACACTATTGCAGATGCCAAGAAGTGGTTTCTGACAGGAGCTGGATACTGCAGTCTCCTAAGAGGATCAACCAGAGTCTGACAAATACAGAAGTGGATGCTGACTGAACATGGGAACCCCAATGGAGGAGTTAGAAAAATGACTGAAGGAGTTGAAGTAGTTTGCAATCCATAGTAAGAACCACAATATCAACCATCCAGACCACCCAGGATTTCTAGGAACTAAACCACCAATTAAAGTACACATGGACGGACCATGGCTCCAGGCACATATGTAAAAGAGCATGGCCTGAGACATCAATGCGAGAAGAGGCTCTTGGTCCTGGAAGGCTCAAAGTTCCAGTGTAGGGGAATGCCAGGACATGAGTGGGTCAGGAAGCACCCTCCTAGAAGCAAGGGGAAAGAGATTGAAATAGGGCTTTTCTGGAGAAGAAACCAGGAAAGGGGATGACATTTAAATGTAAATAAATAAAATATCTAATAAAAATCATATTTGGGAATGCATAACTATTGAAACAAGGCTATACAAATTAAAAGTAGTATAATTTTTATTATTGCTTGAGTTCTTCTCAGGAATCCATTTTCTGTACTGTATGGGTCTCCTTCATTAAGATTATTCTTCACTTAATATTACTGAATGATTTACATTGTTACTAAGCAAATAATCTTGGGTGTTTTATGTTGGATTTTCTTTTTCTTAATGACTAAAACATGGTCCTACTTTATCTAGGTAATTTATCTTGGGAATAAATTGTTATTTTTCATACTTGTGCATCTTTGTGGAATCTATTATTTAAGGGTTATGTTTTCTGAAATGTCAGTATTTGTTATGAGTTCTAAAGGCTAATAGAATGGTTCTATTTCTTCGAGGCACATTCTACACTTTTAATAGAGGTATAAAACACACTAACCTCAGTTATTCCATCTACCCTGTGTGAAGTCCTACACACATCATGCCTGTTCTCATTAGAAAGTTCTATGTGAACTGCACTGTAACCTACTAAGCAGTCTTACTAACATTGTTCTTGCCCATTGTATCATTGTTTTTTTCTTAGTCCTGTGTACACATCAAATCCATTTCTTTGGTAAGGTCCTCCCTCGCTAACTTTTGCTCTGTACTTAGTGCATAAATGTGGACATATATATATGGGTTTCTGTATAGCTTTTTAAGGAGTTCAGAGTCTGAAACAATTACTGAAGGGTTGATGGCTTCTGGACGGCAAAGTAGTTGATCTCAAAACTGCCTAGTTCATAGAAGCAGACAGAGCCAGTGAGGTGCCTTAAGGAAGTCAATTATTCTTATCAACTAAATCTCCACAGGGTTTTTAGCTGATGCAGATAAGTTCAACTCTCGTATTCAACCTTTAATGCTACTACCTTCTTATATTACAACACAATTGCTGGCAGTGTGTACTTTATTTCCTAAGGAACCAAAAAAGGAAAAAAAAAGGAAAAATAACAACTTTTGTAGAAATCATGTCCTCCTTTGCTGTGTGCACCAAGCCTGGAGTAAATGAGCTGTTTTGTGGGCTGGTGCTTTTCCTAAAGACAGGATTTCTGATTACACCATTGTGTTTCCTTGATTGGTTTTAGATACATAAATCCATCACAGTTTCCCAAAGAGAGTGTTGACCTTATACCTGCTGGAACGTAGGCAAGATTCAAACACAAACTTGAAGCTTCCTATGTCCCTGCTGTGCCTAATCTGTGTGATTTATTATTGCTTTCAACAGTCAAGAAATGGATCTCTTAAGTGGAGGGACTCTTACTGTTCCTGGGTGCTATAAATGCAATACACAGCCACCAGGCATATACCTGGGGAAACACAAGCAAGCAAGGGTGAAACACATATATGGGTGATACTTGGCCCCTTTGTGAGAGACAGGTACCAACATAGTAGAAACTCTACATGGCTGATACTAAGATTTTTGGGTGAAGATGATTGTCTGGTGCTAGAACTATAGACCTACAGTTATAAAAAAAGGAGGACCAGATAAAAGCCATTCCTTTCACATGTGGCTGATCTACACACAGCAAAACAATTTGTACAAAACTGGTGGCCTTTGCCTCTGAAGCTCACAGAGAAAAGGACACTGTTTCACAATCTTTCTACATCCTAGACTAACGTTTCTTTCTTATTCTAAGAACTAATACAACAACTTCAAAATATGGACAAAGTTTCCTGGCATATCCCTTACCAAGATGATGGTGCACTGATGCTTAGGTTGCCATCAGCCCAAAAGAATGTTTTCTTCAGAGGTAAAACATGACGGTGAGTAAACCTTAGCTTGGAATAGTTTCTGACACTTTGTCTTTGTTACCCATTAATCAGAGATAATCAGATATCTCTAATCAGAGATATTTTTGACCTATTGTTGGGGTGTTGTAGATAGTGCTGAGAGAACATGTACATCAAAAGCTACAAATCAGAAATACTATTTGCTATAAAAATGATCAAATTAGGAAAAACGGACAGATGATGACTAAGGTATTTCAGGCTGTATGTAATTGCACCATTAAGGAAATAAACTGAAGTAGTAAGCAATTTCATGTGTGTGTGTGTGTGTGTGTGTGTGTGTGTGTGTGTGTGTAAGACTGGATCTTGGAGAATCATGGAATTAATTAAATATTCAAATCTTTGGAAAAAGTGTCTGCTGAGATGAGTGTGAAATTTACAGCACTAAGAGTGATTCCATTAAACATACTAATACCTCAGTTTGATTCTTTTCAACAGATAAAACAATAATCTCAAAATGTTTTTGTTTTCAATAATTGCTATTGATGTCAATTAAAAAAGCAAGATTTATTTTAAATGAAAATTTTAGATACAGTATGAAGAATTTTAAGAAATCCCCAATGGGATGGAAATGTCATTCTGACAGTGTTGACTCTCATGACAGAAGTCTTGGTTTTAACCCCACCAGTGAAGGAATAAAAATGAAAATTAAATCTACCATACAAATGGAAATATTAAAACTGAAAATATTGCTCAGTGGTTAAAGCCATTGGCTTCTCTTGAATAAAGACCCTGGGTCAGTTTTTAACACCAATCTAGTGGTTTGTACTCATCTGTAACTCCAGATTGTGGAATTGTGATAGTCTTCTCTGGTCTCCTAGGGCACCATGCATATACGTGGAAACATACAGAAAGACAAGGAAAACACTCAAATGTCTAAAACCAAAAAGTAAAGAACAAAACAACAAAAAGTAGTTTTGGATTGTTTGTGTGTTTGTTAGACAATAAACTATGAGTTTACAGACAAGTTGATAGAGTAGAAAGTTTCTCTATTTAACAATGTGGAAGCAAGAGTAATTGTAAGTAAAATCAAACTCTATTCTAAACGGATAAAGAGAAGAAGAGCTTCAAAAATCAGTGACAGGATGCCTGAAACATGCAGAGGGAAGGACAGATGATTCACAGAAATGGATACACTTAAAACAGCTTAAGATACATATCTCCATACAGAGAGAAGACACTTATAACTCTTCCAACAGTGATTGGGCACAAACCCAGCAAGTCAAAGAAATGTCTAACCGAACAGATATATAAAATACTGCACACAGTATGTTGATTGAAACACAAAAGAAAAACTACTCCAATACATACCGGTTTCCATTATTATCAATGATGTAAAATGTCTAATAAAATGATCTGTAATAACAAAGGAATACAAACAAGAAGATATATTTAGTCAGATCTTGAGAGGATGGTTGGTGATGCAGAAAAACCATCAACAGTTTGTCTGAGAAAATGAGATTAGGGCTCAATATTTTACCAATATGGAAGAAAAATACAATATAGCACAAAATTTAGAAGGTTTTGACTAAATAGAAATCTTGGAAATGGAAAACTGAATGAATCAACTAATACAACCACATGAACAGGCACACACACACGCGCACACACACACACGAAAGAGAGACAAAGGAGAGGGAGGGAGAGAGAGAGAGAGAGAGAGAGAGAGAGAGAGAGAGAGAGAGAGAGAGAGAGAATATCTATAGATTCAACCAAACAGGAGAAAGAATATCAGAGAAGGAAGACTCCTCTGAGGAAAAACTATGATTACACAGAAAAGAGGCAAACAAAATCCATGACCACTTTCACACTTGAGTACTGTCAAAAGGTAAACATCAAAATGTACAGATAATTTGATATATCAAAGAAAGTGCTTCGAATTTAATTAAAACAAAAGGCAAAAATTCAATTTACACAGACAAGCACATCATAATAACTTTAGACCTTTCCTGTGTAGAGCTACAAATGACAAAACACATAACTATATTTAAGCCTTAAATGTAAATTACTGAAAACCAAGAGTATTATATTCAGAATAATATATTTTCAAATTAACAACAAAATAAAAGTGTTTCAAAGCAGAAGCTAAGGGTGCCATAAAATAAATGAGCACTGCAGTAGATAAAGGCATACAGATGTCAGAGGTTTAAGTTGTAACAGCACAAGTAAGAAGTGCTATTATGAGTAAAACCAATGAAAAAAAAGAAGGAAATAGGAATCCTTTATATCCAACACTATAAAACAGCACACCCTCTAATACTAATGGAAAAGAAAAAAAAAAAACCTTAGACACTATATAGCCACCTAAAATGTAGCGAGTAAACCGTACCAATTAGTAAACATTCCACAGTAAACAGTCAAAAGCATAAATAGCCTCAACTCACTTGTAATCTCTTTCTAAAGTCACCCACTGACAGAGGGTAATGAATGAAAGACAAACTATTATGGAAATTGAAGCTCAAAGACACTCATTTCATTCAGTTGATCTCCAATAACACAGAGGACAAGAGTAGCTAGTATTGATAGCAACTACTGCATATTAACACAAAAGACAGCTCATAAAACTGCAGACACATATACACTCAATGCTTGGGCCCACAGTGTTACAAGCCAAAACTGGTGATCATTAGGTGTCAGATAAGCATGTTACAATAATGTTGGATGATTACAAGAACCCACTCTGCACTTACATCCAAAGCAAAATCCAACAAAGAAAAATCAAGGTTGAGTTAAACCATACAACAAATATATGAAATATACCTCACATACATAAACCATACAACAAATAAATGAATATACCTCATTGCGCAAATAATCTTTAAGACAGAAATCATGTGAACACCTCAGTGGATACAGTAATGGACATATATCTTGCAATGCACTTGCTTGACAAAGCACTCTTGCAATTAGTATTTTGAAGAACGTATCTCAAATCAAAAAAATCTGTGTGTAGCTGAATTACAGGGAGTATTACACCACATGGGATTAAAAAATAAATAAAATTAAAACACAATACCCTGACTGATCCTGTCATCTCTCTTATTCAGTTATTGACTCCAAATTTATCTATTTCAATAGACAACAGAAAAAAATCCATGCATATGGTAAAATAATTTGTCAAAGTATAATGTCGTATTATGAAAATTCTAGTGACAACACTCGAATGATTTTACATTTGATAACACATTTTAGTAAATTATCAGAATATAAAATTTTCAATGAATAAATCAGTTGATCTTGGTTTTAGCAATGATTTTTCTGCCAAAAAATGCAGTAAGATAAAAACTTCCTGTCTTAATAAACAGGCAAATAAACACATAATGAAGGCACCAAAGGTGACTGAAAGGAGAATAAATAAGCTGAGTAAGACAAAAGCTGGAAAGCTTTATGTGATCCTGATTAGCAGAAATAATATCATTTAGTGATTACCCTTAGTGATTTACACATTCAGGGCAAAGACCATAAAAATTCCAATATCAATTTCAGCGAATTAAAGAAAATCCATTCTAAAGACCGTTTGAAAGGAAAAGGAATATAAATATCCCAAGTTCTTATAAACAACAACATAATAATAATAACAATGACAACAACAACATTAATGATAGACACATCTCAATTTCTGGATCTCAAACTATATTACAGAGGCACAATGGCAAAAACAGCACGGTATACATAAAACAACATTTTCATGCACATATGTGGCTTAAACAACACTCTGTATTTTCTTCTATATAGATTTACATTTTTTATCTTAGAAGTTTTACTAGTTATAGAAGTAAAAAGAAGATTGTGAAATAAGAGAGCTTAAAAGTAGAAGTACAATAAAAAGCAAATAATATAATACACATGACATGAAGGGAGGAAACAATATCTGTTCATAGAATAGAGGCCATACAGATCAGGTCAAGGGACTGGGGAAGACAGTACCATAAGGATATGAATAAGAATGATAAATTCAGACCCCGTGAGAGAGAGACCCAACCGCCAGGTCAGGTAGGCACTCCTGAGGCTGCAGAGCAGAAGAGACCACCAACACTGCTCACCCCTGCCCACATCCCTGGCCCAAGAGGAAACTGTATAAGGCCTCTGGGTTCCCGTAGGGGAGGGCCCAGGAGCTGCAGGACCCCTGCGCCTGAGACACTGCCGGAACCTGAAGGAAACAGACCTGATAAACAGTTCTCTGCACCCAAATCCCGTGGGAGGGAGAGCTAAACCTTCAGAGAGGCAGACAAGCCTGGGAAACCAGAAGAGACTGCTCTCTGCACACACATCTCGGACGCCAGAGGAAAAAGCCAAAGACCATCTGGAACCCTGGTGCACTGAAGCTCCTGGAAGGGGCGGCACAGGTCTTCCTACTTGCTGCCGCTGCTGAGAGCCCGTGGGCAGCACCCCACGAGCAAACTTGAGCCTCGGGACCACAGGTAAGACCAACTTTTCTGCTGCAAGAAAGCTGCCTGGTGAGCTTGGGACACACGGAAGCAGAATTCCTCTAGGAACAGAAGATCCTAGACTGCTGTCATACAGACCCTAAGAGAACACAAATGCCAGCCCAGGTTACTGTATCCAGCAAAACTCTCAATTAACATTGATGGAGAAAAGAAGATATTTCATGACAAAACCAAATTTACACAATATCTTTCTACAAATCCAGCACTACAAAGGATAATAAATGGTAAAGCCCAACATAAGGAGGCAAGCTATACCCTAGAAGAAGCAAGAAACTAATCGTCTTGGCAACAAAACAAAGAGAATGAAAGCACACAAACATAACCTCACATCCAAATATGAATATAACGGGAAGTAATAATCACTATTCCTTAATATCTCTCAATATCAGTGGCCTCAACTCCCCAATAAAAAGACATAGATTAACAAACTGGAAACGCAACGAGGACTCTGCATTCTGCTGCCTACAGGAAACACACCTCAGAGACAAAGACAGACATTACCTCAGAGTGAAAGGCTGGAAAACAACTTTCCAAGCAAATGGTCAGAAGAAGCAAGCTGGAGTAGCCATTCTAATATCAAATAAAATCAATTTCCAACTAAAAGTCATCAAAAAAGATAAGGAAGGACACTTCATATTCATCAAAGGAAAAATCCACCAAGATGAACTCTCAATCCTAAATATCTATGCCCCAAATACAGGGGCACCTACATACGTAAAAGAAACCTTACTAAAGCTCAAAACACACATTGCACTTCACACAATAATAGTGGGAGATTTCAACACCCCACTCTCATCAATGGACAGATCATGGAAACAGAAATTAAACAGTGATGGCCACAGACTAAGAGAAGTCATGAGCCAAATGGACTTAATGGATATTTATAGAACATTCTATCCTAAAGCAAAAGGATATACCTTCTTCTCAGCTCCTCATGGTACTTTCTCCCAAATTGACCATATAATTGGTCAAAAAACGGGCCTCAACAGGTACAGAAAGATAGAAATAACCCCATGCATGCTATCGGACCACCACGGCCTAAAACTGGTCTTCAATAACAATAAGGGAAGAATGCCGACATATACGTGGAAATTGAACAATGCTCTACTCAATGATAACCTGGTCAAGGAAGAAATAAAGAAAGAAATTAAAAACTTTTTAGAATTTAATGAAAATGAAGGTACAACATACCCCAACATATGGGACACAATGAAAGCTGTGCTAAGAGGAAAACTTATAGCCCTGAGTGCATGCAGAAAGAAACAGGAAAGAGCATATGTCAGCAGCTTGACAGCACACCTAAAAGCTCTAGAACAAAAAGAAGCAAATACACCCAGGAGGAGTAGAAGGCAGGAAATAATCAAACTCGGAGCTGAAATCAACCAAGTAGAAACAAAAAGGACCATAGAAAGAATCAACAGAACCAAAAGTTGGTTCTTTGAGAAAATCAACAAGATAGATAAACCCTTAGCCAGACTAACGAGAGGACACAGAGAGTGCGTCCAAATTAACAAAATCAGAAATGAAAAGGGAGACATAACTACAGATTCAGAGGAAATTCAAAAAATCATCAGATCTTACTATAAAAACCTATATTCAACAAAATTTGAAAATCTTCAGGAAATGGACAATTTCCTAGACAGATACCAGGTATCGAAGTTAAATCAGGAACAGATAAACCAGTTAAACAACCCCATAACTCCTAAGGAAATAGAAGCAGTCATTAAAGGTCTCCCAACCAAAAAGAGTCCAGGTCCAGACGGGTTTAGTGCAGAATTCTATCAAACCTTCATAGAAGACCTCATACCAATATTATCCAAACTATTCCACAAAATTGAAACAGATGGAGCCCTACCGAATTCCTTCTACGAAGCCACAATTACTCTTATACCTAAACCACACAAAGACACAACAAAGAAAGAGAACTTCAGACCAATTTCCCTTATGAATATCGACGCAAAAATACTCAAAAAATTCTGGCAAACCGAATTCAAGAGCACATCAAAACAATCATCCACCATGATCAAGTAGGCTTCATCCCAGGCATGCAGGGATGGTTTAATATACGGAAAACCATCAACGTGATCCATTATATAAACAAACTGAAAGAACAGAACCACATGATCATTTCATTAGATGCTGAGAAAGCATTTGACAAAATTCAACACCCCTTCATGATAAAAGTCCTGGAAAGAATAGGAATTCAAGGCCCATACCTAAACATAGTAAAAGCCATATACAGCAAACCAGTTGCTAACATTAAACTAAATGGAGAGAAACTTGAAGCAATCCCACTAAAATAAGGGACTAGACAAGGCTGCCCACTCTCTCCCTACTTATTCAATATAGTTCTTGAAGTTCTAGCCAGAGCAATCAGACAACAAAAGGAGATCAAGGGGATACAGATCGGAAAAGAAGAGGTCAAAATATCACTATTTGCAGATGACATGATAGTATATTTAAGTGATCCCAAAAGTTCCACCAGAGAACTACTAAAGCTGATAAACAACTTCAGCAAAGTGGCTGGGTATAAAATTAACTCAAATAAATCAGTTGCCTTCCTCTATACAAAAGAGAAACAAGCCGAGAAAGAAATTAGGGAAACGACACCCTCATAATAGACCCAAATAATATAAAGTACCTCGGTGTGACTTTAACCAAGCAAGTAAAAGATCTGTACAATAAGAACTTCAAGACACTGAGGAAAGAAATTGAAGAAGACCTCAGAAGATGGAAAGATCTCCCATGCTCATGGATTGGCAGGATTAATATAGTAAAAATGGCCATTTTACCAAAAGCAATCTACAGATTCAATGCAATCCCCATCAAAATACCAATCCAATTCTTCAAAGAGTTAGACAGAACAATTTGCAAATTCATCTGGAATAACAAAAAACCCAGGATAGCTAAAGCTATCCTCAACAATAAAAGGACTTCAGGGGGAATCACTATCCCTGAACTCAAGCAGTATTACAGAGCAATAGTGATAAAAACTGCATGGTATTGGTACAGAGACAGACAGATAGACCAATGGAATAGAATTGAAGACCCAGAAATGAACCCACACACCTATGGTCCCTTGATTTTTGTCAAAGGAGCCAAAACCATCCAATGGAAAAAAGATAGCATTTTCAGCAAATGGTGCTGGTTCAACTGGAGGACAACATGTAGAAGAATGCAGATCGATCCATGCTTATCACCCTGTACAAAGCTTAAGTCCACGTGGATCAAGGACCTCCACATCAAACCAGACACACTCAAACTAATAGAAGAAAAACTAGGGAAGCATCTGGAACACATGGGCACTGGAAAAATTTCCTGAACAAAACACCAATAGCTTATGCTCTAAGATCAAGAATCGACAAATGGGATCTCATAAAACTGCAAAGCTTCTGTAAGGCAAAGGACACTGTGGTTAGGACAAACGGCAACCAACAGATTGGGAAAAGATTTTTACCAATCCTACAACAGATAGTGGCCTTATATCCAAAATATACAAAGAACTCAAGAAGTTAGACCGCAGGGAAACAAATAACCCTATTAAAAAATGGGGTTCAGAGCTAAACAAAGAATTCATAGCTGAGGAATGCCGAATGGCTGAGAAACAACTAAAGAAATGTTCAACACCTTTAGTCATAAGGGAAATGCAAATCAAAACAACCCTGAGATTTCACCTCACACCAGTATGAATGGCTAAGATCAAAAACTCAGGTGACAGCAGATGCTGGCGAGGATGTGGAGAAAGAGGAACACTCCTCCATTGTTGGTGGGATTGCAGACTGGTAAAACCATTCTGGAAATCAGTCTGGAGGTTCCTCAGAAAATTGGACATTGAACTGCCTGAGGATCCAGCTATACCTCTCTTGGGCATATACCCAAAAGATGCCTCAACATATAAAAGAGACACGTGCTCCACTATGTTCATCGCAGCCTTATTTATAATAGCCAGAAACTGGAAAGAACCCAGATGCCCTTCAACAGAAGAATGGATACAGAAAATGTGGTACATCTACATAATGGAATATTACTCAGCTATCAAAAACAACGACTTTATGACATTCGTAGGCAAATGGTTGGAACTGGAAAATATCATCCTGAGTGAGCTAACCCACTCACAGAAAGACATACATGGTATGCACTCATTGATAAGTGGCTATTAGCCCAAATGCTTGAATTACCCTAGATCCCTAGAACAAACGAAACTCAATACGGATGATCAAAATGTGAATGTTTCACTCCTTCTTTAAATGAGGAAAAAGAATACCCTTGGCAGGGAAGGGATAGGCAAGGATTAAAACAGAGACTGAAGGAATACCCATTCAGAGCCTGCCCCACATGTGGCCCATACATCTACAGCCACCCAATTGGACAAGATGGATGAAGCAAAGTAGTGCAGACCGATAGGAGCCGGATGTAGATCGCTCCTGAGAGACACAGTCAGAATACAGCAAATACAGAGGCGAATGCCAGCAGCAAACCACTGAACTGAGAATAGGTCCCCTATTGAAGGAATCAGAGAAAGAACTGGAAGAGCTTGAAGGGGCTCGAGACCCCAAAAGTACAACAATGCCAAGCAACCAGAGCTTCCAGGGACTAAGCCACTACCTAAAGACTGTACATGGACTGACCCTGGACTCTGACCCCATAGGTAGCAATGAATATCCTAGTAAGATCACCAGTGGAAGGGGAAGCCCTGGGTTCTGCTAAGACTGAACCCCCAGTGAACTAGTCTATGGGGGGAGGGCGGCAATGGGGGGAGGGTTGGGAGGGGAACACCCATAAGGAAGGGGAGGGGGGAGGGGGATTTTTGCCCGGAAACCGGGAAAGGGAATAACACTTGAAATGTATATAAGAAATACTCAAGTTAATAAAAAAAAAGAATGATAAATTCATAAAAGAATGTCATTACAATGCATATTTTTATGCTAACATTAAAAAAGAAGAAACCACTAAGTATCGCATTTATACACTTCATCTCCTCAAACTATTTGATCACTTTTTTTTCTGTAACTTCATTGATATTATGCTAGCTGATGCTTTGTCCACTTGACACAAGATAGACTCATTTCAGAAGAGTGATGAAATGCCTCCAGTAGATTGGCCTATATGCTATGCTATCAGGGGGAATTTTTTTCTTTTTTCTTTTTGTTTTGTTAATAATTCACATTGGAGGTGGCAGACCACTTCAAATGATGCCAATTCTGTGCAGCTAGTTCTGATTTATATAAAAAATTAGGCTGAAATGGTTGAGGAGGAGGGCAACCCCATAAAAAGACCATCAATCTCATCAAAACTGGATCCTGATATCTCTCAGACACTGAACCACCAAGCACACAGCATGCATTGGCTGATCCCAGCCCCTGAAACATACACAGCACAGAAGTGCCTGATCTGTTCTCAGTGAGATAAGACATTCCTAGCTCTTGAAAGACTTGGAGCCCCAGGGAGTTGGGAGGCCTGTCAGGATCTCATTGTGTGTGGGATGTGGGGACATCATATTGGAAAAGGAGAGAGGAGGAAGGGAATGGGGAATTATTAGAGGGCAGGAGAGGAGGAGAATAGTGAATGGACTTTGAGGAAATATTAAATATTAATGATGATGATGATGATGATGATGATGATGATGATGATGATGAAGGCTGAGCAAGCCAGTAACCAACATTGATCCATGGCTTCTGCTTTAATATCTCCACTGACTTTACTAAGTAATAAGAACATGACCTGGAAGTTCTAAGATGAAATAAACCTTCTTTTCCCAACTTGCTTTTTGCTATTGTATTTTATCACAGAAACACCAACTAAGATAGAAATTAGTACAGAGTTCATTAGATAGTTCTGTATAACAAAGTAGATTATGTTTTGAGGAGGATTGTGGATTTGGGGACATGGACTAGGGGGAAAAGTATAATGGAAACTTTGAAGTTTTTGCTGAGAGTAATACAGATGAGGAAGGTGGGATCTCAAAATTTTATGGGGAAGATTGAAGTCTTTAATGATTTTCTCTGTGCCATCCAATATTTTGATTTGTGAATATGTGCTTCTGGTCAGTTGTAGCTGAAGACATGGTTTTGATTAAAAATTGCGCCCAACTTGCAAAGTGACAATTTTGAAGTGTTGAGAAAATTGATACTTGTCAATTGGGGCCAAAAAAAAAATCAGCTTTGATTAAGGAAATCTGAGTAACACTAAGTTAAAATATTCTGGGAAGTGTTTCTTGAGATTCAACACAAAAAAGCTGTGGTCCAGAGGTGGTCATGGTAGACCTGATGCTGGCAGCTCAGGTTGGTGGTGTATAAGATCTTTCCAGATGGTACTGGTTGTAAAGGCAGAAAGGAGGCATAGAAAGGAGCTAAAGCTTGGTAGTGTTTAGTAGGGCTGAGTCATTGGTAATGGAGTAACCTCAGGTACAAAGGAAGCCTCAAGAATGAAGAAGTCCATACATATACAGCCACCCAATTAGACAAGATGGATGAAGCAAAGAAGTGCAGACCGACAGGAGCCGGAGGTAGATCGCTCCTGAGAGACACAGAATACAGCAAATACAGAGGCGAATGCCAGCAGCAAACCACTGAACTGAGAATAGGAACCCCGTTGAAGGAATCAGAGAAAGAACTGGAAGAGCTTGAAGGGGCTCGAGACCCCATATGTACAACAATGTCAAGCAACCAGAGCTTCCAGCGACTAAGCCACTGCCTAAAGACTATACATGGACTGACCCTGGACTCTGACCTCATAGGTAGCAATGAAAATCCTAGTAAGAGTACCAGTGGAAGGGGAAGCCCTGGGTCCTGCTAAGACTGAACCCCCAGTGAACTAGACTGTTGGGGGTAGGGCGGCAATGGGGGGAGGGTTGGGAGGGGAACACCCATAAGGAAGGGGAGGGGGGAGGGGGATGTTTGCCCGGAAACCAAAGAATTATTATTAAGTATTAAATAAATTAAAAAAAAAACAAAAAAAAATAAGAAGTCATGGAGAAAAGTTAAGGGATGGCAGCAAATCACCTAAGGGAGTCCAGATGAGGCTGTTGGTGAAATCGAAGCATTTTTTTAGTAGAAAGCAAGCATTTACCAAGCAAGTACCATGGGATAACTGCCACAGACAATAGGAGCTTGGGATTAAAGGTGGACTGAGCTTAGAAGACAAGCTGTGTCCTATGTAGGCTGTCCCAGCCCTACAGGAGAGGTCATAACATCTTGAGAGAATCTCACATTCACTGAGGCTCACACTGTTGAGCTTTCATTTTACTTTAATTTGATTGTGAATGTGTACATGTTCTTCCCTCTTGGAATGAGAATAATATCCACTTTATTTTTGATTCTATAGTAGCCCAGAATTAGGAGGCTTTATAACTTTTGAGAAACTTTGGGATTTTATAGACTTTAGGATTTTACGGAATTTAACAAAACTTTAGAAAGACAGTGTATTTTAGAGAACTTTAGTTATTTTATAGAACATGCAAATTTCAGAGAACCTTTGGAATTCAAGAGAGGCTTTAAAGTTAGAAATAGATTTTTGATATTTAAAAAGAAATTGAACTTTTAAAGACTGGAAGTTCTAAAAGTAGGAGTGTTTAACATTGTTATATTAATATCAAGATAACATCCTGGGGATGAACAAGAAAGGAAAGGTTATAGTTTAACTGTAATGTGTTTGTGGGTGAAATTGTCAAGAGGTCAGTTGTTCTGACAAAATGTTCCTTAACACTAACAGCAAACTAGATTCACTAGGGAAGAAAGGACCTTAGTTGAGAAAAATGCTTCCATACTATTGGCCTACAGGAAAGTATGTTGGGCATTTTTGTAAATAATGATTGCCATGGGAGGGGCGAGCCACCTGTGAGTGGTGCCAAGTGTGCGCAAGTTGACATGTGTTGTAAGAAAGAAGATAAACAGGCTCAGTAAGGAATTAAGAACAAGCCAATAAAGAGTTCCATTTCTGCCTTTCAGTCTCCTGTCTTCAGTTCCTCACCTCATTTCCCTCAGAGATAGAATTATGATAGAAATAAACCCTTTTATTTCATGCTCTCAAAGTTATTATTGGTCATGGTATGTTACCACAGGAATGGAAACTCTAGCAATATATTCAGGCAAGCATATTCTTACAACTTAAATTTAACTTACCTTTCTTTATTGAATATCTTAACATACATAATTTCACTCTCTTTTTTTCTTGACTATAACACTTCCATTGCTATAACAAAGTGCTGGAGATGAGGTACTTTTAAAGAAAACATATGGCTTAGCTAGGAGTTATGGATGTCTAAAATGATGACATTAGTATCTAGTTAACATCTTATGAGGATCATTTATTATAATATCGATAAAAATTGGTCAAAGACCTAACTGGGAAGAATGAAGGAGTGCATAAATAAAAAAAGAGAAGAGATGCCTGGGTCACATTATAATGGTCAACTCTTGAGGGAGCAAATCAGTCTCATTTGGGACCTATATTTATCTCTTTACAAAAGTTTAGCCCCATTACTTAATAATTGTTTGAGAGTCCCATAAACTTTCTACATTGCCACACTGGGGAATACTCTACTATACATAATTTTCAGTGGGAATTATTAACAGTCAAACCAAATTAATGATAAAAAGGGAAACAAAAACATCCACCATGTTCAGGAACTATGTATTGGATATAAAATAGCCTTCACCCCTAGGATAATGTTCTGAAGATTTAGCCCACGATAGTGAAACAATTTTAGAAGGTGATGATTATAAGCAATCAGGCAAATCCTAGGACAACTAGAAGTCACTTCATAGCAATCGGGCATCTTTACAGCCAGCTCTCAGGGACCCAGCTATGATATAGAGTAGCTCCTGTGTCCTATCTTTTGTACATGTTCCATATTCCCCATCATGTTCCTTTTCACATGCATCATGGCAGGGGTAAAAGACTCCTCCTCCCTGGCCCCTCCATCTTTCTCTCTACCCTCTTCCAGAGGTGGCTACTTCTGAACCACCATCCCAATAAACCTCCCACTTGGAACCTGCTGCATGGTGTGGTTTGTTGGAGACCATGCCTGTGCCTCCTATTTCTAACAATGGCAATTTAAAAAGTTAGAATCTAGTTGGTGAAAATAGGTCAAGTGTACCTTGACATTTTATACTATATATACCTCATCTTTGCATTTCTTTGTTCGTTTTGTACTCTGTTTACGATATATCATGAGATAAAAAACAATCTTCCTGTATTCCTCCACATGCTTCTTCCACCATGATGTTCTGACCAAGAGCTATTCCCAAGCGACCATGGATAGAATTGTTTGGAATGGTGACCTAAACGTTTCTGTTCTCATTTAGCTTGTTGCTGTCAGATGATTTTCACACTCAGGAAGCCAATGGGTTCATAACTATCACAGAAACTTCTCTTGTACATTTATGAAAAATTGCATATCCATAAAATATTAGATGTCAGACCATTGGTCAGCTACAAAACCTCTTGTAAACATATTTCCTAATGTTTGAACCATTTGAAAAATATGGTCCATAAAATTAACCTACAAAACATTAGATGAACACATTATCTCTTATGAAGTATCCCTGAACCCAAGTAAACAAATCAAACTAATCTATGTTTTTATTATAATGTAAAAAAGGTCATAATCAAGAGACACTTGTTTTATTAAAGTATTAATATGATTCTTGCTTTCAATAGACCATATTTTAAAAGACTCACTTATTTTTTTTCCAATTAGTATCTAATGAGATTGTTGTCCAGAAAAGTTCTTTGTATTTGGGTGCACAGATGTTACAGGAATTTTCTTCTATTCAAATGCTGATGAATACAAAGTATACTAAATTATATCTTAAAAAGCTTAAAGTCAGGAAAACTCTGAAGTGAATACCTAGTGTTAAATACTATCTGACACAGAAGAAACTTTCATCAGTGCAAGAAGTACAATTTGGAGATTATGAGCAACAGAGATCCCAGGAAAGCTAATGTTGGGCTTGTAATAAGATATGAGATAGGTTTACTTGATGTGTCTATGATTTTGCTGTGACTAAGGGTGAAAATTCAGAAGATTATGCATGCCATTCATCGAATAAACAGAATAGATGTTCATATGAAGAAGGCAGGAACAATTTTTTTCAAATACATTTGAATTAGTATATCACTTGATAAATTGAAGTTCATTTTATATGAGTTTTATTGATGTGAAATTTTAAAAATCATCATATATGAATTTATCTATACTTACAATACTAATAATAGTTGAGACAATATCTAACATCAGAAGTTAGTGCTTCTTCATGGGTTTGACTCGTTTGCACTTACTATTGATCTGGGCAAATAACATAAGTGTTTTATACCTCAACATTCATCTTTGAAACTTAGGTAATGTGATTCACAACAAATCCTTCTGAGGATTTAAATGGTACCTGTGACAAGAATTGAGCCATGTGTTTATTTATCAAATAGCTACAGCACTCCAAACTTTAAACAGGAAAATGTTTTTCAAACAACTCACCCTTACTTGACTTTAAAGGAGAGACTAAGTAATGTAAATTATTTCCACCATTGCTTCATTTGAAATTAGGCATGTAATAATATTACAATAATAGTATTTAAGTTTAGGCAATAAGCAAAATAAAAGATTCTAAAACATCTCAGATGGGAGAAGCTAGCTCATTCTTGCACTCTTTGTGAGTTTATTTGTATCCTTTGTGTCTCAAATCATGTCTCAATTTTCACAGTGGCACAACTGTAATAAAAATTGAAGGGCCAATTAGCATCACACAAATTGAATATACAATTATAATGAATTAATTGTAAACTTCTGATATGAATCAAAAATAAATAATCTTTATTTAAAACATTCTAAGTAAATTTTTTATGTTGTGTACAGTCAAGTAAAGCCAACTTGATAAAATGACTATTGTCAATATTGCTTTCCCAGAGAAACACAATCTCTCTCAGGAATGATAACGTCTTCACTTCCCCAATTAACAAACAAGAGTGGTGTCTAACACTTAGGAGAGCCTGCGATAGATATATGGTAGCAGCATCTTACCCTGACAATGTAAATAATGTCACAATATTGCACATTTTACCATAAAATACTAGAAAAGTGTGAAATAAAGATTTCAGACATAGTATAGATTTCTCAGCCATGTTCTCCACAGAAAGGCAAATAAAATATTTCTAATTCTGTACAATATTCTATGTAAAATCATGGTCCATTATTTTTACGAATTTTAACTATATTTCAAACTTTTGCATACAATACCTGTCACATTACCCATGATAAAATTACACTTTTATAAGACGGCATTCTCTCTTAGTTAGATTCAGCTGTGTGTTGTAAGTCTTTTGAAGACTTGGCAAAATTAAAATATTGTATTCTCATGCAAAGTCAATGTGAGGTGAAGAGACAGAGCTTTAAAGTTTGATCTCCCCAGTGTTCTATCTCAGCTTGTCCTCATCCTTAATGTACAAGAATTTGATATAGTCAGCATGAATAAAGGCACACTGAACATTAGGCACATTCCTCAAAAACATAGTATATTTCAATTTGCCATGAATGTGAGAACTTCTCAGAATCCCTTGGAAAACTCAAGGGTTCAGTGAAATGCATGGATCTCAAAACAAATTAAAGAGCTCCACTAATAGCATTCATTCAAAGACATAATGTAGTTAATAAGATAGCCTTACCAAATATAAAATCAACAGTTTAATCTTAACAATTAACTTCTTAACTGATTTTTATATATGGTCAAATCACGTAGCTCTGGCTAGACTGGATCTCCCCATGTAGAACAGGATGGCTTCAAACTCAAAGAGATCTTCCTGCTTCTGTCTCCTGAGTGCTGGAATTAAAGGTATACACCATCATACTCTAACAGCTCTAACAGCTTTTTATTATTGGATATTTTTATTTACATTTTAAATATAATCCCCTTTCCATTTCCTATCCATAAATACCCTATTCCATCCCTACTCACCATTCTTCTATGAGGCTTTCCCCAACCCAACAACCCATCCCTTTGTGTCTCCATACACTGTTATTTCCCTACACTAGGGATTCTAGCCTTGGCACAACTAAGAGCTTCTGCCCCCATTGGTATCCAACAAGGCCAATCTCTGCTACACATGCAACTGGAGACACGAGTCTGCCCATTTGGATAGTGGTTTAGTCCCTGGGAACACTGGTTGTTTGGTATTGTTGTTCTTACGGGGTAGTAAGCCATTTCGAATCCTTCAGTCCTTACTTTAACTTCTGCAATGGGGACCCCATTCTCAGTTGAATGTTTGGCCGTTAGCATTTGCCTCTGTATTGGTCATGCTCTGGCAGAGCCTCTAAGGAGACAGCTATATCAGGCTCCTGTCAGCTTGCACTTCTTGGCATCAGCAATATAGGTTGGGTTTGATGGATGTAAGTTTATGGAGTGAATCCCTACGTGGTACAGGCTCTGAATAGGCATTCCTTCAGACTTTGCTCCAAACTTTGTCTCCATATCTCCTCCTATGAATATTTTCGTTCCCTCTTCTAAGAAAGTCGGAAGCATCCTCACTTTGGTTATCCTTCTTTTTTAATTCATGTGGTCTCTGAATTTTATTGTGGGTAATTCAAGCATCTGGGCTAATATCCACTTATTGCTGAGAGCATATCATGTGCGGTTTTTGTGATTTGGTTACCTAACTCAGGATGATTTTTTTTTCTAATTCCAAACATTTGCCTATGAATTTCAAGAAGTTATTGATTCAATAGTAGAGTAGTACCCAATAATGTAGATGTACCACATTTTCTGTATCTATTCCTCTGTGCAGGAACATCTGGGTTCTTTCCAGCTTCGGGCTATTATAAATAGGACTGCTATGAACACGTAGTGGAGCATGTGCTCCACTTGTTAAATATTAGAGCATCTTTTGAGTATATACCCAGGAGTGGTATAGCTGAATCCTCAGACAGTAGAATGCACAATTTTCTGAAGAACACCGAGAATGATTTCCAGAGTGGTTGTACCAGCTTGCAATCTCTCTAACAATACAGGAGTATTCCTCTTTCTCCACATCCTCACCAGAATCTGTTGTCACCTGAGTTTTTTATCTTAGCCATTCTGACTGGTGTGAGGTGGAATCTCAGGGTTCTTTTAATCTGAATTTCCCTGATAACTAAGGATTTTGAGCATTTCTTTAGGAATTTCTCATTCACTCAATGTTCCTCAGCTGAGAATTCTATTTTTTTGCTTTGTACCCCATTTTATCATATTAACTTGAGTATTTCTTATATACATTTCGAGTGTCATTCCCTTTCCCGGTTTCCGGGCAAACATCCCCCTCCCACCTCCCCTTCCTTATGGGTGTTCCCCTCCAAACCCTCCCCCCATTGCCGCCCTCACCCAACAGTCTAGTTCACTGGGGGTTCAGTCTTAGCAGGACCCAGGGCTTCCCCTTCCACTGGTGCTCTTACTAGGATATTCATTGCTACCTATAAGGTTAGAGTCCAGGGTCAGTCCATGTATAGTCTTTAGGTAGTGGCTTAGTCTCTGGAAGCTCTGGTTGCTTGGCATTGTTGTACATATGGGGTCTCGAGCCCCTTCAAGCTCTTCCAGTTCTTTCTCTGATTCCTTCAACGGGGGTCCTATATTCAGTTCAGTGGTTTGCTGCTGGCATTCGCCTCTGTATTTGCTGTATTCTGGCTGTGTCTCTCAGGAGCCATCTACACCCGGCTCCTGTTGGTCTGCACTTCTTTGCTTCATCCATCTTGTCTAATTGGGTGGCTGTATATGTATGGGCCACATGTGGGGCAGGCTCTGAATGAGTTGATCATCCGTCTTGAGTTTCATTTGTTCTAGGCATCTAGGGTAATTCAAGCATTTGGGCTAATAGCCACTTATCAGTGAGTGCATATGTTGTATGCTTTCTGTGATTGGGTTAGTTCACTCAGGATGATATTTTCCAATTCCAACCATTTGCTACGAATTTCATAAAGTCGTTGTTTTTGATAGCTGAGTAATATTCCATTGTGTAGATGTACCACATTTTCTGTATCCATTCCTCTGTTGAAGGGCATCTGGGTTCTTTCCAGCTTCTGGCTATTATAAATAAGGCTGCGATTAACATAGTGTAGCACGTGTTTTTTTATATGTTGGGGCAACTTTTGGGTATATGGCCAAGAGAGGTATAGCTGGATCCTCAGGCAGTTCAATGTCCAATTTTCTGAGGAACCTCCAGAATGATTTCCAGAATGGTTTTACCAGTCTGCAATCCCACAAACAATGGAGGAGTGTTCCTCTTTCTTCGCATCCTCGCCAGCATCTGCTGTCACCTGAATTTTGATCTTAGCCATTCTCACTGGTGTGAGGTGAAATCTCAGGGTTGTTTTGATTTGCATTTCCCTTATGACTAAAGGTGTTGAACATTTCTTTAGTTGTTTCTCAGCCATTCGGCATTCCTCAGCTGTGAATTCTTTGTTTAGCTCTGAACCCAATTTTTTAATAGGGTTGTTTGTCTCCCTGCGGTCTAACTTCTTGAGTTCTTTGTATATTTTGGATATAAGGCTTCTATCGGTTGTAGGATTGGTAAAGATCTTTTCCCAATATGATGGTTGCCGTTTTGTCCTAACCACAGTGTCCTTTGCCTTACAGAAGCTTTGCAGTTTTATGAGATCCCAATTGTCGATTCTTGATCTTAGAGCATAAGCCATTGGTGTTTTGTTCAGGAAATTTTTTCCAGTGCCCATGTGTTCCAGATGGTTCCCTAGTTTTTCTTCTATTAGTTTGAGTATGTCTGGTTTGATGTGGAGGTCCTTGATCCACTTGGACTTAAGCTTTGTACAGGGTGATAAGCATGGATCGATCTGCTTTCTTCTACATATTGACCTCCAGTTGAACCAGCACCATTTGCTGAAAATTCTATCTTTTTTCCATTGGATGGTTTTGGCTCCTTTGACAAAAATCAAGTGACCATAGGTGTGTGGGTTCATTTCTGGGTCTTCAATTCTATTCCATTGGTCTGTCTGTCTGTCTCTGTACCAATACCATGCAGTTTTTATCACTATTGCTCTGTAATACTGCTTGAGTTCAGGGATAGTGATTCCCCCTGAAGTCCTTTTATTGTTGAGGATAGTTTTAGCTATCCTGGGTTTTTTGTTATTCCAGATGAATTTGCAAATTGTTCTGTCTAACTCTTTGAAGAATTGGATTGGTATTTTGATGGGGATTGCATTGAATCTGTAGATCGCTTTTGGTAAAATGGCCATTTTTACTATATTAATCCTGCCAATCCATGAGCATAGGAGATCTTTCCATCTTCTGAGGTCTTCTTCAATTTCTTTCTTCAGTGTCTTGAAGTTCTTATTGTACAGATCTTTTACTTGCCTGGTTAAAGTCACATTATTTGGGTCTATTATGAAGGGTGTCGTTTCCCTAATTTCTTTCTCGGCTTGTTTCTCTTTTGTGTAGAGGAAAGTATTGATTTATTTGAGTTAATTTTATACCCAGCCACTTTGCTGAAGTTCTTTAACAGCTTTAGTAGTTCTCTGGTGAAACTCTTGGGATCACTTAAATATACAATCATATCATCTGCAAATAGTGATATTTTGACTTCTTCTTTTCTGATCTGTATCCAGTTAACCTCCTTTTGTTGTCTGATTGCTCAGGTTAGAACTTCAAGAACTATATTGAATAAGTAGGGAGAGAGTGGGCAGCCTTGTCCAGTCCCTGATTTTAGTGGGATTTCTTCAAGTTTCTCTCCATTTAGTTTAATGTTAGCAACTGGTTTGCTGTATATGGCTTTTACTATGTTTAGGTATGGGCCTTGAATTCCCATTCTTTCCAGGACTTTTATCATGAAGGGGTGTTGAATTTTGTCAAATGCTTTCTCGGCATCTAATGAAATGATCATGTGGTTCTGTTCTTTCAGTTTGTTTATATAATGGATCACGTTGATGGTTTTCCGTATATTAAACCATCCCTGCATGCCTGGGATGAAGCCTACTTGATCATGGTGGATGATTGTTTTGATGTTCTCTTGGATTCGGTTTGCCAGAATTTTATTGAGTATTTTTGTGTCGATATTCATAAGGGAAATTGGTCTGAAGTTCTCTTTCTTTGTTGGGTCTTTGTGTGGTTTAGGTATAAGAGAAATTGTGGCTTCATAGAAGGAATTCGGTAGTGATCCATCTGTTTCAATTTTATGGAATAGTTTGGATAATATTGGTATGAGGTCTTCTATGAAGGTCTGATTGAATTGTGCACTAAACCCGTCTGGACCTGGGCTCTTTTTGGTTGGGAGACCTTTAATGACTGCTTCTATTTCCTTAGGTGTTATGGGGTTGTTTAACTGTTTTATCTGTTCCTGATTTAACTTCGGTACCTGGTATCTGTCTAGGAAATTGTCCTTTTCCTGAAGATTTTCAAGTTTTGTTGAATATAGGCTTTTATAGTAAGATCTGATGATTTTTTGAATTTCCTCTGAATCTGTAGTTATCTCTCCCTTTTCATTTCTGATTTTGTTAATTTGTACGCACTCTCTGTGTCCTCTCGTTAGTCTGGCTAAGGGTTTATCTATCTTGTTGATTTTCTCAAAGAACCAACTTTTGGTTCTGTTGATTCTTTCTACGGTCCTTTTTGTTTCTACTTGCTTGATTTCAGCCCTGAGTTTGATTATTTCCTGCCTTCTACTCCTCCTGGGTGTATTTGCTTCTTTTTGTTCTAGAGCTTTTAGGTGTGCTGTCAAGCTGCTGACATATGTTCTTTCCTGTTTCTTTCTGCAGGCACTCAGCGCTATGAGTTTTCCTCTTAGCACAGCTTTCATTGTGTCCCATAAGTTTGGGTATGTTGTAACTTCATTTTCATTAAATTCTAAAAAGTTTTTAATTTCTTTCTTTCTTTCTTCCTTGACCAGGTTATCATTGAGTAGAGCATTGTTCAATTTCCAAGTATATGTGGGCATTCTTCCTTGATTGTTATTGAAGACCAGTTTTAGGCCGTGGAGCTCCGATAACATGCATGGGATTATTTCTATCTTTCTGTACCTGTTGAGGCCCGTTTTTTGACCAATTATATGGTCAAATTTGGAGAAAGTACCATGAGGAGCTGAGAAGAAGGTATATCCTTTTGCTTTAGGATAGAATGTTCTATAAATATCCGTTAAGTCCATTTGGCTCATGACTTCTCTTAGTCTGTCTACATCTCTGTTTAATTTCTGTTTCCATGGTCTGTCCATTGATGAGAGTGGGTTGTTGAAATCTCCTACTATTATTGTGTGAGGTGCAATGTGTGTTTTGAGCTTTAGTAAGGTTTCGTTTACATATGTAGGTGCCGTTGTATTTGGGGCATAGATATTTAGGATTGAGAGTTCATCTTGGTGGATTTTTCCTTTGATGAATATGAAGTGTCCTTCCTTATCTTTTTTGATGACTTTTAGTTGGAAATTGATTTTATTTGATATTAGAATGGCTACTCCAGCTTGCTTCTTCTGACCATTTGCTTGGAAAATTGTTTTCCAGCCTTTCACTCTGAGGTAATGTCTGTCTTTGTCTCTGAGGTGTGTTTCCTGTAGGCAGCAGAATGCAGGGTCCTCATTGCGTATCCAGTTTGTTAATCTATGTCTTTTTATTGGGGAGTTGAGGCCATTGATGTTGAGAGTTATTAAGGAATAGTGATTATTGCTTCCCGTTATATTCATATTTGGATGTGAGGTTATGTTTGTGTGCTTTCATTCTCTTTCTTTTGTTGCCAAGATGATTAGTTTCTTGCTTCTTCTAGGGTATAGCTTGCCTCCTTATGTTGGGCTTTACCATTTATTATCCTTTGTAGTGCTGGATTTGTAGAAAGATATTGTGTAAATTTGGTTTTGTCATGGAATATCTTTGTTTCTCCATCTATGTTAATTGAGAGTTTTGCAGGATACAGTAATCTGGGCTGGCATTTGTGTTCTCTTAGTGTCTGTATGACATCAGTCCAGCATCTTCTGGCCTTCATAGTTTTGGCGAGAAGTCTGGTGTGATTCTGATAGGTCTGCCTTTATATGTTACTTGACCTTTTTCCCTTAGTGCTTTTAATATTCTTTCTTTATTTTGTGCGTTTTGTGTTTTGACTATTATGTGATGGGAGGTGTTTCTTTTCTGGTCCAATCTATTTGGAGTTCTGTAGGCTTCTTGTATGCCTATGGGTATCTCTTTTTTTAGGTTAGGGAAGTTTTCTTCTATGATTTTGTTGAAGATATTTACTGGTCCTTTGAGCTGGGAGTCTTCACTCTCTTCTATACCTATTATCCTTAGGTTTGATCTTCTCATTGAGTCCTGGATTTCCTGTATGTTTTGGACCAGTAGCTTTTTCTGCTTTACATTACCTTTGACAGTTGAGTCAATGATTTCTATGGAATCTTCTGCTCCTGAGATTCTCTCTTCCATCTCTTGTATTCTGTTGGTGAGGCTTGTATCTACAGCTCCTTGTCTCTTCTTTTGGTTTTCTTTATCCAGGGTTGTTTCCCTGTGTTCTTTCTTGATTGCTTCTATTTCCATTTTTAATTCCTTCAACTGTTTGATTGTGTTTTCCTGGAATTCTTTCAGGGATTTTTGTGACTCCTCTCTATGGGCTTCTACTTGTCTATTTATGTTTTCCTGGAATTCTTTCAGGGATTTTTGCGATTCCTCTCTGTAGGCTTCTACTTGTTTATTAATGTTTTCCTGTGTTTCTCTAAGGGAGTTCTTCACGTCTTTCTTGAAGTCCTCCAGCATCATGATCAAATGTGATTTTAAATCCAGATCTTGCTTTTCTGGTGTGTTTGGATATTCCATGTTTGCTTGTGGGAGAATTGGGCTCTGATGATGCCATATAGTCTTGGTTTCTGTTGCTTGGGTTCCTGTGCTTGCCTCTGGCCATCAGATTATCTCTAGTGTTACTGTGTTCTGCTATTTCTGACAGTGGCTAGACTCTCCTATAAGCCTGTGTGTCAGGAGTGCTGTATACCTGTTTTCCTGTTTTCTTTCAGCCATTTTTGGGGACAGAGTGTTCTGCTTTTGTGCGTGTAGTTTTTCCTCTCTACAGGTCTTCAGCTGTTCCTGTGGGCCTGTGTCTGGAGTTCACCAGGTAGGTTACTTGCAGCAGAAATGTTGGTCTTACCTGTGGTCCCGAGGCTCAAGTTTGCTCGTCGGGTGCTGCCTAAGAGTTCTCCGCGGTGGCAGCAACCATGAAGATCTGCGCCGCCCTTTCCGGGAGCTTCAGTGCACCAGGCTTCCAGATGGCCTTTCGTGTTTTCCTCTGGCATCAGAGATGTGGGCAGACTGCAGTCTCTTCTGGTTTCCCAGGCGTGTCTGCCTCTCTGAAGTTTTAACTCTCCCTCCCACGGGATTTGGGTACAGAGAACTGTTTATCTGGTCGGTCCCTTCAGGTTCTGGCGGTGTCTCAGACACAGCAGACCTGCTGCTCCTGGCCCCTCCTCTAGTTACCAATTTTCTAAATTGAACAAAGCATAATTGTATAGTTTTTTCTAAGTTAAAAACAAGAAAATTTGTAAGATCATCAAAATACAAAAAAATAAAAAGAATATAATGCTCTTAGATTTAAAAATAAGTATCAGAATGAGAAAAATACATTATGTGGAAAAATAAAAATTATTAAACATTTCCAAATATACCCTTCTGACAGAAACTATAAAGGAAAGACAAGACCAGGGCACACATCTTTACTACACAACATATTATAGTTTATGGAGAATACAGAAAATTCTTTTCTAAAATAAAGATACAGTAGATCAATTTTCAATTGCAGAAAATCTGAAAATAATCATATATTAAATTTTTCCTACAAAATATGATTTTTAGTGTAAAGAAAATGTGAATCTAAGAAATATAGCAAGATTAGTACTCAGTCATTGAACATGTTAAAGTTATAGCCTTCAACACTTACCACAAACAAAACCAGGAAAGAAATATACAATCAGTTAGAGAGCTCATCTATAAATATATATTTTCCTCATTTTCATAACCTTAAAATTGAATATTAGCAACTGTGCTGCTATGAATGGGAAATGGGGAAATACAGAAGGCTTTGACAAGAAAGGGAGAGTGTAAAAAGATGAGGAGAAGAGAGAGATTTACATAACAGTGCTGAAAAGTCATAAACACTTATAAACTTTCTAAAAATATGTTTGTTTCTGACTCTCTCTGTCTTACTATCTGTGTGCTCTCTCTCTGTCTCTCACTCTATCTCTATCTTTATTTCCCTTTGACTCTATGTCAGTATCTGTCTCTGTCTCTGTCTCTGTCTCTGTCTCTCTCTCTCTCTCTCTCTCTCTCTCTCTCTCTCTCTCTCTCTCTCTCTGTAATCTAAATTCATATGATTTAGGGGCTGGAATGCACCTAGAAACCCCTCCCAAAAGACTAGTTCTCATAGAATTAAAAAAGAAGGTGCTATGGAATCTGCCAAGAGTGAAAAGCAATCAATGGTTTACCCAGTTATAAAACCTATACACCACAAAGATAAGAACAGCAAGATATATTGAGTGCTGTGACATTAGTCTTAAAACTTGGTGATAGCCAAGAACTGCCGAATAGGATGGAAGACCAGATCAATTGGAGGGAATTTGTTCCTGGAACTCTAAATATACTCCACTACTCATGGCATGAGATTTCAGAATGGAAAAGAGAACCTACTAGTTCCAATACCCTAAAGCAATATAATTTTTAACCACATTCTAAATATTTAGTTTCATACCCAAAGTTAAGTGTAGCTCTCTTATCATAAAAGTTGCTTCTTTTTGCAGCAGATGTAGACAATTATAGTGACCATGACTGGTCAAATCACAGAGAATAAATGACTGTGGGCTGTTAAGTAACCACAACATAAATATTTAATGAAAGTAATACACGACATGAACTCTAGGCTCAGATTACTTCACAGTTGTACTTTACAGGACTATAAAAAATTTTAACAGCAGTTATCTGTGTCATGACCCTTCATTACCTCAACATGTGTTTATATCCTGACTGTAGATCACACTCAAAGAAAGTAATTTTTCTATCTGTAAAATGAAGACAAATGCTTACCTTAGATTGATACTGAATGACTTACTTTCTGGAAAATAAAATTTGGGATGGTTGTTCATTGCCAAAATACCAGCAATCAGAAGATTGGAGCTGTTGACTCATAAATTGGATACCAGACTTGGTGAAACAGGTGACATTTTTGTCTCTCAAAATATATGTTATTAAATTATATGTTTAAATATAGCTTACTTACACTGGAAGCATCTAGCAAGCAGTAGACATGGTGTTAGTACTAAATGAGGTATCAGACACTTCACTGACTATACATTTTACTACTAAGTCTTTCTCCTTAAAAATCAATTGTCTATTTGTAGCAGTTTCAAATTACAGCTACAATGAGAAGAGAGCCAAAAAGTTAAATAAAAGTGATATAGCATCAGTTTGCAGAAATTTGTGAATTTGGATGAAAGAAATGTCGAAAATTGCAGTGGGGAAGGTGAGAGGCAATTACTCATAAAGTGTGTGAGCTCAGAATCCAGCTTATTCACAAGCTTTTTGGACATTGACACCATTACTATGTTATATTTATTTTTTTCCTCAGACCTTACTGCTTCCTGAGGGGAAGGTACACATTTTTTTTGGAATAAAACTTTAAGCTTAAATTACTTCATAAGCTTGACGTACATTGTGGGAATTGGAATTCCCATCTGTTTTTGCAGGTAAAAATATGGTCCAGGACGCCTAGAATTTCTTGAGTTTAAGTCTATCACCTTCCCTGTTTAAGACTTAGAAATACATATAGTGATTCTTTCATCTTTGGAATGATGAAGAAAACCCAAATTAGTTCTCTAAAAAAATTTTTTTATGGCATTTCTGTGTGAAGCATGTGAAAGTTTCGAGAATGTATAAATTAGTAAAAATGAATTTGTATGTGATACATTTGATTTTTTCAGTCAGTTCTTGATATCTATCTCCTACTTATCAATGAAAATCATGACAGCAAAGAAGTCTGACATGGATGAAAAATATTGAATTATAATAGTGTAAACTTGAATTTTGGTAAGAGCTCAGTATTACCAAGATACTATGATTCTTCAGACAAGCTTGAGGATGCAGGACATATCATTATACTTGATTGTTATAAACTTGATCTTGGAGTATCTTTGGTAGGTATCAAGGATGAGGGTTTTCTGAGTTGTTACAGATACTATAGATAAACACATCTTCTATTTTTATTTTAACGTATAATTTGATTTTACTTCATTTTTTATTTTCGTAAACGTCTTTGGGGACACTGTGAAAATAAAATGACAGTTTCATAAATCTTCAATATTTAAACTTTTATAACCCAAGTTCTGTAATGTAACATCCATCCTGCAGATATGTTCCTAAATATCTTGAATTTTTTGAAGAAAAGAAATCATGTAATACAAAACACATAAAGTGAAGGTAGTGTAATTTATATAGGAATCAAAGAATAATAAATTCTATAGTAGTCCAATTGGAAGTGTTTGCCATTTGAGGTACTGTTAGAAATTTTTAGTCAGAAAATGCTGAGTAAAAAAATCTCTAATATTAAAAATAAGTTGTTAGTAAAATGATTTTTGAGATGTTTATGAATTTTTATGATGTTCATATAATTACAGATTTTTTAGGAAAGTAGAATATGATTTAAAATTGTTGCATAACATTTTTTCTTGGAAGTATAAATATCTATTTATCTCAGACAAGTCTTACCAATAACAGACCAAAAAATGTATTCAAGTCTATTTGGGTGAACTAATGATTATAATTGGGCTTAGCTATAGAATCATGGGTGAGCAATTATTTTTGCTTTATGTAATATTATATTATTGACAAAGAACCTCCATTCACAGAATTCAGCAAATATTAACTGTTTATATATGTTTGATGAGGGACAGACCTCAAGTATAACCTTATGAGACAGCCTATGAGCCTTTGATAAGATAATGGCATTTCTTACATAATCCTAGATTCAAGATCACAACAGCAATTGCTGCCTGAAGGATTGGGTCCTACAACACTCTACAGTCTTCCTCCTCTTACATTCTTTGTACCTACTTTCCCCACAGTGTTCATTGAGCATTGGAAGGGATAATATTGACATTCCATTTAAGACTGAGGATTCTATGGTCAATGATTTTTAGATTATTGACTTCAGTTTACACAACCAACATCCCTGCCCATGAACAGTAATATCAATATAAACATAAACAATTAGAAAATTTATAAGCATTTTTATACATTTAGTATAAACAAGTTCTATGGCTTTTTTAACCACATTTTTTTTATTATAGTATCAAACATGTGTCCCCTTCTGTGAATCAGAGACTTGGAGTCCTACTAAACCGTTTATACCTATGCCATTATTTCACCGGTTGGCACATCTTGCCATGTATGGCAAAAGTATAACATACAGTGTACATAATTAAGCAGGGTAATTCTTCTCCTGCAACAAGAATAGCATCTTTCAGTGAGACAAAACCTAGACAGCAGGGAATAATTGCACATGCCAGTCCTAATTTTATCTTGTTCATGGTTTATAAAAAGAATGAGCTCTTCAGTAATAGGCTATTTTCATCATGTGTACAGAAAAAGACAATAGCAAGGGTTCAAGACCTTCTCTGGACAGAGACACTTAGAGGTAGCCAACGCAGACACTGGCACTGTGTAGCTTCTAGGAAAACCATTATCCATCCATATAAGGAATCTTCCTTCTAAGTTTAACCATTGTTTTAATGTGTTCAGGCAGAGAATATTGTAGCTAGATTACTCAGCCTTCTCACTTTCACAGAAGTTCTTTCATCTGTTCTCATGTCTCACAGGCAATGGACCCAGGTTTGAAGATTTAAGCTTTTCCCAATGCAGTTGGTAGAGAAGCAGCCCATTCTATGTTTAACATATTTTTTCTACATTTGGGTTGTTATTAAGACTGTAATTTGTACAGTAAATCATGGAATTCTACCATCTTCTTTACTAAACCTGAGATATAGGAGGTATTTTTCAATATTTATACCATATTCTCTTCCTCTTCGTCTGATTTTTCACATGTTTTTGGTAGTCCAAAACACTAATTTATACTATTTTCCACTTAAACCCTGCTGCTCAAAAAACAGCAAGCCAAATCTTCCTCTCCTTTTTTTCTACTATAAAAAAAGCTACAGTAAGAGACTGTATCCATATGTGATATCCTGATTGTGATACTGCCCTAACGAAAATAAATTCTTTCTGAGAACACAGCTGAGTCTCAGCTGCATATCTTTCTGTTCAAAGCAAAAGCCACACAACTGACATGGCTGCTTATGAACTCATTGTATTGAGTGATTATAATATATTTGCTATTATAATATATTTTCATCTGTCAGCCATTTTATAGGGATCCCTGTAACTTATATGATAGACCACATTTAAGGGGGTGTACCACTTCATATCACAGAGGAATACGGCAAATCTGTGGAGCCCTCATATCCCCTTCCTATGCTCAAATAGCTTGGTTTCGATTACCAATTTCATCACCCCAGCAGAGGAAATGCAACAGCTACTCTCAGTCTTATTTTTTACTTTTTTGAGTTCTTGTCTGGGCAGCAGGTTTTGTAAAAATATTTTCTTGAGAGTCATGAATGAATGACTATTCACCCCAGACAGAACATCAACAACAGATGAAGAAAATGACTTCACTTAAGTCCATCCTGGTGAGTTGGACTGGGGTTATAGGTTCAAGGAAAACTTACAGTTGACTATGCCACCTTGAAGAGTCTTCTAGCTCAACTATTGATTAACTGCCCACATATTCTGTGAAGAGTAAAGGCGTCCTGTTCAGCATTGTGAGCACAGCCTTAGTTAACGTGTAAACTGCTATTGCAATGTACCATCAGTCACTCCTTTGCCCTGTGAACTTCTCTTCCCAGGAGGATTTTTTTTTAAAGGTGGCTTTTGTGATGATGTACTGTGAATAACAACAATAACCATGTCATGTCTGAGAACTGTGTGCTACAAAAATAATCATAAACTAATGGTTTTTCTCAGAGTTCAGAAGTCAAAACGTATAAAAAGAATGTATAAAAATGTATAAAAACAATTTATTTTTCCTTAATAATAATTACAGGGCATACATGTTCTGAATGTTGCAGTAACTCTTCGGGTTGTCATTAAAATCCAACTACTCCATGAAACATGTGATGACTTTTGCAATGTGAAAATATTACAATAATGAGTAGACAAACACTTGATATCTGTTATTGGTAATTGAGTGTTCTTCAATGGTTCATAACACAAAGGTAAAATATGAATGTGTCTCTACTGATAGATGGCAAAATGTTTAGGAGATAGTATTTATTGGATGGTCCTTATGTCATTTACATTTTACTCTGAAGAAAATATGAGGTATCCTCTGCTTTCTTCTTTCTGCTTTCTAGCATGTCAGCTAAATACTTTTGCTGCAACTTCTGTTCTTCCCTGATCTTCTACCTCATCAGTGGCCAACAGCACTGGAGCCACCAGAGCTTATGCAAAACTCTTAAGATCCACTAGGCAAAGTAACTCTAATAGTATATTAACTGATTGTCCTTAATATTAAATTCAATAAGGGAAATCTTACTACATATTCTTTTCTATATGTCTTTTCAGCTTATTTTGCTTTTTACTTTATTTGGTTTGCTCTTTTTTTGTATTTCCATAAAAGAGAGATAATGATAATCCTGAGGAAGATGAGTAATTTTAAATCTACAAAAGATTATGGGACATTAGTTCATTTTGTTTCTCCAAATTTCAAATGTTGGACACGTTCATTTTTTATTTTAGTGAATACCTATTTAAGCATTCTCACTTCCAAAATAAATTATGCAATTTAGACTGCATAACACTCACTGGCCGTTATAATATACTTAGTGACAAGACAATATTCCTTAAGGAATATTGGATCTTTTCATAATATTAGTGTTTTTTTGCTTAGGCAATTTCTATAACTTAATTTATAACATGATAACAGGAAGACTGTAACATCATTTCATTGAATACCTATATTATATGTATTATAATGTCCATTTAACCTTTATTAAAATGATAGACATTGGATGGATATAAAAATAGTGTTTATTTACTTTTTTATTTCTAGGAAATGGAAAATCCAAGATCAAGATACCAACAGAATCTGGCAAGAACTTACTACCTGTCTGATATGTGGATTTTTTTTAAATTAATTTCTCACATGGTGGATGAAGAAAAGAACTCTCAGAGGTACCTTTAATGAGGATCTTAATGCTAGGATGATGCCTCTGCCTACGTGGCCTAATTACTACCTGAAATTCCAACCTCAAATAATGTCACACTGGAGGAAAGATTTTGACATATTAGTGAGGATGGTTACACATTCAGTTCATGCAGCTTGTTAACACTCTCTTTCAAATCATCTGAGAAATTACTTAAATATCCTCTTTTCTATTTTATACATATTTAATTTGTCTTTAATTATAATACTACATTTCCCTATCCAGTCTCTCTCATGTTGTCATTGTTCCCCAGACCTACTCCCTCTACATAAGTAAATAAATATATAAGTATTGCTTGTTGAGAAAAGAAAAAGACTGAAGGACCTGAAGGGTTTGCAAGCCCATAAAAACACTACCAACCAACCAGACCTCCTAGGGGCTAAACCACTACCCAAGTATTACACATCGACAGACCCATGGCTCCAGATACATATGTAGCAGAGGATGACCTTGCCTCCACCAATGGAGGAAAAGCCCTCGTTCCTTCCAAGGCTGAAACCCCAGTGTAGGGGAATGTCAGGGCAGGGAGGCAGAAAGGGGTGGGTTGTTAGGGAGGGGGAACAACCTCATATAAGAAGGAGAAGGGTAGATGGGATAGGGGATTCATGAAGGGGAAACAAGAAAAAGGAATAACATTTGAAATGTAAATAAAAAATATTCAATAAAATAAAAGAAAGAACAATCCAAAGATGCTAATAAGCAAATAACATTTATGTCTCATTTTGTTAAAAAATTGTTATATTCTCTTTTCTTCCTTTATTGTTGGGCTCTACAGATTTGTTATGAATATCCATATTCAGTCGTAGAACCACAGATGTACAGAGTAAGATTTTTCTTTGTGTTAATTTTCTTTGTCAACTTCGTGATCTTCATTTCTGAAATTAAGCATGACATAAAAAAGAAGTGTTTGAATATCAAGTTTACAAGAGGTAAACTTATGATGGTTAAGAGTGATTGGCAGCATGATGAGACATGGAACCAACTAATAGCCACAACTCTGTTAATTGTGGTTTCAAACTGACTAACACTATAGGGAAGTACCTATCATCAGAATAGCCAATATTTTCTAATGTACAGACCAGACCTAAACAGGTACAAGAAAAAATAAAATGTACTATTTGTCTTCGCTTCCATTCTAAAGCTACCATCTTCCATTGATAACAGACAACAGCTTCATCGGTCTTCCAACATGGCTTTTAACTTAAAAAGACATTCCAGAAGTTTAACACCAGATTGGAGCTGTTGATTCTTCCAGTGTCGTGATCTTAGCAGCTACTATGTTCTCACTCCTTTGAGATTCCATTACAAGACCATCCATTTCCTACTGTGTAAGCCAATCCAATAGCCAATGTAGAAATATGTTATGTGTATTTAAATGCCAACTCATAGGACCCCAAGGCTTGACAAAGTGTTTGAATAGAAACATATTAATCTGTTAGTGACAATGTGCTGCTGCAGTAGGATAACTCATCTGTTTCCTTTCTCTGCTATCTATTAAGTATAGAGGATATCAGGGAATCACTTGCTTCTCTTCATCCACTATGTGGATTCTGAGGACTAAATTGGGTATCAATCATGGCAATAAGTAGTTTTTCATGCTAAACCTTCTCACCAGAACCTATCTTTGTATTATAATTATTGTTGTTAGGAATAGCACTTATATGTACTTAAAAAAATTCACAATAGTAGCAAAACTTAACCTCTGTATTTCTACTAACAAAACTAATTATCAGAGACCTTTTATCTCAGGTCATTTTATGAAATTAATCATAAAATTGTAGAATTTCTGTAGCCAAGTACCACAAATTTAAAAGTAACAAAAAATGAAATATTTTCTCAGAGTTATGTAAAGTAAAAATCCACAAATCTTTGTCAATCCTGAGGTTTGTCTCTGTTCAGTTGAGGTCACACTATTCTAAGAAACTTCCTTATGTCTCTGTCCATTTTTTAATTAATTAATTAATTAATTAATTAATTAATAGCCCAAATGCTTCCCTGCCTTCTGGTCCCCTCCTTTCAGAAACCCACCATTCATCCTTTCTCCCCTTCACCTATGAGAGGGTGGCTTATCCCCTACGTATGCCCACAACCTGGCTCATCAAGTCTCTGCCAGATTGGAAGCATCCTCTTCCACTGATACTAGACAAGGCAGCCCTCTTGGGCAATGGATACCAGAGTTGGGTTTATGGAGAAAGATTTAGGGAGAACATCTGCCCAGTTTTTATGCCTTTGCCTCCCAGAGGCTCTACCCAGAGTCTAACGGACTGAAACAGATGCAGATACCCACAGTAAATTTTGGACAGATGTCAGGGACTCTTATGGAAGAGTTGGGGGAATGACTAAAAGCCCTCATTGGGATTCAAACCCCACAGGAAGACCAACAGAGTCAACGAATCTGGACTTCTAGAAGCTCTCAGAGATTGAGCCACCACCAGCAGCAGCAAAAAGCATACATGGAGCGCAGCAAGGCCCCTGGCACATATGTAGCAGATTCCAGCTCAGTGTCCATGTGGCTACCCAACAACTTGTGCAGAGGACCTCCCAACCATCATTTAGTTAGACTGGATACAATTTGTTCTGAGAGGATAAACTGCCAAGACTCTATCTTTAATTATAGACAAAGCCAGAGGTGCTGAGATGAGTTACCCACATATTAAGTTTGAGTGATATGATTCAGACTTACTTTATAAGTCCCCTTTATAAGACTCCTTCCTGTGAAACAACATGGTTCCAGCTTGCTTATGAACATGATTATGAACCTTATGCAATGAAGAATTCAAAATCAAATTTCATTAACAGTTAAAAGGTTTTCTGCCTGTTATTCTTCAACTTTGTTTCTAAGACCTTTTTATTTCTAAGTCTTTGCAACTGTGCTGTTCTGTGCTTATTATGAAAGAAGATCCCTTAAGGTTATGTTCAGAAAACTGCTTTGAATAACCATTATTGGTATTCAAAAATTGTGAGTAAAAAACGTTTTAACTATTTCTAATCTGTGTAAAATTTACAAAATTTTCCCATATCAGTAGAATCCATGAGGCCTTTACATACCAGGAGATAGATTTTTTTCTTTAAATGCCAAAGTTTTTATACTCTACCTAAACACAGGAGAATCTGATATGAAAAGCTGGCTGGGTTTTTACAGTTTTCCTTGAAATGCTTTTAAATTCTCAGATGATGTAAAACAAACCTAAGTTAAGTGGAAAGTGGAGTAAGGACAACTATATATTTATGCTCAAGAGAGTCCAGACTTCAAAATGCTAAGACCAGATATTATATCAGCATGTCTAAGATATGGAACATGGCAGCATTGTGTGGGTAGATAAGCAATGTGCAATACTTTTTTTCTTTTCCATTCTTTTAGTTTTAGTCACCATAACAAATTTGATACCCCTACCAGTATAACAGTTCGTGTTGATGTAAAAATAATTGTGGAGGGTGTTATAGACAAGAGGCTGCACACATTTCTGCATGTTAGAAACTGGTACATATGCAGCAACTGGAAAAAGGAAAAGAGGTGCTCCTTAGAGTGTATGCTGTGATGGTCTCAGAGAGTTGTTATTATCAGTGGGAACCCAGAGGCTCTAATCTTGGAACTTCTGATTTGAAACTTCTGTATAATTTTTAAGGCACTATCATTTGTTTCTATTTTGTGTAGTAAGCACACAATAGTAGATACATGTACAGCAACAAATTTCTCCTCAGTAACCTAATTAACACCTTTCATGCTACATAGAAACAAGAATTTCCAGCTATTTCTCTTATAGAACATTTTGCAGCTAAGAGGGGTCATATGGAAAATCTAGAGAAATAACAGACAAACAGCAAATTTGATAAGGATTCTCAGAAGATTTTCTCCCAGTAAAGATAAGGCTGCTGTCTCTTTTGGCCCCTTCTATTCCACATTGCCTATATTTTGGTGTGGCTATAATGATGGAACTTTATAAACTTATCTGGCCACCTTAAAACCCTGGGTTTTGCAGAATAAAAAGGTGAACAAAAATATGTTTGTGTAACTGGATTGACCCTGAGATTTCCTAGTTTCAGACTCCTTAACATGTAAAATTTACAAATAAACTTCTGTTGTTTAAACTAAAAATATAAAATAAAATAAAATAAAATTTAGTATACAGTTGTTCAAAGGGATGTTGTTGGTATTCTTATAGTGAATAGCTGCACAATGCATACTAATAACGTCTACCAATGTAGTATACATCATCACTGACAGCCTGTTCCCATTAAAATATCCCTTCAGGCCTGAGGGCTATGCTATGGGTTGGTCTCCTAGTAGTCTCCAGTTTCATAACTATACGAAAAGACTATTTCTCACTCAGTTGATTATTTAAAAAATCATCTTAGAGCAACAAATGAGGTGATTGACTATAAGGATAAAAAAATGAAAAAAAGAAAGAAAGGGAGACAGCTATTCATAGAATTATCAGGTGGATTAGTGAACCATGTAGTTACCTACACAGTTAGGAATAAAGTCCAAAATCAGATTTCACAGTTGGTTTCTGGAGCAAACTATTGCATTAACTCCTCTCACTGACACTTTTACCCAGGGGAATGTGACATCATGGAAACTCTACCGGTACTGCCAACAGGAAAGATTTGTCATCCAAACACTAGGACCCTGATTTTACTATAGTAACTACTTCCCTTGGGTATAGAATTATTTCAGTTACTTGCATATTTGTGTCACTATAGAATTAAATGTGTAATTTAAGGGAAGAAGGAAATAGTTTTAGGTTGGATATTAGGGAAACTAGATTAGTTCAGATCCTAGAAGATCAAAATGAAAAATTCCCAATTCTGTAGTTTAGAATTAATAATAATTGACCAATGTCTTTTAAAATGATCTATATTAAGAGGAATAAAGTTTAGCTGTTTGTTTCCAAATGCATTTCAAGATACCTTATGTCTGAATATATGTATAAATAGAAAAACTGGACCACAGTTAGAGTCTACTGGTCTAATGATCTCCCATATACACCTGCAATCTGATAAGCAACAGTCAAACTAGAAAGTTTGATTAGAAAAGTGCCAACACCTAACCTTAAATAACAATCTGAATGTGTGATCCTATGTCTTCTATATTTTAAAAATAAACTGAAGTAACATTAAGAGATACATCAAGGCATAATATTCCTGGGGGGGGGACCTAAATACAAGCAAAAAGACAGACAAATGTCAAGTCTTGTTAGAGTGTAGCCTCCTGAGCTTAGGTTCTTCTTCAGCCAAAGAGAAATGGAGGAAGAAGACTAATCATGTTAAGGTTAAAAGCTGCATTCTAAATTAGGGAAATGACATCCTTCACAATAGTCATAAATAATATAAAATACCTTGGTGTGACTCTAACCAAGAAAGTGAAAGATATGTATGACAGGAAGTTCAAGTCTCTGTAGAAAGAAATCAAAGAAAATACAAGAAGATGGAAAGACCTCCCATGCTCATGTATTGGCAAGACTGATATAGTAAAAATGGCCATCTTGCCAAAAGCAATCTACAGATTCAATGTAATCCCCATGAAAATTCCAACTCAATTATTCATACGGTTAGAGAGAATAATTTGCAAATTCATTTGGAATAACAGAGAACCCACAATAGTGAAAACTATCAAGAATAATAAAAGAACATCTGGGGCAATCACTATCCCTGACCTCAAGCTGTATCACAGAGCAATTATGAATAAAAAAACCCTGCATGTTTTTGGTACAAAAACAGGCAGATAGAACAATGGAATAATTGAAGACCCAGAAATGAACCCACACACCTATGGTCACTTGATCGCTGACAAAGGAGCTAAAACCATCCAATGAAAAAAACGACAGCATTTTAAAAAAATGATGCTGATTTAACAGGAGATCAGCATGCAGCAGAATGCAAATTAACCCATTCTTATCTCCTTGTACAAAGCTCAAGACCAAGTGAATGAAAGTCCACATAAAACCAGATACACTGAAATTAATAGAAGAGAAAGTGGGGAAGAACCTCGAACATGTAAACACAGGGGAAATAAGAACAGAACACCAGTTGTTGTGCTCTATGACCAAGAATCAGCAAATCATAAAATTGCAAAACTTCTGGAAGCAAAAGAACTATCATAAGACAAAATGGAAACCATCAGATTGGGAAAATGTCTTTAATAATCCTGCATCTGATAAAGGGTTAATATCTAATATATACAAAGAACTCAAGAAGATAGACTCTATAGAACAAAATAATCCTGTTAAAAAAATGGGATACACAGCTTAACAAGGAATTCTCAGCTGAGGAATATCGATTGCCTGAGAAGTACCTAAAGAAATGTTCAATATCTTTAGTCATCAGGGAAATGTAAATCAAAAAATCTCTGAAATTCTACCTCATACCAGTCTGAATGACTAAGGTCAAAAATTCAGGTGACAGCAGATGCTGGCAAGGTTGTTGGGAAAGTGTGTGCATTTTTCTCATTTCTTTAAAAACTTTCCAATGCCCCTTTCTAGAAGTGTCTACCAAATGCAGCTAATATAACAAAACAAGAATATTTTATCACCAAATAACATCCCCATATCCAGCGTATTTTTACTAACTGTAGACAAAATAAGGATGGTTGCTGTTTACTGTCTTTGACTTGTTCCATAGAGTATGAAGAGAGACCTAACACAATTTTACAGTCATATTCTGGGAACTTCAACATACTTAAAATGCACTCTTCTAATTTATTGTCTCTTGCTAAAATAAAACACTGACAACAAGCAAATTGTTGGATGAAAAGGTTTTTTTCAACTTATAGGTTATAATTCATCATCAAGGCTATGAACCTAAAGGCAGGATTTTGAGCAGAGGCCATGAATAACAGCTGCTTACTGTATAACTGTCCCTGGCTTGCTCATCAAACCCCCTCTTTCCTTTTATTGGATATTTATTTACTTATATGTCAAATGCTATTCCTGGTTTCCTGTCCATAAGCCCCTATCCCCTCCCACTCCCCTTCTTCTCCAAGAGTGTTCCTGTCCCCATTCATCCCCCTTTAAACCCCCCTTCCCTGAGAATCCCCTACATTGGTTGTCCAATCTTGGCAGGACCAAGGGCTTCTCCTTCCATTGGTACCCAGCCAGGCCATCCTCTGCTACATATGCAGTTGGAGCCATGGGACAGTCCATGTATAGTCTTTGGTTAGTGGTTTAGTTCCTAGAAGCTCTGGTTGGTTGGCACTGTTTGCAGGATGGCTTGCCCACATGACTTAGCAATAAAGATAGTGCCTCAAACATAGACTACATGTCAAACTGATTGAGGCAGTTTTTCTGTTGAGGTTCATTCTTTCCAGGTGTGTCAAGTTAACATCCAATTTATATTTTGTTTCAATAAATATTTCTTCCACTTGAGCGTGAGGCTTCATTCTTTATTGCATTCTTTGTGGATTTCACTTTGTTTACAATATTTTTAACTTTCTTTGGTTTTTTTAATTCTTCTTCTGGATTCTGATGAATGTTTTGGACTTATTCTGGAAATCTACCACCATGCTTTGGATTCGAAATCTCACTGGGCCTATAACTGAGGCTGAAGCTCATCTTTATGATACATTCATTTGATTTCAAGTAAGAGGAGTAAGTTAAATAGAAACAAATATGTTCACAATCATCTAAAGCACCTTTTAACATTATTTTATCGATGGTATGTAGCCACTCGATTCAGGCTGGCATGTAAAGAGACAGGTCTTAGCTCCTGCCTACCAGATGTAATTTCTTGAAGGTGATTTGATATTCTAGTAAAATATTAATATGTTTATTCAAATGTTGAGAAAGACAGTAACACTTGCTGTTCTTAAACTTTTAATAAATTATGAAAGAAACACTCTTATTCTGAGCTCTGTGATGACACATTCTCTTTTATTGGGTATTTTATATATTTACATTTCAAATGTTATCCTCTCCTCTCCCATACCCCCTACCCCTGCTTCTATGAAGATCCTCCCATTCCCACCCACCCACTCCCACCTCAACGCCCTGGCATTCCCCTATATTGGAGAAATGAGCCTTCACAGGACCAAGAGCTTCTCCTCCTATTGGTGCCAGACAATGCCATCATCTGCTACATATGCAGCTGGAGCCGTGTGTCCTTCTACATATACTCTTTAATTGGTGGTTTAGTCCCTGAGAGCTCTAGAGTATCTGATTGGTTCATATTGTTGTTATTCCTATGGGGTTGCAAACCCCTTCAGCTCCTTCAGTCCTTTCTTTAACTCCTCCATTGGGTCCCTGTGCTTAGTCCATAATGAACTGCAAGCATCCTCATCTATAACAGTAAGGCTCTGGCAGAACTCTCAGGAGACATTTATATCAGAATCCTGTAGGTCAGGAAGAATGATAATTTTCTGATAATTTCAAAGAACCATTATTTGATAACTTAGTGCTGTCTGTTGTCACTGTTTAAATGTCTTTGACATACTTCTTATTTATAGTTTGTTATTTTTCTAGATTCTTAATAATATTAGGTCTGTTATGTTATAATTTTCATTTCATATTTAAATATTTAAAGCTTGACAGTTTTCCTAATATTTGTAGTAGATTAATCCCTGATAAGCTGATCTTTTTTATTTTCATTATTATTTTGTTTCATTACTATTTTCCTAATAATGTTGCTATTCTGCTTTTGAACTACAAAAAGTAGTGTTGTGTACTCCCAATTGTTTAAATTAGATGATTGTTTTGGTTATCTAATTTAGTTGTGTTCAAACATATACATGATTTGATTTATTCTATTTTAATGCATTCAGATGTATTTTCTGTTTTGACATTTTATCTATTCAGTCTTTGTATTTAAACATTACTAAGCTAAACATTAACTTTTCTCATGCTAAGTACATTTACAATGTATTGGATACTAGAATCTTTGAAAATATTTACATCTATTACTCCACGCCATATGCAAAAGATTACACATTGATACACTACACAGCACAGGTAAAATCCAACTTGGGATGAGCTTCTGTATGGTGAATGTCAAATAATTATTTTTATCACAAAATAGAGAACAGGGATAAATAAGTAAATATGTGGGACATTACCAACTAGAGTGATTAAAAATATACTAATGTTGATCTCTTGGCCTTGTGAAGAAAATATCCTTAAATATTTAATCCTCCACACATTACTTATCAATAATAAAAACATTTTAAATAATGAAAACTTTTGATTTTAAATACAGATCTCTATTACAAGTATTAAAAAGCATAATGTGTGAATGTATAAGAGAGAGATGGGGAGGACTTTTTGTATTCTTGTTTGCTGTGTAATTTCACTACATGTGCTTCATTTATATCTATCATACCATTAATTTGCATTATATATATATGTATATGTTCATTTCTATATTTCTTACCCTAACAATATATTTGGTTTCCTTTCCTGCTAAAATATTTAATTTAGTACGTTTTTCTTGGTATTATATTCATAGTTAAACAGTCTATTTAATATTCCCTTTATTCGCACTTCAACTTTGAAATATTTCAACTCAGATATCGTCATTTTTTATTACATTCCCAACTAAGCTATGATAAGCAAGAGCATTTCTTTAATAAAAGAAGACTAGAGGAATGAATAGGCAGTATTTGCTTATAAATCAAAGGACCTAAGTTCAATTTCTAACATTCACATTAGGTAGCTCATTGCCACCAGTAATTCTAGCTTCATGGGATTTGATGCTGGTCTATGAAGTCAACTGTGCACACTTGTACATATACATAGGCAGACACAAACAGCCATATACATAAATTTGTCATAAAATAGTAATTGATTAATCTATTAATTTATAAAAGTAAGTATACGAACTTATGAGAAGAAAGAAAATATGCATGTGTTCTATTGTATGTGAAAATCATTTGATAATATTTTAGTTAACTCTTCTAATTATGAGCGACTGTTATAACAATAGAATTAACTGAATACTCCAATTTTATTTATTTATTTACATTTTTATTGGATATTTTATGTATTTACATTTTAAATGTTATCCCTTTCCCCTTCTTTAAGTGCTTCTTGACTTTTAGGGATTCCTCTGTTGAGAATTCTCTATTTAGTGCTGTACTCCTTTTCTTTCCATCTTTATTAACTTAAGTATTTCTTATTTACATTTTTATAGCCTTTTTTTTTATTAACTTGAGAATTTCTTATATACATTTTGAGTGTTATTCCCTTTCCCGGTTGCCGGGCAAACATCCCCCTCCCCCCTCCCCTTCCTTATGGGTGTTCCCCTCCCCATTCTCCCCCCATTGCCGCCCTCCCCCCAACAGTCTAGTTCACTGGGGGTTCAGTCTTAGCAGGACCCAGGGCTTCCCCTTCCACTGGTGCTCTTACTAGAATATTCATTGCTACCTATGAGGTCAGAGTCCAGGGTCAGTCCATGTATAGTCTTTAGGTAGTGGCTTAGTCCCTGGAAGCTCTGGTTGCTTGGCATTGTTGTACATATGGGGTCTTATTTATATTTTGATTGTTATTCCCCTTCCCGGTTTCCAGGCCAACATCCCTAAACTAGCAGAGAAAAGGGAAATTAAAAGTAGGTAAAATTTACCTTTAAACATTTAATTATTTAATTTGGTTCTCCTCCGCCCGTGTGTGTGTGTGTGTGTGTGTGTGTGTGTGTGTGTGTGTGTGTGTGTGTGTGTGTGTTTTCTGTTGAATGTTTTATGTATAACTTAAGGTGTCCTGCCTAAGCTTGCATAAAGGCCAGAATACTTGATATACAGATATTTTACTTCATTAGTCTCAATCTTACACTTTAAAACAAAATCTCTTCAGTAAGCTTGAAGCTCATTTGTCCTAGTTTTGTGGATATTTATATTAGAAAATATCCAATTCAAGTTAAGTAAGGGGAAGAGTACTAACTCTTCTTTTCAGGATTAGTATGTCATAGCATAATATTTAAAATAGTTATAACTTACACTACCTCATCACTTCATGTCCAGAGGGACAGAGAGCTGAACAGACACATGATATTTGCTTATGCTTAGTTTCATCTCTTTACTCTTTCACAGTTTCACAGTTCAGAATTTCCTTGCCTATGGATTAGTGAATTGAGTCTCCCCATATCAATGAGCTTAATCAAGATAATCCCATGGACACTATTACAAGCTAACTCATGTACACAATGCCTCCTTGAGTCTCTTTTTCCAAGAGATTCTACAGGGTTTTTTTTTTAAGTTAACAATTTAAGATACTCATCAGAATGTTAGTCATCAAATCCCTGGATCCACCTGCCTCTGTCATTACTCACTGTAGACATCACTGACCCAATCTATTGCATTGAAGCAGGTGACAAGGCTCTAATCTCATGCCTTCTGACTTCCACAGGAACCCCCTCCCACTAAACAGTCTCTGTGCACCCAACTTCCTAAAGGTTTTATTTTTGAAAGAAACATAGGCAGGAATTGGTTGCATGTTTATAGGTTTAATAAATGCTAAGGAGGGTGAGATACATTATGTAATGTAATCCCTTGACTTCCTAGTTTGGAAGTAAGTGCTATCTCTCAGACTCTGATTAACAGGAGTAGCAAATTTGAGGCCAAACCTGAGTATATAGAAGAGCTCCCTGTTAAAAAATCAAAAGAAATAAGCCATGGCCATAATATCATAGACTTGACTGGAAAAACTAGAGAAGTCTGCAATGAATAAAAGATTGATATATGAACTGAAATATGAATCAAGTACATTTCAATGACTAAAATTTAAAATGTCATGACAACAAATTGTGCTGCCATTCATACCCAGAAAGAAGGCTATGGAAGTAAGGGCATAATAATGTGTGACATTGTGCAAATAAGATGAAGAAGTCATGACATTTTCTGTCACATGGCACTTAAATTTAGAGTCTTAAAACCATCATGAATTTAGGAAACTGAGGGAATTCTCTACTTTATAGAAATCACACTCAATGGATGATAGAGATTGGTTTGCATCTGTAAGGTAAGTTGATCCAGAGAACCATGGAGTCAGGAAGAGGACTCCACATCATGTTCAGGTTGATAGGCATCATCAAAAGAACAAAGTAGAGGCAAATCAGAGGATAAATTCATGACTCTTTATAATTATTTGTTTCTGTTATGACAATTTAAAATTACAGTAAATCAACTGAGAAAAGTTACTATGAAATGAAATTTTTAACTTTAATAATTTGATAAGTCATATCCTGAGTGATTATTTAAATCTCTCACAATTTTTTCTGTGTAGTCGAAAGCTAACTATGTTAGGAAACAGGGATTTCTCTTTTTTGTTTTGGATTTTTTAGTTTCCATTTTAAATGCTATCTCCTTTCCTGGTTTCCTGTCCATAAACCCCTTATGTCATTCCCCCTCTCCCTTCTTCTATGAGGGTGTTCCCCCACCCAACCACTCACACCTTCCTGCCTCCCCACTCTTACATTCCCCTACACTGGGTTCCACGCTTGGCAGGACCAAGGGTTTCTCTTCCCATTGGTGCCCAACAAGGTCACCATCTGCTACATATGCAACTGGAGCCATGGGTCTGCTCTGGTTGGTTGCTATTGTTGTTCTTATGGGGATGCAAGCACCATCAGCTCTTTTAATCCTTTAATATATAGGCATTGTTCACTTGTCATTTTGATCCCACATTCTTCATTAACTCCAATAAGCTAGCAAACTTAGTCGTTACTACAAATTGATACAACAGCAAACTTTAAATTCAATCACATAAGAGAAATGATCATAGATGTAATAAAAAATAAACAAAAACACAAAAACAAGACCTTAAAATAATTGCAAAAGAATTGCACTGGAAAATAGTTTTATACTCTTCTTGATCAACTCTAGATTCTGAGTCAAATATTTCTATGTGACTTTTATGACAAAGTAAGGTTTGTTTCAGTTATTTTACTACATTCAACATTTAATGAAAATAGTATAGGTAGCTATGGTACTGAAATTAAAAGATACCATAGAAATAGTCTATGCTTTCTTATAATTTGTTTCTTAAGGATGATCAATTAAGATAGTACAAGCTTCCACTATAGAAGTATCATCAACTTGACAGAATTTAGGGGCCAGAAGTCAGCTTCAGATAATGTTCTTCAGAATCCATACATAGTGTTGGATAAAATTTCTCTCACTAGGAATTAATCCTCATGTATAAGATAAATTGAGGTAGTAGAAAGGTCTTCCTCATGGTATGATCAAACACCTTTTGGATATATAACCAAAAGTATAGCTGGGTGTTCAGGTAGGAAGATTTCCAAATTTCTGAGAAAATGCCAAATTGACTTTGTGAGTGGTTGTACCAGTTTGAATTCCCAAAAGAAATGTAAGAGTGTTCCCTTTTCTCCACATCTAATGTTTTGATCTAAAACATTCTGATTGGTGTAAAGTGGAATCTCAGGGTCATTTTGATTTGCATTTCTGTGATCATTAAGGATGTTGAACGTGTCTTTTTTAATATAATTTTTATTTTATTTAGCATTATTTTTTAATATTTATTAGATATATTTCTTTACTTACATTTCAAAAGGTTATTCCCCTCCCCGATTTACTGTCCACAAGACCCCATTCCCAACCTCCCCACCTCATACAGGTATTCCCCATATACATTCCCCATATTGCCCCCCCACCCATATACCTCTGCACTGAGGGTCCAACCATGGCAGGACCAAGGGCTTCCCCTTCCCCTGATGCAGCAACAAGGCTATTTTTTGCAACATATGCAGTTGGAGCCCTGGGCCAGTCCATCTGTAGTCTTTCGGTAGTGGTTTAGTCCTTGGAAGCTCTGATTGGTTGGCATTGTTGTTTTTATGGGGTAGCAAGTTCCTTCAACTCTTTCAATAATTCCTCTAATTCCCCCCAAGTGGGTCTTATTCTCAGTTCAGTTGTTTGTTGCTGGCATTGACCTTTGTATTGACATGCTATGGATGTGTCTCTCAGGAGAGATCTATATCTGGTCCCTTTCAGCATTCATTTTCTAGCTTCAAAAATCTTATCTAGATTTGGTGGCTGTACGAATATGGGCCACATGTGGGTGAGGCTCTGAATGGCCATTCCTTGAGTCGCTGCTCTAAACTTTGGTTCCATATCCCCTCCTATAGATATTTTTTCCCCTTTTAAGAAGGAGTGGGAGCAACATTTGCTGAAAAAAACTATCTTTTCCCATTGGATGGTTTTGGCTCCTTTGTAAAAAGTCAAGTGACCATAAGTGTGTGGGTTCATTTCTGGCTCTTCAATTCTATTCCACTAGTCTATATGCCTGTCTCTGTACCAATACCATACAGTGTTTATAACAATTGCTCTGTAATACTGCTTGAGTTCAAGGATAGTGATTACCCCGGAAGTCCTTTTATTGTTGAGGATAGTTTTAGCTTTCCTGGGTTTTTCTATTATTCCAGATGAGTTTGCAAATTGTTCTGTCTAACTCTACGAAGAATTGGATTGCAATTTTGATGGGGATTGCATTGAATCTGTAGATTCTTTTTGGTAAAATGGCCATTTTTAATGGTGCTGGTTGAACTAGAGGTCAGCACGTAAAAGAACGCAGATTGGTCCACGCTTATCACCCTATACAAAGCTTAAGTCCAAGTGGATCAAGGACCTCCACATCAAGCCAGATACTCTCAAACTAATAGCAGAAAAATTGGGGAAGAATCTCAAACACATGGGCACTGGAGAAAATTTCCTGAACAAAACACCAATGGCTTATCCTCTAAGATCAAGAATTGACAGATGAGATCTCATGAAACTACAAAGCTTCTGTAAGGCAAAAGCCACTGTTATTAGGACAAAACAGCAACCAACGGAGTGGGAAAAGATCTTTACCAATCCTACAACTGATAGAGGACTCATATCCAAAATATACAAAGAGCTTATGAAGTTAGACTGCAGGGAGACAAATAACCCTACTAAAAATGGGGTTCAGAGCTAAACAAAGAATTCACAGTTGAGGAATGCCGAATGGCTGAGAAGCACCTAAAGAAAGGTTCAACATCTTTAGTCATAAGGGAAATGAAAATCAAAACAACCCTGAGATTCCACCTCACACCATTCAGAATTGCTAAGATAAAAAACTCAGGTGACAGCAGACTCTGGCAAGGATGTGGAGAAAGAGAACTACTCCTCCATTTTTGGTGGGACTGCAAACTGGTACAACCATTCTGGAAATCAGTCTGGAGGTTCCTAGGAAACTGGACATTGAACTACTTAAGGACCCAGCTATACCTCGCTTGGGCATATACCCAAAACATGCCCCACCATATAACAAAGACACATGTTCCACTATGTTCATAGCAGCCTTATTTATAATAGCCAGAAGCTGGAAAGAACCTAGATGCCCTACAAAAGAGGAATGGACACAGAAATTATGGCACATCTACACAATGGAAGACTACTCAGCCATCAAAAAGGATGACTTTATAAAATTCATAGACAAATGGATGGAACTGTAAAATATCATACTGAGTGAGCTAACCCAACCACAGAGAAACACACATGGTATGCACTCATTGATAAGTGGATATTAGCCCAAATGTTCGAATTACCCTAAATACACAGAACACATGAATCTCCAGAAGGATGACCAGAATACGGATGCTTTACTCCTTCTTTAAAAAGGGAACAAGAGGGGTTGGGGATTTATCTCAGTGGTAGAGTGCTTGCCTAGGAAGCGCAAGGCCCTGGGTTCGGTCCCCAGCTACGAAAAAAAAGAACCAAAAGAAAAAAATAAAAAATAAAATAAAAAGGGAACAAGAATACCCTTGGGAGGGAATAGAGAGGCAAAGTTTAGAACAGAGGCAGAAGGAGCACCCATTCAGAGCCTGCCCCACATGTGGCCCATACATATTCAGCCAAATTAGATACGATGGACGAAGCAAAGAAGTGCAGCCTGTCAGGAACCAGATGTAGATCTCTCTTGAGAGACACAGCCAGAATACATAAGCGAATGCCAGCAGCAAAGCACAAAACTGAGAACGGGACTCCCCTGAAGGATTCTGAGAAAGGACTGAAAGAGCTTGAAGGGGCTTGAGACCCCTTATCAACAACAATGCCAACCAACCAGAGCTTCAAGGGACTAAGCCACTACCCAAAAACTATACATGGACTGACCCTGGGCTCCAACTGCATAGGTAGCAATGAATATCCTAGTCAGGGCACCAGTGGAAGGGGAAGCCTTTGGGTCTGCCAAGACCGAACCCTCAGGGAACAGGATTGTTGGGGAGGAGGGCGGTAATGGGGGGAGGATGGGGAGGGGAACACCCATATATAAAGGGAGGGGTTGGGGTTAGGGGGATGTTGACCTGGAAACTGGGAAAGGGGGTAACAATTGAAATGTGAATAAGAAATACCCAATTTAATAAAGATGGGGAAAAAAAAAGAAGTGGGAGCATTTGCATTTTGGTCATCCTTCTTCAGCTTCCTGTGGTCTATGGATTACATATTGGGAAATTTGAGATTTTTGTCTAATATTCACTTATCAATGAGTGCATACCAAGTTAGTTTTTCTGTGATTGAGTAATCTTACTCAGGATGATATTTTCTAGTTCCTTCCATTTGCCTATGATTTTCATTAAGTCATTGTTTTTGATAGCTGAGTAGTATTCCATTCTGTAGATGTACCACATTTTTTTAATCCATTCCTCTGTTGAAGGGCGTCTGGGTTCTTTCCAGTTTCTGGCTATTATAAATAAGGCTGCTATGTACACAGTGGAGCATGTGTCTTTGTTATATGTTGGGACATCTTTTGGGTATATGCCCAAGAGAGGTATAGCTGCGTCCTCAGGTAGTGGAATGTCCAATGTTCTGAGGAACCTTCAGACTGAATTCCAGAGTGGTTGTACCAAGTTTGCAATCCCACCAACAATGGAGGAGTGTTCCTCTTTCTCCGCATCCTCGCCAGCATCTGGTGTCACCTGAGTTTTTGATCTTAGCCATTCTCACTGGTGTGAGGTGAAATCTCAGGGTTGTTTTGATTTGCATTTCCCTTATGACTAAAGATGTTGAACATTTGGGCTAATAGCCACTTATCAATGAGTGCATACCATGTATGTCTTTCTCTGATTGGGTTAGCTCACTCAGGATGATGTTTTCCAGTTCAAACCATTTGCCTACGAATTTACCCCATATGTACAACAATGCCAAGCAACCAGAGCTTCCAGGGACTAAGCCACTAACTAAAGACTATACATGGACTGACCCTGGACTCTGACCTCATAGGTAGCAATGAATATCCTAGTAAGAGCACCAGTGGAAGGGGAAGCCCTGGGTCCTGCTAAGACTGAACGCCCAGTGAACTAGACTGGTGGGGGGAGGGCGGCAATGGGGGGAGGGTTGGGAGGGGAACACCCATAAGGAAGGGGAGGGGGGAGGGGGATGTTTGCCTGGATACCGGGAAAGGGAATAACACTCAAAATGTATATAAGAAATACTCAAGTTAATAAAAAAAATAAAATAAATAAATCCTTAAAAGAAAAAAAAAGATGTTGAACATTTCTTTATGTAGGTGTTTTTGGCCATTCGATAATCCTCAGCTGAGAATATTTTGTTTAGCTCTCTACCCCATTTTTAATAGGTTTATTTGGCTCTGGAGTCTACCTACTTGAGCTCTTTGTATATTTCGGATATTATCCCTCTATCAGATTATCAGATGTGGGATTGTTAAAGATGTTTTCCCAATCTGTTGGTTGCGGTTTTGTCCTAATGACAGTGTCTTTTGCTTTACAAAAGCTTTTCAGTTTTATGAGGTCCCATTTGTAAATTCTTCTTCTTACAGCATAAGCCATTGGTGTTTTGTTCAGGAAATTTTCCCCAGTGCCCATGTGTTTGAGATTCTTCCCCACACTTTCTTCTATTAGTTTTAGAGTATCTGGTTTGATGTGGAGGTCCTTGATCCACTTGGACTTACGCTTTGTTCAGGGTAATAAGAATGAATCGATTTGCATTCTTCTACATGCTGTCTGCCACTTGAACCAGCACCATTTGTTGAAAATGCTATCTTTCTTCCATTGGATAGTTTTAGCTCCTTTATCAAAGATCAAATGGTTATAGGTGTGTGGGTTCATTTCTGGGTCTTCAATTCTGTTCCACTGATCTATCTACCTGTCTCTGTACCAATACCATGCACTTTTCAATGATGATTTCTCTGTAATACTGCTTGAAGTCAGGGATGGTGATTCCCCCAGATGTTCTTTTATTGTTGAGCAATTTTCGCCATCTTGGGTTTTTTGTTATTTCAAATGAATTTGCAAACTGCTCTTTTTGTCTCTATAAAGAATTGAGTAGGAATTTTGTTGGGAATTGCATTGAATCTATAGATTGCTTTTGGAAAAATGGCCATCTTTACTATATTAATCCTGCCTGTCCATGAGCATGGAAGATCTTTCCATCTTACGACATATTCCTTAATTTCTTTCTTCAGAGACTTGAAGTTCTTGTCATATGGTTCTTTCACTTGCTTGGTTAAAGTCACACCAAGATATTTTATGTTATTTGTGACTATTGTGAAGGATGTCGTTTCCTTAATTTCTTTCTCAGCCTTTTTATCCTTTGAGTTGAGGAAGGCTACTGATCTGTTTGAGTTAATTTTGTACCCTGACACTTTGCTGAAGTTGTTCATTAGGTTAAGTAGTTGTCTGGTGGAACTTTTGGGGTTGCTTAAGTACACTATCATATCATCTGCAAATAGTGATATTTTGATTTCCTCCCTTCCAATTCTTTAAGTGCTTCTCAGCAATTGAAAATTCCTATATTGAGAAGTCTCTGTTTAGCTCTATAACCCATTTTTTAATTGGTTTATTTTGTTTTTAAGAGCCCAACTTCTTGAGGTCTTTATATATTGCAGGTATAGTTTTCTCTTATGTATAGGGTTAGTGAAGATCTTTTCCCACTATATAGGCTGCCATTTTGTCCTGTTGACAGTGTCCTTTGCATTACATAAGCCTTTCAGGTTCATGAAGTCCCATTTGTCAAATGTTGATCTTAGAGCATGAGCCATTGGTGTTCTGTCCAGGACATTTTTTTCCTGTACCAATTAATTCAAGTCTTTTTCATACTTTCTCTTCTCATAGATAGTATATTTGATTTTATGTTAAGGTACTTATTCCTCTTGGACTTCTGTTTTGTACACAGTGACAAATATGGATATATTTGCATTCTGCTACATACAGATACCCAGTTAGATCAGTACCACTTTTTGAGATGCTTTCTTTTTTTAAATGTTATGGATTTAGTTTCTTTATCAAAAATAAAGTTTCCATATGTGTATGGGTCTATTTATCGGTCGTTGATTCTATTCTATCGATAAAGCCTGTCAATTTCTCTAAAATACCATCCTGTTTTATCATTATATACTCAACCAACCCACAAAAATCTTGACCCAAAATTTGACCCGTCTAAAACAAATGCAAGGACAAAGAAGAATCAGAGACTCAAGGAATGGCCAACCAATTACTGGCCCAAATTGATACCCATCTCATGGGCAATAGCCTTCCTAACACTATTAATGATACTTTCAGACAGGAGCCTAGCATAAATATCCTCTGAGAGGCTCAATCCAGAAACTGACTGAAAAAAATGCAGTTACCCACAGCTGAACATTGAATTGAGATTGGAGACTCTTATGGAATCTCTTGGAGAAGGATTGAAGGCCCTGAAGATGATAGTATCTCCACAGGAAGACTGTCAATGTAAACTACTCTGAACTCCTCAGAGCCCTCAAAGACTGAGTCACCAACCAAAGAACACACACAGGATAGACCAAGGCCTCAGGCACACAGTTATCAGACATGCAGCTCAGTTGTCATGTGGCTCCCCCAACAAGTGGAACAGAGACTTTCCTTAAATTTGTAGCCTGACTGTGGCTGCCTTGTCTTGTCTCTGTTGGAGAGTATGAGCTTAACCCTTTAGAAACTTGATGCTCCACAGTTGGGGGTTACCCAGGGGCCCTACCCTCTCACAGGAGAAGGAATGAGGAAAAACACTCTGTGGGGGCACTGCAGAGTTTGGGATGTTAATTAATTAATTAAAACAAAGAGAAAAGTCTTCCTTCCCAGCACTAGAACTGTATGCACAAGTATGAGTACTGGGGACCAAACTGATGATCTTACACATACTGCAAAATCACTTCACTGACCAAATCATTTTTCCAGGTCTTACAGATGCCTTTGTATATAACTATGTACAGTAATAATTTATAGAAAGTAAATATACATCTAAAACCTTCTCATAAATAAGTATATCCAATCTAGAACAATGGTTTATGAAACTGTATATAAATATAATTTCAGCTTTTAAAGCTGTCTTTAAGTCTTATTTTGCAAAGACATATTTCAGAACTCCTATGAAAGGTTCTTTTGCTAGATATAATGTTCAATATAAAACAAAAATGTATCTGTGTTGTGCCCTAAAAAATGTATTATGAACACAAGGTCTTAAGCGTATACATTTGAGACTAAGTGTTCAATTTTGATGCATACTGACCCAAATATTGTCTAGAAGAATACCTGTTTCATATGAAGAGGGAAATATCTTAAATGATCTCAGGTACATTAGGAAAGAAAGGTCATATCTTTTCTTAAAAATCAATATTACTTTCCTCACAAAATATATGTAGGCCAACTCCATTTGGAGACCTGCTAGCATCCTCTAAAATCTTATCAGAGAATTTTAGAACTCCCAGAAGGCGAGGGCAGGAAACCTTTGCATGCTAAATTCTCACTCAATTGACTTGCGATATACTGACTGTGTGCCTGGCAGTGTGCCCTACCAGGGTATATCAGGCAGTAAATACCACGAGTTTCTGACCTTGAATTAACTAAATCATTTTGAAGAGTTAATGCAATTTACTCCTGGAGTGATTTAACGGGAAGCATTAAGTATTGACTGCAAAAGCAATTCCCCATGGTGGGATTTGTGCCAGGTTATAGAAGAGGATAGAAGTCTGGCATCCACTAAACTTGTTAAACTGTAATTTCTACAGTTGTATTTTTAACTGAAAATATTTCAGGGTGTCCTTAAGATGAAAGGGTTGAAACAGTTGACCTAATAGTCAAACTTCTTATAAAGCTTGCTCAAATATAAAAACTGCAGCTTTGTAGTAACTGGAAATGGAAGAATGATTTAAATTTCTGTACATAGCAATGGTGCAATAAATAAAATAAGAGTTATTATACTTCTTGAGCATTTCTGCAGAAGTGTAGTAAGGCTTCAACCTCTGCTGTATGCTGTCAATTTTGAAGAGTAGCTCCGCCTAAGAGCAGCAACAGACAGGGAGCCTCTTTCAGCATTTTACATGGCAGAGCTCAGACCAATCAGCTATTCACCTGTTAACAAACCTAGTTTAATTTCCTACTGTAGACTAATAAAACCAGGGTCTCTGCAGTGCCATCACAACATTGAGAAATGAAACCACCACAACGTGTTCAGTTTTCATGTTCGAAGTATTGCTAAGAAACAAGAAAATACTCATTCTTTTTGAATAATAGATTTATCTAATCATGGCCTCAGAGTTTATGTTTTGTGTGTAAAGAAACACATAGTCAAAAGGGACAAAAAAGCACTTGTCAAAATAATAAAAAATATTGAAATTTGAAAGAGTAAAAATTTACAGAATATCAGTAGTATCCCTGATGAGTGAGTGCATGTCTCCTGGATAAATTCTGAGGTTGATAAATGCTTTCTAGGATTAAATCTAAAGAAAAACTGAAAATAAAAATAAATGAATAAATAAATAAATAAATAAATAAATAAATAAATAAATAAAAACATTCATCTCTAAAAGTGACAAAATCTAACCAGAAATCTTATCTGAGTTACATTGCAAATATATGAACACTTAGTCAGACCACTATGAGGCCTTTCTCTGAACAACCATTTTCTTTCCCCCATTTCCAACATTTTAATATCATAACAAATTGTGATTAATTAAGAGTGGTTATCTCTAGAAATTCACGTCTTGGAGGCTTCTTCTGCTGATGCCAGTGGGTTTTTGGTTTTTTGTTTTGGGGTTTTAGGAACCTTAGACTTTTAACTATTAGAATTGCACAATGTCTTTGTGTTCTTACTAATAGGCATACGAAGCCTTGTGAGATGTAAACAAAGTCTATGTAACCCCAAACAGGGCACTGATGACAAAGTGAGGAAATTATTCTTCCCAAATATAGTCACATCAATCAATAGCTTATTCATATTTCTTACAGAGAGGCTACTTTCAAATGTAAGAGTGAAACAAAGGCAGCTACATGAACTAAAATGGTCATCCAGAATGGTGACAGGCAGTCAGTGATCCTCTAGAAACCCAGTTTACAGACAGCTCCCCTAAAAAATTATTTTCTCCCACCAATCGCTTAATCCTTACATAGCCTTGAGAGAGTCTGTAATGTTATTTTTTGTAAACATTTTTATTGGGTTTTTAAGTTTACATTTAAAATGTTATCCCCTTTCCCAGTTCCCTGTCAATAACCCCCATATCCCAACCTCCCTCCCCCTTCTTCTATGAGGGTATTCTCCCACCCATCCACTTATCCCTTCCCACCTACCCACCCTGACATTTCCCTACATTGGGGGATCCAGCCTTGGCAGAACCAAGGGCTTTTCTTCCCAGTGTTGCCCAACAAAGTCATCCTCTGCTGCATATGCAGCTAGAGCCAAGGGTCTATCCATGTGTACTCTTTGGATGGTGGTTTTGTGCTGTGACTTTTAGAATTTTCAAAGTTTCCTGAATTTTGTAAGCCTCCCAAGCATATGAGACTCAATATTATTTGTATGAGTAGTGACACACACACACACACACACACACACACACACACACACACACATGCACACATACACACAGGCACATGAACTAAATACTACCAGTCAATCTTCTTAACTTATTTCTGTCCTTCCTTACCGCTCATTTCATTGCTTGATTGGATGTTATTGATTCCATTTTGAACAAAGCTTACTGTACTGTTAAAATGTACCATTCTATTTTTAAACAGTTTAGTAAAGTTAGATTTTCTCAAAATATCATGGGTTTCATATATATATATACATATATATGTATATATGATATATTTTCTAGAATAGATCCACCAGCTCATGCTCAATACATACATCTACTGTCTCAATGTCCTTTTAAAGGATATTATTTCCTATACTCTTCATTGGTAACTAATATACAATTATTTATCTGATCAATGCACATTTAAATGAACATTGTAGACAGAAATTAAGACAGTACAAAGGCGCCCTATATCATAGGAATTAGCCACTGTCATTTACATTAGGGAAATAATCAAAAGCATTTCTGGGAGTATCCAAACTTTGTAATGTAAAGAATGGGGAAGGAGGTTCAGTTATATTGTGAAGACTGCTGGCTAAGGAAGCCATAAATAGATAAATCCTGAAGAAAATATCCTATGGAATTGGTGATTGGCCAGAGGTTTAGTTTGTGTGTTTGTTTTTTGAAGCTGGTCAGAAATCTAATAAAGAATATAGAAGAATCATTCAGCTGGCAGTTAGTGAGCCTAGACTATGTCCTGACTCTTTGGAGCTTAGTTGCTGCAAGGTTGGTGTTTTGATATATATATATAACCAATATTAGTCATGAGTCAGAGTTCACTTTTTATGTACAATATGGCCTTTGCCATTTTGGGAATTTTATGGCTCAAAGTTGCTGACATTAATGCTTTTTTTTTTATCATGAACAGACAACCATTTTTACTTGGCTATTCAAAAGGTTGATGAAATAAATCTATACTGAATGGTGACTTTTGTAATGACCTAAGTATACCTACCAAAATTTCAACAAGTAAGATTTAATAGTTTGTGGAAAACAATGACCAAGCTCAGAGATTCTGTGCCTACATTTAGTAATATTAACCGTTAAATTACTGATAAAACTTTATTTTTTGAATACTAAAAATTCAAGCCACTTATTTCCTCGATGTTTTTTGCCCATATATATATATATATATATATATATATATATATATAGATAGATAGATAGATAGATGATAGATAGATAGATAGATAGATAGATAGATAGATAGATAGATGATAGATAGATAGATGATAGATAGATAGATGAAATGATTTAGCTCTGAACAGACACATTCTTGCTGGCTTGAGAATACTGAGAAGAGCCTTGGTCTACATAAAATTGGGAATCTTAAATGTGATTCTGAGGCTGTCACAGTGTATTTCTCTTTCATACACCCTGTTCACTTTGACTGTTGAGTAATGAACCCTAACTGGATGAATACTTCTCATTAAAGTAATATACAATGCTTATATTTTCCTAATTATTAAATTATGTCTACTTGCTCACTGATATATATTTCCTTTCCTTCGACAGAGAAGTGCTTAAAGAATGACACATATATTTGTAAATTATATTTATTAAATAATTTTTTTAGAAAAAGAGAAGCTTATAACAGTATATATTTATCAATTATTTTTTTAAAATATTCAAAAATTCCACCCTGCATCAGATGATATATTGCTTTAATTTAATAATGAAATTAAGGTTAAAGTCTTTCAAAAATAACTTTAACATCATGTCTACATAGAAAAGAAAAATTTAAAAGTATTAATAAAATAATTCAATTTTAAAAGTGAAGGAAATTATTTTGCATTCCAGTCGTGAGTTAAATATTTAAGAGATCAAGTATGAAATGCAACATAACCAAAGTAAAAAATATAGTTAACAATAAAAGCATCATAAAAAATAAAACCATTGTGGTATTTGGAGAAAACAAGAGCAACAGGCTTAATAAATTTTTGTCTTGTTTTACAATTGCAAAAAATAAACATGTCCAAGAATATATTCTGTTCATTTATGAAGAAATATCACCTAAAGAAACAGGTTATATCAGAAAGATAATCTGTGACTATCTACAATAATTTAGTTTGAGGAGTTTAACAACTTAGTATTTTAAAGTTACTGTGCCATACCCTAATATAAAGACTATCCATACTTGTATTCAAATGGATCTTTCCTTGCCTTCATGTTCATTTTAAAAAAACTTTACTACCATATATACTGTAATCTGCATGCTTGATATTTTTATTTTGTTTTCACTTTATAACTTTATTTTTAATGGTAAGCAAAATTGAAAGTAACCACAGAAACATTTAACTATTTTAAACTGAAACCTAATCATTTTTAACCTGTTTAAATTTTCCACTATAATACATGAATTTTTAAATCCTCTTTGATATACATTTACACAGTCTGAGGAAAAGGTACTTATTGCAACATAAACAATAAAATGTTGTAGTATATCTTAAATGAGTATTACCATGATACCAAATTGACTTTATTAAGACTCACATTTTGAGTCAAAGGCAGGAACCTGCTGGACTTGGCCTGCACCCAGAAACTGAATGGACCCTGTCACACAACTCCCTGCACCCAAATCCCGAGAGATGGAGCTCAGAGCTCTGCATACACTCCTGAGAACGCAGAGGAGAATACTCTCTGCCCACATTCCTGACACAATAGAAAATAGCCTAGTGCCATCTGTGCCTACTGGGCACAGTGACCTAAGAGCAGTCAGGGACAGGACGCTTGGGTTTCGGCCTGTGCCTAGAGCTGAAAGCCAGTTGCTAGGAGTACCTACACACCTGAGAGCAGAGATCTCTGTTCCCAAAACCAGCTAAAATAAAACAAGTCTACAGTAGTGCTGAAAACAGGTCTATAGGAGGGTCAAGCCACTGTCACAGACAGCAAGACAAGCTAACACCAGAGACAACCCTATGGTGAGAGGCAAGTGCAGGAACCTAAGCAACCAAGACTACTTGGCATCAACAGAGCCCAGTTCTCTGACCAAAGCAAATAATGGATATCCAAACACAGCTGAAAAGCAAGACTTGGATTTAAAATCCCATTTTATGATGATGATGATGGAGGACTTTGAGAAGGACTTAAATAGCTCCCTTAAAGAAATACAGGACAACACCAGTAAACAAATAGAAGCCCTAACAGAAGAAACAAAAAAGTCCTTAAATAATTAGATGAAAACACAACCAAACAGGTGAAGGAATTAAACAAAACCATCCAGGATTTAAAATGGAAATGGAAACAATAACAAAAGCACAAAGGGAGACAACCCTGGAGATAGAAAACCTAGGGAAGACATCAGGAGTCATAGGTGCAAGCATCACCAACAAATAACAAGAGATAGAAGAGAGAATCTCAGGAGCAGAAGATACCATAGAAAACATGGACACAACCATCAAAGATAATGAAAAACACAAAAAGCTCCTAGCCCAAAACATCCAGGAAATCCAGGACACAATAAGAAAATCAAACCTATGGCTAATAGTTATAAAAGAGAGTGAAGACTCCCAACTTAAAGGGCCAGTAAATATCTTCAAAAAAATTATAGAAGAAAACTTCCCTAACCTAAAGAAAGAGATGCCCATAAACAAACAGGAAGCATAAAAAACTCTAAATAGATTGTACCAGAAAAGGAATTCCTCCTGTCACATAATAGTTAAAACACCAAAAGCACAAAGCAAAGAAAAAATATTAAAAGTAGAAAGGAAAAAAAGCTCAAATAAGATAGAAAGGCAGACCTATCAGAATTACACCAGACTTTTCACCAGAGTGTGAAAGCCAGAAGATTCTGGGCAGAAGTCATACAGATCCTAGAAGAACAAAAATTCCAGCCCAGGCTACTACATCTATTCCATGACAAAACCAAATTTACACAATATCTTTCTAAAAATCCAGCCCTGAAAAGGATAATAGATGGAAAACTCCAACACTATGAGGGGAACTACACCCTTGGAAAGCCAAGAAAGTCAGCTGCTTGCAAAGACACCAAAAGAAGAGAGACACACAAATACAATTCCAAATCTAACAACAAAAATAACAGGAAGAAACAATCACTATTCCTTAATAGCTCTTAATATCAATGGGTTAATCCCAAATAAGAAGACAAGACTAACAGACTATGTTTAAAGAGGGCCCAGCATATTGCTGCACAAAGGAAACACACCTCAAAGATAAATAGAGAAACAACCTCAGAGTAAAAGAGTGAAAAACAATTTTCCAAGCAAATGGTCCAAAGAAACAAGACTATTGGAGTAGCCATTCCAATATCGAATATAATTGACTTTCAACCAAAAGTCACCAAAAAGCATAAGGAAGGAAACTTCATGTTCATCAAAGGAAAAGTCTAAACTTTCTACTTTCAATCCTAAATACCTATTCTCCAATGCAAGGCCACCTACATTCATAAAACATACCTTACTAAAGCTCAAATCACACATTACACTTCATACAATAATAGTAGAATATTTCAACAACACACTTGCTTCAATAAACAAATCATGGAGACAGAAATTAAACAGAGACATAGGAAAACTAACAGAATTTATGAACCAAATGATCTTAACAGATATTTATAGAACATTTAATCCTAAAACAAAAAGATATAACTTCTTCTCAGCACCTCATGGAACCTTCTCCAAAATTGACCAGAGAATTGGTCACAAAGCAGGCCTCAACAGATACAGGAAGATAGAAATAATCCCATGCATCCTATCATATCACCACGGACTTAGGCTGGTCTTCGATAAAAACAAAATGAACGGAAATCCTGCATATATGGAAGTTGAACAATGCCCTACTCAATGATGATTTGATTAAGAAAGAAATAAAGAAAGAATTTAAAGGCTTCTAAAAATTTAATGAAAATGAAGGGACAACATACCCACACTTATGGGAGATGATGAAAGCAGAGCTAAGAGGAAAACCCATAGCTCTAAGTCCCTGCAAAAAGAAAATGGAGAGAGCATATTTAGGCAGTTTGACAGCACACCTAAAAGCTCTAGCACAAAAAAAAGCAAATACACTGAAGTGGCTGTATCAAGGCTGAAATCAACGAAGCAGAAACAAAAAGGAGTATACAAAGAATCAACGAAAACAGCAGCTGGGTATTTAAGAAAATCAACAAGGTAGATAAAGTCTTATCCAGACTAACCAGAGGACATGGAGAGTGTGTGCAAATTAACAAAATGAGAAGTGAAACTGGAGACATAACAACAGAATCTGAGGAAATTCAAATAAGCATCAGATCCTACTACAAAATCTATACTCAACAAAACTTGAAAATCGAGAGGAAATGGACAATTTCCTAGGTACCAAAGTTAAATCAGGATGAGATAAATCATCTAAACAACCCCATAAGTCATAATGAAATAGAAGAAGTTATTAAAAATCTTCCAACAACAACAACAACAACAACAACAACAAAAGCCCAGCAACAGATGGGTTTAGTGCAGAGTTCTATGAGAACTTTATAGAAGCCCTACTACTAAAACTGTCCAAACTATTCCACAAAATAGAAACAGGGAGATCACTACCAAATTCCTTCTATGAAGCCACAATTACACTTATACCTAAACCATAAAAAGTCCCAAATAAGATAGAGAACTTCAAAGAATTTTCCTTTATGAATATCAATGCAAAAATACTGAATAAGTTTCTTGAAAACCAAATCCAAGAACACATCAAAATGATCATCCATCACGATCAAATAGGCTTCATCCCAGGGATGCAGGAATGGTTCAATATACATAAATCCATCAACATAATCAACTATGTAAGCAATCTCAAAGAAAAGAAACACATGATCATTTCATTAGATGCTGAGAAGCCATTTGACAATTTTTTTTACCATACAGTTATTTTTTTTATTAACTTGAGTATTTCTTATTTACATTTCAAGTGTTATTCCCTTTCCCGGTTTCCGGGCAATCATCCCCCTAATCCCTCCTCCTCCCCTTCTTTATGTGTGTTCCCCTCCCATTCTCCCCCCATTGCCTCCCTCCCCGCAACAATCAAGTTCACTGGGGGCTCAGTCTTAGCAGGACCCAGGGCTTCCCCTTCCACTGGTGATCTTATTAGAATATTCATTGCTACCTATGAGGTCAGAGTCCAGAGTCCAGGGTCAATTCATGTATAGTCTTTAGGTAGTGGCTTAGTCCCTGGAAGCTCTGGTTGCTTGGCATTGTTGTTCATAAGGGGTCTCGAGCTCCTTCAAGCTCTTCCAGTTCTTTCTCTGATTCCTTCAACGGGGGTCCTGTTCTCAGTTCAGTGGTTTGCTGCTGGCATTCGCCTCTGTATTTGCTGTATTCTGGCTGTGTCTCTCAGGGGAGATCTACATCTGGCTCCTGTGGGCCTGCACTTCTTTGCTTCATCCATTTTATCTAATTGGGTTGCTGTATATGTGTGGGTCACATGTGGGGCAGGCTCTGAATGAGTGTTCCTTCTGTGTCTGTTTTAATCTTTGCTTCTCTATTCCCTGCCAAGGGTATTCTTGTTCCCCTTTTAAAGAAGGAGAGAAGCATTTACATTTTGATCATCCGTCTTGAGCTTCATGTGTTCTAGGCATCTAGGGTAATTCAAGCATTTGGGCTAATAGCCACTTATCAATGAGTGCATACCATGTGTGTTTTTCTGTGATTGGGTTACCTCACTCAAGATGATATTTTCCAGTTCCAACCATTTGCCTACGAATTTCATAAAGTCATTGTTTTTGATATCTGAGTAATATTCCATTGTGTAGATGTACCACATTTTCTGTATCCAAATTTTAACACCCCTCCATGATAAAAGTTCTGGTAAGATCAGGAATTCAAGGCAAATACATAAACATGGTAAAAGCAATATACACCAAACTAGTTGCTAACATTAAATTAAATGGAGAGAAACTTGAAGCAATCCCTCTAAAATCAACCAGTAGACAAGGCTGCCCACTCTTTCGCTATTTATTCAGTATAGTTCTTGAAGTCCTAGCCAGAGTAATCAGACAACAAAAGGAGATCAAAGGGATACAGATTAGAAAGGAAGAGGTCAAAATCTCACTATTTGCAGATGATATGATAGGATACTTAAGTGACCCCACAAATACCACCAGGGAACTATTAAGCCTGATAATCAACTTTGGCAAAGTGGCTAGGTATAAAATTAAACCAAACAAATTAGTAGCCTTTTTCAAAGGATAAACAGGCTGAGAAAGAAATTAGAGTAATAACATCTTTTACAACAGTCCCAAATAAATGCCTTGGTGTGACTCTAACTAAACAAGTGAAAGATCTGTATGACAGAAACTTCAAGTTTCTAAGAAAGAAATCCAAGATGTCAGAACATGGAAAGGCCTCCCAAACACATGGATTGACAGGATTAATAGAGTAAAAATGACCATTTACCAGAAGCAATCTACAGATTCAATGCAATCCCCATCAAAATTCCAACTCAATTCTTCATAGAGATAGAAACAGCAATTTGCAAATTCATTGGGAATAACAAAAAACCCCTAGGATAGCGAAAACTATACTCATCAATAAAAGAACTTCTAGGGGAATCACTATCCCTGACCTCAAGCAGTATTGCAGAGCAATAATGACAAAACTGTATGGTATTGGTATAGAGACAGGCAGATAGATCACTGGAATGGAAATGAAGACTCAAAAATGAACCCACACACCTGTGTTCACTTGATCTTTGACAAAGGAGTCAAAACCATCCAATGGAAAACAAAAAATCATTTTCAAAAAATGGAGGTTGTTTAACTGGAGGTCAGCATGTAGAAAAATTCAAATCAATCCATACTTATCAACCTGTACAAAGCTTAAGTCAAGTGGGTCAAGGACTTCCACATCAAACCAGATACACTAAAACTAATAGAAGAAAAAGTGGGGAAGCATCTTGAACACATGGGCACTGGAGAAAATTTCCTGAACAAAACACCAATGACTTATTATGCTCTAAGATTAAGAATCGACAAATGGGATCTCATAAAACTGCAAAGCTTCTGTAAGGCAAAGGACACTGTTGTGAGGGCAAAATGGCAACCAACAGATTGGGAAAGGATCTTTACCAATCCTGCAACTAATAGAGGGCTTATATTCAAAATATATAAAGAACTCAAGAAGTTAGACTGCAGGATGAAGGATGATCAAAACGCAGATGCATCACTTCTTAAAAGGGGGAAAATATTCATAGGATGCGATATGTCCACAAAGTTTGGAGCAGAGACTGAAGGAATGGCCTTTCAGAGCCTGCTCCACATATACCCCATATATATACAGCCAGCAAGACTAGATAAGAAGTGTATGCTCACAGAAACCTTATATAGATGTCTCCTGAGTGACACAGCCAGAGCATGTCAAATACAGAATCGAATTCATTAAACTGTGAACAAGGTCCCTATTTGAGGGATTAGAGAAAGGATTGAAGGAGGTAAAGGGGCTTGCAACACCATAAGAGCAACAATACCAACCAAACAGAGCTACCAGTGAATAAATCACTACCCAAAGACTGTGTGTGGACTGACCCATGTCTCTAGTTGCATACATAGCAAAGGATGGCCTTGTTGGGTGCCATGGAAGGAGAAGCTCTTGGTCCTGCTAATTTTCGATCCCCAGTGTAAGGGAATGCCACGGGGAGTGCGGGGTGGTAGGTGGATGGGGAGGGGAACACCTTATAGAAGAAGAAAGGGAGATGGGTTAGGGGGCTTATGTCTGGAAACCTGGAAAGAGGGAATAACACTGGAAATGTAAATTAAAAAAATATCCGATTTTTAAAAAAAAAATACAGAATTGAAAAGAAAAAAAGAAAATTAGAATTTCTTTCAAAATCATTGTTATACTAGAGTTTCTCAACCTTAAATGTGCATCAGAATCATTTGCTGTACATTTTCATATTTTAGAAGGTTTGTGATATATATATATATATATATATATATATATATATATAGAGAGAGAGAGAGAGAGACTGTTTTTTTGCATTCACTCTTTATAATGTATCTATGGACATATACCCATATTTCTAGTTGTAGACTGTGTTGATTGCATGCATGCATGTATGTGTATCGGTGTTCCCAATCCTGCATGCATGTGTGGAGGGCAAACATTGATTTCAGGTTGCTTCCTCTATCTTCCTCATCTTGCTTTCTTTTGAGACAATCTTTCACTGAACCTAGAACCTGGTATTTTGGCTAGACTCTCTGGCCCTCAAGAAATTAAGATCCTCCTGTCTTTATCTTCCTTCACTGGGGTTAAAGATGCTTGCCTAACTTTTTTTCATAAGAGTTGTTGTACATGTCACATTTATTGCCTCAGATGAAATGATGTTATGAGAGCTATATCCAAGGTGTGTAAATACATGATTTTGGGTTGATCCCAGAGTATTTTCATCTAACTAACCCTGGGCTAAGTCCTGGAAGTTTCTGGCTTCTATATAATGTAATCTTCTGCAAGCCTGGAATTTGAAGGCTTCAGCTTAGAACCTCCATCTGATAACCTAGATCTATAATGTTTCAGCCTCCAAGATTCATTGCTCAGTATGCTCACCCATTCTTTCCCTTTCTGAATTCTGGCTCTGGCTGGCTGGTTCAACTCAGCTGTTGTGACTTAAACTCTCCTCCAAGCTTCTCTCAGCTTCTGACTGAATTGCTCTGATTGGCCTAAAACTGAGTCTACCATTTTACTATAATCTTCTATTTCTTTCTCATTCCCTGCCTCATTCTATCTTCACTTGCAACTTGTCCTGTACACTGTCCTGGTAGACCTCCTCTCTCTCTCTCTCTCTCTCTCTCTCTCTCTCTCTCTCTCTCTCTCTCTCTCTCTCTCTCTCTCTCTCTCTCTCCCTCCTTCCCCCTCTCAACACTGTTCATTTCTCTGCTGTTTCTGTGAGAGTTTGATGAATCCTATCTCTGATTCATTCTGTCAAATCTTTCTCTGATTCATCTCTTTGAATGCCCCTCATTAGCCATAACTTTCAAGTATAACTGCTTTCTTTTACAAATGCGCTTATTGTCATTGCTAGGGATTATGGGTGTATACCAAGGTTGTTTCTTTTTCTTCTTTATTTTTAATAGTTAAGAGATTTTATTCTAATAGCTATAATTACAGTGCTTACTGAAATGAAAACTGAAAACAAATATATAAAGCAGTTGATTACTAATTATGTATTGAAAGCAGTAGGAGGTTCCATGACACAAGCCAGTTCTGTCATTTCCCCAAGAAAAATTTAAGAGCTCCAGCTTCTTCAGTGTTTCAAAATACAAAATACAAAAGTAGAGATTGTCTTTTGATGGCAAATCAGACCCTTGAAGGCTGATGGAGGAAGCTACTTCACACATGAAGATAGGGGTGCTCCAGGATGTGGGTCTGCGATGGACTGACACTCCCACCTTTCATGCACTCCTGTTGGTGAGACCCAGGCCTCCTGCCAGTGCATCCAAGTGGGCCCAAGAGTAAGTTGGGTATGCAGGCTGCCATTGTGCCAGGTCACACACCAAATACAAGCCAGGCCCTGCACCCAACTGTGGCTCCCAGCACCAACCCCAGGTGACCCTATGAGGACAAATACAAGCACAATGCTATGGAATGCAGATGGCCCAAAAACAGGCTAGTCATGGAGGCTCTACTGTGACCGTGCAGCAGATGGTAGTTTGTTCGTCACCTTCTCTCCTGTTCCCACAGGGAAACAGGTAATCTGATAACTAGCATTCAGGACATTAACTGCAAAACCTACACTAGGCATAGTCTCTATTCTGTGTGTTCAAGTGTTCTTGTCCTGTATTTTTAACTATTTCTTTAAAAATGCAGAGTTTAGGTTAAAAGCCAACCACCAAATGGATATCAACATCAGTCTACAGGCCAATAGTACCCAGAGGCTAGGCGCTAGATCACATAGATGCAGAAGAATGTCATCCCTTATGAAAAATTAACAAGCTTGCAAACATACAGGAACCTTCTGTAAGATCCCTTAATGCAGACAAAGTAGTCACATTAGGGAAAACAGAGGTAATGAGGATGAGGGCCAAGAGCTGAGGCATACAAGGCAGAAAAGTTATTGTCTAATGGAAACGTACTCATTTTACCAGATGATTATACATTATTGTAGCTATACTTTGCAGCAGTGAACTGGATACTTAAGAATGTATAGTGTTAAATTTTATGGTATTTATTTTTATGGAAAATTTTCAAAATTTAAACAAGCAATAAACTGGAACACTGTACAAAGTGCCATTCAACATGGAATACAGTTCAAGCTGAGATGCTGCAGACTACAGATAGGTCAGTGTTTCATAGCCTCTGAGGTCCTTTAGTAATTAAAAGAGAATTAAGCTCCAAGAGCTGTTTTTTATTCTAAACACCCTCTTTATTGGCTTTCTAAGAAAACAAATAAATAGCTGCTAAATGTCTGAGTCATCAGAAGAGTTGTACCATATTTACAATTTAAAGAATGGCTCATAGGGTTTTCACATAAAGTATTTATAGGCAAAGGGCTAGCAGTGCAAATAATTGTGATTTCGAATAATAATTGCTGGTGTTCTTGGTTGCTTCGAAGCACACCATCATATGGAAGGAACTTGAGGATTAATAGATAAATCATTGACTATTCAAATTTCTACCCTGACAATACCTCCCAATTATGAAAAAAAACTCTGAAGGCAATACCTAGAAAACCATTGTAGAAAACTGATTTCAGTTGGAAAATATTATAAAAAGAAACTTACAATGCTTGCAGATTGATTTACTTCACCCAAAATAATAACTTCCAAGGAAAGTTGCTTGTTTTTTTTCTTCATAAAGCAGAAGACTCTGTTTTACTTTTTATGTTTTTTATGTTATATGTTTTCACTACATAGGAAGATGCTAAGAAAAACACCATTTTCTTAAAATTAACACTGATTTACTTTAAAAAAGACATTATTTGTGCAGATAGTGAGACAAAAGAACCAACTTTGAAAGAAATTTAGCTATGAAAAATTAAAATAAAACTAAAAGGCAAAACCAAAAAGCCACTAGGTAATATTATAATGACATTTAATACTGATATATTTTATCACATTCTAGATTCTACCTGACTCAAGTTTCTGCCAGTGCTGTCAGAAAACCAAACAGGTCCAAAGCCTGCTCAGCCAGTAAATAGCCTGTGGTGATTTAAATAAGTATGACCTCCATAGACAAATGTGTTTAAATGCTTGGCCCATAGGGAATGGCACTATTAGGAGGTTTGGCCCTGTGAAATTAGGTATGACTTTGTTGGAGTAGATGTGGCCTTTAGGAGGAAGTGTGTCACTGTGAAAGCAGCCTTTGAGGTCTCCTATGTTCATGTGTTGCCCACTGTGGAACCTAATCTTTCCTCCTGTGGATCAAGATCTAGAACTTGCAGCTCAATCTCCAATACCCTGTCTGGTTTCACGCTGACATGCGTCCTGCTATGATGATAATGGACGAAGCTTCTGAAACTGTAAGTCAGCACAAATGTTGTCCTTTACAAGGGTAGCCTTGGTCATGGTGTCTCTTCTCAGAAATAAATTCCAAACTAAGGCAGGTGCTTGCTAGCTATTCTATTTCCTTTTCCAAAGACGATCCATCCTTCCTGATTGTCCAATCTTTACCTAATTTCTGGTTAACATCAACATATAAGCAAATGTATACCATATTGTGTTTCTGGGTTTTAGTTTTCTGATTCCAGATGAATTGTTTTCTAGCTCCAACACTTTAGTTACATATTTCATGATTTCATTTTTCTTAATTGCTGAGTCATTCAATTCTGTGATGAAACACATATTGTACATCAATTATCCCCTTGGTGTACATCTAGGCTATTTCTAATTACTGGTACTTATGAATATAGTAACAGCAATAAATATGTTTGAGCAAGTGCCTCTATGTAGGACACAGTGTCCCTAAAGTATATGCCCAAGACTATGTCCACTAAATATAATATGAGCAAATGCCTCCATAAAATTCCAGCTTCGAGGCATTTTTTTAATAGGGGATAGACAGGGAAGGTCCTAGCCCTTTCTGGGTGGTAGAATCCTTGGGTTGTTAGTGCCTAGCTCTACTATAAGAAAGTTGGCTGAGATAATCTTGATGATCAAGTCAATAAGCAGCACTCATCAGACACCTCCACATCAGCACACGCCCATAGATTCCTAAGTTGTTTGAATTCCTGTCCCAACTTATTTTAAAGACAAACAGTAATACTGATGACTAAACAAATAACATATTTGTCTCAAATTTGCTTTTCATCTTTATGTTTCATCATATAGTAATGATAACCCAAACTAAGACAAATGGTATAGCTGAATCATGAGGTACATCTAATCCCAGATTCCTTAAGAGCTGTCACACTGATTTCTATAAGGGTTCTCTATGTTTGTACTCCCATCACCATGAACTGATATGTGTTCCTTTTACTCTACATCTTTATCAGCTTGAGCTGTCATTTCTTTTATTGACCTTAGCCATGTTGACTAATACAAAGTGAAATTAAAAGAAATTTGATTTGCATTTCACTGATGAATAAGTATATTGATCAAGTATGTGTTCTTAGATAATAATATGTTTACAGCTGTATCATTTTTTAATAGAAATTGGCTGTTTGATTAATGTCAAGTTTTTGACTCTTTATATATTTTAAATATTAGCCCTCTATCAGATATGTAAATGGTAAAAGTCCTTTCATATTGTGTAGTCTGTCACTTTGTATGAACCAGGATAATGTCTATTGCCCTGAAGATGCTTTTTCAGTTTCATGAAATTGCAAATATTAATTGTAGATCTTCGTCTGGGTCTTTTATTCAGAATGTCTTTTTCTGTGCCAATGAGTTCAAGGATATTCATACTTTCTTTTCTGTCAGATTCAGGGGTGTTTGGTTGTATTTTGTACCTTTTCTATAAATGCAGCCTGTCATTTTGACCAGCACAATTTTTTTTGAAGATACTGTCTCTTATCCAGTGTGTATTTAAGCTTTCATTATCAAAATATCAGATGTTCATGGGTATGTGGATTTTCTTTTTTGTGTCTTCAAATTGATTCCATTGCCCAATATTTGTGTTTTTGTTCCAATACCAAAGGGTTTTCATTGCCAGAGCTCAAATGGAAAAAAACAAACAAAAAAACCACAAAAACAAGCAAACAAACAAAGAAAAGAACCCCCTAGGATTGGAAACAGTGACATATCCAGCAGTAACTTTATACTCAGAATTGTTTTATGTATCTTAGGTATTTTGTGTTTCATTATTAAGCTGAAATTCGATTGTTCTTTCAAAATCTGAGAAGGATTATTTTGGAGATTACTTTGAACTTTTAAACTGCTTTTAGAAAAATGCCCATATTAATCCCACCATCTATGAACATGTAATCTTTATCTACTGATATCTTCGTCAAAGTTTTTTCTTCAATGCTTGAAATTTAGGCTTCTTTTGAGACAAGATTCCTCTTTGTACCTCTGACTGTCCTTGAACCATTGTGGCCTCTGAATCAGAATTGAAAAAGAATATTAAATAAATATGAAGAGTGAAAAATCTTGACTTTTGACTGATTTTAGTTTAAAATCTTTTCCTTTCTCAAAACATGCTGATGTTGGCTGTGTGGTTCCTTTAGAGACATGTTTCTTATATCCCTAGTCTCTCCAAACTTTTATCATGGGAGGATTTTAATGGATGTTTTTTAAAAGATCTTTTCTGTACCTAATCTGGCTTTTGTCTTTTATTTGTTTGTATAGTGGATTATATTGATTGAATTATGTGCATTAAACAAATAACACATCAGTGAACTCATAAAGACATTCAGACTGCTAAGATTGGGGGAATTGACAGTTGTTTCTGCTGTAATAGTTAAATTGTGTGCCTTGTTTGTTTGTTTGTTTGTTTGTTTGTTTAACCACGAAGGGGAAAGATTTAGGGGAATTTTAGTCGAGCAACATGGATGAACTGGCAAGGGATTACATCCAAAACTATGATACTACTAGAATGCAGACACAGCACACATCTTTAATACCTCTGACTAAAATACACATCATTAATCCTGTTGGCTGAAATACATATATATCTTTAGTACCCACCTTTTTTTTTTACACCACTGATTCTGATGATTCTGTAACTCCATACCCAAGATGGGTAAAACAAGGCTCCATACAATCTTCACGTTCTGACAACTCACTGAAAGCTACATCCTCTTGATTCAGAAACTCCTAGCACTTGGCATCCTTCCTGAGATTGGGTCTCTGTAGCCCAGTTGTATATACTGTCGCCAATCCCTTTTTTTATGAGCTGACATCCCCTGAAGAGCAGATCCTATAGGTCATGTGGGTGAACCTATCCTTTAAGGTACACCTACAGACCTGTGGCTCCTGCTGTCATGTTATGTGAGATGTGAGTAGGGAGACTCAGAGAGATGAGCAGTGATCTTGTCTGCCAGGTCTGGTGTGCCTTATCAACTGTGCCTTTGCACGGTGTTCACCATGCCGGCTGGGAATTGCTGGTTTGACATATTCAATGACTATGCAGCCATGCTGTCTCAGCTGCTCATTATGCTGGTGGAGATCATAGTTACGTGCTATGTGTATGGGCTGAAGAGGTAAGGGGACTCCAGATATGGGGTGGCTAGCTGCAGGATCACACTCATAAAAAAACTATCCTTCCTCAACAGGTATATCCCTTCTAGATGCCTCTTTGTCCTCAGATCTCATTTATATCTTGCTTCCTAAGTTTGCCTGACTCCAACAGACTCTATGTGTTTCCTGTTTTCAACTTTTTATCATGGCATGCTTTCTGGTCAGGGACTCAGCCTCCATGCTTAGGTACTCTGTTCATCTGCCAGAATTAGGGTTTCCAAGAGCTCTATCTAACAGTGGGTTGTTTTCAGTCCTCCAAGTGATGAAATATTCATCTGGGGTCAAAACTCTTACATAAAGCTTTCAAAAAGGTGGTCAGTGAGATTAGGGTTGCAGGACCTACTTCATTAGGTATCTGGATAAAGTCTGGGAGAAAGTGTGACAATTGGTATTTCTAGCACTTTCCTTTCCTTGGTCTTCTGGGGACCATGTGCTGAGAACCCACAAGTCTAGGACCTTGTTCTAATTTTTTTATTTTGGATTTTTTATTTACATTTCAAATATTATTTCCTTTCCTGGTTTCCCAGACATAAGCTCCCTATCCCTTCCTCCTCCCCTTCTTCTATAAGGGTTCCCCGCTGCATCCACCCTCCCCACCCATGCCAAATCCAACATTCCCTTACACTGGGGGTCCAGACTTGGCAGGACCAATGGTTTCATCTTCCATTGGTGCCCAACAAGGTCACCCTCTGCTACATATGCACCTGGAGCCATGGGTCAGTCTTTGGATAAGGGTTAAGTCCATGGGAGCTCTGGATGGGTGGCATTGTTCTTCTTGGGTTTGAAAGCCCCTTCAGTTCTTTCAGTCCTTTCTCTAATTCCACCAATGGGGGTGTCTTTCAAAGTTCAATGGTTTGCTGCTAGCATTCACCTCTGTATTTGACATGCTCTGACTGTGTCTCTCAGGAGACATCTATATCCAGTTCCTCTTAGCACTGGTTTCATTGTGTCTCATAAGTGTGGGTATGTTGTGCACTCTTTTCATTAAATTCTAAGAAGTCTTTAATTTCTTTCTTTATTTCTTCCTTGACCAAGTTATCATTGAATAGAGCTTTGTTCTACTTCCATGTATATATGAGCTTTCAGTTGTTTTTGTTGTTATTGAAGACCAGTCTCAGTTTGTGGTGATCTAATAGGACGCATGGTATTATTTTAATCGTCTTACCTGTTGAAGCCTGTTTTGTGACCAATTATATGGTCAGTTTTGGAGAAGGTACGATGAGGTGCTAAAGTTGTGTATCTGGCTTAGTGGTTCTCTGGTGGAACTTTTGGGGTCACTTAAGTATATTATCATATCATCTGCATATAGTGATATTTTGACTTCTTCCTATGCAATTTGTATCCCTTTGACCTTTTGTTGTCTAATTGCTCCAGCTAGGACTTCGAATACTATATTGAATAAGTAAGAAGAGAGTGGGCAGCCTTGTCTGGTGCCTGATTTCAGTGGAATTGTTTCGAGTTTCTCTCCATTCATTTTAAAGTTTGCTACTGGTTTGCTGTATATTGCTTTTACTATGTTTATGTATGAGCCTTGCATTCCTGATCTTTCAAGGACTCTTATCATGAAGGGGTGTTGAATTTTGTCAAATGCTTTCTCCGCATCTAATGAAATGATCATGTGGGTTTTTTTTTCCTTTGAGTTTGTTTATATAGAAGACTATGTTGATGGATTTCCATATATTAAACCATCCCTGAATCCCTGGGATGAAGTCCATTTTATCATGATGGGTGATCGTTTTGATGTTTTCTTGGAATCTGTTTGCAAGCACATTACTGAATATTTTTGCATTGATATTCATAAGGGAAATTGTTCTGAAGTTTTCTTTCTTTGTTGGGTCTTTGTGTGGTTTGGGTATAAGCTTAACTCTGGTTTCATAGAGGGAATTGGGTAGTGCTCTGTCTGTTTCTATTTTGTGGAATAGTTTGGACAGTATTGGTAGTAGGTCTTCTATTAAGTTCTGAAAGAATTCTGCACTAAACACATCTGGTTCTAGGCTGTTTTTGGTTGGGAGACTTTTAGTAACTGCTTATTTCAATCTTCTTGTACCTGTTGAGGCCTGTTGTTTGAATGATTATATGTTCAATTTTGGAGAAATTTCAATGAAGTGCTGAGAAAAGGGTATATCCTTTTGTTTTAGTATGGAATTCTCTGTTAAATCTAATTGGTTCATATCTTCTGTTAGTTTCTCTATGTCTATGTTTAATTTCTGTTTCCACGATCTGTCCATTGATATGAGTGGCGTGTTGAAATCGCTTACTATTATTGTGTGAGGTGCAATGTGTGACTTGAGCTTTTGTAAGGTTTCTATTATGAATGTAGGTGCCCTTGTAATTGGAGTATAGATATTTAGGATTGAGAATTCATCTTAGAGGATTATTTGTTCTTTTGATGAATATGAAGTATCCTTCCTTATCTTTTTGATAACTTTTGGTTGAAAGCTGATTTTATTCAATATTAAAATGGCTACTCCAGCTTGTATCTTTGGAACATTTGCTTGGAATATTTTTTCCAGCCTTTTATTCTCAGGTAGTGTCTGTCTTTGTATCTGAGATGTGTTTCCTGTATGCAGCAAAATGTTGGGTCCTCTTTATGTATCTAGTCTGTTAGTCTATGTCTTTTTATTGGGGAATTGAATCCATTGATGTTAAGAGATATTAAGTAATAGTCATTGTTGATTCTTGTTATTTTTGTAGTTAAAGTTGGAATTATGCTTGTGTGTCTCTCTTCTTTTGGTGTCGCTGCAAAGAGCATACTTTCTGGCTTCTAAGGTGTAGTTTCTCTCCTTGTGTTGGAGTTTTCCACTCATTATATTTTGTAGGGCTGGATTTCTAAAAAGATTGTGCAAATTTGGTTTTGAATGGAATATCTTGATTTAACCATCCATGTTAATTGAGAGTTTTGCTGGATATAGTAGCCTGGGCTGGCATTTTTGTTCTCTTAGGGACTGTATGATATCTGCCCAGGATCTTCTGACTTTCATAGTTTCTGGTGAGATGTTTCCTGTAATTCTTCTAGGTGTGCTTTTATATGTTTGTTGACCTTTTTTCCCTTACTGCTTTTAATATTCTTTCTTTGGTTTGGACATTTGGTATGTGATGGGAGGAATTTCTTTTCTGGTCCAATCTATTTAGAGGTCTGTAGGCTTCTTGTATGTTTATGGGCATCTTTTTCTTTAGGTTAGGGACATTTTCTTCTATAATTTTTGAAGATATTTATTGGCCCTTTAAGTTTGTAATCTTTACTCTCTTCAATACTTATTATCCTTACATTTGATCTTCTCATTGTGTCCTGGATTTCCTGGATGTTTTGTGCTAGAAACTTTTTGATTTTTACATTATCTTTGTTGGGTATGTCGATGTTTTCTATAGTATCTTCTGCCCCTAAATTCTCTCTTCTGTCTCTTGTATTCTGGTGGTGATGCTTGCATTTATGACTCCTGATCTCTTCCCTAGGTTTTCTAACTCCAGGGTTGTCTTTCTTTGTGATTTCTTTATTGTTTCTATTTACATTTTAAATCCAGGATGGTTTTGTCCATTTCTTTCACCTGTTTGGTTGTGTTTTCCTGTAATTCTTTAAGGGATTTTTGTGTTTCCTCTTTAAGGACTCCTATGTGTTGACTTGTGTTGTTCTGTATTTCTTTAAATGAGTTAAATATGTCCTTCTTAAAGCCCTCCATCATCATCATAAAGTGTGATTTTTAAATCCAAATCTTGCTTTTCTGGTGTGTTTGGATATCCAATGTTTGCTTTGGTGGGAGAACTGGACTCTGATGATGTCTTTGTTTCTGTTGCTTAGTTTCCTGCACTTGCTTCTCACCATCAGTTTTCTCTAGTGTTGGCTTTTCTTGCTGACTCTGAAAGTGGCATGGCACTCCTTCAGGCCTGTGTGTTAGCATTTCTGTAGTCCTGTTTTCTTTCAGCTGCATCTGGGAACAGAGAGCTCTGCTCTCAGGTGTGTAGGCATTCCTGGTGACTGATTTTGGCTCTCAAAGAAGGCAGAAACAGGAGAGTTCCTGCCTCCTGAGCACAATGGCCCTAGGTGATTTCCTCTTGGGTCAGGATGTGGGCAGAAAGTTTTTGTTGACTCTGTGTTATCAGGAGTCTCTGCACTTCTGAGGGTCCAACTTTTTCAACAGGGTTTAGGTGCAGGGAGCTATGAATGCTTCAGTTCTGTTCTGGGCACAGTCAGAAACCAGCAGGTTTCTGCCACTGACTTCTCCTATATTCCTGGACATTTTCTTTTAGTCAATACCCACCTTTAATCCCAAACAATGTTATCTAATTGAGGGGCAGACATAGTAATAAATCATAGAAAGATTTGACAAAATACATCAGAGGCAGAATATGCACAACTCTCACTAGAATAGGAGAGAGATGTTACTTAAAGTGCAGTGAGGGAGCAAGAGGGAAGTCAATTCAATCCATTGCAGACCATTACAGAGCAGAGCAGTTTAGAACAGTGCGGTTAAGTTTGTAGAGTTCAGTGGCAGTCTTTCTAAGCTGAGCAATTCTGTCAGAAGTCAAGAGAAGCCAGATTGCATCAGTTAACTTGGAGAGGAATTTTAGCCAGAACAGAGGAGTTGAACCAGTCATCAAGAATTCTGAAAGAACTAGAAAAGGTGAGTTTATACAGCAGGTGAATCTTGATGCTGAAACATTCTGGGCCTTCATTAGCAGAAGGAGTCTGGCAGGTAAAGCCTTTAAGAACTGAGCTTGCAGAAGATTAGAATGTATGAAGACTAGAAGCTTCCAGGCCTAAGTCTAGGTATGTCTGATAGAAAAACTCTGGACTCCACCCAACCCATGTAAAGATCTTGTCTCATCTTTTCATCTGAGGAAATAAATGCAATATTTACTTTTATTGGGGACAGAACAGGAGTGGAGTCCTGAGGACTAGTAGAATGAATGGATATAAACAACATCTCAAAGTGGGAGTTGGGGGACCCTCTAGAATGTACCAAAGACCTGGGAGGTGAGAGAATCTCAAGATTCACTTGGAGGGAACTTTGATAAAATGCCCAACATTGTGAAGAGGGAACTTGTACAGCCTATCTCCAGTAGCAAGACAGGGCATCAAGTAGATGGATGGGGTTGCCATCCCAGTCAAAAACTCTAATCCAGTATTGTTCCTGTCTAAAAGAACTGCTGGGATGAAAATAGAAAGGAGAAAATAGAAAGAAGAATGAGGGAAAGGAGGTCTAGTGACCAGCCCAAATTAGGACCTATCTGAAGCTGAGACTCCAAGACTTGACACTATTACTAATGCTATGAAGTACTTACAGACAGGATCCTAGCATAGCTGCCCTCTGAAAGGCCCATTAAGCAGCTGACTGGGTCAGAAGCAGAAAATTAAACCCAACCAATGGTATGAACTTAGGTACCTCTCTGAGTGAATTTGGGAAAGATTAGAAGAAATTGAAGAGGGAGATTCCATAGGAAGACCAGTAGGCTCAACAAACCTGAACCCACCCTATCTCTCAGACACTGAGCCACCAACCAGTCAGCAAACACTAGCTGGTCCAATCCACCCCCCGGCACACACACACACCACACTCATATACAGCAGAGGACTGCCTGGTCTGGCCTCAGTGAGAGTAGAGGCACCTTACCCTTGAGAGACTTGTAGCCCTAGTGTACGGGGAGGCCTGTACAGCTATGTGGGGGTCCAGGGCTGTGGAAACATCCTCCTGGAAATGGGGGAGGAAAAATGTGATAAGGAACTGTCGGAGGGCAGAATGGGAGGAGATAATGACCAGACCGAAAAAAAAAAAAGATAATTTTTAATGAATCAACCATACCCCCTGGAGCTCCCAGGAAGTAAACCACCATCCCAAGAGTAGACAGGGCTCCTGCCACATATGTAGCAGAGAATGTCCTTGTAGGGCATTAATGGGAGGAGAGGCCCTTGGTTCTGTCAAAGCTTGATGCCCCAGTGTAGGGGAATGTCAGGGTGGGGAGCTCAGAAGGAATAGGTGGGTGGATGAGGGTGTACCCTCATAGAATCAGGGAGAGAGGAGATGGGATAGCGGGCTTCTGGAGGGGATACCAGGAAAGACACTAGCACTTAAAATGTAAATAAAAAACATATTGAATACAAGAAAAACAACTGAAAAAGACAATAAAAATATATATTTGAACATGCAAAAAAGTAAAAGGAACAAAGGAAAAGAATTTTTGTGTCTATAATCATAAAGAAAATTGATCTGCAACTCTCTTTTTTGAGGTTTACATGGTTTTGGTATCATGGTAATTTTAGTCTCATAAAGTTGAGTAATGAGCTTTTACTTCCCATTTTATGAAATAATTTTAGAAGTATTTGCTTTAATTCTTGTGAGAATATTTAGTAGAATTTTTTGATAAAGCCATCTGGTCCTGTAATATATTTTGGTCCTGGAGCTGGGTGGGGGAGCTTTTATTTACATATTTTATTTCACAATGATATATATATATATGTATGTATGTATATATATGCATATATATATTTTTTTATCTGATCTTGAATTAACTTTGATACATGTTATATCTCAAAACTATTTTCCAGTTTGGTGGAATAAAGGCTTTTAAAGCATTTATTTATAATTCTCTGGATTTCCTTAGTGTCTGCTTTTATGACATTTCTTTCACTTCTATTCTTGTCAATTTGAAACCCATTCTGCATTTGGTTAACGTGAAAAATCCTATTGATTTTCTCAAAGAAACAACTTTACTTTATTAATTTTATGTATTATTTGTTTGTTTTTCTCTAATAGATTGACTTTATCCCTAAGTTTAATTGTCCCCTGCTGTTTATAGAAATATGTCTTAATTTTGGTTCTGGAGTTTTCAGGTGTGCCCTAAAGTTACTAATATGTAATAGTTCACTTTTAAAATGTAGGCACTTAGTTTCATGAAACTACTTCTTAGAGCTCTATTTATTACAACCCATTGTGCTTTTATTCTCATTAGATATATAAATAATCACTTTCTTAGTTTCTGTCTATACTGATTTTTCATTCAGTATTGAATTGTTTATGAATTTGAAGACTTTCTGTTGTTTCTGTTGGTTGGATAAACTGCCGGATATTGTTTTAATTTTATTGTACCTGTTGAGCCTTGTTTTGTGTCTAAGCATGTGGTCAATTTTGGAGAAGTTACATGAGCTGCTGAGAGGAAGATATTGTCAAATTGTTTTATAATTATTTCAAGTTTGCTATGTTTATGACATCATTTAGCTCCAGCATTTCTTTGTTTGGATTTTGTCCAGATGACCTGTGTATTGCTGAAAGTTAAGATTTATGTCAATAGCTTTCCGTATGCGAGGATCAAAATATAATTTTAGTTGAAGTAATGCTTCTCAGATATTTGTATTTCATATTTTAAGAATCTGTTTATTTCCATCACTGATATTTTAATTGGGTTGTTTGGTTTTATGATGCTTAATATTTTTAATTCTTTGTATAAATTCATGTTCTGCAAGATGTGTAGCTCAAAAATGTTTATTACCATACTGTAGGATGCTTCCTTATTCAAGAGATGATATACTTTGCTGTATATTAGTTTTTTAAGGTCACGTAGTTCTATTCTTTAATATCAGCCTTTGTGCTAAAGACCTTTAAGTACTACATAATTAAGTAATTTTGCATAGTAATAAATTTTATCATGCAAAAAATCTTTGTCTTAGAACATACACACTATTCTCTCTCTCTATCATTTTGTATGTCTGTGTGTATGTATGTATGTAGGTATGTATATATGCATATATATATGAATTGTGTATGTTTAAAGTAGAGATATAAATGTAAAGGAATTTTAATAGAGCAACAGGGCTTCTCTGGCAAGGTATTTTGCCCAATGTTATGATCTAGCATCATGCAAACATCTTAGATTACAGTTTAATACAGCTGAAATACAGACATACCCTTAGTATATACCTAAAATTCATAACAATAAAGGTAAGGTTAATTTGCAGCAATGTTGAAAATAATATCCAATTGAAAAGAGAAAAGTGATGAATCAGATAAAGATTTGACAAAATTAGAGATAGGATACATTATGAGAGCGGCAGAGGAAGAGAGACTAGTTAAGAATTGATAGAAAAAAAGATGGTGTGAGATGTGTGTGTGTGTGTGTGTGTGTGTGTGTGTGTGTGTGTGAGTGTGACAGTTTTACAGAGAGAATTCTTCAGCAAAAAGTATCAGAGATAATGAGCTAGACATGGGTGAAGACAGAACTAGCCAGAGAATGAGAACAAGCAAGATTAGAAAGTTGCCAAAGTTAGTATAAGGCCAGGCAAAACAATTCAGTCAGAAGCCAAGATAAGGCATTAGGCAGGTTGGAATGTTAGATTATATGGAGGCTAGAAGTATCCAGGCTGAGGCCTAGCTGAGAAGAGGAGAAATAGTCTTCCTCAGGGGAAAAAATACACCAATTGGTTATCTGAAACTGAAAAAGACACCAATTGGTTACATTATATTAGAATGTAAAATAAAAGCAGCAATAAGTTGAAAAATAAAACATGTGTCACAGAAAATAAAAATGTATAAATTAAGAAATGCTATAGAATATATCTTATGAAATATGAATATATTCCATGAGATACAGTATTTAAAATATTAACTTCATAAAATCTATTACTTTTTGTTCTTATAGATTTTCTTAATCTGTTCAGCAGTGGTGACATTGACGCTTAATAAATTGTTTTCTTCTTATATGCCTTGGTTATTCCTTTAATATGTATATAACTTGCTGTGCTATATGTCCAGAATATTTATTGTCCAGTCTGTTGTCATTTTGATAGATCTGATATTGTGATAGAGTATAATGTTCTAGCAGGAGTAACTTGAGTTGATTTAAAGAATTGCATAATGTCCTTGCTTGTTTAGCATTGCAGAGAGACCTTCTGACGAACTGCCCTAAAGTATACTTCAAAGTCCATGGGAGAAACAGCAAAATAAGAGAAATGACATTGTCAACACAGTTTAGAGAATATATTGCCTTCTGAGCATATGCATAGGTATTCTGTAACTCTAAATGCAAAATTGTGATGTGCACAGCTAACTTTGACCAGAAGAATGATTGTAATGCCTCTCTAATTAGAATTTCTTACATGGTAGAGATGAATCATAAGTTTAATCCCTGATATATAGATTTTAATATCGTGACCTTTTGTAAAGGTGCTTGCCTGATTAGAAAACATTTGAAACACCCTTGCCATTGGAAGATAGCTGTAGATGGTTAAAGCAGTGAAATGAGCCCCCAACTCAACATAGGTTCTCCAAAGGTCAAGATGAAGCAGACCATCTATTTAACTGCTGAATATATGAGGCATTCATCCCAGAAGAATGTAGCCTCATGTAAAAGATCATAAAACAGCAAAGGCACGGCATTAAGCAATTTTATATCCTATAGTTTCAAAACAAAACAACATATATTTATATTGACATGTCACATATTAGAAATTGTTATTCACATTTTCTGTAACTGCTATTTTTCATCACATAGTAAAAATATTTATTCCAAAATAGTTGACAGAACTTCTATCAAATTAATTCAATTATGTTGCCAGAGAATTAGAAAATCCTAGACAGCAAAAATGAAGCTTCTAGTGACTTTTGCTCAGTGAAGCTGGTATGTTGTTTGAAATAACGAACTGTTTTTACTCTGATGGATTTTTAAACGTTCTGGTATAATGTGTCTTTAAGATATGATCTATAAAGGTCACTTTCAGAATGGTTCTATTAGTGCAAACAAGCAACAATGAAAACCAAAGCAAAAACTCAAAATGTACCAAGTACCTTGAAAAGAAATAGTAAGCCTAACCTCAAGAACCAGAAGTGATTTTCACCCTAGACTTCTAGGATTTTAAATTCCAGTTTCCCAAATAAATACTGAGACTCCTATGATAGCCATAAATATACAGAGAATGCAATAAATTTCTGAAGTAGTTTTGTTTCCTTTAACTCTTTGACAGGAAACATGAGGTGAGATGAGAAAAAGCTTTTTCTTCCCTGATGACTGTCATCCATTTTTGTACTAAAAGGAACCCTTATTAATCACTATCTTCATAGGAAATACACAGAAAAACAGTGTTTCAAGACACCTCCATCACTAACTTTTACTTAAAACAAAAATCCTAAGAAGAAATTGAATAGAATTCAAACAGTTAATCACATGAATAAATGTTCTGTAACTGGTTCCTGCTTCTTACATAGACATAATGACTTTATATTTATTCCCTGTCTTTGACTTTCATTGTGGTGCTCAGTGGGTAAAACCATCTGGTAACAAAACTGATGACTTGAGATCAATTCCTGGGATTCATATGTGGAAGTAGAAAACTGAATATCATGAGTTTTGCTTTATTTTCTAATTACATAGCACTGTGTCCATATGCATGCATGTGCCCACATGCAGAAAACCCCAAATAAATAAATAAATAAATAAATATGTAATAAGAAATAAGAAGAGAAAAGCCAATATATTGACTAATGCAACTAAATAAAACTCTGCTAAAATAAACTGTTGCTCTCAAGTCAAAATAAAAAAAATAGAAAAATGCAAATAAAGAATAAAAAGCAAAGTAATAAATGAATTTAAATGGTCTTAAAGGCAATTTTGTAACTAAGGCCACCATTGAACAATGCTGTGAACTGTAGTAAGTCCAAAATATCATTTTCCCTCTGGGTAAAATTCAAAAATGTAGACAGCTAAAGTAAAGAATTCAGTACAAGCTGACATGAATAATCAAAAAAATTGGAAAGGAAGAAGTCAAAATATCACTATTTGAAGATGATATGATACTATATTTAAGTGATCCCAAAAGTTCCACCGGAGAACTACCTTCAGCAAAGTGGCTGGGTATAAAATTAACTCAAATAAATCAGTAGCCTTCCTCTACACAAAGAGAAACAAGCTGAGAAAGAAATTTAGGAAAATGATACCCTTCATTATAGTCCCAAATAATATAAAATACCTCGGTGTGACTTTAACCAAGCAAGTGAAAGATCAGCATGATAAGAACTTCAAGCCTCTGTAAAAAGAAATTGAAGAAGATCTCAGAAGATGGAAAGATCTTCCATGCTCATGGATTGGCAGGATTAATATTGTATAAATGGCCATTTGACCAAAAACGATCTACAGATTCAATACAATCTCCATTAAAATTTGAATCCAGTTCTTCATAGAGTTAGACAGAACAATTTGTAAATTCATCGGGAATAACCAATAACCCAGGACAGCTAAACCTTTCCTCAACAATAAAAGGACTTCTGGGGGAATCACTATCCCTGAACTCAAGCAGTATTACAGAGCAATAGTGGTAAAAACTGCATGGTATTGGTGCAGAGACAGGCAGATAGACCAGTGGAATAGAATTGAAGACTCATAAATGAAACCACACACCTATGGTCACTTGATTTTTGACAAAGGAGCCATAACCTTCCAATGTAAAAAAGATAGCATTTTCAGCAAATGGTGCTGGTTTAACTGGAGGTCAACATGTAGAAGAATGCAGATCGATCCATGCTTATCACCCTGTACAAAGCTTAAGCCCAAGTGGATCAAGGACCTTCACATCAAACCATATACATTCAAACTAATAGAAGAAAAATTGGGGAAGAATCTCAAACACGTGTGTACTGGAGAAAATTTCCTGAACAAAAAAACCAATGGCTTATGCTCTAAGTTCAAGAATCGACAAATGGGATCTCATAAAACTGCAAAGCTTCTGTAAGGCAAAGGACACTGTTGTGAGGACAAGACGGCAACAAACAGATTGGGATAAGATCTTTACCAATCCTAAAACTGATAGAGGCCTTATATCCAAAATATACAAAGAACTCACAAAGTTAGACTCCAGGAAGACAAATAACCCTATTTAAAATGGGGTTCAGAGCTAAACAAAGAATTCACAGCTGAGGAATGCCAAATGGCTGAGAAGCACCTAAAGAAATCTTCAACATTTTTAGTCATAAGGGAAATGCAAATCAAAACAACCCTGAGATTTCACCTCACACCAGTGAGAATGGCTAAGATCAAAAACTCTGGCAATATCAGATGCTGGCGAGGATGTGGAGACAGAGGAACACTCCTCCATTATTGCTGGGATTGCAGACTGGTAAAACCATTCTAGAAATCAGTCTGGAGGTTCCTCAGAAAATCTAATATTATGCTACCTGAGGACCCAGCTATACCTCTCTTGGGCACATACCCAAAAGATGCTCCAACATATAACAAAGACACATGCTCCACTATATTCATAGCAGCCTTATTTATAATAGTCAGAAGCTGGAAAGAACCCAGATGCCCTTCAACAGAGGAATGGATACAGAAAATGTCCTATATCTACACAATGGAATATTACTCAGCTATCAAAAACAATGACTTTATGAAATTCATAGGCAAATGGGTGGAACAGAAAAATATCATCCTGAGTGAAGTAATCCAATCACAGAAAAACAAACATGGTATGCACTCATTGATAAGTGGATATTAGCCCATATGCTCGAATTACCCTAGATGCACAGAACACATGGAACTCAAGAAGGATCACCAAATTGTGGATGCTTCACACCTTCTTTAAAAGGGGAACAAGAATACTCTTGGGAGGGGATAGGAAGGCAAAGTTTAGAACAGAGGCTGAAGGAACACCCATTTAGAGCCTGCCCCACATGTGGCCCATACATATACAGCTATCAAACTAGATAAAATGGATGAAGCAAAGAAGTGCAGGCTGACAGGAACCAATCTCTCCTGAGATACATAGCCAGAATATAGTAAATACATAGGCTAATGCCAGCAACAACCCACTGAACTGAGAACGGGACCCCCATTGAAGGAATCAGAGAAAGGTCTGAAAGAGCTAAAGGGGCTTGAGACCCCATATGAACAACAATGCCAACCAACCAGAGGTTCCAGGGACTAAGCCACTACCCAAAGACTATACATGGATTGGTCCTGGACTCCAACTCCATAGGTAGCAATAAATAGCCTAGTAAGGGCACCAGTGAAAGGGGACCCCTTGGTCCTGCCGAAACTGGACCCCCAGTGAACGGGATTCTTGTGGGGTTGGCCATAATGAGGGGAAGATGGGGAGCTGAACCCCCATATAGAATGGGAGAAGGAGGGGTTAGGGAATGTTGGCATAGAAACCGGGAAAAGGAATAACATTTGAAATGTAAGTAAGAAATACCCAATTTAATAAAGATGGGAAAAAAAGAAAAGAAAAGAAAAAAATACAAAATACAAAAACACCGAAGAGGTCTGGGGATCAAAAGAGTCCAGAGTCCATATTGCTAAGTTTATGGTTCAAGATTGGCGCCACCAAAAAGGAGGAAACTATTGGATTTAAATTGAAAGCTGTTAGTAAAACAAGAGTTGTTTTGATTTTAGAGTGAAATATAGACCCATAAAGAATTTAACCCTTTCGTTGACCCCCCTTTCTCTATGTGTGAACTCATTTCTTAAGGAGCCAGGCTGTTCAGTTGTTTCTTTTAAATGCTATTGAACTAAACATAAAAGAAGACATTTTAAATATTACTCATCTGGATGAAAGCAAGATAAAGCCCCAATTATTTGACATAGTTATCCTTATTGACAACAGGAAGTGATTAGGGGTAAGTGGATAAGCTAGGGCTGTCTACATTCAAAATCTCAGATTAATTAATGTTAAATAATTGGTATGTGGAAACATGTGTGGACACTAACATTTGAAAGTATAAGAATGGTTATCAGTACTGTAGCTAAACAACAGCGTTTAGTCGGTTGTGCATAAACAGGGTGAAGTGGTTATTTAGCACATACTTCAATTTAACATGGTAATTTAAAATTTACTCGTTTTAATTTTTCTTTTAATTTTGAGGTTATAATACATCTGCATTACTGATGCACAAATCCCTCCCATCTACTATTTCTTGCTCTCTTCCAAACTCATGGCCTTTTTTTTCTTTAGTTGTAGTTATGTGCGTTATATGTATGTGAATTCCCTAAATATAATCTTGTCTGTCTGATGATACTTGTATGTCTGATTTCAGGGTTGACCACTTGATAATAAATAATGTCTTGACAATAAAAAATGTTCATGATAGCAGAATGTGCCAGGCAAGATTCCAAAGAAGGGAAAAAAATGAATGATCCTGCCTAGTTTTGATGACTCTGAACAACAACAATGACCAGTATGTCATAATAATAATAAGGTTACAGTGATGGCAAGTATAGCTTGGTGGTAAACTACAGTTCTTTAATCAGATTGAAGACTCACTCAACTGTAGTATAATCATGCCTAGTTCTCAATCAAACCTAGCCAAGTACTCTAGACAAAATGTTTTAATTAATTAATTTTTTAATTAATACATTTTTCTTAATGCAGGGCTCTTGAAATTACATTCTTGATTAGAGAATCATGAAAATATCTTTGGTCTGTGCATGTGGGTTTCCTATGGGAAACAACGCAATCATCTGCCATGTCTTCATTGAAAAAAACTCCAGCCTCATAGGTAGCAATGAATAGCCTAGTAAGAGCACCAGTGGAAGGGGAAGCCCTTGGTCCCACCAAGACTGAACCCCGAGTGAACGTGATTGTTGGGGGGAAGGTGGTAATGGGGAGAGGATAGGGAGGAGAAGCCCATATAGAAGGGGAGGGGGAGGGGCTAGTGGGATGTTGGCCAGGAAACCGGGAAGGGGAATAACAATCGAAATGTAAATAAGAAATACTCAAGTTAATAAAGATAAAAAAAGAAAAGAAAGAAAAATAACAAAGTCTGGTTCTAACAATGGATGAGGAAAAAGATGATGGAAAGGTTTTAGGTGGAGTTCACGTTGGTTTAATTTTCTCATCATTTCAAATAAGGAAGAGAGTACAGACAATTATAGATGAAGACAGAAGTCTAAAGAGTGGCCTAAAATCTATCGGCCGTCATATATCAAACTGCAGTGAAACCAATACACAAAATACCAGAACTTGGCCAACTGAGAAAAAGGATCAAGAGTTAAAGCCTAGCCTGGGCTACATGATGTAACTTATGTGTCAAAAGCATGTGTAAAAAAAAAATTAAAGGTAATGTAAATACAGTCATAGTTAATGAAAAAATAAAAGCTAACACAATTTCGCTAAATAGAAAAACTAAAAAGTATAAGTAAATTACTACCTTTTTAATTTTTTAATTGTTATTTGAAATTTTCATACATAAATACATTTAGATCATTTTCCATTCTTAAATTGTGTAAACTTCTTTTCACTTTTTTTATTGAATTTTTTTATTTACATTTCAAATGTTATTCCCTACCTGTTTCCAGGACATAAGACCCCTATGCTATCTCACTCCCCTTCTTCTATAAGGGTGTTCCTCTCCTCATCCACCCACCCTTCCACACACACACCCAAATGTGGCGCATATATATATATATATATATATATATACATCGAGACTAGATAAGATTGATGAAGCTAAGAAGGGCATGCTGACAGGACCCAGATATAGATGACTCCTGAAAGACACAGTCAGAGCATGTTAAATACAGAGGCAAATACTAGCAGGAAACCGCTGAAATGAGAACAGAACCCCTGTTGGAGGAATTAGAGAAAGAACTGAAAGAGCTGAAGGGGCTTGCAACCCCATAAGACAATAATGATAGCCAACCAGAGCTTCCAGAGACTAAATCAATACCCAAAGACTATACATGGACTGACCCATGGCTCCAGCTGCATGTGTAAGGCCTTGTTGGGCACCAATGGAAGGATAGACCCTTGGTCCTACCCAGGTCACCTTTTATCAACTCTTCACACCACCATCATTACTTTTCCAAGATTTTTCCAGATGGATGACTTTTGGATGTATTTTTGGACCACTAAGTTTAACCCAAATCATCTGTGGGGCCCTTGAATTTGAATATTCTACTAGAACTTGGCAAAGGCATCAGTTTGTACACAACAGATACTGTTCCTCCTTCCCTCTAAATTCTCTAGTATGAGTGACAAGTATGAGGGCCCATCTCTAACAATTCCGGATTACAGAAGGGCCCATTCTATGTAGAACCAGACCAGGCATTCACAGCAATGGCTGTCTCCTGTCTGGGATGTAACATTCTGCAGGTCCTTTGGGGGAATTAGAGGAAGGATAGAAAGAGCTGAAGGGGCTTGCAACCCCATAAGAACAACCATGACAACCAATCAGAGCTTCCAGGGACTAAACCACTACTAAAAGACTATGCATGGACTGACCCAGGGCTCCAACTGCATATGTAGTAGAGAATAGCATTGTTGGGACACCAGTGGAAGGGGAAGTCCTTAGTCCTGGCAAGGTTAGACCCCCAGTACAGGGGAATGTCAGGGGTGGTGTGGTAAGGGGAGTTGATGGGGGGAATACCCGTATGAGGGTAGAAGAGAGAATGAGGGCTTATGGACAGGAAACCTGGAAAGGGAATAACACCTGGAAAGGGAATAACATTTGAAATATAAATAAAGAAATATATCTACTAAAAAATAAAATAAAATATACTATTGATGAAGTTATTTTCCCCGGCACCCACTATAATATACACTAGTACTCTAAAAAGACAAAGAAGAAGCTTCCATTTCAGGTTTGGCTTATTTCTCTATATTATATATCCATGATGTCTGGTGACTTTTGATACAAGGCCTTACCATCTAATTCTGGAAGAAAAGGCAGTGAAGTAGCAAAATCCTTAATTATTATGGGGAACTTTTAAGTCTGTTTGAAAAAGAACTCATTGGATGATTTACACTGAGGGCATTGCAGTATTTGTTTAATAACCCATGACTTTGAGAAGGAAGTTTTCCCAACAATGGTTGGTATCTTCCTTCAAACTGTGCCTAAAATGTACATATTTTAATCAGTTGAAAAGTTAGTCTTCCATATGCTTTATTTTTCCACAGTACTTTTGTTTGGTTTATTCTTTCCAAAAGGGGGAACATTTATCAGACATAAGTGATCGTAGTTCACATAAAGTTTGCCTCCAGGGAGATAATGAATTTCCACATGAATATGGAATTTCTCTTTATTATAGCATATGGAACTGGTTTCAGCTGGTTTTATATCTCCAACTATTTCTATTGACCAAAACCAAATAGAAATCAGAGGGAACATACTTTAACCATGCAATGGATTTCTTCTGAACACTTTGGTCTATGACTTAGGCCTTTATCACATATTTTGGGAATAAGAAAAGAAGATAGAAAACAAGTTTAAAAAGTCTATGTTGACAAAAAAACGAACAAACAAACAAAAACCAGAAGGTAATCATAGAAACATACTAACTCAATAAGGAAACAAAGAAGAAATTTTAATTTCAATGAGAGAATCAAAGTAGATATTTTGTGAAGGGAAAATATTTAGTTCTGATAGTCACATGACAAATTAGCACATGATATGCATTAGCTTCCAAAGACATAATTATTCATATTCCCAAATTAACAAATTCTTACAAAAAATGCTATGTGACTATTCAATGATAAACTGAGTTGTCTTGCTGAAATTATAGAATGATATTCACTTACCCTCATACATATTTTATGGTGTATTTCTTTACATTGATTGCTATGCTAAAATTAACTATAATTCTGTTATAATTCAATAGCATCACCTTATATTTTTAAGTATTGCAAATTAGTAATTGTACTTCATTGTTTCTTCTGCTATATGATTGTAAAAAATGTTTTGTTTGCTTGTAAATACTGTTTTCTGTTGAAAGTAAATGATTCCTTCCTACCTTAGCTTCAAAACATGTGAGTCAGTTTTCATTTTTAATTTTATTTTCAACAGTGTGTTCATTATGATTAAACAGTTTGAAAGTCATAGAAAGGAAAACATCACAACATATTAATAACTAGTTTAATAAAAATAATATTTCTACATTTTTCATTTTGTATGATTTTTATTTTGTGGTACTCTAAAAAAATTTGTATTTATTGATATCTAGATACTTAACCATAATATAATAATTCTAAGAATACTAAGAAGAAAGAAAATAGATGTTTCTGAAAGTGTGTAAATATCTTAACAAATATGTAATTTAGAACATTGAAACTCTATTATAATTAGTTGGCATAATCTGTATTGGCTTGATCCACAAGTTCACTTGTGTGCTTTTTATTATATTGTCCTCCACACACTGGCATAATAATGTTATACAAAGCAATGGTCATGATTTCTCCTAACATATCCATAGAAAAGAATAATAGGAAAGATAAACTAATAATAAAAATTATCATCCTGGCTTTTTTAGATGATTTCTGCTTCCATGATAGACTATTTCACCTATGAAGCATGAATTCAGCACTATTGCTATAATTTTCCTATGGATTTCTAGCAATTATTAAAACATTTTATCATCATTTCATATGAATGTTTACAAATTAATTTTATCAAATAGACTATTGAATATATATATTTTTCCTTTATTATCATTTACCCCTGACACTGTGGTGCAAAAAGTATAATAGCAAGTGTGAACAGCCATCCTTTCATTTTCTAGTCTACTTCTTGGAGTACTATTAGTGAACAAACTTTACTAGAGATAATAAAAATCAAACTTCAATAAAATTTATTAATTGAAGAACTATTAGCTTAAGAGTTTGAACCTATTAATGTGATTAAAATTTGGCAAGTTCTATGATTTCTTCCAAGAAGAAAGACAAGAATTTGTAGCATGATACATTTGTTTGTTCAGTTTGCTGGACATATAATTGTTCTGTCTGGAATCTCTATAAGTACTCATAAGTAAGCTAATAATTAAGTCCCAAATATTCATTTATCATTAAAAACATTGAAATGGCCAGCATTATCATCCTTTTCTGTTCACAGAATTTCTTTCAGTTTACAGATTTTCTTTGCATTGATAAGGCTTGAATCCAGAGCCTGGTGCAGCTTAGATACATGTCTAAACTTTATTTCATATATTTACAATGGAAATCAGATATAATCCATAAAAATTTCCTTGGGTAATCTTAGGAACCATTTACAAAATCCCTTCTCCCTTATCCTAGGAGGCAGTAGTGGTGTAAAATGGGCTGCCATCTGAAATGATCAATCTTAGAGATAAATCACCTCAATTGAACAAGGCGTTTAACTCTGTGATAACGTATCTTGAGAAGGGACTTTCCTATTTCCAGAGGGAAGAACATTTTATTCTTCTCTCCCTATCTGTAACATAGTACTCACGTCTAACAACAGTGAAGAAAAATGGTAGCACTTAGTTCCGTGAACTGCAGCAACCACAAGGGAGCCAGGAATTGCAATAAGAAATGTTAACTGACTGAGCACAAATGAACCATTCAAAGCATCAGCTCACATAAACTATTTCAAGTCAAGGAAAACAAATAATGTTGTCAGGGAACATCATTTTGACTGCTAATTATATATCTTATAACTTACAGTGCTGGTGACCCTGACATTGCAGAACATGTGAGCAATTTTAATTTAGAGTTATGTTGCTGGTAAGCACACAGATTTTAGCAAGTGAAAGAAGAAGTTGTCTCAATAGAAATGTAAATTAAAATGATTATTTTTTGTTTTGTTTTGTTCTTTTGTTTGTTTTTTTGTTTTATTTTTTCTTTTAATTCAAATTTTTTTATTAAATAACATATATTACAGGTTGGGAAATGCTTCTATTTTTCTCATTTCATTAGTATTTTAATTCTAGATACTCAATATGACCATAGATTTCAGAGAACATATGTCTTTAATTCCCTTACTTAACTCCTGGGTCAGGAAGAAATTGTTAGCATTCACTGAACTTTAATCAATTAGCTCTATCCTTTGGGTTTTCAAACACATTTTCTTTATTTTTACACAAGTATGTAAAAGGAAAACTTACAATGGTGATATAGTCCAGCAGTCTTGTTCATTAACATCTCCCAGGACACTATATAATCATTAAGAGTTATAATTAGCGTTGTAGTACATTCAACTCCTAAAAGGAACATCTTTTAAACTAATAACTTTTCTAACATCTGTACATTAAAGTCTGGAAACCATTTAAGAGCTTTTGACCTAACAGTTAATGACTTCCTAACACAAAAGAAAGAAATTGGTGTTTTTAAATGCTCTGAAATGTGCTTCCTAGTCCTCTTTAGATTCTGTTCATTGAAAACAATCAAGTGTTCATGTAATTGAAATTGAGGTGCTTTATTCTTTTAAAAAAGTGTCAGGTAATGTCTTAGTCCCTGTTCTATTGCTGTGAAAATATACCTACCATGACCAAAGCAAGACTTATATAGAAAGCATTTAGCTGGGGGCTTGCTTATAATTTCAGAGGCTCAGAAGGTTAGTCCGCTATCCTCAGGGTGGGGAGCATCGTGGCACACAGGCACCAAGGTGCTGGAAAAGTAGCTGAGAGTTCTACACCATGATTTGAATCAGAGAGAGAGAGAGAAAGAGAGAGAGAGCGATACACAGAGAGAGATACACAGATAAAGAGAGAGAGACAGAGAGACAGAGAGACACATACACACACAAAGAGAGAGATACACAAAGAAAGAGAGAGAGACAGAGAGACAGAGAGACACATACACAGAGAGAGAGACAGAGACAGAGAGACATACACACACAGAGAGAGAGAGAGACAGAGAGACAGAGAGACAGAGAGACAGAGAGACAGAGAGACAGAGAGAGAGAACATGGCCTAATATGGTATTTTGAAATCTCACTACCATAGTTCCTACAACAAGGTAATGACTTTCTAACAAAAGAAAGAAATAGGTGATTTTTTTCACCCTGTAATTTATTTTCCTCCAGGCCCACCCTCTGACTGCTCCACATACCTTAACTCCTCCCTGCCCCCTAACCCCTCCCCCACCCCTTCCATCTCCATGAGGATGTCCCTACCTCACCCAATGGTCCAGACCTAGAAACTCCCTGGGGCCTTAGAAAGGTGTTTTTACGTTCTCAGAAAGAATTTCCTTGTCCTCTTTAGATTCTATTCACTGAAAACAATAAAGTGTTAATGTAATCAAAATTGAGGTGCTTTATTCTTTTAAAAAAAGGATCAATTGGATTCTTACTCACTGTTCTATTGTTACACCTACTCTTTCAAGGCCATGCCTCTACTCCAGGAATGTGATGACTAAGCATTTAAATACATGAACTTATGGGGCCCTTTCCTATTCAAACCACCACTGGCAGCTTGTGTGCTATAGTCTCTTACAAACTTGTGAATTAGAGGCAGCAGGATAAGAAATTTGAACTACTTTAGACTTTGATGCAAGTGCCTATAATTTAATAATAATAATGAATGCTATCAATAGTAAAGTTGAATGTATCATGTAAAGACATAAGAAACTATAAAGAAAGTAAATGTTACTCCTCGATTATCTTGCTAAATAAAATATGAGTTTATATTAATATTTTTCCTACGTATTTCAGGAAATTAACTTTTAATGCAGATAATGTAGTAGAAAAGTTAAGCTATAATCATACAGTTTACACCAACTAACACCTACCTTGGTATATATCTCACAGACTTTTAGCAATGCCATTATTTAGAACTCTGAAGGACTAATATTTTTCAACAGAAATGATCTGGCTCTAATATCAAGGAAGCTTACAGAAAAACTGGTCATTAAGTGTTAGGATAGCAGTCTCTGAGAACCCACATGCTATTTCATACCTTATACGACTTCAGTAAGAGGGAGGTGTAGAGCTTCATGTCCTTTCACATTTCAGAGACTAGGAAATGATGTCCCATTGAATTTTCACAAGAAATTGAAGCAGGCTCAATGACAGCTCTGCAGGCACCCGTTTTCATATTCTTGATGGTTAACAGAATGCCAGGATTCAAGCATCACCAATGCTAAATCAACTTATTTACAAAATTGTTGTAAAAAATAGATAACTTACTTACAAACTAAGTGATACTTGTTTTATTATTTATCAATCAACTATATTACTTTTTTCAAGCCACAATAGTTTAGAAAACCATATTTACTAACAGAAAGAAAAGCTAGATCTGTGTTTGAAACAAGACAAAATTTGAAATTGGGAGGAGTAATATTTAAAAAAAATCTTTGATTAAATTGTTAATATTTTCTTGAGTTTGGTGACTATTTCATTGATTTCAGGGGAGAGAATGGTATAGAGATCCACTCATACAATTGGTAAATATATAACTTTTTTTTTCCTTAACTTGAGTATTTCTTATATACATTTCGAGTGTTATTCCCTTTCCCGGTTTCCGGGCAAACATCCCCTCCCCCTCCTTTTTCTTATCAGTGTTCCCCTCCCCATCCTCCCCCCATTGCCGCCCTCTCCCCAACAATCTAGTTCACTGGGGGTTCAGTCTTAGCAGGATCCAGGGCTTCCCCTTCCACTGGTGCTCTTACTAGGATATTCATTGCTACCTGAGAGGTCAGAGTCCAGGGTCAGTCCATGTACAGTCTTTAGGTAGTGGCATAGTCCCTGGAAGCTCTGGTTGCTTGGCATTTTTGTTCATAAGGGGTCTCGAGCCCCTTCAAGCTCTTCCAGTTTTTTCTCTGATTCCTTCAATGGGGGTCCTATTCTCAGTTCAGTGGTGTGCTGCTGGCAATCGCCTCTGTGTTTGCTGTATTCTGGCTGTGTCTCTCAGGAGCGATCTACATCCGGCTCCTGTCTGCCTGCACTTATTTGCTTCATCCATCTTGTCTAATTGGATGGCTGTATATGTATGGGCCACATGTGGGGCAGGCTCTGAATGGGTGCTCCTTCAGTCTCTGTTTTAATCTTTGCCTTTCTATTCCTTGCCAAGGGTATTCTTGTTCCCCTTTTAAAGAAGGAGTGAAGCATTCACATTTTGATCATCCATCTTGAGTTTCATTTGTTCTAGGCATCTAGGGTAATTCAAGCATTTGGGCTAATAGCCACTTATCAATGAGTGCATACCATGTGTGTTTTTCTGTGATTGGGTTACCTCACTCAAGATGATATTTTCCAGTTCCAACCATTTGCCTATGAATTTCATAAAGTTATTGTTTTTGATAGCTGAGTAATATTCCATTGTGTAGATGTACCAGGTTTTCTGTATCCATTCCTCTGTTGAAGGGCATCTGGGTTCTTTCCAGCTTCTGGCTATTATAAATAAGGCTGCGATGAACATAGTGGAGCACGTGTCTTTTTTATATGTTGGGGCATTTTTGGGTATATACCCAAGAGAGGTATAGCTGGATCCTCAGGCAGTTCAATGTCCAATTTTCTGAGGAACCTCCAGAATGATTTCCAGAATGGTTGTACCAGTCTGCAATCCCACAAACAATGGAGGAGTGTTCCTCTTTCTCCACATCCTTGCCAGCATCTGCTGTCACCTGAGTTTTTGATCTTAGCCATTCTCAATGGTGTGAGGTGAAATCTCAGGGTTGTTTTGATTTGCATTTCCCTTATGACTAAAGATGTTGAACATTTCTTTAGGTATTTCTCAGCCATTTGGCATTCCTCAGCTGTGAATTCTTTGTTTAGCTCTGAACCCCATTTTTAATAGGGTCATTTGTCTCCCTGCGGTCTAACTTCTTGAGTTCTTTGTTTATTTTGGATATAAGGCCTCTATCTGTTGTAGGATTGGTAAAGATCTTTTCCCAATCTGTTGGTTGCCGTTTTGTCCTAACTACAGTGTCCTTTGCCTTACAGAAGCTTTGCAGTTTTATGAGATCCCACTTGTTGATTCTTGATCTTAGAGCATAGTTCAGGAAATTTTTTCTAGTGCCCATGTGTTCGAGATGCTGCCCTATTTTTTCTTCTATTAGTTTGAGTGTATTTGATTTATTTGATTAGGCCACTACTAGTCTCATAAAATGAAAGGACAATTTATCCTACTAATCATACTTAAATATAATGTCTTACTCACAGTCCTATTGATGTAAAGAGACAACAGCTAAGGCATCTATTATAAAAGAGTCTTCTATTGGCAGCTTGTTTAGCTTCAGAAGTTTAGTACATTATCATCATGGCTGGGACCATGGCTTTGGAAGAGTATCTGAGAACTGATCCTGATTCACAGGCTGAGAGAGAATAAAAGAAAGAAAGCCGGGGGTTTTGAAAATTCAAAACTCACCCCAGTGATACACTGATACACTTCCTCCAAAAAGTACACACTTCATAACCCTCGTTATCCTATCAAAGGGTTCCAATTCCTTGATGACAAAACCTTCACATATATATATATATATATATATATATATATATATATATATATACATAGGCTTATAGGAACAAATTTTATTCAAACAATCAGAGATGTATATGTAGAGGAATAAAATATCACAAATTGGAAGCTTTCAACATTGTCAAATAAAGTTTAATCATTCATGTATTCACTAAGTTCAATTGTCAAGATATTGAAGAACTGCAAACCAAACAGTACAAGATTGTAGAAAAGTAAAGTATTGGAGAGCATATTTTAGTATTAAAGTTACTGTTGTGGAGAAATATTTATAACAGCAAATCAAATTTACATAAAAATTTTCAATGGAAGAATTTGGGGTATAGTATATTACATGGTAAACACACAGTATTGTTTTGCATAAAATAATATATGAAATAAGATATTTCTATCAGTAAATGAAATCAACTAATTCTAAACACAAAATAATTCAGGATGGCTTGAAAAAAAGCAAGATTCTGAACCTTATACAAAACACCCTATTATATTTCGAATGGATACAAAATATATCAGAGAATTTAAGTAATACTAAACTAGAGGTTGAAAACATTGTATCATAAGAGTGTTCATATTAAAAAGAAAAATTGAGGTATTTATTTGGATAGTAATCACAGTTATAGCACTAAAAAGGAACAATTTTGTAATAATTTTTGAAAGGGAAACTGTAAAAGAAATGCAGCCACCACCTGAAAAGAATGGAGGCTATAGATTAATTGAAAAAAACAATTAAAACTGTTCTTTTAGGCACTTGGTCACTTTTTCCTTTCTTTCTTTCTTCCTTCCTTCCTTTCTCTCTTTTCTTCCTTCTTTCTTTCTTTTCTTCTTTCTTTCTCTCTTTTCTTCTTTCTTTCTTTCTTCCTTTTTTTATTTAATCATTTTTTTTTACACTCCAGGTTTTATCTCCCTTCTAGTCTACCTTTTAACCCTCCACATCCTATACCTCCACTCCCTTTCCTCTCCATGAGGATGTACCCAGCCCCTCAACCCTCCATCAGACCTCCCAACTCTTTGGGGCCTCCAGTCTCTTTAGGATTAGTTGCACCTTCTATGACTAAACCCAGACCAGTATATGTGTTGGGGGTCTTGTCTCAGCTGGTGTATGCTGCTGCCTGGTTTGTGATCCAGTGTCTGAGAGATCTCTGGGTCCATGTTAATTGAGATTAATGATCCTCCTACAGGGTTGCCCTCCTCCTCAGTTTCTTCCAGCTTTTTCCTAATTCAACTACGGGGTCCACCACCTTCTCTCCAGTGGTTGGATGTAAATATCTGCATCTGACTCTTTCAGCTGGTTGTTTGGTCTTTTGGAGGGCAGTCATGATAAGCTCCTTTGTGTGAGTACTCCATAGCCTCAGTAATAGTGTCAGGCCTTGGGGCCTTGCCTTGAGCTGGATCCCATTTTGGGCCTGTTGTTGGAACTCTTTTCCTTGGGTTCTTCTCCACTTAGGTACTTCGAGTAGCGCTTAATGGCTACTATTATAACTGTAGTTATTAGTTTTCACTGTGGATTGATGTGGGTAAACAACTGACAACCAGGAATATGTCTCCTTTTTTGTAATACAGTGCATCATGAGATGAATCAATATATATATATATATATATATATATATATATATATATATATAATGTCTGCTCCTCTCAGCAACATGCACAGCCTTGAAGGGCTATCTCATGTTCATTATGCCTGAGATTTGATGAACAATGATGCTGGAGATGCATGAAAGCCTGACTTTTTACTCTTGCCAATACTATTTCCCTTTCCATCAGTAAATATTGATTCTGTTAACTCTCCCATGAACTATTTTTATATCTAAGATAATGGAGTCATTATTGAATAAAGATGATGACAAACATATCAACCAATAGGAAGCTGTTATTGAAATATCCAATTATACATTCTGATAATAAAAATATACGTGAATTTGTATATCCATCGAGTGTTCTGTGATATAAAACTTAGTATTTGTAAAGACCAAATGATTCTGTATTAGAAAATTTAAAATAAACATAGTTGCACAAAAGGCAATGGCAAAAGCTAGGATTTCATAACATATATTCATAACATATGTAGAGAGTCTAGAAAATAATCTGATTAGCAGGAAAGACAAAATATCTTAGTGAAAAACCACTTTGAACATGAAATACTGATTAATTTAATAATAAGAATAAACACAGATACAGAGAGACACACACACTTAACACACACACACACACACACACACACAAACTCAAACACACAATGCACAGAGGGATTAACTTTCTACATCTTATATTGGCAAAGCCTAAAGGACTATCAGCTGTATTATAGAAAATTGAACTGTATGTTTTATAAGACCCTAGAGTGTGACTCTTGCAGGATTGGTGATTCACCTCACAAATAATAGAAAATGTAATGTAAAGTGTTATAACATTATTTACAATAAAAAATCAAAGCAAGGCTGAATCCAACATCACAGGAAATATATAATAGGGAAATGTCTAATTACTTTATGTAGAGTTATATAGAAGAATGTTACCTAATGTCAAAACACCAGCCCAGGTAGACTTCTGCTTCATTTGATATGTTCCAGGTAACTTGGACCAGTCTCTGTATACTCCTGCTTAGTGCCTCAGTCTCTGGGAGCTCCCAGCGGACTGGGTTAGTTGAGACTTCTGTCTTCCTATGGGGTTGCCCTCCCATTCAGCTTCTTCAGTCCTTGCCCTAATTCAAACTTAAGGGTCCCCAACTTCAGTTCAATAGTTAGGTATAAGTATATGCCTCTGACTCAATTACTGGTAGAACCTCTCAGATGACAGCCACACCACCCGCTCTTCTATAAGCACATCATAGCATCAGTAATAGGGTCAGGCCTTGATGCCATACCCCCTCCCCCAGTGAAATGAATAGCAAATTGGGCCAGTCAGTGGACCACCTTTCCTTCAGGCTCTTCTCCATTTTTGTCCCTGCAGTTCTTTTAGACAGAAATAGGTCTGGGTCAGAAATTTCGACTGTGGAACATTAGTCCTGTCCCCCCACTTGAGGCCCTGTCTATCTACTGAGGACAGACTCTTCAAGTTCCTTCTCCCCGTTGTTAGTCATATTGGCTAATGTTAAACCCAATGAGTCCTGATAGTCTCATTCCCAGGGTCTCTTGTACTTTCTATAGGGTCTCCTACTTCCCTCCAACTTGAGGCTGCTTATTTCCATTCATTCTCTTGGTCCTCTGGGCTTCTCTCCTCTCTCCATCCCTTCATATCTGATCTGGTTCCCCAGATATCTCTGTCTCCTTCTTGTGATTATTTTTCTTACTTCTAAGAGGGATTGAAGACTCCTTACTTGGACATTTCTGCTTAGCACACTATAATGATCTGTAATTATATCCTAGGTATTCTGTAGCTTTTAGCTAATATCCACTTATCAGTACATACTGGGCATATCCTTTTGGGTCTGAGTTAACTCACTCAGGATATTTCCATCCATTTGTCTGCAAAATTAATCACTAAAACTGATAACTGTTTCTATTTCCTTAGGTGGTTTGGAACTGTTTAGATAGTTTACCTGATCTTGATTTAATTTTATTATTTGTTATCTGTCTAGAAAGTCATCCATTTCATCTAGACTTTCCAGTTTTGTACAGTATAGGCCTTTACAGTAGGCTCTGAAGAATTTTGAAGTTTCCTCGGCTTCTATTGTAATATCTCCCTTTTCATTTCTGATTTTGTTAATTTTGATATTGTCTCTGTGCTCTGTAGTTAGTTTGGCTAAGGATTTATCTAATCTTCTTGATTTTCTCAAAAACCAGCTCTTGGCTTTGTTGATTCTTTTATCTTTTTCTTTATTTCTAGCTGGTTTATTTCAGCCCTGAGTTCAACTATTTCCTTCCTTCTACTTCCCTTGGATCTGTGTGCTTATTTCTGCTTTTGACCTTTCAGGTGTGCTGTAAAATTGCTTGTAAGGGATCTCTACAATTTCTTTGTGAAGTCACTTAGTTCTATGAATCTTCCTAACACTGCTTTCATTGTGTCTGATAAATTTAGGTATGATGTGTCTTCATTTTCACTGAATTCTATAGCCTTTTCTTCCTTCCTTCTTTCCTTCCTTCCTTCCTTCCTTCCTTCCTTCCTTCCTCTCTCTCCCTCTCTCTCTCTCTCTCTCTCTCTCTCTCCCTTTCCCTCTCTCCCTCCCTCTCCCTCCCTCCCTCCCTCCTTTCTTTCTTTCTTTCTTTCTTTCTTTCTTTCTTTCTTTCTTTCTTTCACTCTTTCTTTCTTTCTTTCACTCTTTCTTTCTTTCTTTCTTTCTTTCATTCTTTCTTTCTTTCTTCCTTGACCAAGTTATCATTGAACAAATAATCATTCAGTTTCCATGAGAATGTAAGCTTTTAGTTGTTTTGGTTGTTTTTGAAGTATATTTCTTCTGTGATGATATGATAGAATGCATAGGATTATTCAAATCTTCTTGTATTTGTTGAGGCTTATTTTATGTCTGGTGATGTAGTCAATTTTGGACAAGATTCTATTAGGTGCTGAGAATTTCATTGTATCTCTGTTGAGTTTATGATTCAATGACTTGTCCATTGGAGAGAGTGGAGTGCTGAAGTCTCACACTATTAGTGTGTCAGATTCAATGTTTTGAGCTTTATTTTACAAAAGTGGATGCCTTTGCATTTGGGGCATAGATGTTCAGGATCGAGACTTCCTCTTGGTGGAATTTTGCTTTGATTATGATGAAGTGTCCTTCCCCATCTCATTTGATAAGTTTTAGTTGAAAGTCTATTTTAATGGACATCAGAATTACAACTGCAGTGTGTTTCTTGGGATCATTTTCTTGGAAAACTTTTTTCGACCATTTTATTCTTATATAGTGTCTGTATTTATCTTCAAGTTGCATTACTTCTATGAAGCAAAATCTTGGATCCTATTTACTTATCCAGTATGTTACCCTGTGTCTCTTTATTGGGAAATCGATTCCACCATTGATGTTGAAATTATTAAACAGATGATTATTAATTCCTGGTTTTTTTGTTGCTGGAGGTAGAATATGAGTGTGTGATTCTCTTCTTTTGGGTTTTTCATGTGTCTTAGTTATGGTTTTAGTGCTGTTAACAGAAACCGTGACCAAGGCAACTCTTGTAAGGACAGCATTTAATTGGGGCTGGTTTACAGGTTCAGAGGTTCGGTGTATTATCAATGTGGGAGCATGGCGGCATGTAGGCAGATATGGTACAGAAGGAATTGGTTACAGTCGGCCTCCTGTTTCCCTATTATTTTGGACTTCCTGTGCTCTTGTTTACCGGGGACCTCCTGGAAGGCTTGCATGATGCAGTGCTTGGACAGCTAACAGGCCTCTGATATGGTCAAGATGGGGAATTGGACTTGAAGAATAGTGGAGCTCGGTGGTTAGTGGTGGGGAGGTGGGTACTGAGTCATCTGATCCCTCTTGCTGTCCTAGCTAGTGTGGGCATTTGGGTAAGATTCTCATCTTTGTTTACTTTAGATTTCTGGGAAAGCACACATGCTATGCCATCTTTGTTTTTCATATAACTTTCTCACAAGAGTTATGCACTGTCTCACTAAGTGATCAGAATCAGCAGATTATCTGACACCATAAGCCAGAATCAATTGTTCACACCTTGAATGTGTCATTATAGATATTTTGACACAAGAAGACAACTCTCACACCACAAGTATATACATATAGATACACATATATACATATGTACATATATATATCCAATCTTTTGTATTCACACAGTCCAGTCATTTCCTTCTGCCCAGTCTGTCCTCCAGCAGTTCCTCATCCCATTCTTCCTCCCCTATCTCCAAGAAGATGTTCCCACACAGTCCCACCCCATCAGGCTTCCCCACTCACTGAGGCCTCAAGTTTCTTTAGGTGTAGGTGCACCTTCTGTCACTGAGGGAAGACCAGGCACTCCCCTGCTTTATATTTCTCGAGAGCCTCTTATCAGCTAGTGCACGCCGCCCAATTTGTGGCTCAGTGTCTGAGAGATCTTGGGGTTCAGGTTAGTTGTGACTCCTGGTCTTCCTATGAGGTTGCTCTCCCCCTCAGCTCTTTCAAGCTTTTCCCTAATTCAAACACAGTGTACTACTATATTTTTTACTATGGTCCTTGTATGTGTGCATCAAACTTGGTTCTTCTTCCTTTGAGTGCAAACTCACATCACCAATTGTACAGAAAGTTTCCAGACTTTTAACCTAGGCTAGAAATAGAGTCTGGGTCTTTTGCCCTGGTGCAGCTGGACTCTCTTATATTTATTCTGGTACTATTCTTATTTTGATCATGTAAGATTTTCTGAGATGGTCCCTTATGATTTTATATACAGTCTAATGCATCTGTTACTATGGAGAATCCACTCTGATAAACGACTGTTGGCTAAGCCCAATATTATCAATTTCTTCCCAGAAAATTACATGAACAAGATCAATGTGGAGAGGAATGATGTCAGCCTTTCTGCCCAATCTTTGAATTATTACTTTTAAGATTTACTCAGACAGAGCAGCTCTCTGCTCCCAGACCCGGTGAGAGAGAAACCCAACCGCCTGGTCAGGTGGGCACTCCTGAGGCTGCAGAGCGGAAGAGACCACCAACACTGCTCACCCCTGCCCACATCCCTGGCCCAAGAGGAAACTGTATAAGGCCTCTGGGCTCCCGTGGGGGAGGGCCCAGGAGCGGCAGGACCCCGCCGGACCCTGAAGGAAACAGACCGGATAAACAGTTCTCTGCACCCAAATCCCTTGGGAGGGAGAGCTAAACCTTCAGAGAGGCGGACAAGCCTGGGAAACCAGAAGAGACTGCTCCCTGCACACACATCTCGGGCGCCAGAGGAAAAAGCCAAAGACCATCTGGAACCCTGGTGCACTGAAGCTCCCGGAAGGGGCGGCACAGGTCTTCCTGGTTGCTGCCCCTGCAGAGAGCCCCTGGGCAGCACCCCACGAGCAAACCTGAGCCTCGGGACCACAGGTAAGACCAAATTTTCTGCTGCAAGAAAGCTGCCTGGTGACCTCAAGACACAGGCCCACAGGAACAGCTGAAGACCTGTAGAGAGGAAAAACTACACGCCCGAAAGCAGAACACTCTGTCCCCATAACTGACTGAAAGAAAGGAAAACAGGTCTACAGCACTCCTGACACACAGGCTTATAGGACAGTCTAGCCACTGTCAGAAACAGCAGAACAAAGTAACACTAGAGATAATCTGATGGCGAGAGGCAAGCGCAGGAACCCAAGCAACAGAAACCAAGACTACATGCCATCATCGGAGCCCAATTCTCCCACCAAAACAAACATGGAATATCCAAACACACCAGAAAAGCAAGATCTAGTTTCAAAATCATATTTGATCATGATGCTGGAGGACTTCAAGAAAGACATGAACACACTTAGGGAAGCACAGGAAAACATTAATAAACAAGTAAAAGCCTACAGAGAGGAATCACAAAAATCCCTGAAAGAATTCCAGGAAAACACAATCAAACAGTTGAAGGAATTAAAAATGGAAATAGAAGCAATCAAGAAAGAACACATGGAAACAACCCTGGATATAGAAAACCAAAAGAAGAGACAAGGAGCTGTAGATACAAGCTTCACCAACAGAATACAAGAGATGGAAGAGAGAATCTCAGGAGCAGAAGATTCCATAGAAATCATTGACTCAACTGTCAAAGATAATGTAAAGCGGAAAAAGCTACTGGTCCAAAACATACAGGAAATCCAGGACTCAATGAGAAGATCAAACCTAAGGATAATAGGTATAGAAGAGAGTGAAGACTCCCAGCTCAAAGGACCAGTAAATATCTTCAACAAAATCATAGAAGAAAACTTCCCTAACCTAAAAAAAGAGATACCCATAGACATACAAGAAGCCTACAGAACTCCAAATAGATTGGACCAGAAAAGAAACACCTCCCGTCACATAATTGTCAAAACACCAAACGCACAAAATAAAGAAAGAATATTAAAAGCAGTAAGGGAAAAAGGTCAAGTAACATATAAAGGGAGACCTATCAGAATCACACCAGACTTCTCGCCAGAAACTATGAAGGCCAGAAGATCCTGGACTGATGTCATACAGACACTAAGAGAACACAAATGCCAGCCCAGGTTACTGTATCCAGCAAAACTCTCAATTAACATTGATGGAGAAACCAAGATATTCCATGACAAAACCAAATTTACACAATATCTTTCTACAAATCCAGCACTACAAAGGATAATAAATGGTAAAGCCCAACATAAGGAGGCAAGCTATACCCTAGAAGAAGCAAGAAACTAATCGTCTTGGCAACAAAACAAAGAGAATGAAAGCACACAAACATAACCTCACATCCAAATATGAATATAACGGGAAGCAATAATCACTATTCCTTAATATCTCTCAATATCAATGGCCTCAACTCCCCAATAAAAAGACATAGATTAACAAACTGGATACGCAACGAGGACCCTGCATTCTGCTGCCTACAGGAAACACACCTCAGAGACAAAGACAGACACTACCTCAGAGTGAAAGGCTGGAAAACAACTTTCCAAGCAAATGGTCAGAAGAAGCAAGCTGGAGTAGCCATTCTAATATCAAATAAAATCAATTTCCAACTAAAAGTCATCAAAAAAGATAAGGAAGGACACTTCATATTCATCAAAGGAAAAATCCACCAAGATGAACTCTCAATCCTAAATATCTATGCCCCAAATACAAGGGCACCTACATACGTAAAAGAAACCTTACTAAAGCTCAAAACACACATTGCACCTCACACAATAATAGTGGGAGATTTCAACACCCCACTCTCATCAATGGACAGATCATGGAAACAGAAATTAAACAGTGATGTAGACAGACTAAGAGAAGTCATGAGCCAAATGGACTTAACGGATATTTATAGAACATTCTATCCTAAAGCAAAAGGATATACCTTCTTCTCAGCTCCTCATGGTACTTTCTCCAAAATTGACCATATAATTGGTCAAAAAACGGGTCTCAACAGGTACAGAAAGATAGAAATAATCCCATGCGTGCTATCGGACCACCACGGCCTAAAACTGGACTTCAATATTAATAAGGGAAGAATGCCCACATATACGTGGAAATTGAACAATGCTCTACTCAATGATAACCTGGTCAAGGAAGAAATAAAGAAAGAAATTAAAAACTTTTTAGAATTTAATGAAAATGAAGATACAACATACTCAAACTTATGGGACACAATGAAAGCTGTGCTAAGAGGAAAACTCATAGCGCTGAGTGCCTGCAGAAAGAAACAGGAAAGAGCATATGTCAGCAGCTTGACAGCACACCTAAAAGCTCTAGAACAAAAAGAAGCAAATACACCCAGGAGGAGTAGAAGGCAGGAAATAATCAAACTCAGAGCTGAAATCAACCAAGTAGAAACAAAAAGGACCATAGAAAGAATCAACAGAACCAAAAGTTGGTTCTTTGAGAAAATCAACAAGATAGATAAACCCTTAGCCAGACTAACGAGAGGACACAGAGAGTGTGTCCAAATTAACAAAATCAGAAATGAAAAGGGAGACATAACTACAGATTCGGAGGAAATTCAAAAAATCATCAGATCTTACTATAAAAACCTATATTCAACAAAATTTGAAAATCTTCAGGAAATGGACAATTTCCTAGACAGATACCAGGTATCGAAGTTAAATCAGGAACAGATAAACCAGTTAAACAACCCCATAACTCCTAAGGAAATAGAAGCAGTCATTAAAGGTCTCCCAACCAAAAAGAGCCCAGGTCCAGACGGGTTTAGTGCAGAATTCTATCAAACCTTCATAGAAGACCTCATACCAATATTATCCAAACTATTCCACAAAATTGAAACAGATGGAGCCCTGCCGAATTCCTTCTACGAAGCCACAATTACTCTTATACCTAAACCACACAAAGACACAACAAAGAAAGAGAACTTCAGACCAATTTCCCTTATGAATATCGACGCAAAAATACTCAATAAAATTCTGGCAAACCGAATTCAAGAGCACATCAAAACAATCATCCATCATGATCAAGTAGGCTTCATCCCAGGCATGCAGGGATGGTTTAATATACGGAAAACCATCAACGTGATCCATTATATAAACAAACTGAAAGAACAGAACCACATGATCATTTCATTAGATGCTGAGAAAGCATTTGACAAAATTCAACACCCCTTCATGATAAAAGTCCTAGAAAGAATAGGAATTCAAGGCCCATACCTAAACATAGTAAAAGCCATATACAGCAAACCAGTTGCTAACATTAAACTAAATGGAGAGAAACTTGAAGCAATCCCACTAAAATCAGGGACTAGACAAGGCTGCCCACTCTCTCCCTACTTATTCAATATAGTTCTTGAAGTTCTAGCCAGAGCAATCAGACAACAAAAGGAGATCAAAGGGATACAGATCGGAAAAGAAGAGGTCAAAATATCACTATTTGCAGATGACATGATAGTATATTTAAGTGATCCCAAAAGTTCCACCAGAGAACGACTAAAGCTGATAAACAACTTCAGCAAAGTGGCTGGGTATAAAATTAACTCAAATAAATCAGTTGCCTTCCTCTATACAAAAGAGAAACAAGCCGAGAAAGAAATTAGGGAAACGACACCCTTCATAATAGACCCAAATAATATAAAGTACCTCGGTGTGACTTTAACCAAGCAAGTAAAAGATCTGTACAATAAGAACTTCAAGACACTGAGGAAAGAAATTGAAGAAGACCTCAGAAGATGGAAAGATCTCCCATGCTCATGGATTGGCAGGATTAATATAGTAAAAATGGCCATTTTACCAAAAGCAATCTACAGATTCAATGCAATCCCCATCAAAATACCAATCCAATTCTTCAAAGAGTTAGACAGAACAATTTGCAAATTCATCTGGAATAACAAAAAACCCAGGATAGCTAAAGCTATCCTCAACAATAAGAGGACTTCAGGGGGAATCACTATCCCTGAACTCAAGCAGTATTACAGAGCAATAGTGATAAAAACTGCATGGTATTTGTACAGAGACAGACAGATAGACCAATGGAATAGAATTGAAGACCCAGAAATGAACCCACACACCTATGGTCACTTGATTTTTGACAAAGGAGCCAAAACCATCAAATGGAAAAAAGATAGCATTTTCAGCAAATGGTGCTGGTTCAACTGGAGGGCAACATGTAGAAGAATGCAGATCGATCCATGCTTATCACCCTGTACAAAGCTTAAGTCCAAGTGGATCAAGGACCTCCACATCAAACCAGACACACTCAAACTAATAGAAGAAAAACTAGGGAAGCATCTGGAACACATGGGCACTGGAAAAAATTTCCTGAACAAAACACCAATGGCTTATGCTCTAAGATCAAGAATCGACAAATGGGATCTCATAAAACTGCAAAGCTTCTGTAAGGCAAAGGACACTGTGGTTAGGACAAAACGGCAACCAACAGATTGGGAAAAGATCTTTACCAATCCTACAACAGATAGAGGCCTTATATCCAAAATATACAAAGAACTCAAGAAGTTAGACCGCAGGGAAACAAATAACCCTATTAAAAAATGGGGTTCAGAGCTAAACAAAGAATTCACAGCTGAGGAATGCCGAATGGCTGAGAAACACCTAAAGAAATGTTCAACATCTTTAGTCATAAGGGAAATGCAAATCAAAACAACCCTGAGATTTCACCTCACACCAGTGCGATTGGCTAAGATCAAAAACTCAGGTGACAGCAGATGCTGGCGAGGATGTGGAGAAAGAGGAACACTCCTCCATTGTTGGTGGGATTGCAGACTGGTAAAACCATTCTGGAAATCAGTCTGGAGGTTCCTCAGAAAATTGGACATTGAACTGCCTGAGGATCCAGCTATACCACTCTTGGGCATATACCCAAAAGATGCCTCAACATATAAAAGAGACACGTGCTCCACTATGTTCATCGCAGCCTTATTTATAATAGCCAGAAAATGGAAAGAACCCAGATGCCCTTCAACAGAGGAATGGATACAGAAAATGTGGTACATCTACACAATGGAATATTACTCAGCTATCAAAAACAACGAGTTTATGAAATTCGTAGGCAAATGGTTGGAACTGGAAAATATCATCCTGAGTGAGCTAACCCAATCACAGAAAGACATACATGGTATGCACTCATTGATAAGTGGCTTTTAGCCCAAATGCTTGAATTACCCTAGATCCCTAGAACAAACGAAACTCAAGACGGATGATCAAAATGTGAATGCTTCACTCCTTCTTTAAATGAGGAAAAAGAATACCCTTGGCAGGGAAGGGAGAGGCAAAGATTAAAACAGAGACTGAACGAACACCCATTCAGAGCCTGCCCCACATGTGGCCCATACATATACAGCCACCCAATTAGACAAGATGGATGAAGCAAAGAAGTGCAGACCGACAGGAGCCGGATGTAGATCGCTCCTGAGAGACACAGCCAGAATACAGCAAATATAGAGGCGAATGCCAGCAGCAAACCACTGAACTGAGAATAGGTCCCCTATTGAAGGAATCAGAGAAAGAACTGGAAGAGCTTGAAGGGACTCGAGACCCCAAAAGTACAACAATGCCAAGCAACCAGAGCTTCCAGGGACTAAGCCACTACCTAAAGACTATACATGGACTGACCCTGGACTCTGACCCCATAGGTAGCAATGAATATCCTAGTAAGAGCACCAGTGGAAGGGGAAGCTCTGGGTCCTGCTAAGACTGAACCCCCAGTGAACTAGTCTATGGGGGGAGGGCGGCAATGGGGGGAGGGTTGGGAGGGGAACACCCATAAGGAAGGGGAGGGGGGAGGGGGATGTTTGCCCGGAAACCGGGAAAGGGAATAACACTCGAAATGTATATAAGAAATACTCAAGTTAATTAAAAAAAAAAAAAAAGATTTACTCAGACAAAATTTAATCACTCCCTAAGCAAACATTTTTCCACTACTTTTCTGCAATGGACCCAGGTGATATTGTCTGTAGACAGAATCAAATGACTATATTTTATGCCTTGCAGAAGTTTACAAAATGGTATAGTCTAACAAATGTCTTTTTCAAAGTATCATCCCCTGTGAACACATATCAACTTGTTTTATTTATTTTCTATGCTAATTTTACAATAATTTTAAATAAATTCTTGTAGTGGACTACCTTATTGAAACTATCATATAATCTTTCATGCCTTAGATGTAGTGGACTGAGATAATAACAATCAAATTACGATGGCCAGGCTGAAGAGACTTAAGAAGTATTATACGAGTTATCAACATTGAATGGCAGATAAAATGATTCCTTTTTTACGAGATAACCAGGCAGGGGAAATTCCAGAAGAATCACCAAGACACACTTTTCAAAAAAAAATTAAATGATAAAGACCAGCAAAAGGGCTAGTTACCATAGTTTGGGAGCCACAGTAATGACTCTACACCGAAAAGTGACTGAAGACTGTGTACTACTTCTGAACTACTTCAAACTGTTTCAGTAAGCAGCCATCATTAGTAGACCTACAGCGTGGCATCTGTCCATTCTAAATCAGTATTTAGGGCAAGATATTTAGAGACCCTAATGTAGTCACTTTTAATACTATTTTCACAAAGAAAATTCTGTTTTAAAGATCAGATGTCAGAAATATTGTATTTGACTAATTTTAATGAATTTTAATGAAGGAGAGACAATATCAAAGAAAAGGATATGAGTATTAGTTTTTTGCACCGCTACAGGAGAAGAGAAAGGAGGAAGGAATTCTAGTTCTGAGGAGATAAGCAGTGAATTTTAGGAGTATTTCAGGCACTGTATTAGTAGAGGGGTGATGCCTGTTAATAGCCATATTGCACTTAACTTTCCCCAATCTTCTCTGTGCTACTTCACCTGGGCACCTCTCTATTTGTGAATATGTTTAATCAGTTTACCCAAAGCAACCTAGAGCTATTTCTTCATTTTTAGATTTCATATTTATCTTGTATATTATATGACACATTTGGCTGTATGCCATTGGTTTTTCTTTCAAATAAAGACAAATGAGACAGAACAAATCAACACACATCCATCCCTCCTCTGATGTCAATTTTATGGTATTGTTTTAGCATACACCCTCACTTTTATCTTCTTGTGTTCAGGTTTTAGTTCACTGTACTTTCCAGGGGGAAGTTACCAGCATTTATTTATTTGCTTGAAATTTTCACTCATGATTCACAATAGTACAATTCATGTAAAAGAACAAAGAATACATTAATTCTTTGATGCCCAGTCATCATGCCAATAAATAAGAAACCCAAATGTACTAGTATAATGTTGGAAATAACTGGAAAATCATAATAGTTACATAATATATTTTATTGACATATAATTCTGACATATAATTCTTGTGGGTTCTGTTCTTCCAGACCTCAGGCTAATACCAATATCAATAATTGCCTGTTCCAGTATTCTGAGTGCTAAGATTATAAGCATGCTTTGTCACTCCTTACTTTCAGGGCCTACTTCCTTAAATGCATGGAATAGATGAGGAAACTCACAGCTAATGCTGTAAACATGGTCAAATCTGATGACTATTGAAGCCATAGGCACTACTAGAAACTACTGTGGTCATTTAAGTTATCATATTGTCAGTCTGCTTTCTGAATGTTAACATTTATATTCATGGAATAGAGTGGCTTCCAACTTTGTTCAAGATTTTCTTTTTGGAGTGGTCACTGGTTAATGCACAGACTCATACTGATTCAAAGTTCTAAGAACAAGTAACTATGACTGGTACATACACACACACACATACACACACGCACACACACACACACACACACACACACACACAGATCAAGAAACATTGCAGAAGATGAGTTAAAAAGGCAGAAATAATGTAAGATCCAGAGAGAAGATATAGAAGAACAGCGTACAACTGTCTTCAGAAAATGACATGGCTCTTGCAGATATCAACTCATAGCAGTTGTGCTTACTTACAAAATACCTGAACAAGATTATGTAGAACGCTATTATCAGTTTCATGAACTCCAGAACTCATTGCTTTTGGGATACCTTTGGTTGTGGAAGGGACTAAGAAGGCTCCACAGTTAACTAAGGATCTATTGGTTGTTGGTAGCCCTAGAGGTGGGAAAATATAGTTCTTTAGGGTTATGGCAAGTGGGAGATTATTAATTCTCTGTTATAATTTCAAATGCTGTGACAACACTGACAAAAATCAATTTTGGTAGAAAAGATTTTACTTGGCTTACATATACTCATCACAGCCCATCATCCAAGGACATTAAGGTAGGAACTCAAATCAAGTAACTGAAGGCATGTATCTCTGGCTTGAACTTAAGCAGAAGGCAAAGGTGAATGATATTCACTGTCTTGATTTACTTGTCTTGCTCATTCTACATCAAATGCTATCCAGAAGCACTCAACATGGGTAGCACTGTCTCAGTAATCTAAGTCAAGTTATACCTATAGTTTGTAAAAATTCACTAAAGACTTGCGTACAAAATCACTGAGAAAATTTCTCAGTCAAGTTACTCTTTTCACTGTAATTTGTTCAAAGTTGATTGCAAACCAAGAAATACAGTCATGTACTATCTTGACTAGGTAAGGTATAAAAAGATGAAGAAACGAGCCTGAATTGGCAGTGGGGATGTTTATGAGAGTTGACAGGAAGTTGGAGGGGAAAATGAGGAGTAGTTATGATAAAATGTATTGCATAAATATACCAAATTAACAAAGAATGAAGAAAAATAGTCTTAAAATGAAATTTAGAGAAGAGTAGATTTATTTTATAGAATATCCCTAGAATTGAGAATGGATGACTGAAAAATGTGATAATGTGGGTACATAAATAGACATACATAGACTCCAAAGCACTGCTGTTAAATTTTCAATTTGATTTATTTTAACTATCTACAATATTATAGTAATGTAGTAATGTAGTGAACTATTAAATATTACAGTAATGTAGTCAGCTATGTAACCTTTAAATAATCTGTTTTAATCCTGATTCCAAAATTTGTAAGCTGTATAACTCTGAAACAGTAAATTTTGCCTTTTTCTTTCCTTTTATGTACTTAGTGCCATTCCTAGGAAGATGGTTCTGGTTTCTATAAAGAATACAAAAAGCACTGAGGACAAGCCAGTAAGAAGTATCCTCCATACTCTTTGCTTCAGTTTCTGTCTCCATGTTTCTTCCCTGAGTACTTGCTCAGATAATTTCTCATCTGGGAGAGGTAAAATGAAATAAATCTTTTCCTACCAAAGTGGATTTTGGTAAGGATATTTTATCATAGCAACAGAAGATAACTGAAACACCAAGCATACCATAGTGGGTGAAACTAATTCCCAATGTTGATGAACATTTTTTCTTATCAGTTTTTTAAACTTAATTTACATACAGGGATCATGAACATCTTTATCGATGAAGAACGAATACTCAGTTATATGAAATTTAAGACACTCGTTGCTTCTGTGATTCTTTATTTAACAAATAATTTATTCAAAGAACCAATTACTAAGCCAGTTTTCAACTATATTTCCTGAAAAATAATATGTTTTTATTTGAATTTTTGAAGCAAGGCTCTGGTCTTATATCACAAAACCATATTTGAAAATGTTGCAGCTCATGTTTCTGGGTGCAGACACATGGAAAAAAACCTACAGCTTTCTGTGTCACAAGAGTATCCAATGCTTGATATCTTCTGGCAAAAGTGTTAACCTAGACAAGTTTATGATTTTATTTAGAGTCTAGAAAAATCTTCTACATTTCATGAGGGAGTTTTAACATTTGAACAGTATTAGCTGTTCTCCATTGTCCGTTTGACTGCACATGGAATTAACTAAAACCAAAGCAGCTGCTATGCCCTTCAGATATTTTTTCTTTATTAAGTCATTTGAAGTGACAAACCTATATTTATTTCAGATATTTTAAGGTGGGAATACCCACTTTTATTCTGAGCCACACCCTCTGCTGGCACCCAGTATAAAGGAAGATTTACCTCTTTGCCTGCTGGACCTCACTCTTGCTGGCAATTTGATTCCTTCACTGGCATTAAAGAACACTATCCCATTCTTGATGCATTAAAGACCAGCTGAGACATCCAGCATTATGGTATGAACAATTACTAGATTCTTGAAACTTTTACTGGTAGCCAGCCACTGTTGCACTTTTTGGATCAAAGCCTGTAAGCCTCTCTAACAAATATCTCTTCTACATAGATATTATATATGTATGTATAGATAGAGAGATGATAGATAGTATACATCTATATACATATAGATTATACTGTACTGTTTCTTACTTCTATCACTTTATATTTAGTGAATATCACCCATCTATTGAAAATTTTATCAAGATATTGAACAGCAGTTTAAATTGTGAAATGTCTTATTTGGAGTTATGAGCTCTTCCAAAAACTTAAAGAAAGCAAACACACATGTACAAGCACAGAGATTTCGAATAAAAGACTTTCACATAAATGTATTATATATTATATATTATATAGAATATGTTATAGAGTCATATTGTAAGTTCTGTCCCAGTTATTTCAAAAGTTATGTCCCCATTTTTCTATTTCTAAACGTAGCATGCTCATTCTGTATAATGTTACACAGGCATATGTTTTTAAGGAACAAACCACAAGTCTCACCAATTTGGCTTTCTGTACATGAATTGAACTATCACCACCACAACAGATGTGCCAAAAATGTGGGAAATACCATGAAACCTCAATTCTGCACAAAGAACTGCAAAAAATAAGAAATTCTGAGAGTAAAATAGTTTGATGCAAGAAAGGGCACACTAATTGATTATCTAATACTAAATAATCAGCTTAAACCATCTTCTCAATAAAATATTATAAAAAGGAATGTAAATCTATATTTCAAAATTAAAATGATATTTTGTTGTTAAATCTGTGTTTTTAGCATTTCCTGTATGTCTGTACTGTACTTGTTCTCTCTGTCCTCTATCACCTCGCTGCCATCCCTATCACCCTCCCTATAAGGACTCTATAGTCCAGAAAACCTTGAATTCAGAGAGACTGCCAGGCTGTGAAATAGAGGAGGATGGGGAGGGGAACACCCATATAGAAGGGGAGGGGCAGGGAATAGGGGTATGTTTGCCTGGAAACCTGGAAACCGGGAAAGGTAATAACAATTGAAATGTAAATAAGAAATATCCAATTTAATAAAGATGGAGAAAAAAGATTATCATCTTAAAACATTAATTGTGTATAATGATTCTGAAAGATAAAAACTCATATATTAATATTAGAATAGAAATGAAGCTATAATGTTATTATAAATTCCAAATGTAAATATCAAATGCTGACTACTGTTTTTGAAGCATTTGGAAATACAATACCACCTTTGCAATTATTTTCTAATAAAAAAGCAAAGATATAGATGAATTCTGTTAACAGTCACTGAAATGCAGAACTGTGGTGTTCTGTTTCTCACCCTCACACATTTTCATCATTACCTTTCACTTACATGAGCTGCCTTTATAATTATATTGAACTGAATTAACAAAATAATCAAAATGATAAGACACCTAAGTTTTTTCCCCATCACCTCACTGATTTTCAATGTTACATAGTCATTAGTTTCTAGTAATGACTAACACACAAGAAATTGATAATAGTTTAAACCTATTTTGTATCTTGAGAAGCTATAAGTTTCAGTATGGAGGCTGTGTCTCTATTTATTTTGTCCTATTACTCCCTAGACATATGATAATAAATTTTCTTCTACTCTTTCTTATGTCATAGTAGTGACAAAATTATCAGCTTTGTGTGGCAGGAAAATATACTGCCAATTAAAGTTGTTTGTGTTAATGGAACACTTTTGTTTATGGCTTTGTGCTTTCAAAATTCAAAAGCACAGAACACAGTTCTAAATCAGTTTCAAAATCAATTATATAGGATTGCCAAGTGCCCTTTCATTCAACTTTCATTACAACTTTATTGATTGCCTCTGTTTGTATCATCTGAAATCCAAGATGTGTCATGAGATTAGCTTCACATTTGACCCAGTTGGTCTGGTCAAGTATGAGGCCAATCTTCTGAAAGAAAGATGGAAACTATTTATTTCTGTCCACTGACTTATCTGTGCTGAAATAAAATGGGATGTGCTTTAGTAGTGTGTGTGTGTGTGTGTGTGTGTGTGTGTGTGTGTGTGTGTGTGTGTGTGCTTTCTTTAAGTTTCTTTAGAGACCTCATCAAGCCAAACGGGATATTACAAAATTTAATTCACTGTTCGAAGTCCTTATATTATTAGCAATAGATTGGCAATACTCACAAAATATAAAGTGGTAGAAGTGGGAAACAGGAAAATAATCTTAATACAATCCCTTTCATTCTGTCATAATTACAAAAAATAATTCTATGGAATATTTAGGAAAAATAATCACTTCAAAATTTATCAGTCAAAGAGAGAGCAATAGTTGGAAAGAGCAGAGTCAGAGAGGAGGAGGAAGAGGAGGACGAGGTGGAGGAGGAGGAGGAGGATGAGGAGGAGGAGGACGAGGAGGAGGAGGACGAAGACGAGGACAAGGAGGACAAGGATGAGGAGGACGAGGACGAGGACAAGGAGGACAAGGACAAGGAGGACGAGGATGAGGAGGAGGAGGACAAGGAGGACGAGGACGAGGAGGAGGAGGACGAGGAGAATGAAGAGGAGGAGGAGATGCTTCATTAGATAGGGAATAAAAAAGGTGCTTCAAAGTATAGCTCTGTTCTTTCAGCAAAGAAATTTCATTTACACTTTAACAATTTCTTCCATAGTCAATGACTAGTGTGAATTAAATCAATACTGCTTGTCTTATTTTTTAACCAAAATTACATTAAACGTGTAATTTCTATAATACTAAGTTTTGATGCTAAATTTAAATGTTAATACTAAATTTAAAGTTTAAAATGGAAAAAAAGTAAATATTCAGATTAGAATTAAAGTGTGTCTTTATGAACCTCTTGGGCAAATTATCAGAACATGAAGCCTAGAAACCTACGAAGAGTAGTAATAATGTAGTGAGTGAGAGTAAAGCATGGAGAATTAATCAAACACTGTGTACGAAAATGTCTGATATAAGAAGATTAGAAACGGGCCAGGAAGCATAAAAATGATGAACTTCATTTACTCTTACCAAATACCATTTTAGTATTAATTTTCCTCTCCTCTTACATATTTTCCTGTTTTCCTTTCCTTCTTCATCTTCACATTTTCACTGTCTCCTCACTTTCTCTCTAACTGCTTTCTCTATCTACTCTAACTTTCCACTTTATCGCAATATTTCCTCACCTTTCATTCTATTTTTTCAGGGCTTCATGGTTCAGAAATGTTGTTTCTGCTCTCTCCCCTAGAGAATCCAAGCATAATTATTTGATAGATCAAATTCTTCCTGTTGTAGTTGCCAATATCAAAGTTTTTTGTCAGCTGTGATAACCTCGTTCTTTTGTGAAAGTTCACTTTCTTCTCCTCTTGAGCAATTTTTCAAAAATGCTTCAAATTCATGACTGGTTTGTCTAGTCATTTGACTGTGTCAGTGGCATTGGCTCGCAAGTGAAGTTTTCAGCATTCACCAAAAATATCTTTATGTTCCAAAAGGAAAAGTAGTATTGTCTGAAAGTCAAGTATGTTAGATTAGAATACCTATATTTTACTAACAACTGAGCTTCATGGATTTTGACTTGATGGTTTGTTGGGCTCTGATGTATGACTTAAATGGACATCATAACAATGGTTTCTCAGGAATTTTGCCTCTAAGACATCTGAAAAAGTTCTGAATTTCAAATTTTGTCCTATTATCACTGTGATATTTTTATAAACTATCATCACTTTTATCACCCCACTCCTAAATTTTATAAAAGTACAATTTCTGTACAAGCTGTTTCAGGAGGGTACTGAATATAAGTTCATTTCCCCTTATCTCCCTTTCCTTTCCTTATCTCCACTTCGTCGTATTTATTAAACTCTTAAAACTCTTCTAATCCAATAGAAAATTGTTCCATTTCTTTGCCTCTGCAGCCCCCCAGCATTACCAGAACTCTACACTGCTTTACACTACAAGGTTTTGCTGCCTGATTCTCTCCATAACTCTGAGTCCCCAAACAGGGAAAAGCCAGAAACAACGACTGCATTTAAAATTCCTATCTCATTTTAGTCCTTCTAAAGTCTTGACCACATACCCTTGTTACCACAGCACTTCCCAGGAAGTTTCAAAGTACCCCAGCTTTAGCTCTCCATAAGAGCAAGATATCCACACAGATGTTCATGAGAAGTAGTACGATTTTGAGACATTCCACTTTTGGAGGTTATGCTTGTAGCACTTGAGGAGAGACTGAATAATGAAAGATAAACTTGCATTGAGGCTTATACTCCAGTTTCAAGGTGTGAGGAGATTTAAGCAACAAAAATCATAATGCTTTCATGTCTTAATAGGCAAATTACTTATCACTGAATTTGGGAGGGTTATGATTAGATGATATTTTAAAATGAGTGAGAAATAGTAAATTAATTTACTTACTATATTCAAGTTTTGTAGTCTAAATACAGAAAGTGGTAGGTGTCTATAATCTCTAACATATTAAAACTAAGTAAACTGATGCTAATATATAGGAAATGCTTACTTATTTTTCTGATATATGTAAATGACAGATATCTGCTCACTAAACAAATGCATTTAATGAATGTTATTTGCAGCTCTTAAATAGCACACAATTTGTACTAATTTCTACCTTCTGATATTTGACCTACAAAAAATATCTATGGAGAATTGTTATGTGCTTAGTTATTTCACATTCATGAAGAAAACTATGATTCCTTGAGAGGTTTATAATCTTGAGTTTGAATCAAGGTAAAATACAGAAAATGCATAATAAGTACAGTAAATGAGAAAACTATACAATATTATAGGGATTACTAAGCATTATAGAAAATAGGAAAGGCAGAGGGACAAGGAAAAATAATTTTAGATGTGAATATAACAGAAAGAACTTTTCTTTTTAAATGATCAAAATGCAGTAACATGTTAGTGGAAGAAACATAGAGATGTGCAAGTCTAACCTAGTCTGGTACAGCACCAGAACAAGAACATCTGACTTGTATATGCACTTGAAATCTTATGGAATGAACAAACTATCAGTGAGAAGCCCACTTCTATATTTTGATGAACAGTATCTGGAGGTTGACAAGAAACAAAATTTTAGTAAACTCCATTTTCTTTCTAGGTTCTATTAAAATCATGGAAGTGTTCATTCATTTATTGCATACATTAATAAAATAGTGAAATCATCTATTCTTAAACATAAACTATGTAAGTGTAGTAGTTGGGGCTGGGATCCCTATGATCCATTGATTTCTGAACTGGGTTCTCTTGTGGTTTTCATTTGATCTAAAGGAAAGCTCCTTTGCTGAGGTGTTAGAAACACATTTATTTTTGGATATAATATTAAGAACAATATCCTGGTCCATAAAGTTTCATAATAGGTTCTCTTCTAAGATCCATGACATTCTTAACCCTTGATAGTTTACTAGTTCACTTAATACAAGGTTTCTAATACCACTCGAGTTGAATGAGCCTTAAGTCCGTTTTGATAGCTTTTGCTTACTGCCAAGACATAACACTATTGCACTGCTAGGGACATATTTGCCTTGTTGAATGTTGTTGTAATTCATAGACATCATAGGCTTGGTAGGACTATTTATTGTTTTCCTCTATTCATAACATGCATGGTATTTTCATTTCTATGGAAATTAGACTGTAGGGAAGTGACTTTCAGGTTAAATACTAGTCATATTGTGATATGGTATCATAATATCCAGCTGAATACACAGACAAAAAAATGCTCTAATTTAAAATGACATATATTGGGAACTTGCTACCCCCAATGAGATAGAGTGTCAATGCTATTCAAAGCAACTAGTCTCTTTAAACGTGGGCTCCAATGGGAAAAGTGATTACAGCTCACCATAGCACATGATGCATAAACCGAAGGCAAGACCACTAAGCAGGTGAAATGTTACTTGGAATTATGATTATAAACTAAATGAAAGAGAATTTGAATGAAGTTGAGTACTGAAAAGGATATAAAATTAACAAAGCAAGATGTAAAGTAAATAAATCCATATAGATAATAATCTCCAAGGAAGGGAGAAAGAAAATTTAAAATATATAAATATTTTTGAGGGTATATAAATACTAAATAATTAAATTTATGTCCTTTGACTTTAATACTTGAGGTACAAAGGCAAAAATATATAGGTTTCTTGTGAGTTCGAAAACAAACTAATCTACAGGGAAAATTTAAATTAGCCCAGGACACACAGAGAAACCCTGTCTCAATAGATACTACTACTACTACTACTACTACTACTACTACTACTACTACTACTACTACTACACTTCTACTACCACTACTACTACTACTACTACTACTAAGAAGGAGAAGAAGAAATTGTTTTAAATTATTTTATTGTTTTAAATTATCAAAATAAAATAAGTTCAGTGGTTATGGTGCATTCTCTTTGAAGGAAGTCAAAATAGAGTAGACCTAAATAAAAAAGAGGCTGCTACATTAAATCAGTTTATATTTTTAATAACTTCGAACAGCTGGACAAAAGACATGCTATTTGGGAAGAGAGGATCTAGGGATCTAGCATTGTGTCCGTAGGAAAGAAGAAAGGGATTTGGATCCCTTTGAAAATAATAAGGATCAGATTTAACAGAGGAAAACACACTGACTGCAGACAAGAGAAAAACAAGAAGACCAAACAAGCAGGTGATGGTTTTACAGACTCCTCCAGTTAGGGACAGCTCTGAAACAGATTGAGACAGGAAAATGTCTCCTACTAGAATTGCAGCTTGCATGGCAAATGAATCTTGCTGAATATAGAATTCTCATAACTTATTATTGCATGCTATTCCTTCATATGGCATGAGTGGAGATTTATGTTGCAATTTGGTCATATGATCAAACTCATTTTTTCTTCTATTTTTTTTAAATTGAAATTTTAATTTACATTTCAAGTGTAATCACCTTTCCCCAGCTTGCCCTCCAGAAACCTCTAATCCCATTCCCCCACCCTCCCATTCCCTCCTGACTCCCCTCCCTGACATTCCCCTACACTGGGAATCCAACCTTAACAGGACCAAGGGCCTCTCCTCCCATTAATGACCAACAAGGCCTTCCTCTGCTACATATGCTGATGGATCCATAGGTCCATCCCTATATAATTTTGGCATGATGGTTTAGTCCCTCAGAACTCTGTGGCTTCTGGTTGGTTGATATTATTGTAGTTCTTTTTTTTTTTGGTCATTTCTGTATATTTTGTTATATAAAGTAAGCATAATTTCAAACTTGTTTTAATTTTTTTTATTAACTTGAGTATTTCTTATATACATTTCAAGTGTTATTCCCTTTCCCGGTTTCCGGGCAAACATCCCCCTCCCCCCTCCCCTTCCTTATGGTGTTCCCCTCCCAACCCTCCCCCCATTGCCGCCCTCCCCGCATAGTCTAGTTCACTGGGGGTTCAGTCTTAGCAGGACCCAGGGCTTCCCCTTCCACTGGTGCTCTTACTAGGATATTCATTGCTACCTATGGGGTCAGAGTCCAGGGTCAGTCCATGTATAGTCTTTAGGTAGTGGCTTAGTCCCTGGAAGCTCTGGTTGCTTGACATTGTTGTACTTTTGGGGTCTCGAGTCCCTTCAAGCTCTTCCAGTTCTTTCTCTGATTCCTTCAACGGGGGACCTATTCTCAGTTCAGTGGTTTGCTGCTGGCATTCGCCTCTGTATTTGCTGTATTCTGGCTGTGTCTCTCAGGAGCGATCTACATCTGGCTCCTGTCGGTCTGCACTTCTTTGCTTCATCCATCTTGTCTAATTGGGTGGCTGTATATGTATGGGCCACATGTGGGGCAGGCTCCAGTATTTTTAAGAAAAATAGGCAAAAAAAAATCTATTAGCAATATATTTATGCGTTTTGGGTTTTGAAGGTCTCAGCTGTTCCTTTAAGATGATCCAGGAGTCAAGGTTGCCTGAGTGCAGGCTCTGCCTGCCCAAGGCAGCCTTGGGTCCACTTCTGTAAACTGGAAGGAAAACAAACCTTCTGGAATTTTTAGGCCATATGCACTGACCCATGTCTCACTGACTCCTACTAAAATGCTGTAGCATTTTGGGACAGACCCAAAAGACACAAACCCTAAATTATTATTATTGTAGTTCTTATTTGGCTGCAAACCCTTTCAGTTCCTTTAGTCCTTTCTGTAACTTATCCACTGGGGACCCCGTTCTCAGTTCAATGGTTGGTTGTGAACATCACCTCTATATTTGTCAGACTCTAGCAGAGCCTCTCAGGAGACAGCAATCTCAGGCTCCTATCAGCATGAACTTCTTGGTATCCACAATAGTATCTGGGTTACTTAACTGTATATGACATGGATCCCCCAAATGTGGAAGTCTCTGGACAGCCTTTCTTTCAACCTCTGCTCCACATTTTGTCTCTGTATTTCTGTCAGTACTTTTGTTCCCCTTCTAAAAAAGAATGAAGCATCCACACTTTGGTCTTTCTTCTGTAGCTTCATATGGTCTGTAAATTGTATCTTGAGTATTCTGTGTTTTTGGGTTAATATCCATTTATCAGGGAGTGAATACTAGGTGTGTTCTTTTGTGATTGGGTTATCTCACTCAGGATGATTATTTTCTAGTTCCATCCATTTGCCTAAGAATTTCATGAAGTCATTGTTTTTAATAACAGAGTAGTACATGAGGGAAAGGCAAATCAAAACAAACCTGAGATTCTACTTCCTACCAGTCAGAATGGCTAAGATAAAAAACTCAGTTGACAGCAAATACTGGCTGGAATGTGAAGAAAGAGGCACACTCCTCCATAGTTAGTGTGATTCCAAGCTGGTACAAACACTATAGAAATCAGTCTGTCAGTTTCCTAGAAAATTGGACATAGTACTACCTGAGGACCCAGCTACACCACTCCTGGGCATATACCTGAAAGTTTCTCCAACATATAACCAGGACACATGTGCCATTATGTTCATAGCAACCTTATTTATTATAGCCAGAAACTGGAAAAAAAACAGTTGTCCTTCAACAAAGGAATGAATACATCTACAAAATGGATCAAAATAACTTATAAGAAATGCACTTGCTATGACCAAACAAAAAGCAGGATATTATCTTTAATTGTTCGGTACACTCTGCACGTTTCATAGAAATGTCTTTATAGAAATAGATATATTGCTTGTAAGGTTTATGTATTACAGAGTAGAGGCTAAGAAAGCAAGATCCATCCATGAGGATGGTGGGACACATAATCCAAACACAGGCTGCTGTTTCCTCCTGAAACTTGATCCAGAACAGCTTCAAGAAAGGCTGCTGATCTTGGGTGACCGTGGTTCATCTAGACTTTTAGACTGTTCCACTCATGACTTAATTAATCTCTGAACTTTCTCAACATACTGAGACTGGACAGCATGCTATACCTAACCTTCTTTTGACTTACCAAATTTTCCAATTTCTTTTTGAGTCCCCAAACAGGAATACTTTCCTCCAATTCAGCAGGAAACAATAATCAGAAGACAGTTAATCCCTTAATTTGTCATCCCTTAATTTGTAGTAGATGGTTTTGATCATTTTATAGATTATAAATATATTGTCATTTAAAGGAGTGATTTATAAATAAGTATGTTCATGGGCAGGGAGGAAACTAAATAGGAAGCTTTGACTCAGGGCTTTCTATTTTTTTCCTTTTCTTTATCCTTCCTCACTTAGAGTAGGGGAAAGGAGTAGAGAAGAAAAGGAGGATATAGAAATGTTGTAAGACACTAGACAAGGTGGGGCTGGGGATTTAGCTCAGTGGTAGAGCGCTTGCCTAGGAAGTGCAAGGCCCTGGGTTCGGTCCTCAGCTCCGGAAAAAAAAAAAGAAAAAAAAAAAAAAGAAGAAGACACTAGACAAGGGTGTATTATTAAATCTACTTTTAAACAAAAACTTAAAACCATAATCTTATAATTGTAAAAATCTTTATATTTTAATGAAAAACTGAGATAGTTTGTTACATTGGCATAGTATTTTGTATATTGAGACAGAAATAAGGTTATTGTTGATACTCTGGTATAGGTTGCTGTATATTGAACAAATTTATGGTTAATTTGACACACATAATATATATGTGTTTTAATGTTAATTTGAGGTATTGCACTTCTATTACAAACTGTGGAATGATAGAATTAGATAAAAGATAGATAATTTATATCAAGTTATAAATTATTAGGGTTGGTTAAAAAATGCAAGTTAGTAGTCAGATAGTTACAACTCATGCTCATATTAGATTCTAGTTTAGTTAACTATAGTAAAATCTTTTTGAAAATATTCCAACAGTAAATAGCTAAGAACAATGTTTGACAGTTCAGGTATAATCTATATAGAAAATAAGTCTTCAAAACCATCAAAAATTTTCAGATTGTAGCATTTAAAATTATTTCATTATTAAAAGATCTTTTGAATACAAAGCAGGTTTGTTCCTGACAGTGCTCACTACCTACGTTAAAGAAGATGATGCGCATCGGTAACCACCATAAGGTGCTTCTTCAATACTGGAAGGTTAGCCACTGGGCAGCAGAGAAAATGTCCAAGCTTCAACTAGAGACAGATCTCTCCAAGAAAGGAAAAACTGACTTAGGAAAGGCAATTGTCAAGCTCTGCCAATACAGAGAAAACAAGTCCTTCAAAGTTCCTGCTTAATAAACGGTCTGTCAGATGTTCTGAGCCAGAAGACAGAAGATAGAAGCTCCAGCTCCAGCATTATAGAGAGTATTAGAGACTGTCCCAGCAGGGAGCTGTCTTTGTCACATTTATAATTCTGTAGCCTCTGTTCCTGTGTGTGCTGCACATTCAGGTAATATTTATTCTTTCTCAGTTCTCTGATGGGGTTGAATACTAGATAGGTATAACCTTCCAAATAAGCTTAAGTTGTTCAGGATTTATGAACATGTTCTGGTTCTAAAAAGATGTTTTCAGGATGGTAATTCAAATAAAGTTGTCTTAAGTACACAACTTTGAACATACCAAAATAGAATAGATAATGGAATAGCTTCTAAAGGTGCCAAATATTACAGAACAGACATTGCAAAATATATCATACTTTAGAGTTTTCCTAATATTTCATAATCACTATAATTATGTTCAATTTATATTTGAAAGAAAAAGAATCTTTTATTAGACTAAAATGTATTTTAGAGAGAATATCTTATATTTTGTATGGATACAGAACCTGCCAATTAAAGAGCCTATGTCCTATGTTTTAGGTGGGAAATAGAAGTTGGGTATCCAGGAGGCTGAAAGAATTCTAGATAGAACCAGGAGAAGAATATCTGCCTGAGAAGATATGAGGAGCAGGACGCATGGTACCTGAGCACAGATTGCTAGCCATGTGGCAGAATGTAGGTTAAAATCAATGGATTATCTTAAGTTATTATTCTACTCAAAGAGGAGTCTGTATAGATGGTCTAAGTATTTGTAAATATATTTTGCATCTGAGTCTTATTCATGGAGTGTGTAACTGGGAGTAAGAACTGAACCTAATTAAACAACTACAACTCAACTTCAAAGAACACAGAATAAAGGGAGACAGAAGGATTTTTAAAGCCAGATAATCAAGAAGTCTGCTGAGACTCTGTCTCCTAGAAATTGATACCTAGACAAGATTTGAACAGTAGTAATAATAATAAAGATACTAATGTAGAAGAGGGAAAATATCTCAAAGTCCCACCCATTGACAAATTACTATTGACAACCGACCTTTGAAAGAGGGATAATAAGTTTCTCCTAGGAACCAAGCCCTAACTGGTTATTTAATAGTAAGTGGCTGGTCTTTAAATTATATACACACAATAAGAATGGTTTAAGCAAATTGTCCTTATACTTGTGGATATGAGTATAAGTATGTATAGTCAAAGAAAGGGAGGCCATCAATGAGAGAAGGAGTCAGAGAATGGAGCCTGGAGAAGGAGCATGAAAATGGTTAGAGGATGAAAAAGAAAGGGTAAAGTGGTGTAATTATATTTTAGTTTATATATACTGTGTGAATTTTTAAAAAATTAAGACAACATTCTAAATCTATATCAGAATTTCACAGGCATAAACCCTGATATTACTATAAACAGAACACAAGTGTTAATATCACAAACAGGAAGGAATATATATATATATATATATATATATATATATATAATGAACTTACACTTTACAGATATAAAGAAGCATTGAATTTAGTGTATTATTTTTGTTTGTTAATGTTATGTTTTTTATTATTTTATCTGTATACCTCAAATGTTACCAGAGTTCCTTGTTTTTGACAAACATTTGGCCATATCAAATTAGCGAAGGAGATGTCCATTTGCTTCTCCTAGTCACATTTGCTTGCAACAGTCTGTTCCTGATTCAGTGTGGGGATTTAAACACAGCCTTGCTCACAGCGTGATGTCAAGCAGGCCTCTAGGAGTGAGGTATGCATCCTCAAAGAGAAAGCCTCATGAGCTGATTCAGCTTCAGTGTTCTGTATCATAGAGGTATTCTTCCATGTTTACTGTCTCAGGAACAGGCGGGCCCTCTAGCATCTGTTGAAGCTAAGGATCATAGCCATCTCTCTGTTCCACAACTGGAAGCCAGAGACCTGAATGTTCTTTTGTAGACTTTGGGATCACCACCATCTCTCTTTGAATGTGGAACCAAATCAGAACCTGGGCTGCAGTTTTCTTGTGCTTTGCGGCAATCTCTTTAATTTTAGGGTCCTCTAATACTGAAGGGTCCTCTGGCTTGACACTAGGCCTGTCTGTGGAGCCCAGAGGACTGTAGGCCACGACGGTGATGCCCTTGGAGTGACTGTACTGGATCAGTATTTCCTGGGTGAGGTAAGGGTGGCGTTCGACCTTGTTGGTCACTAGCTTATGTTTCAGTCCTGGCTTGTTCAGGAGCCTTTCAATCTGAAAGTGGTTCAAATTGGATTATGCAAAGAGCTTCCACCAGCCCATGGTCCACCAGTTCCTCCATGCTCTCCCAGATTTCCAAGGACTGGTTTTACTGGTGAAGATACTGCCTTGATCCTCTTTTGGGAATAACAACTTTACTGGCTGAAGTCCTTGTAACCAGTGAATAAGATAGAGGTTTAAATAGTCCACCTCCAGATGCGTGAGGGTTTTCTGAAAGGTTCCCTTCAGCAGTTTTTTTTTCTCAAAACAGGTGGGCCACAACTTGCTGACAAGGAAGAGGTCCTCCCGCCTCACAGCCTTCTCATTGCTCTTCTCTTGGATGACTTACCCCACCTCATTCTTGTTGCAATATACATATGCACCATCAATATGATGATACCAGGCCTTCACAGCTTCTTTAACTTGGTTTGGGGAAGATTTCCAGGAGCTCAGACCAACAATAGGTATCTCAGCTTTGGTACTGAACTCCATGAAGTTTGCAACCAAAATATTTCTGAGAGCAGATGTCTATGTTCGACTTAATGCATTCTTAATTAAAGTTCAAATGGTTTATTATTCTAAATAAAACTTACAGATGACAATGTAATTCAGAATTTAAGGTTTTTATATAAATTTCCTACTTTTATGACTTTATCATAATATTAATTGAGAAATATTTGAGGAATATGAGTATGTCATTTTCATATATCAATTGACATGTGAATATTATCAATATCAATTAAGTTTTTTCAACATTGAAATAAATTTGATTAACAACAAAATAAATTTTATGAATACAATCTTTCATAGAAGTCAATATATTTAAAAGCAGGAAATATTTGAGAACTTTAGTATTTTAATTACATAGCAACAACGAAGATTAATATTTAAATTATATAACATGTTCTTTGGACAGTGTATAACTAGTCATAAGTGACAAGTTCAGAGAACATAAATTATCTGTGCTAAAAGCCAGTTGGTAATCTTTCTTCAATAATTGAGCTAGTTTAAGAAATGCTATGATATAAATATCATATACTTCATTTGTGATGATGTACTTGGTTATAGTCAATTTTCTTCATATTAGTGTTTACAAAATATTTTCTAAATTAAAAAAAAAGAAATTGAAAGGAAGGGGTCTGTGCATGTACTTTAGAGATTCCAGGTACTTACAAATGAGAAGAATGACAAAAATTATATAACATTACTAGAATATACATGATCTGGTATAATTACTGATAGCATAAATACAATTAACCAAAGAAAATGAAAGTTATAAGTTATAGATTTGTATTCAGCAGTTCATAGCACGCAATAATAATAAATATTGTCCATTATTTGCATTAATCAAAGTTGCATTGTTGATTTTTGATTCACAAAGAGTTACTATTTTGTGAGTTAAACTAGAGTAACACACACAGAACTTAACCAAATGACTCATAGCTTATAATATGTGCAGTGTTTCACTTCTAATTAGGGACCCACACACTGATCTTTTTAGACAATTATTACTCTTATGATTAGTCTGTGAAGAACATTGTTTCTAGTCCTAAAAGGTTTTATATATCTATACATAGAATATACACTGATCATATTTACACTACCATCTCTTTTTATCATTCTGACTGAAATAGTAGATGTGAGTTATTTGTGCATTTTCAATTAAATCAAGATAACAACTACATCACAACAAAACAAAATCTATACCTCTAATATTTTGATAATTATATACAAATGGATTCCAATAATTCAGACTTATAATATTTTTTAGACTTTTTAAATGATAGGGTCATCTGTTGCAAAAGGTAATATCAACAATAATCTGAATATTAATGCTTAAGTAAGCTTTTAAAACATTATTTTATTAACTAGATACATATGAAATTATAAATAATAACTTATTCCTGAATGAGTGATTTCCAAACTACCATTTGCATGACAATTGGTTACTAATTTCATCATTGTAATCCTGAGAGTTATGTGACGATTTAATTCTTTCAATTAATTTATATCAATTATGTTAAATATTCTTGAAGGGAACTTACTAATTGCCTTAACTTGGGTAATCTTAATCAATCCAACCAATCTCTGATAAATTTTAGTAAATCATTGCTGAAGGACTACAGTATAGTATTGAAAATGTGAACTTCCTTTTAAAAGCAAAAATTTTTGGAGGCAAAATTGCTAATATTTGTGGAAGTAAGAATATCTTGAAATGAACATGTTTATAAAGTATGGAATTGAAATTAATTTTAATTTATACTTATGTTTACATTCCATTAATAAATATTTACTCAGAAATAAATTATACTTTATGCTTGGTTTAAATCCCTAAAGGAAGCTATCTCTCTTTAAAATGGTATTCTGGGGGTATAGAAATTCATAGAGATGTATATAATCTTGGACTTCACAAATGTTTAGGTGGCTGTCTTAATACAGCTGATAGCTGTATGGTGTTATTTTTTGTGATATCCTACAATAAAGTGTTTTCAAATGGGATCTATACAGAAGCAGGGCAGATAAAAAAAGTGTAAGAGTAGAGGTGGTATAATAACATCAAAGAAACAATGTTTTCCAGATACAACACAGCAGATATACATAGGAATCACAAAGCAAGCAACGAAATACAGAAGAGCCTCTCCAGCTCAAGCGAGACAAAATTCTACCAAAGAAGATATGGGCTACTTCCCATTGCTAGCCAAAAAAACATTGTCATTTGATTGTTACTTGGTGAGGGAGACAATTTTTTTCAATGAAATTACATTTTGCTTCATGCCCTGGAGTAGTTAGTCATCACATAAGTGTCTGTAGATGTTTTTAAAACAAAACAAAACAAAACAAAAAAAACAAAAACAAAAAAAAAGGTGGGGGGGAAGGAAGGAGAGATAAGTGGTGATAGAAGGAAGGAGAAGTTAGGTGGATATGGAGATACGTATGTAGGAGCTGGGGAAAATTGTTGGGAATGAATATGATCAAAACAGATTATATGAATTGTTTTAAGAATATATAATAGCACTTTTTAAAAGTAAAACTTCAGAAAATGCCGATCATCTAGACAGACAGACAGACAGACAGAGTCATAGACAGATGAGAGATAGATAGATAGATAGATAGATAGATAGATAGATAGATAGATAGATAGATAGATAGATAGGTAGATAGGTAGATAGATAGATATAGGTGGATAGATAGATGATAGGCAAAATTGTATAGGCATGTTCAGTCAATAACAGAGGATACATTTAATAAAATGTTTAATCTGAGAAAAGTACCTGATAGTTACTTTTCTTTCTTTCATTTTAAAATAATTTTAAATCTTTTTATACAGTTCAGTTTTATCCCTTCCCACGTTACCCTCTGACTATTCCTCATCCCATACATCCTTCCCCTTCTCCAAGATGATAGCCCAACCCCACACCCCACTTTACTAGACTTCCCTACTCCCTGGGGCCTCAAGTCTCTTGAGGGTTGGGTGCATCTTCTCTCACTGAGTTCAGACCAGGCAGTCATCTGCTGTATGTGTTGGGGGCTTCATATCAGCTAGTGTATGCCTTCTAGTTGCTGGTCCAATGTCTGAGAGAGCTCAGGGGTCCAAGTTAATTGAGACTACTGGTTCTTCTACAGGGTTACCCTCCTCCTCAGCTTCTTCTAGATTTTCCCTGATTTAACCATAGAGGTTACCATCTTCTGTCCAGTGGTTGGGTGTAAGTATTAGCATCTGACTCTTCCAGCTGTTTTTTGGGGTCTTTCAGAGGATAGGTCCCTTTATGTGAGTACTACATTGCCTCAGTAATGTCAGGTCTTGGGGCCTCTCCTTGAGCTGGATCCCATTTTGGGCCTGTTGCTGGATCCTTTTTTCCTTTGGGATCTTCTCTATTTATGTCCCTGAAGTTCTTTCAAACAGGAACAATTATAGGTCAGAGTTTTGACTATGGGATGGCAACCTCATCCCGTACTTAACACCCTGTCTCTCTTCTGGAGGTGGGCTCTACAAGTTCCCTCTCCCAACTGTAGGGCATTTCATCTAAGGTCCCTCCCTTTGAGTACTGAGACTCTCTTACCTCCCAGGTCTCTGGTACATTCTGGAAGGTCATCCTACCTCCTCACTCCTAAGGTTGTCTGTTTCCATTCTTTCTGCTGTATCTCAGGGCTTTAGTCTTTTTCCCTTACCCAATACCTGATGATGTTTCTCTTTTCGCCTCCCTGTCCCATTTCCGACCCAGGTCCCTCTCTCCCTTCCCACTTTTGGTTGGTTTTTTCTTCCTCCCATGTGGGATTGAGGCCCTCAGCTTATTAATCTTTTGAGTTCTGTGATTTGGATGCTGGATATTCTGTACAGTTCTAGCTAACGTCCACTTACCAGTGAGTACATACCATGCATGTACATTTGGGTCTGAGTTACCTCACTCAGGATGATATTTTTTAATTTCATCCATTTGCCTGCAAAATTCAGGATGTATGGCTTGTTAATAGTAGTGTTCCATTGTATAAATGAGCCACATTTTCTTTAACCATTCTTCTGTTGTAAGACATCTGTTCTGTTTACTTTTCAGTGACAACTTACTGGATTAAGAAAGACCAAAAGGCATTAATGAGAAAAATGTTGGGGGCTGTGAATTTTTTTTCTCTACAGAGGAATAACAGTGAAGAGAAGGCCCATCCTGAACAGAGCCAATACCATACCATGGGTTTGTATCTCAGACTGAATGAAAATGGAAAGGGAGAAAGTCTGCTGGATACCTTGACTATCCCTTTTTGGTTCCCTATTTTTTAGAAGTGTGAGGAGTAAGCCTAGTTGAACTGCATACCCATGATTAGGTACTAATATTTGTGAACTTTGAAATTCTAGTAACCACAACCCTGCCTTTGTAATATTTGGCTTTGGATTTCCTGAAAACATTGTATGATAAAAGGAACCATGAGGCATACATTTACACACTTCACACATAACATGCACCTCCATTGTAGCTCACTCGTAATCCTTTGCTTTCTGAGTTTCAACTGATAAGATATTACATTTCTGGTTTCTTCTTTCTGTCTAAATCTCATACACTGGCTTAAATCCTACTCAGCTTGCTCTAGCATTTTAGACATTCTTATTCTTCCTCTGAAAGCTTAATACTGATGTCTAAACTTTAAAATATAACCTCCTACTTCTGGGGGAATCACTATCCCCGGACTCAAGCAGTATTACAGAGCAACAGTGATAAAAACTGCAAGGTATTGGTACAGAGACAGACAGATACCAGGGGAATAGAATTGAAGACCCAGAAATGAACCCACAAACCTATGGTCACTTGATTTTTGACAAAGGAGCCACCATCCAATGGAAAAAAGATATCATTTTCATCAAATGGTGCTGGTTCAACTGGAGGTCAGCATGTAGAAGAATGCTTATCACCCTGTACAAAGCTTAAGTCCAAGAGGATCAAGAACCTCCACATCAAACCAGATACACTCAAACTAATAGAAGAAAAAGTGGGGAAGCATCTCGAACACACGGGCACTGGAGAAAATTTCCTGAACAAAACACCAATGGCTTATGCTCTAAGATCAAGAATCGACAAATGGGATCTCATAAAACTGCAAAACTACTGTAAGGAAAAGGACACTGTTGTTAGGACAAAATGGCAACTAACAGATTGGGAAAAGATCTTTACCAATCCTAAAACAGATAGAGGGCTTATATCCAAAATATACAAAGAACTCAAGAAGTTAGACCACAGGGAGACAAATAACCCTATTAAAAAATGTGGTTCAGAGCTAAACAAAGACTTCACAGCTGAGGAATGCTGAATGGCCGAGAAACACCTAAAGAAATGTTCAAAATCTTTAGTCATAAGGGAAATGCAAATCAAAACAACCCTGAGTTTCACTTCACACCAGTGAAAATGGCTAAGATCAAAAGCTCAGGTGACAGCAAATGCTGGTGAGAATGTGGAGAAAGAGGAATACTCCTCCATTGTTGATGGGATTGCAGACTGGTACAACCAATCTGAAAATCAGTCTGGAGGTTCCTCAGAAAATTGGACATTGAACTACCTGAGGACCCAGCTATACCTCTCTTGGGTATATACCCAAAAGATGCCCCAATATATAACACTATGTTCATAGCAGCCTTATTTATAATAGCCAGAAGCTGGAAAGAACCCAGATGCCCTTCAACAGAGGAATGGATACAGAAAATGTGGTATATCTACACAGTGGAATATTACTCAGCTATCAAAGACAATGACTTTATGAAATTCATAGGCAAATGGATGGAACTGGAAAATATCATCCTGAGTGGCGTAACCCAATCACAGAAAAACACACATGGTATGCACTCATTGATAAGTGGCTATTAGCCCAAAGCATTGAATTAACCTAGATGCACAGAACACATGAACCTCAAGAAGGATGACCAAAATGCAAATGCTTCACTCCTTCTTTAAAAGGAGAACAAGAATATCCTTGGCAGGGAAAAGGGAATCAAAGTTTAGAACAGAGGCAGAAGGAAAACCCATTCAGAGCCTGCCCCACATGTGGCCCATACATATACAGCCACCCAATTAGATAAGATGGATGAAGCAAAGAAGTTCAGGCAGACAGGAGCCGGATGTAGATCTCTCCTGAGAGACACACCCAGAATACAGCAAATACCCAGGCGAATGCCAGCAGCAAACCACTGAACTGAGAATGGGACTCCCATTTAAGGAATCAGAGAAAGGACTGGAAGAGCTTGAAGTGGCTCGAGACCCCATATGAACAACAATGCCAACCAAAAAGAGCTTCCAGGGACTAAGCCACTACCTAAAGACTATACATGGACTGACCCTGGGCTCCAACCTCATAGGTAGCAATGAATAGCCTAGTAATAGCCCCAGTGGAAGGGGAAGTCCTTTGTCCTAGCAGTACTGAATCCCCAGTGAATGTGATTGTTGGGGGGAGGGTGGTAATGGGGGGAGGCTGGGGAGGGGAAGCTCATATAGAAGGAGAGGGGCAGGGGTTAGGGGGATGTTGGCCTGGAAACCTGGAAGGGCTATAAGAATTGAAATGTAAATAAGTAATACTCAAGTTAATAAAGATTTAAAAAAAAGTATAACCTCCTTTCTTTTCAGCATCAGCCTCCTCCTTGTAGGTACCATGTTCTCCAGTTTGTCTCCTTGTGTTTTCCTCTGTAACTTCTTAAAATCAACTTCAAGTTTCTCACTGATTCTATTTTTAAGTTATTTTAATGCAAATTGTTCTGTAAAGCATGATCTAAATAAATCTTTTTTTCCATTAAGTTGTCTCTAGTCAGTTATTTTGTCATAATTACATGAAGACGAATTTAAGTACCAAAGGGTTAAGATTTGTATATAAAATTGGGAGTGGATTTAGAAAGTATTTAGCAATTATGGGGCTATAGCCGTAATCCTGGAAAACATGAGCTAACCTTTGTACCCCTTTCCCAGAACAGGGTATAACCTGAGGAAAGAACTTCCTGAGGGGTGTTTATCTGAGCAGTAAAATTTATATCAAGTCTGAAGGATGGGGAAAATAGCATGTCTTTGAATCTTACAAATACTGGAGGTAGATAAAGGATAGATAGATGGTAGATAAAAGGATTGATACATAGAGCAATCGACATGAACATGACTGCCACATTGTATGTGTAAAAAACAGCAGCATTGAATAAGCTTTCATTACTCATTTACACTAATTTCATTCCTATATTAGGAATACTATTGATTTTATATGGTATGTCATTGTTACATTACATGGTATTTTTCATTGTTTCTTTCTGTTGGTTATTTAGAAGATCTTTCATTTTCTCTTAAATTCCTTTCTAGTTAATTATTGTTGACAATTTCTAAAAACAATCTTCACAACTATGCTGCTGTTGATGCATAACACACTGCTATTATTGGTCTTTTTATATAAATATAAATATATATATACAGATATATAATTTGAATTTTTTGAAACTTTACCTGTGCTGTCAACTTTCGAAAAAGTATCCCCGTTTACTGTGTTGAGTTGGCACTGTACAGAAATTAACAGCCATATTGGTCTAGAAATGTTGAACTTAAGTTTTTTCCATTTGTACAGGGGTAACACACTGTATTAAATATGTAAGGTCTTATATACGTGAGTTTGATTACAAAAACTAATAAAGTATTCTCTAAATTAAAAAAATAAAATAAAATGTCTTTACTGTCTGACTTTCATTTTGGAGATCATCCAGAAAGCACATTTTTACATGCCTTTTTAATAATGATAGCCATTCAGAAATAGAAGCAAAGCAAAGATAAACATAATGTAATGATTTAACTTATGAATTTCCACTGCTACTTTTTACCTCAAGCTTATTTAAATTAACATTCATTTTTGATGATACAAGCTACTTGGGAATACATGACATTGCTTGAAGCCATGCATTTCAAAACTCATGAATAAATTGCTTTATAAATAACAATCTGAAGTACTAACATAAAGGGATCAAAGCAAAGTCTTAAAAGCTATAGATCTTTCGCTCTCCCCTCTACCCCCTCTTCTTTTCTTTTATTTCATATTTTTATGTACATTTCAAATGTTATCCCCTTTCCTGCTTTCCCTTCCTAAATCACCATATCCCATACACCCTCCCCATGCTTCTATGAAGATGCTCCCTTACCCACCCACCTATCCACACCTTCCTGCCTCTGCCTCCTGGCATTTCCCTACACTGGGGCATCAAGCCTCCACAGGATCAAGGGCTTCTCCTCTCATTGATGTCAGACAAGGCCATCCTCTGCTTCATATGCAGCTGATTCCATGGATCTTTCCATGTGTACACTTTGATTAGTGGTTTGGTTCCTGGTAGCTCTGGGGGGTTTGGATGGTTTAGATTGTTCTTCTTCCTATGGGGTAGCAAACCCCTTCAGCTCCTTCAGTCCTTTCTCTATCTCCTCCATTGTGGACCTATTCTCAGTACAATGGGTGGCTGTGAGTATCCACCTCTGTATTTGTCAGTCTCTGAGAAAGCCTCTCAGGAGACAGCTATATCAGGCTCCTGTCAGCATGAACTTCTTGGCATTCATAAAATTTCCTGGGTTTGGTAGCTGTACATGGGATGAATGCTACAGGTAGGGCAATCTCTGAATGGCCTTTCCTTCAGTCTCTGCTCCACACTTTGTCTCTGTATTTCCTCCTGTGAGTATTTTGTTTCCTCTTCTAAGAAAGAATGAAGGATATTTACTTTGGCCTTCCTTCTTGAGCTTCATGTGGTCTGTGAATTGTATCCTGGGTATTCTGAACTTTTGAGCTAATATCTTTTTCTCAGTGAATGCATACCATATGTGTTCTTTTGTGATTGCGTTACTTCACTCAGGGTGATATTTTCTAGTCCCATCCATTTGCCTAAGAATTTCATGAAGTCATTGTTTTTAATAGCAGAGTAGTACTTCATTGTGGAAATGTATCAGATTTTCTGTATCCATTCCTCTGTTGAAGGACATCTGGATTCTTTCTAGTTTTTGGCTAATATAAATAAGGCTGCTACAAACATGGTGGATCATGTGTCCTTGTTGTATGTTGGAGCATCTTTTGGGTATATGCCCAGGAGTGGTACAGCTGGGTCCTCAGGTAGTACTATGTCCAATTTTCTGAGGAACCACCAGACTGATTTCCAGAGTGATTGTACCAGCTTGCAATCCCACCAACAATGGGGGAATGTTTCTTTCTTCACATCCTTACCAGCATCTGCTATTACCTGAATTTTTGATCTTAGCCATTCTTCCTGGTGTGAGGTAGAATCTCAGGTTTGTTTTGAATTCCATTTTCCTGAGGCCTAGGGATATTTACCATTTCATTAGGTACTTTGTGGCCATTTGATGTTCCTCAGTTGAGAATTGCTTGATTAGCTCTATACCCCATTTTTTAGTGTGGTTATTTGATTTTCTGCAGTTTACCTTCTTGAGTTCTTTGTATATATTGGATAATAGCCCTCTATCAGATATGGAATTGGTAAAAACCTTTTTTCCAATATGTTCGTTGTCATTTTGTCCTATTTACAGTCTCCTTAGACTTACAGAAACTTGGAAATTTATGAGTTCCATTTGTTTATTGTCGATCTTAAAGCATAAGCCATTGGTGCTCTGTTCAGGAAATTTTCCCGTTCCCATGTGTTCGAGGCTCCTCCCCACTTTCTCTTCTACTAGTTTCAGTGTATCTGGTTGTGAGATGGTAGACTGTGAAAGGAACCCTGATTCATGGTCAAGATAGGTCAATCTGAGCGGTCCCTAAAAGGGTTGGCAGGAGCTTTCCCAAAATCTCAAAATATCAGGCCTCTGTCATGTAGCTAGAGCTCCTGACACCCCCTTTAGAGATGTTTGAGATAGATCAGTCACATAGGGCAACATCTCAAGTTCCTCCACCACAGGTGAGGACATGGCCGCAGGTCAGGTAGGCTCAAGACAGATCATTTACATAGAAGCAGGACCATACCCTCACATATGTAGATGAGATCTTCGCAAGCTCTCAGGCCAAACCATAGGAAGTACTTGCTGTCAGACACTGACTCATTCAAAAACTGTATTTAAGAATCCTATTCAGAAGGATTAAACATGTACAGGAATTAGTCCATCTTCTAAGAGCTGCAACACTGTGGCATGGGCAAAAGATCTGCTCCCCTGAAGCTTTCCTGCCTCCCTCCCTGGCTAGTCAAGTCTCCTGCTGGCTCAGGCCCCACATCCTTCAGCAGCAGTGGAGCAACACCAGCAGCTGAGGCAGTGAAAGCAGTTTCCCCTCCCTACTCAAGTTCTTTACCCTTTATCTGAACCTGTGCACCTAGTCAGTCTATATATCATCATGGAAAACCCCCAGTGTGCATGTTGTAGGGCCCTGAAATGGCCCTACCTCAGGAGTGCCACCCACAGAGCACAGATTGACAAAGTGACCACTGCAATAGCAAGAGGGTATAAGGTTTTTAATCCACATACATGGGTTTGCTCATCCATGCAGGGAGAGGCAACTCTGAACCCAAAAAGCACACAACTTTTATTTGTTACAGAGGACAGACTTCAGCAACAGGGTTAGCTGGCCTATTCTCATTAGTGGTACAGAGGACAAAGGATCTGATCAGGTATAGGCTGGCCTGCTCAAGGAGCTGTTCTTGACTCAGTTTGTCACTTTCCTCATCTAGCCCTACACCTTGTCTTGGAGAATCCTTGGGAAAGGGCTAAGTTGGCATGTCCCTTAGAGAGGGAGAGGAACTGGGGGGCAGGGGAACTGGGTGGTCAGGCAGGGTCAGGATGTCATTTTGTGGTCATTCTTGGAATCTACCTCAGAGAGGGGTAGGGGGAACAGTTGTTTCCATTAAGCCTGGTCACTCTGACCACCAAGACCTTGCTCCTATATTCCCAGAATTTCGTTCTTACAACTTTGTTTCTTGCATCTGTGAAACTTATTTCTTCTTGCAACCCCACATCTGGTTTTGTGTGGAGGTCCTTGATCCACTGGACTTAGGCTTTGTATATGGTGATAAGAATGGATTGATGTGCATTCTTCTACATGCTGACCTCCAGTTGAACCAGCACCATTTGTTGAAAATGCTATTTTTCTTCCATTGGATGATTTTTAGCTCCTTTGTCAAAGATCAAGTGACCATAGGTTTGTGGGTTCATTTCTGGATCATCAGTTCTGTTCCAATAATCTATCTGCCTGTCTCTGTACCAATACCATACATTTTTTTACAACTATTGCTCTGTAATACTGCTTGAAGTCAGGGATGGTGATTCCCCCAGAAGTTCTTTTATTCTTGAGTATAGTTTTCACTAACCTGGGTTTTTTGTTATTCCAAATGAATTTTCAAATTGCTTTTTCTATCTCTATAAAGAATTGAGTAGGAATTTTGATGAGGATCGCATTGAATCTGTTGACTGCATTAAGCGAGAGGGCCATTTTTAGTGTATATTAATCCTGCCAATCCATGAGCATGGGAGATCTTTCGTTAATTTCTTTTATTTTATTTTTGAGATCATTAATTTCTTTTATTTTTCTTTAAGATTTATTTATTTTATTTTGTGAGTACACTATTGTTGTAAAATTATAAAAAATAAAATGCTGTCTTTCATCCCCTACTAGATCCAGTACTGCAGTGCCCCAAGATATCTGGTAGATATCTTGTCGGAAGCACACATCCCAATTCCACTGCGGCCCAGTGTCTCTAGCTGCTGCACACTTTCATAGAACACACAACACAATAACCTTTAATGTAATTGATAAGATATTATTGTCCACCTAAATATACAAAGCCCTGTACACATCCATCCCTTAAGAACATTCATAACAACCTGTAAAGGTGCAGCATGGAATCTTAACATCAGCTTCCATGTTCTCTCTCAGTGACTTCCTGTCTTCCATTTACATCTCCTCCTCTTCCCTCAAACCTTTCTCCCGCCCATCCTTCCTTCTTATCCAATGACAGGCCTTGTTCTATCCTGTACTGGCCCTGGCCTCTTTTTTACAAATTAAATGGGGAGAAGGTTCTGAGGAAGTCACCTGAGTCCTGAGTATGTGACCAGGCAGCCATCCTTGGGGCAGCGGAATTAGCATCAAAATATAGATGACTCCAGGGAAAACTACAACATACAATACCTGTCTTCAGACACACCAGAAGAGAGCATCAGATTTCATTACAGATGATTGTGAACTACCATGTGGTTGCTGGGAATTGAACTCAGGACTTCTGGAAGAGCAATAAATTCTCTTAACTGCTGAGCCATCTCTCCAGCACTTTCTTCATTTCCTTTCTTCAGAGTCTTGAAGTTCTTTTCATACAGATTTTTCAATTGCTTAGTTAGAGTCACACCAAGGTATTTTATATTATTTTATGATTATTTATATTATTTTGTGACTATTTTGAAGGGTTGGGTTTACCTAATTTCTTTCTCAGCCTGTTTATCCTTTGAGTAGAGGAAGACTACTGTTCGTTTGAGTTAATTTTATATCCAGCCACTTTGCTGAAGTTGTTTATCAGGTTTAGGAGTGCTTTGGTGGAATATTTGGGTTTATGTAAGTATACTATCATATCATATACATATAGTGATATTTTGAATTCTTCATTTTTAATTCATGTCTGTTTGACCACGATTTGTTGTTTAATTGCTAAGGCTAGGATTTTTAGTACTATATTGAATAGATATAGAGAGCGTGGGAATTTAGTGGGATTGTTTCAAGATTCTCTCCATTTACTTTGATGTTGGCTACGGGTTTGCTCTATATTACTTTTACTATGTTTATGTATGGGTCTTGAATACCTGATCTTTTTAAGACTTTTATTATAAAGTGGTATTGAATTTGGTCAAATACTTTCTCAGCATTTAATGAGATGATCATGTGTTTTTGTTCCTTTGAGTTTGTTTATATAGTGTTGATGGATTTCCATATATTGAACTATCCCTGAATCCTTGGGATGAAGCCTACCTGATTATGATGGATTATCCTTTTGATGTGTTTGTGAGATTTTTTCGTGAGAATTTTATTGAGTATTTTACATTGATATTCATAAGAGAAATTGGTGTGAATGTCTTTTTCTTTGTTGGGACTTTGTCTTGTTTAGGTATAAGCAGCATAATTGTGGCTTCATAGAACAAATTGGGTAGTGTTCCTTCTTTTTCTATTTCATGGAATAATTTGAAGAGTATTGGTATTAGGTCTTCTTTGAAGGTATCACTCTTTCAATCTCTCTCTCTCTCTCTCTCTCTCTCTCTCTCTCTGTATGTCTGTGTATGTGTTTCAGTGTGATATGCCTATGAGTATGTATAAAGCATATGAGTATGCATGGATATACATTTATTTACATATGTGAGTAGACTTGTTTCTCTGTGTAGGTTAGGATATGGACAGACATGATTAAGATTTATTAGAAATCTTCCTGTGTCCCACTGGTTTGCTTGTCAGGCTTCCATAGAATCCCATGTTTCTACCTCTAGATTTTAGGTGAGTTGTCACAACAACCCATCATTCTCAATCTTAGCAGTAGTGCTTTGCATTATAATTATTTGTTATTTTAAGTGTTACAATTAAGAGAATATAGGACATTTTCATGAAATTAATTAATAGTATTTATAAAACAGAAAATAGATATCAGTGAGAACCTTAAGCAAGTCACTTAAAATATAACTTATTAATTGTTACTTCTATTTTAATACTTGCCTAGAAAAATCATTCTCAGTCTTTATGTTATCTTCTTGTGAGTATGCTTACTAAATGCCTGTAAGTTATTATGATGCAGAATCAAACTCTACTTCTTACTGTACAGCATAGTTATATTTGTCTCTGCTTGGGATTATAAAATTTGGTGTGGTCATATATCTTATAGGAACCTAAAAGAAGAATGAGACACAGATTAACTCTTCTTAATGCTAAGCTTATCTCTAATGATCACTATCAAATGCTATCATATAATCTATCTCCTTGGTCTTATCAACAGGTGAGAAATAATGCAGTTTTAGTTGAACTTTGTCTCATTTCATCAATAAGACATGAAATCATGGAGGTAATTAGATAATTAAATCAAGTTATACAGAAGGTTAATTCACTTAATACAAATGGAGATTTTTTTCTTTGTGTTCTGAAAACAATTATCTCTTTCAAAAAATTGATTTTCCTTAGGCTCTTTTGACCCTCAGCTAAATTAACCTTGAATGTTTCATACTATAATTTGCTTTGGTTGATGTTTATAGTTACCATGAAAATATAATGTCTAATAATAATAATGATTGTAGTCAGTATTAGACCTATTCAAGTTGCATTCATGTGACAGAATTGCTCAAAACAAACTAAATTAATGTGCTACAAAATTACTAAAAGACCCAAATAAAAGTATCTGCATTATCTGTGGCTACACTCCAGCAAAATTTTTTGAAAGAAATTTTAAATACAGAAAACTATTATTAGTTATTTGTGTGGTTACTATGATAAAATACTCTGAACAAAGGAATTATGAAAAAGAGATTAAAAAAAGAGATCATTTTGTTCACACTTCCAGGGTATAGTCACTTATGGCAAAGAAGTTATGTGGGACCAATGCTAGTGCTCAGATAAATCTTTATTTTAATTCCATTCTCGATTTCAGGTGAAGAAATGGTGGTACTGCATTTAGAGTGTGGTGTGTCTTCTCATTGAAATTTACTTACTTTAGATAAACTTCCACAGATGTTCCTCAAGGTATGCTGAATTCATCTACAAAATAATCACAGGTTCATAATCATATCCTAGGTGAGTCTAGATCCTGTGAAATTGACAAGCATTATAATTTAGACATCAGAAAAATTACTAAAAGTCCTGTAATACAAAGAAATGTTAGAATTAACAGAGCTATTTTTTTATTATTTTAAGAAAATGATGGATACTTATGCTTTTCCCCAATTCAACCACAGGGATCAGCAGCTTCTGTTCATTGGTTCAGTACAAATATCTGCATCTGACTCTTTCAACGGCTTTTTGGGTCTTTTGGAGAGCAGTCATGAAAGGTTCTTTATGTGAGCACTCCATAGACTCAGCAATAGTGTCAGACCTTGGGGCCTTCCCTTGAGCTGGATCCCACTTTGGGCCTATTACTGGACTATTTTTCCCTCAGGCTCTTCTTCATTTTTGACCCTGAAGTTCTTTCAGACAGGAACAATTATGGGTCAGAGTTTTGACTGTGGGATAGCAATGCCATCACACACTTCTTACCCTTTCTTTCTTCTGTAGGTGGATTCTACAAGTTCCCTCTCCCCACTGTAGGGCATTTCATCTAAGGCCTCTCCCTTTGAGTCCTGAGAGTCTCTCTCCTCCCAATTCTTTAGTACATCTAGAGAATCCTGCCACGGCCTACCTCCTTAGGTTGCCTGTTTCTATTCTTTCTGCTGGCCCTCACAGCTTAAATCCTTTTCCCCCAACTTAATACCTGATCATGATTCCCTCTTTCCTTCCTTTTCCCTTTCCCAACTATGACCCTCCATTCTCCTTCCTGTGATTGCTTTCTTCTCTCTCCCATGTGGGATTTAGGAGTCCTTGCTTGGGCCCTTCAGGTTGTTAACCTGAGTTCTGTATACTGTATCCTGTGTATTATGTACATTTTGTGGCTAATGTACACTTACTAATGAGTACATACCATGCATGTTCTTTGGGTCAAAGTTACTTAATGTAGGATATTTTCTAGTTCCATCCATTTGCCTGCAAAATGTCATAATGTACTTATTCTTAATAGCTGAGTAGTATTCCAATGTGTAAATGAATCACATTTTCTGTATTCATTGTTAAAATGTTTAAAAGTAAAAAATATCCTAAAATTTTTGCTAATGAAATAAAATGATTAAATATTTTATGTATTTAAACTTTATATTCAGTTTTTTATATTGAAATCAACGTAGCAAAGTTATACCAATCTGACACTGCAGCAAAAATTGGGTAGATGAAATATGCAGTCATGTGAAGGGAATAAAACCTCCTTATCCCCAATCTTGTCATATTTCTTTGTGCATAAACATCTAAAATTTTGAGACAAATAACAAAATCAATATTCTTAGTAAGAAACAATGATTATTTTCCTGTATCTCACTCCAGCATACTAAAAATTCATATGAACTATGCTTACATGATGAAGTGATGTTTGCAACAGTCCTCTCTCTTCTCAAATTGTAACAAGCAGTTTGTTCAAACTATTCTCTTAGTTAACTTTCTCTTTCTATACATAAAACAACATAACCATAACTAAATTTGGGAAGAAAGTAGATATGTAGCATGCATGTCCTAGCCACAAACCATCATTTAGGTATTCCAAGACTGGAATACCTAAGAAAAATTTTACAGATCATATGAAGCCCAAGAAGACCAAAATGTGGATGCTTCATTACTTCTTAGAAAGGAGAACAAATACTCACGAGAAGAAATATAGGGACAAAGAGTGGAGCAGGGACTAAAGAAGGAAAGTGCCTCACCTGGGGATCCATACCATATGCAGCCACCAAACCCAGCAAATCACTATTGTTGATGCCAAAATGTGCTTGTTGACAGGAGCCAGATATGGGTCTCTGACAGATCCCTACTGACACAGATGAGGATTGTTACAGCTAACAATTGGACTGAACAAGGAGACCCCAATGGAGGAATTACAGAAAAGTCTGAAGGAGCAGAAGGGCTTTGTTACATCATAGGAAGAACCACAATACCAACCAATTAAATACCACCAGAGCTCCCAGAAACTAAATCACAAAACAATGACTACACATGGAGGGACCCGTGACTCCAGCCACATATGTGGCAGTGGATGGCATTGTCCAACATCAATAGGAGAAAAAGCCCTTGGTCCTGGGAAGGCTTGTTTCCCCAATGGAGGATAATGCCAAGATGTTAAGGTTGGAGTGGGTGGGTGGGTGGGAATGAAAGCATCCTTATAGAAGCAGAGGCAGTGGGAAGGGAGTATGGGAGAGGGAAGAAAGGGAATGACATTTAAAATGTAAATACGTAAAATATCTAAAAAATAAATTATTAAAAAATAAAACAATGATGAGTATAGGTATTTGTTTCATAACTTTGTGATACATAAAGAAAGCAAGGTATACCAAGAACACTCTATTTAATGGTAATTAAGTCAATTATGTTTTCATGCCTTGGGATTGCAGACAGAATAGAATTGGATGATTAAAAAGAGGGCCAAACGAATGCCAGCAGCAAACCACTGAACTGAGAATAGGACCCCCGTTGAAGGAATCAGAGAAAGAACTGGAAGAGCTTGAAGGGGCTCGAGACCCCATATGTACAACAATGCCAAGCAACCAGAGCTTCCAGGGACTAAGCCACTACCTAAAGACTATACATGGACTGACCCTGGACTCTGACCTCATAGGTAGCAATGAATATCCTAGTAAGAGCACCAGTGGAAGGGGAAGCCCTGGGTCCTGCTAAGACTGAACCCCCAGTGAACTAGACTGGTGGGGGGAGGGCGGCAATGGGGGGAGGGTTGGGAGGGGAACACCCATAAGGAAGGGGAGGGGGGAGGGGGATGTTTGCCCGGAAACGGGAAAGGGAATAACACTCGAAATGTATATAAGAAATATTCAAGTTAATAAAAAAAAATAAATAAACTTTTTGTAAATGACAAAAAAAAGAGGGCCAAAGGAAGCAAATAGATTTAGTAGCTTCTAATTTGGGATTAGGTTTGACTTATAGAATAGAGAACATTACTGAGCTTATAAATGGGAATAGCCTGAACACTAGACTTTTGACATGGGGCAAGAAAGTTGAATTAGCAATAGGTATAAACACAATCATCATCATCAACAACACCAAAAACAACAACAAAAAATATATAGAATCAAACAGTCTTTCATGATACAATAACTTTGCTCCATGAACTATGAGGTCAAATTTTCTGTAGAAAGCAGAAGCCTTGGGTTGTAAGATGTCTTTACTGATTTCCATTTGCAGGAAGAAGAAAGGCAACTGAGTAAAGACAATGAGGAACACCATTTGACACTGACTTTCCAGGTAAATTTGAAGACTACATGTTTTCAAAGGTGGTTTTCTACATATATGTGAGCTTGTGTGTGTGTGTGTGTGTGTGTGTGTGTGTGTGTGTGTGTGTGTGTGTGTGTGTTAAATAAGTAGTGTAATGTAGTCCACTAATTTAGGGTGTGCTGGGGGTGCTGTTTGTCAGCAGAAAGGCAAAGAAAGGAGAGTTTAGGTATTTTGGTAAAAAGGAGGGTTGCTGTGGCTAAAGAAGAAATAAAATAAAAAAAAATCATTAAGGAAAACCAAGACAGTAACTCAAATAAGGAAGGAATGTCAAAGCAAGAAATGAAGCAGAGGCAGAGGCACAAAAGAACCTACTTACTGACTTGCTAACCACTGTTTGTTTAGTTATATTTTTCTTAATATATATTCAAGAACTGGCTACCCAGGGATAACACCACTTAGAGTGGGCTGAGTCATCTATTATCAACTTCTAATCAAGAAAATTCTTCACAAATTTGCCTAGAGGCACATTTCAATTGAGGTTAACTATGTCTAGATGATTTGAGCTTTTGTAAAATTGGAAAATAAAAACAGCAAGCAAAAAGTTAACAAATACACCCAAATTACAATTGAATTTGAAAAAAGTAAGTGCTAAGAAACAAACGATGAATAAAGCTAACTAACACATAATATTGTTGTTGTTAGAATCCAGGCTTGTTTTAAATTTGTAACCTAGTTGTAAATTACATCTTTTGAGAAATGTGATTTTCAAAACCCACAGACTGACTCTCTCTCTCTCTCTCTCTCTCTCTCTCTCTCTCTCTCTCTCTCTCTCTCTCTCTCTCTCTCTCACATTTGGTCTTAGACACACACATATACATCATATACATATATCATATATATATACACATATACATATACATATATACACATATATACATAAACATATATACATATATATATATATGACAGTTAACATTGTGATGGCTTATATGTGCTCAACCCAATGTGTGGCAATATTAGAAGATAAGGCCCTGTTGGAGTAGGTGTGTCACTGTGGATGTGTGCTTTAAGACCCTCATCCTAGCTGACTAGAAGCTAGTATTTTGCTAAAAGCCTTCGCATGAAAATGTAGAACTCTCAGCTCATCACGTACCATGACTGCCTGGATGCTGCTGTGTTCGTGCCTTGGTGTTAACGGACTAAACCTCTGAATGTGCAAGCCTGCCCCAATTAAATGTTTTCATATGAGTTGCCTTAGTCATGGTGTCTGTTCACAGCAGTAAAACCCTAGCTAAGACAAACATCTCAGATTATCCTGTTCTCTTTGAACACCAACTTGTGCAGATTTTAAAGCCCACATTTATCTCTTGTTGAAACTTTCAAACATTACACTGGCTTACTCTGATATTTCTATCAGTAGCATTGTCAAGTACTGAGGTTTGCACGAGTGTGGACCTTTAATGGTGAGCACCATAGAACAGGGGTAACAGCATTTGTCTGTAATTTTCTCCTCTAGGCACTGGGAAATTTATTCATTGATTTCAATGAATCCTCACCCTTTAAGCTGATTGCGTGATGCAGTGACTGATCATCTCAAAGCTTCTCATGAAATTCGGACCTCTGTACAAGGCTCTGCTATGTGCTTGCACTACGTTATGACCCATGATTCATGGGTCTTTTTCATTTTCTGGTGTTGTTCCCAAAGCTCATGGTTCAATATGACAAATAATAAAGGACCCAGGTTCAGTCAGGCTTATTGTTGTGGTATAAATAGATGTAGACATGAAGGGAACCATTATGGAAGTCAGTCACTGCACTTTCCATTCGTTCTCCACAATAATGCAGAAGACCATAAGACAAGGAAGATCTTACTTCCCTTAGGTTGATTTTTGTCAAACATTTGGTCACAGAGTCTAGAAAGTAATCCATATAACTACATATTCCAATGTAAACATCTTGTCAAATGTAGAGGTTGCAAACCTTTTCTCTCTTCTACATGTCATCTTTTTACTGTGAATTGTTTCTTCCACTGTTCATAATGGGTTACTGGTATGGGGTTTCATTTACTTTTCATTTCTTATATCTGGAGTTGTCTCCAAAATAATATTCTAGAAGTCAGTATCATAGAGATTTTCCACATTTACTTTCAGCAACTTCATTATTTTTTAATTTAATATATTTATTCACTTTACATTCTGATCACAAGCTCCCTTCTTGGAGTACCCCTCTGACATGGCTCCTCTTCCCACTCCTTCCTTCAACTTTGAAAAGGGTGTGGTCCCCTGCCTTTGGTTATCAAATCACCTTGGCACCTGAGTCACTGCAGCACTAGGTGTATCCTCTCCCACTGAGGCCAGACAAGACAACCCAATTAGAAGAATAGGGTCTACAAGTAGACAACAGAGTCAGACCAAGCGCCAGCTCCAGTTGTTGGGGACCTGCATGAATACCAAGCTGTATGTCTACTACATATGTGTAAGAACTCTATGTTCAGCCCTTGTATGTTCTTTGATTGAGGACTCAGTCTCTGGCAACCCCCAAGGATACAGGTTAGTTGACTCTCTTGATCTTCTTGTGAAATCCCTATTGCCCCCAGGGTTACAAAATCCTTCCCACAACTCTTCCATGAGATTTCCTAACTGCAGTCTAATGTTTGGCTGTGGGTCTCTGTATTTGTTTAGGTCAGTTGCTAGGAGCAGCCTCAGTGAACAACTATGCTAGACTCTTGTATATATCCAGGATAGCAGATACAAAATAGCTTGAGGTTCCCAAGTCGTCAAAGGAGGAATTGAGGCCTGCAATGTGTTCCTCTTATTCCTCTGAAGGCAGCTCAACACGTTTCCCAACCCCAAATTTTCAGGGGTCATTACTTTTTCCCTTTATATCAGTATAAATTTACCTTTTATAATATGAATAAAGACATTTAGTTATTTCATTCAAATCACAAATGAACACAATATAAATCTGGGTCAAATAGCAATATATAATAGTGTAATTCCAAAATTATATTCCAAATAGTGTACTATTTCATTCAACACAAAATGTTATAATACTATATAATATCAGAATATAGACAAGCTAGTTATTTTCCACCTTGAATAGAAACTTTGAGGTTTTGTCATGTTCTGCATGGAGGAATATGCTTCTGAGATTTCAAAGCACTGCTTTAGTGTGAAATTGTTTCCCCAAAGATTAAGCAACAGAAACATATAAACAGTTCTTATTGAAAGTAACATCTGTGATATTGCTTGTGGAGAAAAACACATAGTCAACAAAATGTTTCACCTTACCATTCTCAGGTGCAGTTTTTGGGTGTCTGATCAGGGATTGCTTGAAGACAATCACAGGTGCAAACATTGCTAGCAATAGAAGAGATCATGCATGTGTGTTTGTCTAGCCATACATATTTGGACACTCAAATATTAAATAAAATTTTAATTAAATAAAAACTGTATCAAATAAAATTAAATAAAAACTCTATCAAATAAAATTAAATAAAATCTTCAAAGAAACCAATTATGAAGAGATAATCACTCAGTATTTGTATGCTCAATAAATATTGAACAGAAAGCTAAAATGATATTTCTGACAAAGAGACCTATCCAGCTTAGGCTAAATGTACAGATATAAGGAAACCATAACTAGGCACCTCAATGTTCAGGCCTCATTTTATTCAGAACAGGTAACTTTAAAAGCCTATGACACTGTCATATGAAATGGTACATAAGATATTAATGTATGACTATTACTTTTAATACTGCAATGTAACATAATGCCATATTTTAGAATTAAATTATATTTGTATTCCATTTGCTTCCATCCATCAAAATTACATACATCATGTTCCTCCTTTAAAACCTCCAATGCATTTTTTACCTGCAAAAGTAAAGTTTATTCTCCAGATGTAATTGTAATCTTGGAGGCTTACTTCTGAATAAGCTCACCCTTTCAGCTCCTTCTGAACTCTAGCTGACTGGTTCCATTCAGTTTTTTTGGCTCAAAACTCCTTGCAAGCTGATTGATTCAAACTAGATTTTCTCAGCTTCTCACTGAATTGTTCTGCTTGTCCTCAGTCAATCTGTTCTAATCTTCTGGCTTCTCATTCTCTGTGTCATTCTGCCTTCACATACAACCTGTCTCTGTAAAAATGTCCTGATAAGGGTTGGGGATTTAGCTCAGTGGTAGAGCGCTTGCCTAGCAAGCGCAAGGCCCTGGGTTCAGTCCCCAGCTCTGAAGGAAAAAAAATGTCCTGATAACTCTCTCTCTCTCTCTCTCTCTCTCTCTCTCTCTCTCTCTCTCTCTCCAGCTGGTGTGTGTTGTGTTGTGTGTGTGTGTGTACATGATAATGTAGAGTCTTTACACGTCCTTATTTTATTTGATTGATTAAAATTATTGTAAGAAGTTTGCTTATGTTCTCAAGTTTTCTCAGGAAGAGCAATTTTGGCCTATTTGATTGTCTCTTTTACAGTAGTCTATTGTTTTTTTTTTTTTTTATTTCCCAAGCTGGTAGAAGGTTAAAGCCAGTAAAAGCATTTGTTATGCAAGACAGACAACCTGAGCTTGAGACTCTGATCCCCCTGTAGAGTGAGGGAAGAGACTCCTGAAAGTTCTTCCTTGAATTTTAGACTGTGCTAGGTTGTGTACCTGCTAATATTAATAACAATAACAGTAATAACAATAATGAGAGCAATAAATTTTAACACATTACCAAGTTAACTTCTCTAGCTATATAATTGGATATTTTTTCTAAAGAGTCATTATTATTATCCCTGCTAGCGGGCTTTAGAATTCAAGAACCAACCTATGTAATAGTACCATTTTATCAAGCTATTACTTCTATTTTGGTTAGTGGAATGAGAGATAAATGCATGCAAAAGCATTTACACCTATTTTTTTCTACACATTTATCCATTGTTTTAAACAATAAGTTCACAGTAATAATTCCAGCAGTGGTGAAACCCAAGGTGTACTCTACTGACCATTTCCATATTGTAACATCTTTCTCTGAGAATGGTATGCAAATATCTCATTGCTTCATATACAGTTTCTCACTTGATCTATAACATAATGAATCCTATTCATAGAAAAAGCAGTTCCCACCAGATACTATATTATTCTGCTTAGGCTATGTCATATCCACACCAGGAAACTATTTTATTTTGATTCTTTCCTCAGTATACTAGGCATATAACCCTATTTTATGTATGTCTTCACATGCTCTGACAAAGTTACAAGGTGATCCAAGCTGATAAGCTCCTAATGTTTTTCTGACTTCTTACTCTGGGACCTCATGTCCTCCATCCCCTCTTTCTGAAATAGACCCATATCTGTCCCATATAGTAACTACTTTAGGTTTGAATTTCTATGAAGAAAAGACAGTAATGAATAAAAGTGAATGAAAAGAAAGGAAAAGAAGATGAGAAGTTATCACTATTATGAGTTTGGTATCCGACAATGAAAAGCACCAATGTGTGGTATATGAACCATGTGTTTTACATGCACAAAACCAAGTTTATTTTTAACTGTAAGACATCTACTATAACTACCACTATCTCCACATAAATTCTATAAGTGTATTTTCAGTATAAATCTCATAAATGCCATCATATCTCATTTGCTAATGTTTTGTGACAAAACAACACATTCTTGGAAGACGTAAGATGTACAGCTACTTACTCAGTAATGGGGGAATTGGGGATAGCAACAACAAATCCCAGATGCTAGGAGAGCAAGAGACTCCAAAGACCCAATGGGGATGAGATTATCTGAAACACCCAACAAAGGGGAGGGAGAACCTGTAGAGATCATATCCAGAGTTTAGACAAGGCCCCCAGTTGAAAGATGGTGTCACCCACCCATCTCCAAATATCTAACTCAGAATTGCTCCTTTCTAAAGGAAATACAGGAACAAAGAGTGGAGCAGAGACCAAAGGAAACCTCATCCAGAGACTGCCCCATATGAGTATCCATCCCATTTACATACAGCCACCAAACCCAGCCACTATTGCTGGTGCCAAGAAGGTCATGCTGACAGGAGCCTGATATGGATGTCTCCTGAGAGACTCTGCCATTGCCTTACTGATACAGATAAGAATGCTTGCAGCTAACCATTGGACTGAGCATGGGGACCCCAATGGAGGAGTTAGAGAAAGGTCTTAAGGAGCTGAAGGGATTTGAAGCACCAAACAAAGATCAATATCAACCAACTGGACACCCCGGAGCTCCCAGGGACTAAACCACCAACCAAAGTGTACACATGGAGGGACCCATGGCTCCAGCTGCTTATATAGCACAGAATGGCTTTGTTGGGTATCAGTGGAAAGAGAGACCCTTGGTCCTGTGAAAGATTGATGTCCCAGTATAGGGGAATGCTAGGGCGGGGAGTCAGGAGTGGGAGCACCCTCATAAAAGCAGGGGGTGGGGGAAGGGAATAGGGGATTTCAGGAGCAGAAACCTGGAAAGGGGATAACATTTGAAATGTAAATAAACAAAATATCCAAGGGTGGGGGGAAGAAAAAAGTGTACAATAGATCATTCCAGTATAGATACCAACAAAATCTAAATTGGTGAATCCTTTAGTTTAATTGTGATCCCTAGAAGGATCCCGGCTGAGGGTTTATAACTGCATGACCAAGTCCCATTCTAGTTCACAAGATAAAGCTCACAAAAATAGATAAAACACGAATGTAGCCTACAGCCAGCAGGCAGTGTAACAGATAGCAGTGTTTCCTTTCCAATCGGCTGCTCTAAACTTCTTGTAGACAAGTTCTTTGCTTGGCTCTGCTTTTTCTAGGTAGTTGGTTTGGTTTCTGAGTCTTTTCAGTTTTTCTTGTCTAAAAGTCTCTCTGTCACTAGTCTTTTCTGGGTGTTTTTTTTTTGCAGCTTTTTTGTTTGCCCTGGGAAACAATTTCCTGGTGATTCTGGACAGGTTCAGGGACTCTCTGAAGCTATTTTGGGTTGTTTACCTTTTTGTTTAAAGAGCTTTCCTGCAGGATCGAATGTTTCAAATGAGGAAACTGTTACACAACAACTTGCTGTGTAGAACCTAGAACTACTTTTTAAACTTTAAGGTAGTGAAAAAACGTTCTACTTATGATGCTTTATGAGAATGTCTGGTTTGTCAGATTCACAAAGAATGTAATTGAATTAATTCTGCAAAGGTGAAATTCTGAAAAGCTTCCAGGATAAGAAACATTAATTTGTGTCCTGGTAAATGCAATGCAGAAATTTAGAGATTCTGTAAGACTTGTCAAACAGGAATGATGGAAATATGTAACTCATTATTCAAAATCATTTTTAATAAGACTCCCAGATGGACTTGGTGTTAGAAGATAATTACCATCCACATAAAAGATCAGCTACATTTCTCTTTAGTTCAGATTCAGGATTGTTGAATTTCAGTAATATAATATTTATGGAGTATTCTGCTTCTTTCTGAAGTATCATTTATTGTTAAAATCAAAAATTATGCTAAAGAGAATGGACACTAATATAATAAATAGTAAATCTTTCTGACAGGTTTGACTACCCACAACCTATGAAGAAAAAATATTTCTCACCTGAATTAGATCAAGGTCTGTAGTTATTTTAAGCTATTAAAATGAATTGCTTTTTGTACTTTGTAATTCCAACTGAAAGTCTAAAAACTAATTATCAGACTGGAATTATTTAAAGTAACGTCTTGATGATACTCTGCACCTCAGGTACCATAGTTAGTACATCATACAAGAAAGTAATTGTGTAATTAAAAATTCATTTATCATTCCTCATATCAAATTATATGCTCCTCTACAGCTTAAAAGTGCATAATTATAACATATGTACAACTTTTAGTAAATGAAAAAAGTGAAATCTAGATAAAAGTTATTAGAATAATAAAAAATAAACCGTGCTTTCTCTTATGTACTAGACAGAAGTTTGGAGAGGTAGGCATGACGGGAGAGAGGATCAAAGGTGCACCCTGTTTGACGAACTATAGAAAGTTGACAGATACTGGGGGGAAAGTGTCGTACATTTTTTCCAATTCTGTGGTTCTTAATAGTCAAGCATGTGGCTGTGGGTTGTCTCAAACTCATGAGTATATGAACAATAAAGTTTAAATACACAGTGGATTATAAGGCAAAGCAGTTACACAGGTTGTGATGGCAATGAGGAAAGGGGTAGATCAAGTGACATTGAAAGGGAGGTGTGAGGGTGAAAATAACCAAAGTATACTTTATGAATGTATGAAATTATCAGAAAACTAATAAAAAGGATATTAAAAAGTGAATTGTAAGTAGAGATCGTGTGAGTTGCCTAGGAAGATCTGTAAAACTAAAAGCACCAAATGGCATGCCAACAGGAAAGGGGGAGTAACACAGGACCTCACCCCTCAGGCAATTAATAACTGCTGAGAGAAGGAGAATGAGTTTGCTACATGGAAAGGCTGAGAAGTGTTACAATCACAATAGATCTATGAGATCTATGGGAGATACTTGCATTCATATGTGTACACACACACACACACACACACACACACACATATATATATATATATATATATAATTTCAGAATCAGTCAGGGAGAAAACATCATTAAGGGTTGAAATAAGGAGAAGAGATGAAAGGAAGAAATTATGGAAATAAATTATTCACATATGAAAAGTTAAAAAAACAAAAATTTAAATATTAAATAGCCTCACAACTATGAACATAAGCTGAATCTGTCAGAAGAGCTCTCCATTGCTAAGTTATCAAGTTGATAGAAATCTCTTATTGTGGCACCATCTCACTGTGTGAAGCAAATACAGCTAACATACTCAAAGTCAAGGTTGCCAAATCCTTTATAAATCTATGCGTTATTTTCTATTTTGTGCAGTTAATCATTTGAACTTTTTCTTCTTACAGTTACTAGGTAACGGTAGTTTGAGATAGTATAGAAATGGAACTAGCAAGATAGCTCAGAGTGCAAAAGTGCCTACTACTGAGCCGCATGACCCATTCATTCCTTGCGATATACAGAGTAAAAGGACAGAACTCACTTCAGCAATTTGTCCTTTGACCTCCACACCAGGGCTATGGATGCAGATGTGCACACACAGAATAACATTAAATTAAAAGATCTGAGATGCATGAGCAATTCCACAGTGTATACATGTTGTTTCATATCAAAGGTAGGCATGGTAAATAGAAACCATTTTCCTGGGAAAGGGAATAACACTCGAAATGTATATAAGAAATACTCAAGTTAATAATAAAAAAAATTTTAATTAGGCAATAAACTGAATAGAGATTCAAGTGAAGTGTGCTGCAAACTGCGGATGCTTCAGTCCTACTTAGAAGGAGGAACAAAATAATCATGGGATGTAGAGAGTGGGAAGGACTTAGGAGGAAGAGAGGAGGAAGAGAAGAAAAAAGGGGGGCAGGATTAGGTGTGGGACGAGACAGGGGAGCTATACAGACGGTCAGGAAATTGAACAGAGGTGTGTAGCAATGGGGGATGGGGAACTGGGAGATAGCCACCAGAAAGTCCCAGATGCCAGAAAAGTAAGAGGCTCCCAGGACACAACAGCGATAACGTTAGCTGAAATACCCTACAAAGGGGAGGGAGAACCTATTGAGATCATATCCAGAGGTTAGTCAAGACCTCGGGTTGAGGGATGGGGCCACCCACCCTTCACAAAATTTTAATCCTGAATTGCTCCTGTCTAAAGGAAATATGGAGACAAAGAGTGGAGCAGAGACTGAAGGAAAGGCCACCCAAAGACTGCCCCACCTGCGGATGCATCCCATATGCAGCCACCAAACCCAGATTCTTGCTGATGCCAAGAAGTGTTTACTGACAAGAGCCTGATATAGATGTCTCCTGAGAGGCTCTATCAGAGCCTTACCAATACAAATGTGGATGCTTACAGACAACCATTGGACTGAGCACAGGGACCCTAAAGGAGTTAGAGAAAGGACTGGAGGAGCTGAAGGGGTTTGCAACCTCATAGGAAGAACAACAATATCAACCAACCAGACTACCCAGAGCTCCCAGGGACTAAACCACCAACCAAAGAGTGTGTGTGTGTATATATATATATATATATATATATATATATGGAGGGACTCATAGCTCCAGCTACATATGTAGCAGAGGATGGCCTTGTCTGGCATCAATGGGAGGGGAAACCCCTGGCCCTACGAAGGCTTGATGTCCCAGCATACGGGAATGCTAGGGCAGTGAGGAAGAAATGGGTGTGTGGGAGGGGAAACTGAGAAGGGAGATTACAATTGAAATGTAAATAAACAAAATAATCAATAAAATATTAAAAAAGAAAAAAAAAAGAAACCATTTTCCTTTAAAATTTAAAATTAACCCGAACTTTCACAAGAAGTGGTTCAATGGCTGCTTCCTGCCTCAGCCTGCAGAGGAACTGTGCTGGGTACTTTAATGAAGGACAAAGACTGGTGACTCTTGGCCTGTGCTTTAATAAGCATTAGTTGCCTTTCCTCTTAGCATTCCATGCTTTAATACGTTCCTGTTTCTTATTCTACAATTGTCTCTTACTATTTTGTGCTAAGTGTTGGTTTCTTTTCTTTCTCCCTCAGTGACCTGTTGCTGGATTGGTGAGAGGATTTTAGCACATTAACTCTTCATGAACCTAAATAAATAAATAAATAAATAAATAAATAAATAAATAAAAGGAAAAGAATTACACAGGCAGTATGCACAGACACATACATTTATACAAACACCCATATACTGTGTCTGCCTGAACACTTGTCTCATCAGCTCTACAAGTGTTCAGGCATAATTGCTTATATACACATATATTTACACACTGATAAACAGATATATACATATATAAATTTGGTGGCTGGAACTCAGCCCAAAATGCCCCGCACATACATTTGGGGGGTGAATGGGACAGAATCCCAGATGCCACAATTTATTCCTTTTATCTGGCATTCTTATACAAAACTAAGACAAAAGTTCTTTAGAAAATAACCACGTGAATAAAATGTTACACAGAAGTGAAGTTTCCAAAGGATGTTGATAGTTAAGATAAAAGCAATATTTTATTCTATGATCACATTATACATTGAAAGAAACAGTTTCACATGGCCTTGCTGCATTTTATTGGATACCTGTGGCTTTATCCTTGGATCTGACCTAGAATAAATGTTTTTCTTTGATCATAAATTTGCCCAAACTTATTTCTCTTTTTCTCTAATTATGAAGGATCATTGTATTATTTATTATGCAGTCTTTACTTCCTATTCTATGAGAAGAGGACATATTTCATTCTTGATTCTAACTTCATTTTATCTGTCTGACAAAACAACAACAACCATCTCTTAAAACTTTCTTCCTAAAATTATTTGAATCAAATCAGAAATTTTATAAAGCCACTCTCAGGAATTTTTAAATCATCAATTAGTCTATACAGCATCACTACATGATATCTTTGTTGATCTGCAGAAAATCTGCCCAATAGGGTATGCTAAAGCCCAGGAATTATTAGGTTATCTAATAATCACAGGAAATGCATGTCAATTCCAAGAAGTAATCCTAAAATGAAGTTTCTTCAGACTTCACCTCTCAGAGAACAAACACTGTAGGCAATGTAAAAATGATGGGCCAACCCCCAGGAAAGTCACCTGTTAGCCTTAGCCTCTCATAGATAGCTCCTGACAAATGGTAAAGCCATTTTTTTTATTAACTTGAGTATTTCTTATATACATTTCGAGTGTTATTCCCTTTCCAGGTATCCGGGCAAAGATCCCCCTCCCCCTCCCCTTCCTTATGGGTCTTCCCCTCCCAACCCTCCCCCCATTGCCGCCCTCCCCCCAACAGTATAGTTCACTGGGGTTTCAGTCTTAGCAGGACCCAGGGCTTCCCCTTCCACTAGTGCTCTTACTAGGATATTCATTGCTACCTATGAGGTCAGAGTCCAGGGTCAGTCCATGTATAGTCTTTAGGTAGTGGCTTAGTCCCTGGAAGCTCTGGTTGCTTGGCATTGTTGTACATATGGGGTCTCGAGCCCCTTCAAGCTCTTCCAGTTCTTTCTCTGATTCCTTCAACGGGGGTCCTATTCTCAGTTCAGTGGTTTGCTGCTGGCATTCGCCTCTGTATTTGTTGTATTCTGGCTGTGTCTCTCAGGAGCGATCTACATCCGGCTCCTGTCAGTCTGCACTTCTTTGCTTCATCCATCTTGTCTAATTGGGTGGCTGTATATGTATGGGCCACATGTGGGGCAGGCTCTGAATGGGTGTTCCTTCAGTCTCTGTTTTAATCTTTGCCTCTCTCTTCCCTGCCAAGGGTATTCTTGTTCCCCTTTTAAAGAAGGAGTGAAGCATTCACATTTTGATCATCCGTCTTGAGTTTCATTTGTTCTAGGCATCTAGGGTAATTCAAGCATTTGGGCTAATAGCCACTTATCAATGAGTACCTACCATGTATGTCTTTCTGTGATTGGGTTAGCTCACTCAGGATGATATTTTTCAGTTCCAACCATTTGCCTACGAATTTCATAAAGTCGTTGTTTTTGATAGCTGAGTAATATTCCATTGTGTAGATGTACCACATTTTCTGTATCCATTCCTCTGTTGAAGGGCATCTGGGTTCTTTCCAGCTTCTGGCTATTATAAATAAGACTGCAATGAACATAGTGGAGCATGTGTCTTTTTTATATGTTGGGGCATCTTTTGGCCCAAGAGAGGTATAGCTGGATCCTCAGGCAGTTCAATGTCCAATTTTCTGAGGAACCTCCAGACTGATTTCCAGAATGGTTGTACCAGTATGCAATCCCACCAACAATGGAGGAGTGTTCCTGTTTCTCCACATCCTCGCCAGCATCTGCTGTCCCCTGAGTTGTAAAGCCATTTTTAAACATGTCTGGCAACCTGAGTTTGATTTCCTGGATTCATCTGTATATATAGCAGACTTCCATAATCTGAAATTTGAGTGTCACATACCAGATCTTGTACACATTTATTCATGCCTGTACACATAAACACATGCATGCACCCAAAGACACACACATTTTATTAGTTAATAGATATATATTTAATTTAGCTTTGATTTATTAGTGTTCTGTCCACATCTTTTATGTTCCATTAGACATTAAAAAAATGATTGCAAAATTAAGTTCTTTTTATTATTTTTTCCTCCATCTTTATTAACTTGGGTATTCCTTATTTACATTTAAATTGTTATTACCTTAACCGGTTTCTGGGCCAACATCCCACTAACCCTCCCACTCCCCTTCTATCTGGGTGTTCCCCTCCCCATTCTCCCCCAATTACCGCCCTCCCCCAACAATCACGTTCACTAGGGGATCAGTCTTGGCAGGACCAAGGGCTTCCCCTTCCACTAGTACTCTTACTAGGATATTCATTTCTACCTATGCAGGTCAAGCCCAGGGTCAGTCCATGTATAGACTTTAGGTAGTGGCTTAGTCCCTGGAAGCTCTGGTTGCTTGGCATTGTTGTACATATGGGGTCTCGAGCCCCTTCAAGCTCTTCCAGTTCTTTCTCTGATTCCTTCAACGGGGGTCCCATTCTCAGTTCAGTGGTTTGCTGCTGGCATTCGCCTCTGTATTTGCTGGATTCTGGCTGTGTCTCTCAGGAGCGATCTACATCCGGCTCCTGTCTGCCTGCACTTCTTTGCTTCATCCATCTTAATTAGTTTGGTGGCTGTATATGTATGGGCCACATGAAGAGCAGGTTCTGAATAGGTGTTCCTTCAGCCTCTGTTCTAAACTTTGCCTCTCTCTTCCCTCCCACGGGTATTCTTTTTCCCCTTTTAAAGAAGGAGTGAAGCATTCACGTTTTGATCATCCGTCTTGAGTTTCATGTGTTCTAGGCATCTAGGGTAATTCGAGCATTTGAGCTAATAGCCACTTATCAATGAGTGCATACCATGTGTGTTTCTCTGTGATTGGGTTACCTCACTCAGGATGATATTTTCCAGTTCCAAACGTTTGCCTACGAATTTCATTAAGTCATTGTTTTTGATAGCTGAGTAATATTCCATTTCATTTCTCTAAGGAAGTTCTTTATGTCTTCCATGAAGTCCCACATAATCATGATCAAATGTGATTTTAAATCTAGATCTTGCTTTTCTTGTGTGTTTGGATATTCAGTGTTTGCTTTGGTGGGAGAATTGGGCTCTGATGATGCCATGTAGACCTCATTTCTGTTGCTTGGGTTCCTGTGTTTGCCTCTTGCCATCAGGTTGTCTCTGGTGTTACCTTGTTCTGCTATTTCTGACAGTGGTTAGACCATCCTATAGGCCTGTGTTAGGAGTTCTGTAGATCAGTTTTCCTGTTCTCCTTCAGCCAGTTATGGGAATGGAGTGTTCTTTCAGGCATGTGGTCGTTCCTGTCTACTGGTCTTCAGGTGTTCCTGTGAACGTGTGTCCTGAGTCCATCAAGCAGGTCCCTTGGAGCAAAAAAGGTGGTCTTACCTCTGGCCTCAGGCCTGAAGTCCCTTCTCAGGGTTTCAGCTCTCCATGAAGGCGGCAACCAGAAGGGCCTGCCCTGTCTTTGCTTGGGACCCTATGCACAGGGGGCCCAGATGGCACTAGGCGTTTTACTGTAGAGTCAGAAATGTGGGCAGAGAGTAGTCTCCTCTGGCTTCCCAGGCGTATGTGCCCCTCTAAAGTTCTAGCTCTCCCTCCCACGGGATTTGGGTACAGGGAGCTGTTTGACCGGGTCCCTTCAGATCGGGGAGGTGTCTGGACCACAGTTTCTTCTTGGGCCAGGGATGTGGGCAAAGGTTGGGCAGTACTGGCGGTCCCTCCTGACCTGCAGTTTCAGGAGTGCCCACCTGTCTGGACCGTGAGCTCTCTCTCCCACAGGGTTTGGGAGCAGGGAGCTGTGGGCTGGAATCAGCAAGGTTCAGGCCACAGCTAGAAACCCAAGTTCTTCTTTTTTTGTATAAAATATACATAAACAATTCAGACACATATTTGTTTTTAACTGTATTAATAGAATATCAAAATTGGGATAATTTGTAAATCATAAAAGTATTTTCTCATAATTCTTCATAATAAGAAGCCATGTTTAATATGAAATACACATGCTGACAATGGATTGTCTAATAAAGAATGAATTTTCAAAAGTATACACTTTATGAACACAATTTTCCTCTTTTCTGCATCGGCTTCCAACTGTGGGAGGACAGAACATTCTTCTCCATGAGACTTGAGTTCAAGGCATCATGGTGAAAAGAGCGACAATTGTGAGAAATATATTTTAGTTATGTAAGCATGACTTCATCATTGTATTACATTATAGTAGCATATGGAGACTAAGAAAATTTCTATTTTGTTTTCCTGTCACAGAGCACAAAAAAAGTTCCAATTAGCTTCATACCCAGAATGTTTGAAGATCATTAATCTTCAGTACAAAAGCTTTTGAGAGTTTCAATTTCTTCATGTTTTTTTTCTCTTCATGTTTTATACAATATAATCTTTTACTTAAAAAATCTTGCATAGAGAGAAAATGATCCACTATAAATGTTCATTTTTATTGGTTCCATACCATTTTATTCAGCAGGTTTAATTTTTACCAACTTTAAAAAAAACAAAGTAGGAGATGACTGTTATGGCATTTTCTAAAATGGTCATCAGTAAATAGCTGCACATAAGTACTAGGCAGTGCCATGTCTAAAGGTGTGGCTTCTTCAAGCAAGCACAGGGGTTGGTAGCAAAGAACTGATTTTATCCTTAAGACAGGACAGGATGAGATGGCCATACCAACTAACCACTGAGTTCACAAGTGGCAGCTAATAGTGTACCAGAACTGTTTTCAATAAGGCTGTTATTTCTCCTTCCAGATGGACATAATGCTTCCAGAACTGGCTTATACTATTCAGACATCTCTTCTACCACTTTTACCTGCTTCTTTTCTTTTTGGTAGTATGGCTGTCCCCATCTCCAGCATCGCCACCACTTTCTAGCAGCATTTTGGACTTTTTAATCCTTCTTCTAATTCTCCTTTTCCTTCTTCAACTGGGTACTGTTGAAGAGGTCTCACCACTTTCATTCTCACTATCCAGCTTCCGTTTTATGAGGTTCACTGCTTCAGCAGCTAGCTGAGGAGTTTTATTGCTTCAGCAACCAGTGCTTTCTTGCCAGAATCATAGGCAATGAAATCCTTTTTCTATGTGGCAGGGGTACTGTTTGTGGGATGCCATGCTTGTCCAGAAGGCCTTGCTTGGTCATCATCCTCTTCTGACTTGCCTTTGGACCTAAACCCCACTTTTAAGGATAAGTGTCTCTTACCATGATCACCCTCTTTATCTTGCCTATTATACCATGGTCACAGGTAGAAATCACTGCTGTAGTCATCAATGTGATAGCCATGCAGATAACTTCCCCCTTAGTGGTAATGACCACAATCTCCTGGTTGACCTTAATGTCATCCTCATATTGAAGAACACCAGGAAGCATGATCTCTGCCCCCTAGCAGATTGCATCCACTGCATTCATCTTTCATAGCCAGATGTTTATGTGATGTCAACAGCTTTTCCAAAGGGTAAACAAGCTGCAAGTAACTCTCATCCTTACGGTTATCATACAGCCACTGAGCATCAAGTACTTCATGCATCATCACTGTGTGGTCCTTTTCACTCATGACTCCAGAACGCACCCTCCAAAGTTCCTGCATCTGACCACCAACTCCAAGTAACAAGCCACGGTGTACACATAGTGTCCGAATGTAGGTGCCAGCTAGCTTCACAGCTCACGCAAAAGATTCCTAATTTCTTTCGGGATCATATTCTATCATTTTGCTCTCGTAGATAGTCCTTACTCAGAGCTGCCTCTTTACTGCAGTAATAAGTGGGGGTCGCTGAAACAGGGTACCTGTCAGAGTTTCTAGGGCCCTAGAAAGCTGAGTACCTCCTGCAATTGTTCAGCCAGACAATTCTAACATTCTCTTTGCCTACACTCTGCTGTGATTTTACCAAACAAGTGACTCGTTCAATGCACACAATTAAACAATCAGTCACTTTGGGATCCTGTGTGCCACTGTGGTCAGTCTTCTCTACCTGAAGTATTCGATGGATCCAGGCTGCCACCTCATGGGAAGAGGGGTTATAGGGCTTGACAAGATTAATGAAACCTGTCCTGATACAGTCCTCAATCTCCCTCTTCAGAGGATTTGAACTACAAGGAATAGGTGTATAGTGTATTGTTCTTACATTTAGCTTATCAAAATTCTTTAGTAACAAGGACACTGAGAAGTGTCTAATTGAGCCACTTTGGATTCTGGTTTGATAAGAAATTCTTCAGCATGTTGGATTTCAGCTACATCTTCTTCTTGGAATGACTTCCAGTCTTTTTCCTTCTTATGCTTCTTTGGGAAAGTAATTAGTTTATGAGGCCAAACACTAGGATGTTTTGGCTAGTAACTCTACCACATGTTGGCTTCCCTTCAGGTTCTCCACTTGGCTTCTGCATCCGCCATCTTGAAGTGGACCGCATGTGACTCACTGAAGTCACCACAAGCCCATAAATGTTCATTCATTAAACATTTCAAGCTGGTCATTGTTGCTTAATCCTTTTGTGTCTGTGCGTGGGACGAAAATGCAAGCAGACATCTGTGAGTTCCAATCTACATACTAAAGTCAAGGCCAGGCAGGGATACAATGTGATACTCTATTGAACACACACACACACACACACACACACACACACACACACACACACATACACACACACACACATACACACACATCCTGTATGATTGCAAATCAAGCCATCAACAACAACAAATGGTTCTAGTTCAAGACCTAGTAGACTTGTCTACAGAAAAACAGAGGTTTCTAGGAGAGCTAGTTAAAGACTTTCAAGGGAAGTTCAGGTTGATTTTAAAATAAAATATCTTTGTCACCTGTACATGGCCTAAGTCAGAATAATGACAATATCATATCATCATATAGGAAGTGTAAAACATACGTAGATGTCATGCATAACAGCAAAAATAAACCAAGGTTTGTTCTTACCCAAAACCTACTTTGAGAGTCCTGTTATTGTGAAATATTAGCTTCATTCTTCTCTGGATTATTAGGAAAGATATCATTTCTTATAAAAACCTCCCTAGTAGAGAAAATAATGATTACAACTAGGTGTGAACAGTATCAAATTTTATTCTCTAACCTAAGTGTTTTCTTAAAGAAGATACCAAGAAGTAATCAGTTTAACGGACAGATAATTTAAAATAATATATCATTTATTTTTGAAGTTAAACTATAATTATGTCATTTTCCACATTTTCTTTTCTCCAGCCAACCCCTTTATCATATATCTTTCTTGTTTTCTCTCAATATCATGGTATCCTTTATCTTCAATATTAGCATATATAAATATTATATGTGTGTATATATGTGTTTAAAATGTACATCATATATACATATGTACATAATAATTATAATACATTTATCTATAGATATTCATGTAAAATAATATGGATATATAATATATGCATATATGGATATATGGATATAATAGCATGTATGTATATATCACAAATAAAAATAAAATCTGCCTAGTCCTTATAAAGTTGTTTGTGTATATACTATTTCTGGAACACCCATTCAATGTTGGATAATCAGTTTGGAGTTTGACAGGCTCCTCAGATATAAAAAGGAGCCTTTCTGCATATCATGTACCTGAAAAAATAAAGTTTCTGTAGTCATGTATCAACCATAAGGATATCAATTATTTTTTTACATTTCTCCATATTAAGTGTTACAAGAAAATATAATTCATGAAAGGTATAGAGGTAAAGATCTTGGGAAATAAGTCCCAGATGCATGCTTAGAGTATAGTGTGCAGCCAAATTCATATATACAATGACATTTTCCACTTCATAAGCTATAAATGCACCTCAGGGAATCTGTTTCTCCTTTAAATTTAACATTCTATCACTTGTAATTTTGAGCAATGTAAGAATCATGTTGACTTTAACAGTTTGTGATTTTATTAATGGCACTCATGCATATATACTTCAGTGCACACAGACCACTTTCCACCGATGAATGAGCCAGCATGGTTTCACACTCATGTATGTATTACAGAGCACTGTGCAACTAATTTAGTGAACCTTCTTAAGAAATTTGTCATTATCATTGAAAATGTTTGGTGATTTCTTCAATTTTTCCTCATCTTCAGTGAATTATTTTAACTTCTGCTTCACAGGAGGGAGCCATTCTGAAATCGTGTAAACCCAAACCCATCAACTCTGCCCCAGGCACGCTGAACTTAAACCCAAAGCCATCAACTCTGCCCCAGGCACGCTGAACTTATTACAGCTGATGTCATTCCCTTCTTCATTTTGCTTGTTTTCCCATCGTTTTGTTGTTGTGTTTTATATCTATAACACTTTGAACATATGGGCCCATTAAGTAGTTTGATTGACATTAACCATTGGCCTTCTAGGCATCCTGAACCTTTTACATTTATACAAAATGGTTGCTTGTATGATAGGAGTGACAGGTTAAAGAATAAATTCTTGGTTGTTAGAGAAACTGTACAGGGTGGAAAACATATTGCTCTATATCTAGAGACAGAATTATCTCCAGAGAAGAGATGTTGTCAGAAATGAATCAAATAAATGATTTTGCCTTACGGAAATCTGAGGAAGAAAAGGTTCTGGAAAAAAAATCATGTGTATGATCCTGCTATTCAGTAGGATGCAGAGGAGAAACACTTTCCCCCTTCTCCCATAATGCTCTTTCAGCAAAGAGAAATATCAATGTGCAGCTCTTTGAACCTGAGGTTTTGTCAAAATTCAAATGACTTTTGAACATAGCATGAAAAACGAAGATATACTAATGAAACTGACTTCCTCAGACTGACAACTGATACATAAGCAAAACGACAGTTGTTCTTGCTCTCAAAATCACCTGTTCTTTCTCTCTCTCTCTCTCTCTCTCTCTCTCTCTCTCTCTCTCTCTCTCTCTCTCTCTCCCCCCCTCTGTGTGTGTGTGTGTGTGTGTGTGTGTGTGTGTGTGTGTCTCTAAGTATGGTCTGTCACTGTCTGTCTCTGTGTTTGTCTCTGCCTTCTGTCTCTTTCCTGACTCTCTTTCTGTCTCTGCTCCTTTGTCTCTCTCTGTTTGTCTGTGTGTCTTTCCATCTCCCTCCCGCCCTCCCTTCCTCCTTCACTCCCTTTTTCCCTCCAGCTCTCACTCTCGCTCTCGTTCTCTCTGCTCTGGTTCCTGAGTTACCATGGTATGCTTTCATTTCATTTCATGTTATACTTTGCAATCTTTGCAAAAGGTCTCAATAGTAACTGGAAAAAATTTTCTATAATAGCTATTAACAAAAACAAATGCAGTCATTTATACATAGAGTAACCATGTTATGCAAGAACTGCATAAGTTCCAAATTATATTTGGATACTGTTTTTAATTAAATGAAAAGAAATTATTATTTTGAAATTACATTTTAATTACTATGTTTCTCCCTTCTATGTTTGCACTCTAAACCCTCCCATATAACTCTCTGCTGGTCTTCAAATTCTTAACTTCTCTTTTCACCAATTGTCATCATATATATATATATATATATATGTATTTATATATACATATATGTATTTATATATTTATACATGTACATATCTATATACAAATATAACCTGTAGAGTCCATTTAATGTGGTCTATTAAGGAGGTTTTTTTTGCAATGAGGAAGTAAATAAATATTTTCTTCCAGTGTTTTTTTTATTGAATGGATGCATATAAAACCTAATGATTAATTTTTAATTTGTATTTCTTTTAATAGGCCTGTTAAATGTAAATGTATCTTGGAAGTTTGGTCAGGCCTGTAGCATTTGTCTTTGCAACAGTTGTTCCAAACTTATATTTCATTAATTTGGCATTAGAATTTTTATCTACTATAAAGCATTTCTACATTGCAATTACTTTATTTAATAAGGTTATCTTAAAAATATGTCGATAGAATGGGTTCCCCAATGGAGGAGTTAGAGAAAAGATTACAACCCCATAAAAGCAACAATACCAACCACCCAGAGCTCCCATGGACTAAACCACCATCCAAAGAATACACGTGGAATGACTGATGGCTACAGTGGTATATGTAGCAGAGGATGGGCCTTATCTGGCATCAATAGGAAGAGAAGCCTTTGGTCCTGTGAAGGCTCAATGCTCCAGTGTAGGGGAATGCCAGGGCAGTGAGGTGGGAGTGGGTATGTGGATAGGGGAGCACCCTCATGGAGGCAGGGAGGTGGGGAGATGGGATAGAGAGTTTCTGAAGGGGAAACCAGGAAGGAGGATAACATTTAAAGTGTAAATAAAGAAACTATCTAATAAAAAAAAGAAAATTGATCTGAACTTTTTTATCTATAAAATAAAAGAAATGATACTGATAACAGAAAAAATGATGGTATTACTGTATCTTTAATTTCGCTAGTAATTTTTTAATGAAAAAAAGATTACTAAGTTCAATGAAAGATTATGGTATATTTCCCCAATATATTAAGTTTCTGAATTACTGTTGTCAGCATAAAGAATAATTCATGTATAACTTGCTGAAAACAGATTAAAATTTTGTACTGTATGTTTCCTTTTCAATATTACATATTCCATATTGGTCTTGATGTATTAAAATGATATTCGAGGGATGCAATCACATGTGGCTATGCTTCTTTTCCATGGTGACTGCTTACTCATTGTATTCCATTTATGTTTGATGTCTACCAATATTCATCTGTAAGTAGTTACCATCTCAATAGCCTATAAACCATGACTGCATAATGACATTTAAAAAATTACTCCCAATATTGAAATATATTTTTAAAAATATACTCAACTGAAAAAGAATTACATCAACTTACCCTCTTTCTTTCTTCCTACTATAACCTCCCGGGTACCTTCCCTCTTACCTTGCCTATGCCCCTTCGTACCAATATCAAGTGGGTATTATTTTTTTAATTATTGTTGCTACACATACAGAAAATATATGGTTGTGTTTGTGTATAATTTATATATATATATACAAATATTTGATTATATATTTATACTGTATGTAATGTCTGAACAAATACATGTATATAACATACTGAGTCAATTTTTATTATTTGTGTGTATATATGTATTTAGGGATGACCCATTTGTTTTAGACGACCAATAAGGAATATACTCTGTGAGAGAAGCATTCTCTTTCTCCCAGCATTCTTTGGTTTCTTGCAGTACTTTTCCTAGGAGTGAGACATTGTGAGTATTTTTCCTTCCATATTTGCATGTCTATTCATTTTGCTATGGTTCAAGTCTTGTTTATTCAGTCATTTCTTAGGGAGACCGTTTCACAGTAGCCATCCTGCTAGTTTAACTCTTATAGTTCTAGCAACCCTCTCCTCTTCTGGGATGATTCCCGAACCATACATGCAGGAGCTATAGTACAGATGCATCCATTGTTGCTGGGTTCCACACAATCTGTTCATTTCTACACTGGGTCCAGTTGTGTTTTACTGTGATGACCTCCGTGTGCTTTAAAGAACAAGTTCTTTAATGGAGGTGGTAGCTACAATTCTCTGTGGGTATAATGGTAAAACTTATAGTGTAGTTAGGAAGTATGCTGGTCCAGGCAAGTAGAGGTAGTAGATTCTTTTCTAGGTCCATGATTCCACTAGGCTTGGAATGCTGATTACCTCTCCAATGCCAAGTTTGGGGGCAGATATTTTGTTGAATATAATTGACATTTTTTCAATTAAAGAATGAGATGCTACTGTCTTCAATTGTGTCTACAAGATCTAAATATCAGGACATGAGCTAGAATTCATGTCTCTTTGGGTCCCATGATTCTTGTCAAAGACTATAGTCTACTTCAGAATTTATCCATTGCTTATTTTCTGCTCTTGGGCAATCTGTTTTCAGAATTGACCTTCACACTTGACAAGATACTTACTTTCATCAGAAAAAGACAAAAACAATACAGGATTCTTCACAAGGCCACGTATCTATAGCCTAGTTCATTTAAGCAAGCAGGACTCAGCAAACTTTCTCACAGAAAAGGTATCTTTAGACCCATCAAGGTTTACCGGAAGTCCCACAGGTTTACCGGAAGTCCCACACCCGAGGATCCCGGCCCGCAGCAGCTCTCTGCTCCCAGACCCGGTGAGAGAGAGACCCAACCGCCTGGTCAGGTGGGCACTCCTGAGGCTGCAGAGCAGAAGAGACCACCAACACTGCTCACCCCTGCCCACATCCCTGGCCCAAGAGGAAACTGTATAAGGCCTCTGGGCTCCCGTGGGGGAGGGCCCAGGAGCAGCAGGACACCTGCCAGAGACACCGCCGGACCCTGAAGGAAACAGACCAGATAAACAGTTCTCTGCACCCAAATCCCGTGGGAGGGAGAGCTAAACCTTCAGAGAGGCAGACAAGCCTGGGAAACCAGAAGAGACTGCTCCCTGCACACACATCTCGGACGCCAGAGGAAAAAGCCAAAGACCATCTGGAACCCTGGTGCACTGAAGCTCCCAGAAGGGGCGGCAGAGGTCTTCCTGGTTGCTGCCGCTGCAGAGAGCCCCTGGGCAGCACCCCACGAGTGAACTTGAGCATCGGGACCACAGGTAAGACCAAATTTTCTGCTGCAAGAAAGCTGCCTGGTGAACTCAAGACACAAGCCCACAGGAACAGCTGAAGACCTGTAGAGAGGAAAAACTACACGCCCGAAAGCAGAACACTCTGTCCCCATAACTGACTGAAAGAGAGGAAAACAGGTCTACAGCACTCCTGACACACAGGCTTATAGGACAGTCTAGCCACTGTCAGAAATAGCAGAACAAAGTAACACTAGAGATAATCTGATGGCGAGAGGCAAGCGCAGGAACCCAAGCAACAGAAACCAAGACTACATGGCACCATCGGAGCCCAATTCTCCCATCAAAACAAACATGGAATATCCAAACACAACAGAAAAGCAAGATCTAGTTCCAAAATCATTTTTGATCATGATGCTGGAGGACTTCAAGAAAGACATGAAGAACTCCCTTAGAGAACAAGTAGAAGCCTACAGAGCTGAATCGCAAAAATGCCTGAAAGAATCGCAAAAATCCCTGAAAGAATTCCAGGAAAACATAAATAAACAAGTAGAAGCCCATAGAGAGGAGACACAAAAATCCCTGAAAGAATTCCAGGAAAACACAATCAAACAGTTGAAGGAATTAAAAATGGAAATAGAAGCAATCAAGAAAGAACACATGGAAACAATCCTAGATATAGAAAACCAAAAGAAGAGACAAGGAGATGTAGATACAAGCCTCACCAACAGAATACAAGAGATGGAAGAGAGAATCTCAGGAGCAGAAGATTCCATAGAAATCATTGACTCAACTGTCAAAGATAATGTAAAGCGGAAAAAGCTACTGGTCCAAAACATACAGGAAATCCAGGACTCAATGAGAAGATCAAACCTAAGGATAATAGGCATAGAAGAGAGTGAAGACTCCCAGCTCAAAGGACCAGTAAATATCTTCAACAAAATCATAGAAGAAAACTTCCCTAACCTAAAAAAAGAGATACCCATAGACATACAAGAAGCCTACAGAACTCCAAATAGATTGGACCAGAAAAGAAACACCTCCCGTCACATAATTGTCAAAACACCAAACGCACAAAATAAAGAAAGAATATTAAAAGCAGTCAAGGAAAAAGGTCAAGTAACATATAAAGGGAGACCTATCAGAATCACACCAGACTTCTCGCCAGAAACTATGAAGGCCAGAAGATCCTGGACTGATGTCATACAGACCCTAAGGGAACACAAATGCCAGCCCAGGTTACTGTATCCAGCAAAACTCTCAATTAACATTGATGGAGAAACCAAGATATTCCATGACAAAACCAAATTTACACAATATCTTTCTACAAATCCAGCACTACAAAGGATAATAAATGGTAAAGCCCAACATAAGGAGGCAAGCTATACCCTAGAAGAAGCAAGAAACTAATCGTCTTGGCAACAAAACAAAGAGAATGAAAGCACACAAACATAACCTCACATCCAAATATGAATATAAAGGGAAACAATAATCACTATTCCTTAATACTTCTCAATATCAATGGCCTCAACTCCCCAATAAAAAGACATAGATTAACAAACTGGATACACAACGAGGACCCTGCATTCTGCTGCCTACAGGAAACACACCTCAGAGACAAAGACAGACACTACCTCAGAGTGAAAGGCTGGAAAACAACTTTCCAAGCAAATGGTCAGAAGAAGCAAGCTGGAGTAGCCATTCTAATATCAAATAAAATCAATTTCCAACTAAAAGTCATCAAAAAGGATAAGGAAGGACACTTCATATTCATCAAAGGAAAAATCCACCAAGATGAACTCTCAATCCTAAATAACTATGCCCCAAATACAAGGGCACCTACATACGTAAAAGAAACCTTACTAAAGCTCAAAACACACATTGCACCTCACACAATAATAGTGGGAGATTTCAACACCCCACTATCATCAATGGACAGATCATGGAAACAGAAATTAAACAGTGATGTCGACAGACTAAGAGAAGTCATGAGCCCAATTCACTTAACGGATATTTATAGAACATTCTATCCTAAAGCAAAAGGATATACCTTCTTCTCAGCTCCTCATGGTACTTTCTCCAAAATTGACCATATAATTGGTCAAAAAACGGGCCTCAACAGGTACAGAAAGATAGAAATAATCCCATGCGTGCTATCGGACCACCACGGCCTAAAACTGGTCTTCAATAACAATAAGGGAAGAATGCCCACATATACGTGGAAATTGAACAATGCTCTACTCAATGATAACCTGGTCAAGGAAGAAATAAAGAAAGAAATTAAAAACTTTTTAGAATTTAATGAAAATGAAGATACAACATACCCAAACTTATGGGACACAATGAAAGCTGTGCTAAGAGGAAAACTCATAGCGCTGAGTGGCTGCAGAAAGAAACAGGAAAGAGCATATGTCAGCAGCTTGACAGCACACCTAAAAGCTCTAGAACAAAAAGAAGCAAATACACCCAGGAGGAGTAGAAGGCAGGAAATAATCAAACTCAGAGCTGAAATCAACCAAGTAGAAACAAAAAGGACCATAGAAAGAATCAACAGAACCAAAAGTTGGTTCTTTGAGAAAATCAACAAGATAGATAAACCCTTAGCCAGACTAACGAGAGGACACAGAGAGTGCGTCCAAATTAACAAAATCAGAAATGAAAAGGGAGACATAACTACAGATTCAGAGGAAATTCAAAAAATCATCAGATCTTACTATAAAAACCTATATTAAACAAAATTTGAAAATCTTCAGGAAATGGACAATTTCCTAGACAGATACCAGGTATCGAAGTTAAATCAGGAACAGATAAACCAGTTAAACAACCCCATAAATCCTAAGGAAATAGAAGCAGTCATTAAAGGTCTCGCAACCAAAAAGAGCCCAGGTCCAGACGGGTTTAGTGCAGAATTCTATCAAACCTTCATAGAAGACCTCATACCAATATTATCCAAACTATTCCACAAAATTGAAACAGATGGAGCCCTACCGAATTCCTTCTACGAAGCAACAATTACTCTTATACCTAAACCACACAAAGACACAACAAAGAAAGAGAACTTCAGACCAATTTCCCTTATGAATATTGACGCAAAAATACTCAATAAAATTCTGGCAAACCGAATCGAAGGGCACATCAAAACAATCATCCACCATGATCAAGTAGGCTTCATCCCAGGCATGCAGGGATGGTTTAATATACGGAAAACCATCAACGTGATCCATTATATAAACAAACTGAAAGAACAGAACCACATGATCATTTCATTAGATGCTGAGAAAGCATTTGACAAAATTCAACACCCCTTCATGATAAAAGTCCTGGAAAGAATAGGAATTCAAGGCCCATACCTAAACATAGTAAAAGCCATATACAGCAAACCAGTTGCTAACATTAAACTAAATGGAGAGAAACTTGAAGCAATCCCACTAAAATCAGGGACTAGACAAGGCTGCCCACTCTCTCCCTACTTATTCAATATAGTTCTTGAAGTTCTAGCCAGAGCAATCAGACAACAAAAGGAGATCAAGCGGATACAGATCGGAAAAGAAGAGGTCAAAATATCACTATTTGCAGATGATATGATAGTATATTTAAGTGATCCCAAAAGTTCCACCAGAGAACTACTAAAGCTGATAAACAACTTCAGCAAAGTGGCTGGGTATAAAATTAACTCAAATAAATCAGTTGCCTTCCTCTATACAAAAGATAAACAAGCCGAGAAAGAAATTAGGGAAACGACACCCTTCATAATAGACCCAAATAATATAAAGTACCTCGGTGTGACTTTAACCAAGCAAGTAAAAGATCTGTACAATAAGAACTTCAGGACACTGAAGAAGGAAATTGAAGAAGACCTCAGAAGATGGAAAGATCTCCCATGCTCATGGATTCGCAGGATTAATATAGTAAAAATGGCCATTTTACCAAAAGCAATCTACAGATTCAATGCAATCCCCATGAAAATACCAATCCAATTCTTCAAAGAGTTAGACAGAACAATATGCAAATTCATCTGGAATAACAAAAAACCCAGGATAGCTAAAGCTATCCTCAACAATAAAAGGACTTCAGGGGGAATCACTATCCCTGAACTCAAGCAGTATTACAGAGCAATAGTGATAAAAACTGCATGGTATTGGTACAGAGACAGACAGATAGACCAATGGAATAGAATTGAAGACCCAGAAATGAACCCACACACCTGTGGTCACTTGATTTTTGACAAAGGAGCCAAAACCATCCAATGGAAAAAAGATAGCATTTTCAGCAAATGGTGCTGGTTCAACTGGAGGGCAACATGTAGAAGAATGCAGATCGATCCATGCTTATCACCCTGTACAAAGCTTAAGTCCAAGTGGATCAAGGACCTCCACATCAAAGCAGACACACTCAAACTAATAGAAGAAAAACTAGGGAAGCATCTGGAACACATGGGCACTGGAAAAATTTCCTGAAAAAAACACCAATGGCTTATGCTCTAAGATCAAGAATCGACAAATGGGATGTCATAAAACTGCAAAGCTTCTGTAAGGCAAAGGACACTGTGGTTAGGACAAAACGGCAACCAACAGATTGGGAAAAGATCTTTACCAATCCTACAACAGATAGAGGCCTTATATCCAAAATATACAAAGAACTCAAGAAGTTAGACCGCAGGGAAACAAATAACCCTATTAAAAAATGGGGTTCAGAGCTAAACAAAGAATTCACAGCTGAGGAATGCCGAATGGCTGAGAAACACCTAAAGAAATGTTCAACATCTTTAGTCAAAAGGGAAATGCAAATCAAAACAGCCCTGAGATTTCACCTCACACCAGTGAGAATGGCTAAGTTCAAAAACTCAGGTGACAGCAGATGCTGGCGAGGATGTGGAGAAAGAGGAACACTCCTCCATTGTTGGTGGGATTGCAGACTGGTAAAACCATTCTGGAAATCAGTCTGGAGGTTCCTCAGAAAATTGGACATTGAACTGCCTGAGGATCCAGCTATACCTCTCTTGGGCATATACCCAAAAGATGCCTCAACATATAAAAGAGACACGTGCTCCACTATGTTCATCGCAGCCTTATTTATAATAGCCAGAAAATGGAAAGAACCCAGATGCCCTTCAACAGAGGAATGGATACAGAAAATGTGGTACATCTACACAATGGAATATTACTCAGCTATCAAAAACAACGAGTTTATGAAATTCGTAGGCAAATGGTTGGAACTGGAAAATATCATCCTGAGTGAGCTAACCCAATCACAGAAAGACATACATGGTATGCACTCATTGATAAGTGGCTATTAGCCCAAATGCTTGAATTACCTTAGATGCCTAGAACAAATGAAACTCAAGACGGATGATCAAAATGTGAATGCTTCACTCCTTCTTTAAATGGGGAAAAAGAATACCCTTGGCAGGGAAGGGAGAGGCAAACATTAAAACAGAGACTGAAGGAACACCCATTCAGAGCCTGCCCCACATGTGGCCCATACATATACAGCCACCCAATTAGACAAGATGGATGAAGCAAAGAAGTGCAGGCCGACAGGAGCCGGATGTAGATCGCTCCTGAGAGACACAGCCAGAATACAGCAAATACAGAGGCGAATGCCAGCAGCAAACCACTGAACTGAGAATAGGTCCCCTGTTGAAGGAATCAGAGAAAGAACTGGAAGAGCTTGAAGGGGCTCGAGACCCCAAAAGTACAACAATGCCAAGCAACCAGAGCTTCCAGGGACTAAGCCACTACCTAAAGACTATACATGGACTGACCCTGGACTCTGACCCCATAGGTAGCAATGAATATCCTAGTAAGAGCACCAGTGGAAGGGGAAGCCCTGGGTCCTGCTAAGACTGAACCCCCAGTGAACTAGTCTATGGGGGGAGGGCGGCAATGGGGGGAGGGTTGGGAGGGGAACACCCATAAGGAAGGGGAGGGGGGAGGGGGATGTTTGCCCGGAAACCGGGAAAGGGAATAACATTCGAAATGTATATAAGAAATACTCAAGTTAATAAAAAAAAAAAAAAAAGAAAGAAAAAACAAGATAATATTTTCTTGGTCAAGATGAAATTTATCTCTGTGTTCTTTGAGCTCTTCAGGTATGCCAATCAAACTAGCCCACGTGGTTTTTAGGATTCATTGTGAGTATGTTCTCACTGTGTAGTGTACAATTAAATTAATTCTCAGCTTTCATTGCATAATTAGCTAAGAGAGTTCCCAGGAGACCATCTGCCTTAGGCTTTGAATTAAACTGGTCTCTTGCTAAATGCAGTGTTCCCAGTATTCTAGATTAGAACTCCAAAGTACATTCTATGCTTGATTCATCTGCTATGAGTAACTTTCCTGATTCGTAAAATGATATACTGAACTATCATTAGAGCTCTCAAATTAAGAAATTCTAAGTAATCTAGTACTATTAGCTTGGTGTCTCATTTTCAAAGAATAAAAGAACAAACAAAATATTCTAATATATGTATGCTTCTTAAAAACACTGTCTTATCTAATACAGCCTTCTTCATATGAACAATTACTTAAAGAATTGCATAGCTCTTTAAATTTGACAAGTATAAACAGTAGCACTCAAATAAAGATTTAGCAAGGTTTAATTTTGACTTTTCTCTGGAAATATCCTTGTTAAGTCAGTTTATCTCTGAGCACCTTGTTATCATGAAAAATATTCACTTGCATTTCTTCATATAAGTTCAATATCTTAAGTAGCATGGTGATTATATTCAAGATTTTATTCAGTATAATTATCTGTAAAGTATGATTTCAATGTCTAGCTCATGCTGATGAATTATTGAGTAAAGAAGCTGAGACCTTTGTAATCATTTAATGTCTTCCTCTGAACTGTTATTTCCCCTTGTTTTGCTTAACTGTGTGCTCAAATCCATACATAAATAGGATAAGAATTATGTCCATAAAGGCAAGGATTTAGGACAAATACAAAGGTTCACTGACATTTCTTTCACAGAATTTGTAGAGTCTACAGGTTTTATGTTCACTGTATAAATGGTTAATTGACAGAGGAAAGTAAATACAATGTTTCTGAAACCAATTAATAAAGACATACACAGAACACAGTCATAGTGCATCATTTTAACATTTGATGAAATTCTGTTGTGTTTTACCTGTGTAAATATCACAGAAAATATATTTATAGCACAGTATTAAACTATCTATAGCCTTTACTGCCTTTTAATATCGATTACTGATACTCCTTAATGATATAACATATATAATTAGGAGAGGGAATATAATACTCAAAATAAATTTATTCAAAGGTATAAATCCATAGAAACAAATTATGAAGACTTAATTGATTCCATTTTGTTTTTATAAGAAAATCTTTTTGAATTATTTATTTAGTTTCCATGTATCCATAGGGTAAATCTAAAATTTTCCCAAAGTTTTGCTATATCCACACTAAAAATATCTTACCAACTATCATATATGTTTTTAAAATATGAAAGTATCTTAAAGGATATCTTATTTAACTATAAAATAAATATATTTATATTTTTATTTATTTTTGTAATAGTCACAAATGATAACTCTTGTTCCAAGTTATGGTAAGTTTGATCATCAGAGCACCAATATGTAAGCAATATTGGATATTGCAGAAACAAACTTCATTGTGTTTGAGTTTTGTGCAGCACAAGCAACAACAACAAAATTGTACACATGAATAAGATATTCTCAAGTATCATGATACAGTCCTACATCTACAACAAATCACTGTGATATTCAGTTTAACACATTTATTAAATGACGTCTCTATGTTAGATGACTTCCAAAGTGCTGAGCACAGAAAGCAGGCAAGGGAACTTGACAGAATTTTAAGGTCCCAAGAGAGACCATAACAAAGAGTGAAGCATTAAATTGTTTTTAAAAGTCAGCATAGTGATGTCTTTATTGATGATATTGAACCTAAGACATGTTTTAATCTATATGTAACGTTGCAATCCTAGAACATGAAATAATTGATTATTATTGTGATTTTTAAGATCTTATTGGTTAATCTTACAGAGGAGGCTGTAGTGATGATGACACTGGAAGAAACAGTAGGAGCTAATGAAAGAGACAAGTAGGGTAATATTAATCCAAGAGAGATGTCGCACTTACTTGGGACTCATTGATTTGATGTGTTGAGAATATAGAAAGAATGAAAGCAATGTCATATGGCTGTCATCTAAATAGTTGACCAAGGACTTGGAACAAAACTTACTAATGATTCTTCAAGAAAAGAAAATCATGCAATGATACTTTGTTTCCAATAGAAACTCAAAATTCCAGTGTATTTCTATATTAAAATGCTAGCGCCAAGGTTACATGGCAAACAAATATTTATCATTACTTTTTTATAAACTGTTCATTAAAACTCCTTAAAATAATTCATTTTCTAACAATAGAATAAAATTTTATTTTGTTAGGATTGTTAATAAAAATAAGTTTCCAGTTGAAGCATGTTTTCTATTATATCAATATCATACAGAATTTGAATCATTTGTTAAACTCAATAGATTAACATGCATTTCATCCTCTTATCCATGATCATTATCAGAGTTTATATTATCTCCTTTGATAGAATTCCTCACAGTTTTCACTTTGGAACTCAAATCAAGGTACAGTGTTAAACATTATTTTTCTTTCTGAGTCATCTAAGAATTCCACAGAGATGATATTCCCTTTATGCCAAACATAATCAAAGATACCTGAGACCCATCTGGCCTTTCACTGGTGATATTAACCTTTGTCACTTGGATGGCACAGTTTTCCAGGTTTCTCTACTGGAGATCAATTATTTTTCTCTTTACACACCCCCATCTTCTGAACAAAAATTCTACTCAAATCCAGGCCACAATCAAAAGAAGAGTAATTATCCTCTGACTGCTTATAATGGAAGTAGATATATATGACAACTTTAATATATTTTGATCTGGATTTTATCTACTGAGTGCCAGCTAGATCCAGAAGTTCTTAGAAGATATGCCATGTCTCACAGTGGCATTCCAAATATTACAACACAGGTAGTTTATGGTTAAAGAAATTTAATAAAAAATGTAAAATTAATCCAGGAGAAATATAATCATCGTTAATGAATGAGTAAGATTGGAGTTATAAGCCTTGTCAATTACTACTTATACAATGACACAGAATGTATCATTTCAAGAAGCAATAATAAAATATATTGTATGATAAATATTAAAAGAATGATACAAATACATTACCTGACTGATTGTAACGCTCAAAGTATAAAAGCTGAGCATTACATGGCAAATCATAGCCCCTCTGAGGTTCTTCTGGTAAGACATTCACTTTTATCCCTGATTACATACTTCTATGCTTTCTTGTCCAAGGGCTCAAGGAAATATGAAGCACATTTCTACTGAAGTATGATTCAACAAGTATCTTTCCTCCTTGAAACTTTTGAATTTCTATCGACATGATTTTGAATAAATGCCACATCTGTTTATTGTTCTCAGCTACCCTAAAAATCTACAGATGCTTAATGATATGAGTAAAGTGTAAGAATACAGGTACTAGAACACTGAATGTTCCAGAGTATCTGCTGCCTGCAGAGAGGTCACCATCTTAATATTGTTTTTATTAAAAACATGGCATGATTTGATGTGTCCTTGCATTCTATTTATAAGAATTAGGGCTGGAGAGATGGCTCAGCCGTTAAAGGATAGGCTCACTACCAAATATATAAGAATTATATAGAGTATTTTGTGTCAATATTCATAAAGAAAATCGGTCTAAAGTTCTCTGTTTTTGTTGGACATTTGTGTGGTTTTGCTATCAGTGTGCCTGTGGCTTAATAGAGTGAATGAAGTAATGTTCCTATTAGAAGAGAGCTCCGGAAAACAGACTGAAAAAATGTGGGCACAGAGGAAAAATTTCTGCAAAGAACACCAATGGCATATGCACTAAGATTCAACAATCAGCAAATGGGACTTTATAAAATTGAAAATCTTCTGTAAGGTCAAGAACACTGTCAATAGTACAAAATGTCAACCCACAGATTTGAAAACGATCTTTACCAATCCTACATCCAATAGAGGGCTAATATCCAATATATACAAATAATACAAGAAGTTACACTCTAGAGAATCAAATGACCCTATCAAAAAATTTACAGGTGATTCTTTCAGTCAGTCACTGAACTGAGAACAGGGTCCCCAATGGAGGAGTTAAGTAAATTACTGAAGTAGCTGAAGGGTTTGAAATCCCATTAGAAGAGCACAACATCAACTAACCAGATGCCCCAGAGCTTCCGGGACTAAATTACCATCTCAAGAGAACACCTGGATGGACCTATGGCTCGATCTGCATATGTAGGAGAGGATGGCTTTGTCCAGCATCAATGGAAAGAAAGGCCCTTGGTCCTGTCAAGGCTTGATGCCCCAGTATAGGGGAATGTCAGGGCAGGGAGGTGGGAAGGAGTGGGTGAGTGGATGAAGGAGCACTCTCCTAGAAGTAGGGGGTGGGGTGGGATAGCAGGTACATGGAGGGGAAAACTGAAAATGGGATAACATTTAAAATGTAAATAAAACAATGCAACTTTTTAAAAAATGGAATACAGAGCTAAACAGAGAATTTTCAACTGAGGAAACTTGCATGGCTTAGAAGCACTTAAAAAAATCTTCAACATCCTTTGTCTTCAGGGAAATGCAAATCTAAACGACCATGGGACCATTGTACCTCACACCAGTCAGAATCACTAAGATCAAAATTTCAGGTGACAGCAGATGCTAGAGAGGATATGGAGAAAGAGGAAGATTCCTTCACGGAATATGATACAACCACTCTGGAATCAATCTGTCGGTTCCTCAGAAAACTGGACATAGTACTACCAGAGGATCCAGCAATACCACTCCTGGGTATATAGTAGTACCTTTTGAGTATTCAAAAGGTGTCCCAACATATTAGAAGGAGACATGATCCACTATGTTCTTAGCAGACTTATTTATAAAAGCCAGAAACTAGAAAGAACCCAGATGTCCATCAACAGAAAAATGGATACAGAAAATAGGTTACATTTAGACAATGGAGTACTAAGCAACCATTAAAAAATGACTTCATGAAATTCTCAGGCAAGTAGATGGAACTACAAGATATCATCCTGTGTGACTGTGAGGTAACCCTGTCAAAAAAGGACACAAACACACATCCAATATTCACTGCTAAGTGAATATTGGAAAAAAGGATCAGAATACCCATCATAAAACTTACAGATCATATGAAATTCAAGAAGTAAAACCAAAGTGTGGATGCTCCTGCCCTACTTAGAAGTGAGAACAAAATAATTTTGGGAGGTAGAGAGTGGGAAGGATTTGGGAGGAAGAGATGAGAGGGGAAGCAAAAGAGGGAGAGGTAAGTTCAGGTCTGGAGGAGACAGAAGAGATGTATAGGGGGTCAGGAAATTGAACAGAGATGTGTGTCAATAGGGGATCGGGAACTGGGGGTAACTAGCAGAAAGTCCCAGGTGCCAGGTAAGTAAGAGGCTCCCAGGACCCATTGTGATGACATTACCTGAAATGCCCAACCAAGGGGAGAGATAACCTGTAGAGACCATATCCAGAGGATAGGCACAGACCCTGATTGAGGGATGGGGCCACCTATCCTTCTCAAACGTTTAACCCAGAATTGCTCCTGTCTAAAAGAAATACATGAAAAAAGACTGGAACAGAGACTGAAGGAAAAGCCATCCAGAGACTGCTCTAACTGAGGTTCCATCCCATAGGCCACCAAACTCAAGCACTATTGATGATACCAAGAATTGGTGGCTGGCAGGAGTCTGATATGGATGCATCCTGGGTGGTTCTGCCAGAGCCTTACCAATTCAGATGCTGATGGTTGCAGCCAACCATCTGACTGAGCAAAAGACCCAAATGGAGGAATTAGGGGAAGTGTGCATGTTAAAGGCTTTGTACCCCCATAGGAGGAACAACAATATCAACCAACCAACCAGAAGCCCTAGAGCTCCCAGGGACTAAGCCACCAACCAAAAAATACACATGGAGGGATCAATGGCTCCCACTACATATGTAGCAGAGGATGTCCTTGTCTGGCATCAATGGGAGGCAAAGCCCTTGGTCCTGTGAAGGTTTGATGTCCCATTGTAGGTGAATGCTAGGTTGGTTGGGGCATGTGTAGTGTGTTAGGTTGGAGAGTGCCCTTGTGGAGGCAGGGGAAGAGGGGTTTAGAGAGGAAAACAGGAAGGGGGATAACATTTGAAATGTAAATAAGCAAAATAACCAATAACAATTTTTTAAAAAAATGCTACTGACAGAAATAGCAGAACAAGGTAACACCAGAGACAACATGATGGGTAGAGGCAATCACAGGAACCCAAGCAACAGAAACCAATACTACATGGAATCATCAGAGCCCAAATCTCCTAACAAAGCAAACACTGAATATCAAAACACATCAGAAATGCAAGATCTAGATTTAAAATCACATTTGATCATCATGATGGAGGACTTTAAGAAAGACATAAGGAACTGCCTTAGAGAAATGCAGGAAAACACAAGTAAACAAGTAGAAGCCCTTAAAGAAGAAAGACAAAAATACCTGAAAAAATTACAGGAAAACACAATCAAACAGGTGAAGTGATTGAAAATGGAAAAAGAAACAGTAAAGAAAGCACAAAGGGAGACAACCCTGGATATAAAAAACTGAAGGAGCCCTAGATACAAGCATCACCAACAGAATACAAGGGATAGAAGAGAGAATCTCAGGAGCAGAAGATTCCATAGAAATTATTGACACAACTGTCAAAGATAATATAAAGTGGAAAAGGCTACTGGTCCAAAACATACAGGAAATCCAGGACACAATGAGAAGATCAAACATAAGGATACAAAAGAGAGTGAAGACTCCCAACACAAAGGAACAGTAAATATCTTCAACAAAATCATAGAAGAAAACTTCCCTAACCTAAAGAAAGAGATGCCCATAAACATATAAGAAGCCTACAGAACTCCAAATAGATTGGACCAGAAAAGAAGCTCCTCTCATCACATAATAGTCAAAATACCAAATACACAAAATAAAGAAAGAATATTAAAAGCAGTAAGGAAAAAGGTCAAGTAACATATAAAGGCAGACCTATCAGAATCACACCAGACTTCTTGCCAGAGATTGAGAAACCCAGAAGATCCTGGACAGATGTCATACAGACCCCAAGAGAACAAAAATGCCAGCCCAGGTTACGGTATCCATCAGAACGCTCAATTAACATAGATGTAGAAACCAAGATATTCCATAAAAAAACCAAATTTACACAATGTCTTTCTACAAATCCAGTGTTACAAAGGATAATAAATCCTAAAACCCTGCACAAGGAGGCAAGCTACACCCAAGAACAAGCATGAAACAAATCTTTTGCAACAAAACTAAGAGAAGACAAGCACACAAACATAATCTTGCCTGCAAATACGAAGATAAGAGGAAAGAACAATCACTATTCCTTAATATCTCTCAGCATCAATGGACTCAATTCCCCAATAAAAAGAAACCAATTATCAAATTGGATATAGACCCAGCATTTTGCTGCCTCCAGGAAACACTCCTCAGAGACAAAGACAGACACTACCTCAGAGTAAAAGGCTGGAAAACAAATTTCCAAGCAAAAGGTCTGAAGAAGCAAGCTGGAGTAGCCATTCAAATATTGAATAAAAATCAATTTTAAACCAAAAGTCCACAAAAAAGGTAAAAAAGGACACTTCATATTCATCAAAGGAAAAATCCACCAAGATGAACTCTCAATCCTAAATATCTATGCTCCAAATAAAAGGGCACCTACATACATAAAAGAAACCTTACTAAAGCTCAAAGCACACATTGCACCTCACACAATTATAGTAGGAGATTTCAGCCCAACACTCTCATCAAAGGACAGATCATGGAAAGAGAAATTAAACAGAGACATAGACAGATTAAGAGAAGTCATGAACCAAATGGACTTAACAGATATTTGTAAAACATTCTATCCTAAAACAAAAGGATATACCTTCTTCTCACCACCTCATGGCACTTTCTCCAAAACTGACAATAAAATCGGTCATAAAATAGGCCTCAACATATACAGAATGATAGAAATAATTCCATGTGCCCTATCAGACCACCACTGGCTAAAGCTGTTCTTCAAAAACAATAAGGAAAGAACACCCACATATACATGGAGGTTGAACAATATTCTACTCAATGATAACCTGGTCAAGGAAGAAGTAAAGAAAGAAATTAAAGACTTCTTAGAATTTAATGAAAATGAAGGTACAACATACCCAAACTTATGGGACACAATGAAAGCTGTGCTAAGAGGAAAACTCATAGTGCTGAGTGCCTGCAGAAAGAAACAGGAAAGAGCATATGTCACCAGCTTGACCACACACCTAAAAGCTCTAGAACAAAAAGAAGCAAATACACCCAGGAGGAGTAGAAGGCAGGAAATAATCAAACTCAGAGCTGAAATCCACAAAATAGGAACAAAAAGGAGTATACAAAGAATCAACAGAACCAAAAGCTAGTTCTTTGAGAAAATCAACAAGATAGATAAACCCTTAGCCAGACTAACCAGAGGAAACAGAAAGTGTGTCCAAATTAAAAAATAAGAAATGAAAAGGGAGCCATAACAACAGAATCAGAGGAAATTAAAAAATCATCAGACCCTACTACAAAAGCCCATATCCAACAAAACTTGAAAATCTGGACGAATTGGATGATTTCCTAGACAGATACCAGGTACTGAAATTAAATCAGGAAAAGATAAATCATGTAAATAACCCCATCACCCCTAAAGAAATAGAAGCAGTCATTAAAGGTCTCCCTAACAAAAAGAGCCCAGGTCCAGATGTGTTCAGTGAAGAATTCTATCAGACCTTCATAGAAGACCTCATACCAATATTATCCAAACTATTCCTCAAAATTCAAACAGACAGAGCACTACCAAATTCCTTCTATGAAACCACAGTTACTCTTATACATGAACCACACAGACCCATCAAAGAAGAGAACTTTAGACCAATTTCCCTTAGGAATGTCAATGCAAAATTACTCAATAAAATTCTTGCAAACTGAATCCAAGAACACATCAAAAAAAAACAAAACAAACAAACAAACAAAAAAAAAATCCTGAGTGAGGTAACCCAATCACAGAAAAACACACATGGTATGCACTCATTGATAAGTGGCTATTAGCCCAAATGCTTGAATTACCCTAGATGCCTAGAACAAATGAAACTCAAGACGGATGATCAAAATGTGAATGCTTCACTCCTTCTTTAAAAGGGGAACAAGAATACCCTTGGCAGGGAAGAGAGAGGCAAAGATTAAAACAGAGACTGAAGGAACACCCATTCAGAGCCTGCTCCACATGTGGCCGATACATATACAGCCATCCAATTAGACAAGATGGATGAAGCAAAGAAGTGCAGGCCGACAGGAACCGGATGTAGATCGCTTCCGAGAGACACAGCCAGAATACAGCAAACACAGAGGCGAATGCCAGCAGCAAACCACTGAACTGAGAATAGGACCCCCGTTGAAGGAATCAGAGAAAGAACTGGAAGAGCTTGAAGGGGCTCGAGACCCCATATGTACATCAATGCCAAGCAACCAGAGCTTCCAGGGACTAAGCCACTACCTAAAGACTATACATGGACTGACCCTGGACTCTGACCTCATAGGTAGCAATGAATATCCTAGTAAGAGCACCAGTGGAAGGGGAAGCCCTGGGTCCTGCTAAGACTGAACCCCCAGTGAACTAGACTGTTGGGGGGAGGGCGGCAATGGGGGGAGGATGGGGAGGGGAATACCCATAAAGAAGGGGAGGGGGAAGGGAGATGTTTGCCCGGAAACCAGGAAAGGGAATAGCACTTGAAATGTATATAAGAAATACTCAAGTTAATAAAAAAAACTCATCCAATCATCTATCCTGATCAATTAGGCTTCATCACAGGTATGCCAGGATATTTTAATATACAAAAAACCATCAATGTAATCAACTATATAAACAAACTGAAAGATAAAAACCACATGATCATTTCATTAGATGCTGAGAAATCATTTGACAAAATTCAGTACCCCTTCATGATAAGATTTGAGGAAATAACAGGAATTCCAGGTCCATACCTAATATAGTAAAAGCCTTAAACAGCAAACCAGTAGCTAAGATTAACCTAAATGTAGAGAAACTTGAAGCAATTCCAATAAAATCTTGGACTAGACAAGGCTGCCGCTCCCTCCCACTCATTCAATATAGATCCAGAGCAATCAAACAGCAAAAAGAGGTCAAAGGGATACAGATTGGAAAGGAAGAAGTTGAAATATCACTATTTACAGATGATTTGATAATATATTTAAGTGATCCCAAAAGTTCCACCAAAGAATTACTAAACCTGATAAACACCTTCATCAAATTGGCTGGGTATAAAATTAACTCAAATGAATGAGTAGTCTTCCTCAACACAAAAGTGAAACAAGATGAGAAAGAAATTAGGGAAACGACACACTTCATAGTAGTCCTAAATAATATAGAATACCTCTGTGTGACTTTAACCAAGCAAGTGAAAGATCTATATGATAAGAACTTCAAGGCTCTGAAGAAAGAAACTGAAGATCTCAGAAGATGAAATGATCTCCCATGCTCATGGATTGGCAGGATTAATATAGTAAAAATGGCCATCTTACCAAAACAATCTACAGATTTAATGCTATCTCCATCAAAATTCTCATCCAATTCTTCATAAAGTTAGAGAGAACAATTTGCAAATTCATCTGGAATAACAAAAAAACCAGGATAGCTAAAACTATCCTCAACAATAAAAGGACTTCTGGGGGAATCACTATCCCTGAACTCAAGCAGTATTACAGAACAATAGTGATAAAAACTGCATGGTATTGGTACAAAGACAGACAGATAGACCAATGGAATAGAATTGAAGACCCAGAAATGAACCCACACACCTATGGTCACTTGATTTTTGACAAAGGAGCCAAAACCATCCAATGGATAAAGATAGCATTTTCAGCAAATGGTGCTGGTTCAACTGGAGGGCAACATGTAGAAAAATGCAGATCGATCCATTCTTATCACCCAGTAAAAGCTTAAGTCCAATTTGATCAAGGACCTCCACATCAAACCAGATACACTTAAACTAATAGAAGAAAATGTGGGGAACAATTGCGAACACATGGGCACTAAAGAAAATTTCCTGAACAAAACACCAATGGCTTATGCTCTAAGATGAAAAATCAACAAATGGGATCTCATAAAACTACAAAGCTTCTGTAAGGCAAAGGACACTTTTGCTAGGACAAGACAACAATCAACAGTTTGGGAAAAGATCTTTACCAATCCTATAACTGCTAGAGGGATTATATTCAAAATATACAAAGGCGGCAAAGGAGACAAATAATCCTATTAAAAATGGGGTTCAGAGCTAAACAAAGAATTCACAGCTGAGGAATATCAAATGGCTCAGAGCACCTAAAGAAATGTTCATCATCTTTAGTCATAAGGGAAATGCAAATCAAATCAACCCTGAGATTTCACCTCACACCAGTGAGAATGGTTAAGATTAAAAATGCTGGCAACAGCAGATGTTGGTGAGGATGTGGAGAAAAAGGAACACTTCTCCATTGTTGGTGGGATTGCAGACTGGTAATCAGTCTGGAGGTTCCTCAGAAAATTGGACATTGTACAACCTAGGACCCAGCTATACCTCTCTTGGGCATATACCCAAAAGATGCTTCAACATACAACAAAGACACATGCTCCACTACATTCATAGAAGCCTTCTTTATAATATCCAGAATCTGGAAAAAAAAAACAGATGCCCTTCAACAGAGAAATGAATACACAAAATGTGGTACATCTACACAATGGAATACTACTCAGCTATGAAAAACAATGACTTCATGAAATTCAGAGGTAAATGGATGGAACTGGAAAATATCTTCCTGAGTTAGGTAACCCAATCCCAGAAAATCACACATGATATGTACTCACTGATAAGTGGATATTAGCCCAAATGCTTGAATTACCCTAGATGCACAGAACATATGAATCTGAAGAAGGATGACCAAAATGCGGATGCTTTGCTCCTTCTTTTAAAGGGGAACAAGAATACACTTAGGACAATATAGGAAGGCAGAATTTAGAAGAGAGGCTGAAGCAATGCCCATTCAGAGCCTGCCCCACATGTGGCCCATACATATACTGCCATCAAACTAGATAAAATAAATGAAGCAAAGAAGTGCAGGCTGACAGGAACCAGATGTACATCTCTCCTGAAAGACATAGCAAGAATATGGCAAATACATAGGTGAATGCCATCAGCAAACCACGGAAGTAAGAACAGGACCCCCATTGAAGGAATGAGAGAAAGGACTAAAAGAGCTGAAGGGGCTTGAGATCCCATGTGAACAACAGTGCCAACCCACCAGAGCTTCCAGGGACTAAGCCACTTCCCAAAGACTATACATGGACTGACCCTGGGCTCCAACTGCATAGGTAGCAATAAATAACCTAGTAAGGGCACCAGTGGAAGGGGAAGCCCTTGGTCCTGCCATGGTTGGACCCCCAGAGAACAGTAATCTTGGTGGGAGGGCGGTAAAGGGAGCAGGATTGGGAGGGAAAAACCCATATAGAATGGGAGGGGGAAGGGTTAATGGGATGTTGGCATGGAAACCAGGAAAGGGAATAACATTTGAAATGGAAATAAGAAATATCAATTTAATAAAGATGGAAAAAATTAAATGGAGGCAAATCCCAATATTTTATCAAAAGTAAAAAAAGGATATAAATATGCATGCTTATTCATTTATTCCAGTTGGATATCACTGGAAATGTATTTAATGTAGAACATGAACAACTTCCATAATTTTCTTGATAGATAGAAAGGTAGTAAAGGAGAAAAAAAATCTTGTATTGATCTAATTATGAAGATTCTTAAAATTGCTTCCATTTTGTCTTGTCAATTCATCTCATCTTCTTTTAGATGTTTTCAATGTGTGAAACTCATAAATAAGGAGAATAAAACGAAAAAGTGTCCGAGTGAGTATTCTACACTTTACCTATTATAATTACTTCTAACTCATAGCCTGTTTAGTTCCTTCTTCCTGCCCTTTACACTCGGTACTTTTTCATACTAAGGCTATTAATTTTACCTATGATAGATAGCAACAGTGCAACTAAAAATTAATTTTTATGGAGATGCTTCCTAAATTAAGTAATTTGATAGTAATTAAGTCAAAACAAATGACTTTTACTTACAAATGAGGTAAAGAAAATGAGTAAATGGGACTAGAGGGGGGTTGGTATGGAATGAAAATAGTGTTGGTATATCCAAAGTGCACACGCGCGCACACACACACACATATATGTCCATACAAAACACATAATCAGGTAGAATGATTATAAATCAATAAAAATCTATCAGTGAAAGGTCAATTGACAAAAACAGTTTGAGGCACCTAAATTCCATATTGTTTGAAAGTTACAGATTACAAAACTAATTAAATGTTTCAAAAATCCTTAAAATTAGTTAAACATAATCAAAACTTAGTGAATGGATAATATTCTGCATGTTAGCAACATGTTACTAACAGTAAACGTTCTTCATAACTTTGTTTGAACGTATTTTTCACTGCTATTAGGTAGCATAGTTCACCAGCAATAGAACAGTTAAGTATATATTTCATTCCTGTATTCTATCTGGATTATAACTTCTATGGGCATTATTAGAACATATGGGAAGGAGAATGCAAGTAGTGTATGGAAGAACACAGAAATGTATACATACTGACATATAGCCAGTGTCTCCTTTAGTCCTGTTCTGCTTAAGAATTTTCGTGTATGGTGCAGGTAAGATGACTGTGTATATAAGTGTGTAGATGGATGTGTATATGTGTATAGACCCAGAGAGCAACCTTGAATAGTATTTTCCGACATTGTGCTGACCTTTGCAATACTGCATCTTTCATAAGCTGGAAGTATTTAAGCCTGGAAATTCTGTGAGCCCTAATGAATCCAGTTGTTTCTACCACCTCAGTTCTAGGCTTATGAGTGTGCATCAACATGTTCATCCCTATTGTCATAAGTTCCAGGAAATGAACTCCAGCCTTCATACTTGCAAGGCAAGTACTACACAAAGTAAACTATTTCCTTAGCCATTCTTTTTAAGACTTCCAGATGAATTCTAGAAACTGGTGTCTCATCTGTATCTGGAGGCATCTTTTTTTTTAAAAATATATTTACTATTTAGAAATAATTAAATTTGTGATGGGACATGGTTCACTGCATAAAATGTATATTGTACATTCTGATTTTGTATGGCCAGTACCCATAAATAAAAGCTAAGTGGGGAAGAACACAACTATAATTATAGCATTAGACAAAGGATACTGGAAAATCCCGGAGTGTCTTTTCCAGAGTCTAAACAATCATTAACCTCAAGGTTCAGTGAGAAGACAAGTCCCAAATAATGAGCCAAGGAACAACAGAAGACAGCCAATGCCAACATTTGGTCTTAGAATACATGTGCTCAGATGAATTCAACACCACTCCAACTACGTACATGTATACAAGAATACACAATACATATAATAGTTTTAAATATGTAAATATTATGTTTTAAAAGATTTTAATATCATCCTAAATAATATAACCCAGACAAAAAAAAAGAATACACATGATATGTACTCACTGATAAGTGAATATTAGCCCCAAAGCTCAGAAAACCTATGATAATGATACAACCCATGAAACATATGGAACTTAAGAAGAAGGAAGACCAAGTGTGGAGGCTTCAATCTTACATAGAAGGCAGAACAAAATAATAACAGGAGATAGAGGGCAGGAGGGACCTCGGGAGGAAAGGAAAGGGGGATGGTAAAAGGGTAGCAGGATCAGGTATTGGAAGGGCAGGAGAGAAGTACAGAGGGTCAGGAAATCAAATAAAAATATGTAGCAGTGGAGAATGAAAAACTGGGGATAGGCATTATAATGTCAAGATGCCAGGGAAGTGAGAAGCTCTCAGGACCCAAAAGGGATGACTTTAGCCAAAACACCCAACAAAGGGGCACAGAGCCTTTAGAGACCATATCCAGAAGTTTGGCATGACCACCAGTTGAGGGAAGAGGTCACCCACTCACCTCAAAATTTTTAACCCAGAAATTTTCCTGACCAGAGTAAAGACAGGGACAAAAAAGTTGAATAGAGACTGAAAGAAAGGTCATCCACAGAATGCCCCACCTAGGGATCCATCCCATCTGCAGACACCAAAGCCAAACACTATTGCAGATGCTGCCAGGAACCTGATATGACTCTTCCCTGAGAGGTTTTACCAGCACCTGTCCAATATGGATGCAGATACAGCTAACCATTTGACTGAGCCCAGGGACCCCAATGGAAGAGCTATGGGAAGGACTGAAAGAAATGAAGGGTATTGCAATCTCATAAGAAGAACACTATCAACTAATTGTACAACCCAGAGCTCCCAAGCATTAAACCACCAACCAACAAATATACATGAAAGGATCCATGGCTCCACATACATAGGTAAAAGAGGATGACCTTATTTGACACCAGAGGGAGGAGAGGCCCTTGATCCTTTGGAGGATTAATGCCCCATCATAGAGTGATGTTAGAGAAATGAAGCAGAAGTGGGTGAGTGGGTAGAGGAGTACAATCATAGAGGCAGAGGGGAGGGGGAAGGAGGATGGAATTAAGAGTTGTGGAGGGGTAACTGGGAAGGAAGATATCATTTGAAATATAAACAAATAAAATGATTAAGAAAAAGATTTTTAAACGATGGGTTTAACATAGCTTAGTCAAATTTGTATAGTTTTAGGAACCAGTTAAAACATTTCACAATCTTTTTATTATCAAATCTCTAAAATTAAAATATTAAATATGGAAAACAATTGTCTAAAGACTACTCAGGAAACAGAAATACGTATAATAGATTTGAGCAAGAGTTTGATAAAAACCTCTTTTTTGTGTATAGGGTCATGCAGATTTGTGTCAAGACCACTCCTTTCATCTCTAATGAGAAGCAAGGGGGTAAATTTCTAAGTACAGAGGACAGACAACTGATACTACTGATTATTCAGTGCCATCACCTCATCACAGCTAGATTTGAAAATGACAAATGAGAGAGCCCTTGGGCAGCACCCCACGAGCGAACTTGAGCCTCGGGACCACAGGTAAGACCAAATTTTCTGCTGCAAGAAAGCTGCCTGGTGAGCTTGGGACACACGGAAGCAGAATATCTCTAGAACCGGGCACGTTCTGTGTTTACCGGAAGTCCCACACCGCGGATCCCGGCCCGCAGCAGCTCTCTGCTCCCAGACCCGGTTAGAGAGAGACCCAACCGCCTGGTCAGGTGGGCACTCCTGAGGCTGCAGAGCAGAAGAGACCACCAACACTGCTCACCCCTGCCCACATCCCTGGCCCAAGAGGAAACTGTATAAGGCCTCTGGGCTCCCGTGGGGGAGGGCCCAGGAGCAGCAGGACCCCTGCCAGAGACACCGCCGGACCCTGAAGGAAACAGACCCGATAAACAGTTCTCTGCACCCAAATCCCGTGGGAGGGAGAGCTAAACCTTCAGAGAGGCAGACAAGCCTGGGAAACCAGAAGAGACTGCTCCCTGCACACACATCTCGGACGCCAGAGGAAAAAGCCAAAGACCATCTGGAACCCTGGTGCACTGAAGCTCCTGGAAGGGGCGGCACAGGTCTTCCTGGTTGCTGCCGCTGCAGAGAGCCCTTGGGCAGCACCCCACGAGCGAACCTGAGCCTCGGGACCACAGGTAAGACCAAATTTTCTGCTGCAAGAAAGCTGCCTGGTGAACTCAAGACACAGGCCCACAGGAACAGCTGAAGACCTGTAGAGAGGAAAAACTACACGCCCGAAAGCAGAACACTCTGTCCCCATAACTGACTGAAAGAGAGGAAAACAGGTCTACAGCACTCCTGACACACAGGCTTATAGGACAGTCTAGCCACTGTCAGAAATAGCAGAACAAAGTAACACTAGAGATAATCTGATGGCGAGAGGCAAGCGCAGGAACCCAAGCAACAGAAACCAAGACTACATGCCATCATCGGAGCCCAATTCTCCCACCAAAACAAACATGGAATATCTAAACACACCAGAAAAGCAAGATCTAGTTTCAAAATCATATTTGATCATGATGCTGGAGGACTTCAGGAAAGACCTGAACACACTTAGGGAAGCACAGGAAAACATTAATAAACAAGTAAAAGCCTACAGAGAGGAATCGCAAAAATCCCTGAAAGAATTCCAGGAAAACACAATCAAACAGTTGAAGGAATTAAAAATGGAAATAGAAGCAATCAAGAAAGAACACATGGAAACAACCCTGGATATAGAAAACCAAAAGAAGAGACAAGGAGCTGTAGATACAAGCTTCACCAACAGAATACAAGAGATGGAAGAGAGAATCTCAGGAGCAGAAGATTCCATAGAAATCATTGACTCAACTGTCAAAGATAATGTAAAGCGGAAAAAGCTACTGGTCCAAAACATACAGGAAATCCAGGACTCAATGAGAAGATCAAACCTAAGGATAATAGGTATAGAAGAGAGTGAAGACTCCCAGCTCAAAGGACCAGTAAATATCTTCAACAAAATCATAGAAGAAAACTTCCCTAACCTAAAAAAAGAGATACCCATAGACATACAGGAAGCCTACAGAACTCCAAATAGATTGGACCAGAAAAGAAACACCTCCCGTCACATAATTGTCAAAACACCAAACGCACAAAATAAAGAAAGAATATTAAAAGCAGTAAGGGAAAAAGGTCAAGTAACATATAAAGGGAGACCTATCAGAATCACACCAGACTTCTCGCCAGAAACTATGAAGGCCAGAAGATCCTGGACTGATGTCATACAGACCCTAAGAGAACACAAATGCCAGCCCAGGTTACTGTATCCAGCAAAACTCTCAATTAACATTGATGGAGAAACCAAGATATTCCATGACAAAACCAAATTTACACAATATCTTTCTACAAATCCAGCACTACAAAGGATAATAAATGGTAAAGCCCAACATAAGGAGGCAAGCTATACCCTAGAAGAAGCAAGAAAATAATCGTCTTGGCAACAAAACAAAGAGAATGAAAGCACACAAACATAACCTCACATCAAATATGAATATAACAGGAAGCAATAATCACTATTCCTTAATATCTCTCAATATCAATGGCCTCAACTCCCCAATAAAAAGACATAGATTAACAAACTGGATACGCAACGAGGACCCTGCATTCTGCTGCCTACAGGAAACACACCTCAGAGACAAAGACAGACACTACCTCAGAGTGAAAGGCTGGAAAAAAACTTTCCAAGCAAATGGTCAGAAGAAGCAAGCTGGAGTAGCCATTCTAATATCAAATAAAATCAATTTCCAACTAAAGTCATCAAAAAAGATAAGGAAGGACACTTCATATTCATCAAAGGAAAAATCAACCAAGATGAACTCTCAATCCTAAATATCTATGCCCCAAATACAAGGGCACCTACATACGTAAAAGAAACCTTACTAAAGCTCAAAACACACATTGCACCTCACACAATAATAGTGGGAGATTTCAACACCCCACTCTCTTCAATGGACAGATCATGGAAACAGAAATTAAACAGTGATGTAGACAGACTAAGAGAAGTCATGAGCCAAATGGACTTAACGGATATTTATAGAACATTCTACCCTAAAGCAAAAGGATATACCTTCTTCTCAGCTCCTCATGGTACTTTCTCCAAAATTGACCATATAATTGGTCAAAAAACGGGCCTCAACAGGTACAGAAAGATAGAAATAATCCCATGCGTGCTATCGAACCACCACGGCCTAAAACTGGTCTTCAATAACAATAAGGGAAGAATGCCCACATATACGTGGAAATTGAACAATGCTCTACTCAATGATAACCTGGTGAAGGAAGAAATAAAGAAAGAAATTAAAAACTTTTTAGAATTTAATGAAAATGAAGATACAACATACTCAAACTTATGGGACACAATGAAAGCTGTGCTAAGAGGAAAACTCATAGCGCTGAGTGCCTGCAGAAAGAAACAGGAAAGAGCGTATGTCAGCAGCTTGACAGCACACCTAAAAGCTCTAGAACAAAAAGAAGCAAATACACCCAGGAGGAGTAGAAGGCAGGAAATAATCAAACTCAGAGCTGAAATCAACCAAGTAGAAACAAAAAGGACCATAGAAAGAATCAACAGAACCAAAAGTTGGTTCTTTGAGAAAATCAACAAGATAGATAAACCCTTAGCCAGACTAACGAGAGGACACAGAGAGTGTGTCCAAATTAACAAAATCAGAAATGAAACGGAGACATAACTACAGATTCGGAGGAAAGTCAAAAAATCATCAGATCTTAGTATAAAAACCTATATTCAACAAAATTTGAAAATCTTCAGGAAATGGACAATTTCCTAGACAGATACCAGGTACCGAAGTTAAATCAGGAACAGATAAACCAGTTAAACAACACCATAACTCCTAAGGAAATAGAAGCAGTCATTAAAGGTCTCCCAACCAAAAAGAGCCCAGGTCCAGACGGGTTTAGTGCAGAATTCTATCAAACCTTCATAGAAGACCTCATACCAATATTATCCAAACTATTCCACAAAATTGAAACAGATGGAGCCCTACCGAATTCCTTCTACGAAGCCACAATTACTCTTATACCTAAACCACACAAAGACACAACAAAGAAAGAGAACTTCAGACCAATTTCCCTTATGAATATCGACGCAAAAATACTCAATAAAATTCTGGCAAACCGAATTCAAGAGCACATCAAAACAATCATCCACCATGATCAAGTAGGCTTCATCCCAGGCATGCAGGGATGGTTTAATATATGGAAAACCATCAACATGATCCATTATATAAACAAACTGAAAGAACAGAACCACATGATCATTTCATTAGATGCTGAGAAAGCATTTGACAAAATTCAACACCCCTTCATGATAAAAGTCCTGGAAAGAATAGGAATTCAAGGCCCATACCTAAACATAGTAAAAGCCATATACAGCAAACCAGTTGCTAACATTAAACTAAATGGAGAGAAACTTGAAGCAATCCCACTAAAATCAGGGACTAGACAAGGCTGCCCACTCTCTCCCTACTTATTCAATATAGTTCTTGAAGTTCTAGCCAGAGCAATCAGACAACAAAAGGAGATCAAAGGGATACAGATCGGAAAAGAAGAGGTCAAAATATCACTATTTGCAGATGACATGATAGTATATTTAAGTGATCCCAAAAGTTCCACCAGAGAACTACTAAAGCTGATAAACAACTTCAGCAAAGTGGCTGGGTATAAAATTAACTCAAATAAATCAGTTGCCTTCCTCTATACAAAAGAGAAACAAGCCGAGAAAGAAATTAGGGAAACGACACCCTTCATAATAGACCCAAATAATATAAAGTACCTCAGTGTGAATTTAACAAAGCAAGTAAAAGATCTGTACAATAAGAACTTCAAGACACTGAGGAAAGAAATTGAAGAAGACCTCAGAAGATGGAAAGATCTCCCATGCCCATGGATTGGCAGGATTAATATGGTAAAAATGGCCATTTTACCAAAAGCAATCTACAGATTCAATGCAATCCCCATCAAAATACCAATCCAATTCTTCAAAGAGTTAGACAAAACAATTTGCAAATTCATCTGGAATAACAAAAAACCCAGGATAGCTAAAGCTATCCTCAACAATAAAAGGACTTCAGGGGGAATCACTATCCCTGAACTCAAGCAGTATTACAGAGCAATAGTGATAAAAACTGCATGGTATTGGTACAGAGACAGACAGATAGACCAATGGAATAGAATTGAAGACCCAGAAATGAACCCACACACCTATGGTCACTTGATTTTTGACAAAGGAGCCAAAACCATCCAATGGAAAAAAGATAGCATTTTCAGCAAATGGTGCTGGTTCAACTGGAGGGCAACATGTAGAAGAATGCAGATCGATCCATGCTTATCACCCTGTACAAAGCTTAAGTCCAAGTGGATCAAGGACCTCCACATCAAACCAGACACACTCAAACTAATAGAAGAAAAACTAGGGAAGCATCTGGAACACATGGGCACTGGAAAAAATTTCCTGAACAAAACACCAATGGCTTATGCTCTAAGATCAAGAATCGACAAATGGGATCTCATAAAACTGCAAAGCTTCTGTAAGGCAAAGGACACTGTGGTTAGGACAAAACGGCAACCAACAGATTGGGAAAAGATCTTTACCAATCCTACAACAGATAGAGGCCTTATTTCCAAAATATACAAAGAACTCAAGAAGTTAGACCGCAGGAAAACAAATAACCCTATTAAAAAATGGGGTTCAGAGCTAAACAAAGAATTCACAGCTGAGGAATGCCGAATGGCTGAGAAACACCTAAAGAAATGTTCAACATCTTTAGTCATAAGGGAAATGCAAATCAAAACAACCCTGAGATTTCACCTCACACCAGTGCGATTGGCTAAGATCAAAAACTCAGGTGACAGCAGATGCTGGCGAGGATGTGGAGAAAGAGGAACACTCCTCCATTGTTGGTGGGATTGCAGACTGGTAAAACCATTCTGGAAATCAGTCTGGAGGTTCCTCAGAAAATTGGACATTGAACTGCCTGAGGATCCAGCTATACCTCTCTTGGGCATATACCCAAAAGATGCCTCAACATATAAAAGAGACACGTGCTCCACTATGTTCATCGCAGCCTTATTTATAATAGCCAGAAAATGGAAAGAACCCAGATGCCCTTCAACAGAGGAATGGATACAGAAAATGTGGTACATCTACACAATGGAATATTACTCAGCTATCAAAAACAACGAGTTTATGAAATTCGTAGGCAAATGGTTGGAACTGGAAAATATCATCCTGAGTGAGCTAACCCAATCACAGAAAGACATACATGGTATGCACTCATTGATAAGTGGCTATTAGCCCAAATGCTTGAATTACCCTAGATCCCTAGAACAAACGAAACTCAAGACGGATGATCAAAATGTGAATGCTTCACTCCTTCTTTAAATGAGGAAAAAGAATACCCTTGGCAGGGAAGGCAGAGGCAAATATTAAAACAGAGACTGAAGGAACACCCATTCAGAGCCTGCCCCACATGTGGCCCATACATATATAGCCACCCAATTAGACAAGATCTATGAAGCAAAGAAGTGCAGACCGACAGGAGCTGGATGTAGATCGCTCCTGAGAGACACAGCCAGAATACAGCAAATATAGAGGCGAATGCCAGCAGCAAACCACTGAACTGAGAATAGGTCCCCTATTGAAGGAATCAGAGAAAGAACTGGAAGAGCTTGAAGGGGCTCGAGACCCCAAAAGTACAACAATGCCAAGCAACCAGAGCTTCCAGGGACTAAGCCACTACCTAAAGACTATACATGGACTGACCCTGGACTCTGACCCCATAGGTAGCAATGAATATCCTAGTAAGAGCACCAGTGGAAGGGGAAGCCCTGGGTCCTGCTAAGACTGAACCCCCAGTGAACTAGTCTATGGGGGGAGGGCGGCAATGGGGGGAGGGTTGGGAGGGGAACACCCATAAGGAAGGGGAGGGGGGAGGGGGATGTTTGCCCGGAAACCGGGAAAGGGAATAACATTCGAAATGTATATAAGAAATACTCAAGTTAATAAAAAAAATCAAAAAAAAAAAAGAAAATGACAAATGAAATAACAATAAGCACAGTCTACAGACATGCAGAATGTGTCTATTTTGTGCAGGTAGAAGAATGCAAATTGATACATTCTTATCCCTTTGTACAAATCTCAAGCCCAAGTGGTTCAGGATCTCCACATAAAACCAAGTATGCTGAAACTAATAGAAGAGAAAGTGGGGAAGAGCCTCAAACATGTGGGCATTAGGGAAATTTTCCTGAACAGAACACGAATGGCTTATGCTCTAAGATCAGGAATTGACAAATGGGACCTCATTAAAATTGAAAAGCTTCTATAAGGCAAAGGACACTGTCAATAAGACAAAATGGCAACCTACAGATTAGAAAAAGATCTTAAACAACCCTATATCCAATAGAGGGCTAATATCCAATGTACAAAACAAACTCAAAAAGTTAGACTCCAGTGAACAAAATAATCATTATAATATGAGGTACAGGGCTAAACAAAGAATTCTCAACTGAAGAATCTCAAACTGTTGAATAACATCTAAAGAAATGTTCAATATCCTTAATCATTAGGGAAATGCAAATCAAAATGACCCTGAGATTCCACTTCATGCCAGTCAGAATGGCTAATATCAAAAACTCAGGTAACAGCAATTGCTGGAGAGGCTATGGAGAAAGAGGAGCACTCCTCCCTTGCTGGTGGGACTGCAAGCTGGTAAAAATCACTTTGGAAATAAATCTGGTAGTTCCTGTGGGACGGGAAATAGTTCCACCTAAAAACCCCGAGATAGCACTACTAGGCATATATCCAAAAGGTGTTCTGACACATAACAAGGATGTATTCTCCATTATGTTCATAGAAACCTCATTTATAACAGCCAGAAGCTGGAAACAACCCAAATGACCTTCAACAGAGGAATGGATGCAGAAAATGTGGTATATTTACAGAATGAAATACTACTCAACTATTAAAAACAATGACTTCATGGATTTTTCAGGCAAACGGATGGAACTAGAAAAGATCCTGCGTGAGATAACCCAGTTACATAAGAACATACCTGTTAGGGACTCACTAATAAGTGGATATTAGGAAAAGACGCTCGGAACACAACTCACAGACCATGTGAAACTCAAGAAAGATGACATAAGTGTGGATTCTTCAGTCCTTCTTAGAAGGGGGGTTAAAATAATCAGAGGCAGTAAAGGGAGGGAGTAACCTGCAAGGGAGAAAGGAAGGGAGTGAAAATCTGGGACAGGATCAGGTGTGGAAAGAGACAGGGGAGAAGTACAGAGTGTTTAGAAATTGAATGAGCGTGTGTATCAGTGGGGAATGTGGGACAGGTGGAAGCCACTAGAATATCCCAGATGCCAGGAAAGCAAGACACTCTCAGGACCCAAGAGGGGTGATGTTACCTGAAATGCCCAACAAAGGGGAGGAAGAATCTGGAGAGACCATATTCAGAGGTCAGGCACAACCCCTGGTAGAAGGAGAAAGCCACCCACACATCTCAAAATTATTAACACACAATTGTTCCTGTCTAAGGAAATGCAGGGACAAACAGTAGTGCACAGACTGAGAGAAAGGCTATCTAGAGACCACACCACCTAGGAATTCATTCTACCTGCAAACACCAAACCCAGACACTATTGCTCTTATCAGGTAGTGCTTGCTGACAGGATCCTAATATAGATGCCCGGTGATAATCTTTGGCAGAGATTGATGAATACAGATGAAGATGCTTGCAGCTAAACATCAGACTGAGCAAGGGGACCCCAATGGGGAAATAGGGAAAGGGCTGAAGGAGATGAAAGGTTTCCTATGCAAACCCATAAGAACTACATCCACCAACCAAATTCCCAGAGATCCTAGGAACTAAACCACCAACCAAAGAGTACACATGGAAGGATTCATGGCTCCATATACATATGTAGCAGAGGATTGCCTTTTCTGGCATAAATGAGAGGGCCAGCCCTTATTCCTGTGGAGGTTCAATGCCTCAGAGTGGGGAATGCTAGGTTGGTGAGGCAGGAATGAGTGTGTGCATGAGGAAGATCCCTCATAGAAGCAATGGAGTTTGCAGAGGGCAAACTGGGAAGGGGGATAATATTTGGAATGTGAATAAATAAAGTAACCAATATAAAAGCTTTAAAAAATAAAATTAATTGAATTGTGGAGAAAATGAAAACCTAGGAGTGATCATGTAGTGCATGTGGAATTAGTGCTCAAAAAAAACCTTTGGAAATATCAAATAATTTGTGATGCATTTAAGGGAAAGATACTAACTAAATGCCCTTACTGAAAATATAGTTCCACACTGGTATGCTGCATTACTGTGTTGAAAAACCTACTGGTAGATTATGAGGCCTCTCTATGTCTAATAATTTACTAAATTTTTTTTTAATTTTTTTTTATTAACTTGAGTATTTCTTATATACATTTCAAGTGTTATTCCCTTTCCCGGTTTCCGGGCAAACATGCCCCTCCCCCCTCCCCTTCCTTATGGGTGTTCCCCTCCCAACCCTCCCCCAATTGCCGCCCTCCCCCCCTAGACTAGTTCACTGGGGGTTCATTCTTAGCAGGACCCAGGGCTTCCCCTTCCACTGGTGCTCTTACTAGGATATTCATTGCTACCTATGGGGTCAGAGTCCAGGGTCAGTCCATGTATAGTCTTTAGGTAGTGGCTTAGTCCCTGGAAGCTCTGGTTGCTTGGCATTGTTGTACTTTTGGGGTCTCGAGCCCCTTCAAGCTCTTCCAGTTCTTTCTCTGATTCCTTCAATAGGGGACCTATTCTCAGTTCAGTGGTTTGCTGCTGGCATTCGTCTCTATATTTGCTGTATTCTGGCTGTGTCTCTCAGGAGCGATCTACATCCGGCTCCTGTCGGTCTGCACTTCTTTGCTTCATCCATCTTGTCTAATTGGGTGGCTGTATATGTATGGGCCACATGTGGGGCAGGCTCTGAATGGGTGTTCCTTCAGTCTCTGTTTTAATCTTTGCCTCTCCCTTCCCTGCCAAGGGTATTCTTTTTCCTCATTTAAAGAAGGAGTGAAGCATTCACATTTTGATCATCCGTCTTGAGTTTTGTTTGTTCTAGGGATCTAGGGTAATTCAAGCATTTGGGCTAAAAGCCACTTATCAATGAGTGCATACCATGTTTGTCTTTCTGTGATTGGGTTAGCTCACTCAGGATGATATTTTCCAGTTCCAACCATTTGCCTACGAATTTCATAAACTCGTTGTTTTTGATAGCTGAGTAATATTCCATTGTGTAGATGTACCACATTTTCTGTATCCATTCCTCTGTTGAAGGGCATCTGGGTTCTTTCCATTTTCTGGCTATTATAAATAAGGCTGCGATGAACATAGTGGAGCACGTGTCTCTTTTATATGTTGAGGCATCTTTTGGGTATATGCCCAAGAGAGGTATAGCTGGATCCTCAGGCAGTTCAATGTCCAATTTTCTGAGGAACCTCCAGACTGATTTCCAGAATGGTTTTACCAGTCTGCAATCCCACCAACAATGGAGGAGTGTTCCTCTTTCTCCACATCCTCGCCAGCATCTGCTGTCACCTGAGTTTTTGATCTTAGCCAATCGCACTGGTGTGAGGTGAAATCTCAGGGTTGTTTTGATTTGCATTTCCCTTATGACTAAAGATGTTGAACATTTCTTTAGGTGTTTCTCAGCCATTCGGCATTCCTCAGCTGTGAATTCTTTGTTTAGCTCTGAACCCCATTTTTAATAGGGTTATTTGTTTCCCTGCGGTCTAACTTCTTGAGTTCTTTGTATATTTTGGATATAAGGCCTCTATCTGTTGTAGGATTGGTAAAGATCTTTTCCCAATCTGTTGGTTGCTGTTTTGTCCTAACCACAGTGTCCTTTGCCTTACAGAAGCTTTGCAGTTTTATGAGATCCCATTTGTCGATTCTTGATCTTAGAGCATAAGCCATTGGTGTTTTGTTCAGGAAATTTTTTCCAGTGCCCATGTGTTCCAGATGCTTCCCTAGTTTTTCTTCTATTAGTTTGAGTGTGTCTGGTTTGATGTGGAGGTCCTTGATCCACTTGGACTTAAGCTTTGTACAGGGTGATAAGCATGGATCGATCTGCATTCTTCTACATGTTGCCCTCCAGTTGAACCAGCACCATTTGCTGAAAATGCTATCTTTTTTCCATTGGATGGTTTTGGCTCCTTTGTCAAAAATCAAGTGACCATAGGTGTGTGGGTTCATTTCTGGGTCTTCAATTCTATTCCATTGGTCTATCTGTCTGTCTCTGTACCAATACCATGCAGTTTTTATCACTATTGCTCTGTAATACTGCTTGAGTTCAGGGATAGTGATTCCCCCTGAAGTCCTTTTATTGTTGAGGATAGCTTTAGCTATCCTGGGTTTTCTGTTATTCCAGATGAATTTGCAAATTGTTCTGTCTAATTCTTTGAAGAATTGGATTGGTATTTTGATGGGGATTGCATTGAATCTGTAGATTGCTTTTGGTAAAATGACCATTTTTACTATATTAATCCTGCAAATCCATGAGCATGGGAGATCTTTCCATCTTCTGAGGTCTTCTTCAATTTCTTTCCTCAGTGTCTTGAAGTTCTTATTGTACAGATCTTTTACTTGCTTGGTTAAAGTCACACCGAGGTACTTTATATTATTTGGGTCTATTATGAAGGGTGTCGTTTCCCTAATTTCTTTCTTGGCTTGTTTCTCTTTTGTATAGAGGAAGGAAACTGATTTATTTGAGTTAATTTTATACCCAGCCACTTTGCTGAAGTTGTTTATCAGCTTTAGTAGTTCTCTGGTGGAACTTTTGGGATCACTTAAATATACTATCATGTCATCTGCAAATAGTGATATTTTGACCTCTTCTTTTCCGATCTGTATCCCTTTGATCTCCTTTTGTTGTCTGATTGCTCTGGCTAGAACTTCAAGAACTATATTGAATAAGTAGGGAGAGAGTGGGCAGCCTTGTCTAGTCCCTGATTTTAGTGGGATTGCTTCAAGTTTCTCTCCATTTAGTTTAATGTTAGCAACTGGTTTGCTGTATATGGCTTTTACTATGTTTAGGTATGGGCCTTGAATTCCTATTCTTTCCAGGACTTTTATCATGAAGGGGTGTTGAATTTTGTCAAATGCTTTTTCGGCATCTAATGAAATGATCATGTGGTTCTGTTCTTTCAGTTTGTTTATATAATGGATCACGTTGATGGTTTTCCGTATATTAAACCATCCCTGCATGCCTGGGATGAAGCCTACTTGATCATGGTGGATGATTGTTTTGATGTGCTCTTGAATTCGGTTTGCCAGAATATTATTGAGTATTTTTGCGTCGATATTCATAACGGAAATTGGTCTGAAGTTCTCTTTCTTTGTTGTGTCTTTGTGTGGTTTAGGTATAAGAGTAATTGTGGCTTCATAGAAGGAATTCGGTAGGGCTCCATCTGTTTCAATTTTGTGGAATAGTTTGGATAATATTGGTATGAGGTCTTCTATGAAGGTTTGATAGAATTCTGCACTAAACCCGCCTGGACCTGGGCTCTTTTTGGTTGGGAGACCTTTAATGACTGCTTCTATTTCCTTAGGAGTTATGGGGTTGTTTAACTGGTTTATCTGTTCCTGATTTAACTTCGATACCTGGTATCTGTCTAGGAAATTGTCCATTTCCTGAAGATTTTCAAATTTTGTTGAATACAGGTTTTTATAGTAAGATCTGATGATTTTTTGAATTTCCTCTGAATCTGTAGTTATGTCTCCCTTTTCATTTCTGATTTTGTTAATTTGGACACACTCTCTGTGTCCTCTCGTTAGTCTGGCTAAGGGTTTATCTATCTTGTTGATTTTCCCAAAGAACCAACTTTTGGTTCTGTTGATTCTTTCTATGGTCCTTTTTGTTTCTACTTGGTTGATTTCAGCTCTGAGTTTGATTATTTCCTGCCTTCTACTCCTCCTGGGTGTATTTGCTTCTTTTTGTTCTAGAGCTTTTAGGTGTGCTGTCAAGCTGCTGACATATGCTCTTTCCTGTTTCTTTCTGCAGGCACTCAGCGCTATGAGTTTTCCTCTTAGCACAGCTTTCATTGTGTCCCATAAGTTTGAGTATGTTGTATCTTCATTTTCATTAAATTCTAAAAAGTTTTTAATTTCTTTCTTTATTTCTTCCTTGACCAGGTTATCATTGAGTAGAGCATTGTTCAATTTCCACGTATATGTGGGCATTCTTCCCTTATTGTTATTGAAGACCAGTTTTAGGCCGTGGTGGTCCGATAGCACGCATGGGATTATTTCTATCTTTCTGTACCTGTTGAGGCCCATTTTTTGACCAATTATATGTTCTATTTTGGAGAAAGTACCATGAGGAGCTGAGAAGAAGGTATATCCTTTTGCTTTAGGATAGAATGTTCTATAAATATCCGTTAAGTCCATTTGGCTCATGACTTCTCTTAGTCTGTCTACATCACTGTTTAATTTCTGTTTCCATGATCTGTCCATTGATGAGAGTGGGGTGTTGAAATCTCCCACTATTATTGTGTGAGGTGCAATGTGTGTTTTGAGCTTTAGTAAGGTTTCTTTTACGTATGTAGGTGCCCTTGTATTTGGGGCATAGATATTTAGGATTGAGAGTTCATCTTGGTTGATTTTTCCTTTGATGAATATGAAGTGTCCTTCCTTATCTTTTTTGATGACTTTTAGTTGGAAATTGATTTTATTTGTTATTAGAATGGCTACTCCAGCTTGCTTCTTCTGACCATTTGCTTGGAAAGTTTTTTTCCAGCCTTTCACTCTGAGGTAGTGTCTGTCTTTGTCTCTGAGGTGTGTTTCCTGTAGGCAGCAGAATGCAGGGTCCTCGTTGCGTATCCAGTTTGTTAATCTATGTCTTTTTATTGGGGAGTTGAGGCCATTGATATTGAGAGATATTAAGGAATAGTGATTATTGCTTCCCGTTATATTCATATTTGGATGTGAATGTTATGTTTGTGTGCTTTCATTCTCTTTGTTTTGTTGCCAAGACGATTAGTTTCTTGCTTCTTCTAGGGTATAGCTTGCCTCCTTATGTTGGGCTTTACCATTTATTATCCTTTGTAGTGCTGGATTTGTAGAAAGATATTGTGTAAATTTGGTTTTGTCATGGAATATCTTGGTTTCTCCATCAATGTTAATTGAGAGTTTTGCTGGATACAGTAACCTGGGCTGGCATTTGTGTTCTCTTAGGGTCTGTATGACATCAGTCCAGGATCTTCTGGCCTTCATAGTTTCTGGCGAGAAGTCTGGTGTGATTCTGATAGGTCTCCCTTTATATGTTACTTGACCTTTTTCCCTTACTGCTTTTAATATTCTTTCTTTATTTTGTGCGTTTGGTGTTTTGACAATTATGTGACGGGAGGTGTTTCTTTTCTGGTCCAATCTATTTGGAGTTCTGTAGGCTTCTTGTATGTCTATGGGTATCTCTTTTTTTAGGTTAGGGAAGTTTTCTTCTATGATTTTGTTGAAGATATTTACTGGTCCTTTGAGCTGGGAGTCTTCACTCTCTTCTATACCTATTATCCTTAGGTTTGATCTTCTCATTGAGTCCTGGATTTCCTGTATGTTTTGGACCAGTAGCTTTTTCCGCTTTACATTATCTTTGACAGTTGAATCAATGATTTCTATGGAATCTTCTGCTCCTGAGATTCTCTCTTCCATCTCTTGTATTCTGTTGGTGAAGCTTTTATCTACAGCTCCTTGTCTCTTCTTTTGGTTTTCTATATCCAGGGTTGTTTCCATGTGTTCTTTCTTGATTGCTTCTATTTCCATTTTTAATTCCTTCAACTGTTTGATTGTGTTTTCCTGGAATTCTTTCAGGGATTTTTGCGATTCCTCTCTGTAGGCTTTTACTTGTTTATTAATGTTTTCCTGTGCTTCCCTAAGTGTGTTCATGTCTTTCTTGAAGTCCTCCAGCATCATGATCAAATATGATTTTGAAACTAGATCTTGCTTTTCTGGTGTGTTTGGATATTCCATGTTTGTTTTGGTGGGAGAATTGGGCTCCGATGATGGCATGTAGTCTTGGTTTCTGTTGCTTGGGTTCCTGTGCTTGCCTCTCGCCATCAGATTATCTCTAGTGTTACTTTGTTCTGCTGTTTCTGACAGTGGCTAGACTGTCCTATAAGCCTGTGTGTCAGGAGTGCTGTAGACCTGTTTTCCTCTCTTTCAGTCAGTTATGGGGACAGAGTGTTCTGCTTTCGGGCGTGTAGTTTTTCCTCTCTACAGGTCTTCAGCTGTTCCTGTGGGCCTGTGTCTTGAGTTCACCAGGCAGCTTTCTTGCAGCAGAAAATTTGGTCTTACCTGTAGTCCTGAGGCTCAGGTTTGCTCGTGGGGTGCTGCCCAGGGGCTCTCTGCAGCGGCAGCAACCAGGAAGACCTGTGCCGCCCCTTCCGGGAGCTTCAGTGCACCAGGGTTCCAGATGGTCTTTGGCTTTTTCCTCTGGCGTCGGAGATGTGTGTGCAGGGAGCAGTCTCTTCTGGTTTCCCAGGCTTGTCCGCCTCTCTGAAGGTTTAGCTCTCCCTCCCACGGGATTTGGGTGCAGAGAACTGTTTATCTGGTCTGTTTCCTTCAGGGTCCGGCGGAGTCCTGCCGCTCCTGGGCCCTCCCCCACGGGAGCCCAGAGGCCTTATACAGTTTCCTCTTGGGCCAGGGATGTGGGCAGGGGTGAGCAGTGTTGGTGGTCTCTTCAGCTCTGCAGCCTCAGGAGTGCCCACCTGACCAGGCGGTTGGGTCTCTCTGTCACCGGGTCTGGGAGCAGAGAGCTGCTGCCTAATTTACTAAAATTTTATTTCACAAATTTAACATTGGTAATAAATTTATTCAAGTGGACATATGTAGGTATCATTCTAAGAAACAAGAGTAAGACCTAAGTTTTATTCCATAACAGTTGACTTCGGAAAAAGTAAATAACATGCCTCCCTTCTGATTTCTAACTACTCCCGAACCCATGGCAGATGTGAGAGCCTGACATCCTCCGCTCCAACCACAGGGAACTCATAGTCTACCAAACTCCTGGAATGTCTGCCATAACCAGGAACAAAAAGAAAAAAACACAAAAGAGGCCTGACCCAACCAGAGTCACCACTGGCTGTATCATAGGAGACCTGCTCTGACTCAGGTCATACAGTTTTATCTGCTTCCAAGAAGGCCTGCTCTAGTCCAAGACATATAGGCCAGTTAAGACCAGAGATAACCATATAGTAAAATGCAAGCAAAAGAACAGAAGCAACAGAAGCTAATAATATCTGGCACCCTCAGAACCCAATTCTACCATCCCAAGACTCAGATACCTTAATACAGCCCAATAGCAAGATTCTGACCTAAAATGCCATCTTATGAAGATAATAGAGGCCTTTAAGGAGGATATAAATAGTTCCCTTAAAGATATAGAGGAAAACACAGGCAAATAGGTAGCAACCCTTAAAGAGGAACAAGTAAATCCCTTAACGAAACAAAGGAAAATACAGACAGGTGAGGGAATTGAACAAAATAGTCCAAGATTTAAAAACGGAAATAGAACCTATAAACAGATTAGGAACTACAAATGCAAATATCACCAACAGAATACAAAAGATCAAAGAGACTATGTCAATCACAGAAAATATCATAAAAATATTTGCACATTGATCAAATAAAATACAAAGGATAAAAAGTTCCTAACCCAAAACATCCAGGAAACTTGGTAGACAATGAAAAGATCAAATCTAAGAATAATAGGAATAGAAGAGGATTAGAATTCCCAGTTCAAAGGGCCAGAAAATGTCTTCAACAAAATCATGAAAGCAAACTTCCCTAACCTAAAAAAAGGATAAGCACAAATATGCAAGAACAACAAAGAGCTTGAACAAGAATAGAAAATACTTCTGTCATAAGATAATCAAAATATTGAAATACAGAACCAAGAAAATACGTTAAAAGCTGTATGGGGAAAAGGCCAAATAACACATTAAGGCACACCCATTAGAATTCTACCAGACTTCACAAGAGAGACAGCAAAAGCCAAAAGATCTTGGAGAGATGTCATACAGACCTTAAGTGTTCACAGATGCTAGCCCAGGCTGCTATACCAAGGAAACCTACCAATCACTATGGATGGAGAAACAAAGATATTCCATGACAAAATCAAATTTAAACAATATCTTACTACTAATCCACCACTACAGAGGATACTAGAAGCATAATTCCAGTATAAGAAAGCAAGTAAACACACACACACACACACACACACACACACACACACACACACACACATTATGACCTCCCAAAACAAAAATAAAAGGAACTAAGAATTATTGATCTTTAATATCTCTCAACATCATAGGATTGAATTCCCCCATAAAAAGATACAAGATAACAGGCTGGATCCATAAAAATAATCCTTCATTTTGGTGCATATAAGAAACAAAACTCAGCCACAAAGACAAATACTACCTGAGACTGAACTTCTGGGAAAAAAACATTTTCTAAGCAAATGATCCCAAGACTCAAGATGGAGTCTCTATTCAATATCCAATAAAATAGAATTTCAACCAAAAATCGAAAGAGATTGGGAAGGGCACTTCATATAAATCAAAGGAAAATCCACCCACATGAACTCTGAATTCTGAACATCAATGCTCCAAAAGAAAGGACATTCAAATTTGTAAAAGAAACTTAACTAAAGCCTAAAACACAGATTTATCCTTACACTATAAAAGCGAGAGGCTTCAACAACCCTCTCTCACCATTGGATAGATCATGAAAACAGAAACTACACAGACACAGTAAAACTAACAGCAGTTAAGAATTAAATAGATTTAACAACTATCTATGGAGCATTTTACCACAAAACAAAACAATATAACTTCTCAGTACCTCATAGAACCTTCTTCAAATTTGACCATATAATGAGACACAAAACAAACCTCGATAGATACAAGAAGATTGAATGAATCCCATACATTCCTATCAGAGCATCATGGATTAACGCTGATCTTCAATCACAACAAAATAACAGAATGCCTACATATTCATCAAACTGAACAACTCTCAACTCACTGATAACTTTGTCAAGGAAGAAAGCAAGCAAGAGAGAAGGAAGAATGGAAGGAAGGAAGGAAGGAAAGGAGAAAGAAAGGAAGGAAGAAAAAAAAGAAAGAAAGAACAAAAAGCTTTTCTAGAATTCAATGAAAATGTAGTCACAACATACCCAAACACATGGTACACAATGAAAACAATATTAATAGGCCAATTCATAATACTAAGTGCATTCATAAAGAATTTGGGGCAATCTTACATTATGACCTTAACTGCATACCTGAAAGTAGTCCTAGAACAAAAAGAAGCAAAAATATTCATGAAGAGTAGATGTCAGGAAATAGGAAATAGCTAATCTCTGGGTTCAAATCAACCAATTATAAACAAATAATGCAACCCAAATAATAAACAAAAGAAAAACAAAGCAACAACAACAATAACAAAAATAAACCCAAAACCCAAAAGCTAGTTCTTTGAGAAAAATCAACAATATAGACAAACTCTTAGCCAAACTAACTAAAGGGTACAGAGGTACAAGACAGTATCCAAATTAAAAAAATCAGAAATGAAAACGAAGATGCAACAACAAAAACTGAGGAAATTCAAAACATCATCAGATGTTACTAAAAAAGTGATACTCTACAAAACTGGAAAATCTAAATGAAATGGATGACTTTCTAGCCAGATACCACATATCACAAGTAAATCAATATTAGGTAAACAATCTAAACAGTCTAGTCCCCAAATTCCAAAGTAAAAGAAGCAGTCATAAAAATGTTCCCATCCAAAAGGAGCCCAAGGCTAGATAGTTGTAGTGTAGAATTCTACCAAAGAAGAACTAATGTAATACTCCTCAAACTATTTCACAATATAGAAACCGAAGAAACACTACCTAATTCATTCTATGGAGCCACAGATACTCTAATACCTGAACCATAGAAAGGCTCAACAAAGAAAGAGAACTTCAGACAAAATTTTCTTATGAATATTGATTTAAAAACTCAATAAAATGCTGGCAAACTACATCCAAGAACACATCAAAACCATCATTGACCACAATCAAGAAAGTTTCATTTCAAGAATGTAAGATTGGTTCTATATAAGAAAATTCACCAACACAAACCACTATATAATCAAACTTAAAGAAAATGAATCATACGATTGTCGTATAAGCTGCTGAAAAAGCCTTTGACAAAATACAACACTCCTTCATGTCAGGAATTCATGTCACAAACCTAAAGATTATAAAACCAATAATCAGCCACCCAACAGCCAACATCAAATTAAATGGAGAGAAACTAGAACAATCCCACTAAAATAAGGGACAAAACAAAGTTGCCCACTCTCTCCATATCTATTCAATATAGTACTTGAATTTCTAGGTAGAGCAATTAGACAACAAAATGAGATCAAGGGGATATAAACTGGAATGAAGTCAAGGTATCATTATTTGTGGGTGATAGGAAAGCATAACTAGGGACCCCAAAAATTCTACCAGAGAACACCTGATTTAATTAAAAAAAAAAACTTCAGCAAAGTGGCTGAATTTGAAATTAACTCCAAATATCAAAATGTCAGTAGCATTCCTTTATACAATAAACAAACTGATTATAAAAGAATTAAGGGAAATAACACCCTTAGAATATATGAAAATAATATAAACTCTTATAAGGACAACATTCAATTGGAGCTAACAGATTCAGAGTTTCAGTCCATTGTCATCAAGGTGAGAGACTGGCAGTGTCCAGGCAGGCATGGTGCAGGAGGAGCTGAGAGTTCTATATCGTTATCTAAAGGATGCTTAGAGAAGACTAGCATTCCTGAAGTTTGGATGAGGGTATTAAAGCTCATGTCTCAGTGACACACCTCAAGGCCACACCTCAAAAAGCGCCACTCTCTGGGCCAAGCATATACAAATCATCACAATGGCCCAATTGCTCCAAACATATTCTACAATATTATAATTGAGAAAAGATTTTTTTATGGATGACCTACAATCAGTAATTTTTCACAAATCTAAATGGTGTATACTTATGGTTTTGTTGGCTTATTTTCAATCATTTTGTGTTTGGAACTCAGGCCTTGAACTCTTCAGTTTTTGAGGGTTTTTTTGTTTTTGTTTTTGTTTTTTTGTTTGTTTTTTTGTTTTTGTTTTTTGTTTTTTTGTTTTTTTCCCCGATAACTCAGACTGGCCTTACATGACAAAAACTTCCAGCATTTAACATAAAGGATATTAGGATAGAACCATACATAAAGCTAGACTTTCTCTTGGCATCTATCCTATCTGATCCTAAGTCTCTTCTACCATATTCTATATGGAAATGGACTGTCAAGTCTGCTTACTATTTCGAGCATTTTGTACTCCTTCAACTTTCAGTAATTCATTAACCTCACAAGTAGCCCTTCAATACAATATGTTTATATTAAATGAATATATCTTATGTCTATTTCATGTATCTCAGTTATAGATTTTAACATTTTATGATTTTTACACATCATATTTTATACACTTATACATACATGTATTTTATACATTACTCATTTAATTTTCATTGTTTGCTCCTTTATTCAGTTTTGGATCCCAATCACCAGGAAGGTGATGCACATGTCTATGGTTTTCTTCTTTCTTAAAAAAGCCTCTCTGGAAATACGCTCTGGATATACCAGCATATCTTTCTCCTAGATAATTTTAAATATGTTCAAGTTGGGAAATGAAGAATAAAACCTATACAAGTCACTTTCACTTCCAAACAAATGGCACATAAGTTATACCATCTTATTTCCTCAAAGACTCATAATCATCTTATAATACAAAAATGCGTTCATGCCATCTTTAAAATCCCTGTTAACTGGTTTCATAACTATCCCAAACTACTAAATCTTTTCCTAGTTTCAAGAAAATACCTTAACGTCTCTATAAAAGCAAAAGGCATGTATTTCTAATATAAACTGGATATGAAATGGCACAAAATAAGAATTATTCTTTCAAAGGTTAGAAGTGTCAGCACTGGAAGGAAAGATTAGATTAAAACCTGATAGAAACTGAGAAAAGAAACACAAAGTCTTGAATCTGCATATCTAGCTTCTGGACTTTCTGTGGCATGGTATGAGCTGTTAGTAGTTGTCTCCCTTTCATTCTTCTATTTGTAGAGCATATGACCTCTTTTTCTTTTTTCTACTTGTTTTTGTTTTATTTGGTTTTTTTCCATTTCTATTAAATTGGGTTTTTCTTATTTACATTTCAAATGTTATGCCCTTTCCAGTGGCTGAATTTACTCGGTGAATTGTCCTTGTTAGAGGTCTAAGGTCCGAGCATTTCAGCATTTCCTATGCATTTGGATCTCCTTTGAGAACTAAGTTTTATCGTCATCACCTCATTCAGTAACCTGTCAGGATCTCCGTGTACAGACTACAACACTGCCATAAGTTGCATGTCCTCAGTAGCTTTCTGGAAGTCCAGCACTCTGTTGATGCTACAGCCAGCATTCAGCTGCTTGTGATATGGCCTTGCCCCCTTCTACAGTGGCTGAATTTGTTGATCTCTGTGAGCCTTAGTGACTAAAGCTCGAAAGAGACTTCACTAGGTGTTCTGCTGCTGCTGCTGCTGCTGCTATTGTTTTAATGTGCAATGAACCCCTTCAGAGACTTTTTGAAGATCAATTTCTCTTTTGTCAAACAAATTTACATTTTTACCAGCTTGATCTTTGAAACTGTAAGGTCTTGCCCTCTAGACATCTTTCATGTTGCCTCACTGTGAGTGTAAGGTTTTTCTTTAAACTCTCCTTAACAATTGCTAGTGCTTAATCACCCACTCCTTGTCAGACACTTTAAAATCACTTTGACTCCTTTTCCTCATCATCTGCACATTCATCATCTCTTCTGTCCCCAGTCGCTGTTCTCACTCAGGGTGATCCTAGGTACGAACAGTGAATGATAACCATGCCATAACCGCGATGCAATGCTGTCTTGCATAGGCTCTGACAATTCTGTCCATTACTTTGATTTCAGGCTCATTAGTCTCTCAGGACACAGGAGAGACTATTTACAATAATTTATCATTAATTGCCTCTTATCCAATTCACAAGTCTTTTGCTCATCTGAAACTATGTGAACTGGAATTTCACAGTCCTTGTTTCTGTCCCAGTGAGTTCAGTTAACAACATTCAAGGGTTTCTGTAGCCCATGGGTCAAAACTTGTTCAAATTCCTCCTGTAAATTAGGAAAGGGCTATATATTCTGTGGTCAGACACTTGCAACAATGGTCTAAATGTTAATACCAATCTTTTATATTCACTATTTTTCATATTTGAAGCAAAGTAAATGACAGAAACAACTAAATAATGCAATGTTTATTTTGACTCAGGCTTATGGCAATTCTGAAACATAGCAACAGAAGCATGAGATGGCTGATCATAGTGTTGTAATCATGAACCAAATCAAAACAAATGCTGGTATTTATCAGGACGTCTTCTTTGTCTGTTTTCATTCACTCTATTCCCCCTGCACATGAACTGGTATAACTAATGTTTAATATATGTCTTCCAAACAATTTTATGAAATCTCATTTGACAACTGTTAGTCTTAATTTCTGAATGAATGGGGTTGAATTCAGAGTCTATCACATAGCCCACTGCATAGGCTTTTATTTTTTTCTAGGAAGTTCAACCTTTCATTTCAGGTTTTCACATTACAATCTTTGAGCCATTTTAAGTTGATTTTGCATCGAAAGTATAGATATATTCATATCTAATTTCATTCTCCTACATATAGCCATACAGTTTTCTGAGTATCATCTATTGATGAGATTGTACTTCCTCTCCTATATACTCTCAACATCTTTGCCAAATATCAGGTGACTGTAGTTACATATACTCATGCTTGGGTCATTATTTTCTTTCATTAATACATATGCATTGCTCTATTTAAGTAAATGGATGAATGTTCTGCATGTTGTAGTAATATAACTTAAAATCTAATATGATAATCCCCTAACAGTATTCTATTTCTCAGAATTTCTCTGTCTATCTGTGCTGTATTGTGCTTTCACATGAATTTTAAGAAGTATTAATATGCTTCTGAGAAGAATCTCATAGAAAATTTGGTTGGAAGACTCGAACTGGGGAGAGAGAAGGGAGAATATGACAGATGAAGAATAAAGGAGAGATAAATATTAATAAGAAAGTGTGGAAAAGCCTTAAGGAAATATATTATTTTATAAACTTACTTGAAATAGATATGCACATGCTTGCTTTCTCTCTCACAAATACACACGCATAGGCATATGCATGTGTGCGCACACATACACACACACACACACACATACACACACAAAGAGAGAGAGAGAGAGAGAGAGAGAGAGAGAGAGAGAGAAAGAGAGAGAGAGAGCAGTACCTGACCAAAAAATACACTGTATAACCACTGCCACTGGTTTCCTCCAAGAACTTAAAAGTAAGAACCTATTGCTGAAGATATTCCAATACTACATACACACTTTACATATGAAGTTTACAGGGATTCAGCTAAATTGATTTGGATGATTCTTTGCTGAGGACTAACTCTTATAGTATCATAAAGTGTTCTGAAAGCTGCAGAAGGAGAAAAATCAATCAAGAACCCTACCCAGATGCATTAGTTAGGACAAGCTGTATTAGATAGGGGTCTCTAATGGGATAGAACTGACAAGAGGCATTTATATACTTTTATTCATCTTGTCATAGATGAGAATTACTAGAAGAGCCTCCAGGCAGTGATCCAAGTAGTCAGACATTGGACGCTTTCTGATGGAAAAGACAAGGTTCCTATAGATTTCACACTGTAAGACGAGGCTGGATGCCTTAGCAGTCCCAATTGGCCATGGGTTCTGGAGAATTCCAAAAGAGCTGCCAGCCTTCAATGTAAATGTACCTTTTGTAGTCCTGACTTGACTGTTACCTCAGAGGATTAGTGCTCCTAACCTAGTCCTAGTCCTGGTTATGTATAGTCTGTACAGCCTTATCTTGCCCTAAAATGTATTCAGCCTTTGAAACTTATTGCTAGTAATGGGGTGTTTTCCTCCTGGCCCCAAGTTCCTAGAATATGACTCAGAATCAAAATATATTTATAAATACCTGGCAAATATAGCTCGGCTCATTCATTAGCCAGCTGATAATTTGAAATCACCCATTTATACTAATCGTGTGGCTAGTTATCTCTGCTCAGATGCCTAGTGGGTGTTGCTCTCAGATCTTCCTCTGTGCCAATTCCCAGGCTGGGCTCTCTCCCAGAACTTCTCTTCACACTAGATGTCCCACCTTCTATTCTACCCTTTCCTATATGCCATAGATTTTTCTAATTGATAGGTGATATATCCATATAATACACAAGATATTTTTTCTCTACAGCTGCTGAATAAGCTCATCCTGATTCTCCTGAATTGTTCTGCTTGGGCTAAAACTAACTCTAATGTTCTAATCCTCTGGCTTCTTCTTTCTCTCTAGCCTGTTACATCAAATCTTTTTCTGATTCATCATGCTGTCTGCCACTCAATTAGATATCACTTTTACACATGTGTGCTTTCTTCTACAAACTAATTTTACATACATTGTTTAAGATTAAAGGTACTGAGGATGTGTCTTTATTCCAGGCACAAGAATTAAAGGTGTGTGGTAAGAGCTGATCTACACAATGACTAGAAACAGTTTTTTTTTCTTTTCAATAAATAACATTATCTTAGGGTTCACAGTATGATTAAATATACTGCAACACTTAAGTCTACATTAAATTCCAGAAAAAGTAAATTTTTAATACCAATGATGGAATGCCTCAGGAATAGTATATATAAGCTTAACAGTGACGAGACAGACAGACAAAACATACAACTTAATTTTTATTGTCTTTTTATTTAGGCTGTCATCAGAGGGGAGATTTAAGGATGGGGGATTTGATAGATTCAAATGCCCCAATCGAGGGTAACTTTCATTTATTTTCTGAGCTGCTTCGATTTTACTCAGTTCTGTTAGTCAAATTGACAACTCAGATTAGCCATTATGAGTTTATCCCTTGTCAAGTTGACAATCATAGCTCCTTAGACCATGCATAATTTTCAAATGAAAATAATAAGCAGGTCATATTTCCTCCTAAAATGACACATTTCTCCCATATGCAATCACTAATGTATTACATATTTTAGAATTGATAGCAGTGTCATTTAAGGGGCATTATTTTATTGTCTCATAGTTTAAATATGATAACCCCTGATATTATCTTAATTTATATTGTATTATCTGATAAATGAAATAGAGGAAAGGAAGCAAAAATTATACTCAACTTTTTATACATATGCAAAAGCATGTTCTTAACAAAATAAGACTAAAACACTAATGTCATTTATAGCCACTCTTTCTCAACTGGTAAGATGGTCTAAGTTTGCATTTTTAACTACCTTATTCTATTACCCATCCTTTATTTCCTCCATAACCAAAAAGCATCTCAGCAGGTCTTGGCTCTTTTCCAAGAGAAGAGATCCATAACTTCATTCCTGATGCTCTGTGCCCTATTTTGTCCTGCCCGTATTGGGTTATTTTAGCTTCCTATTGACATTAATCACCAGACATTGTAGTATTAAGAGAAACCCTAAGTATTCCTGAATACTCCAGAAACAACCTTCACTTCCTTCCTTATAGAAAACTCCCCTTTGATCTTCTGAGTCAATCATACCTCCTAACACATCTTTAGACTGGTTTTACAGGTATCAGAAGGCAAAATTGGCCAGCTATGGTATTCCTGTTAAATAAAATGTTTGTTGTGTCTCTTGGCAGGAGCACTTCCACCTCTAGAATCAAAACTTTTAGGCAGCAGATCATCAGATCATCAGAACTGGAGGCAAAATTTTCCTGTGGCTCACTACAGGTGATAGTGAGTAGACTTGTTCATATTTCCACATTTTGGTTCCTGGTTCCTTCAAATTTGACTATAGGAGAAACCATGTATATTGCCACTGATTGAAATTATGTACATAACCTTCTGGAGAACTTGGCTTAAACCTGCAGTATGTTGCCACATAATTGGTATTGTAACTGCAGCTTCCTTTTTATTTTATTTTGTTCTGTTTTATTTTATTTTGTTCTGTTTCATTTTATTTGATCTTGGAAATCATCAACTTTATTTATTTTTTATTGTATATTTTACTTATTTACATTTCCAATATTATCCCCTTTCCTAGTTTTCCCTTCAGAACCCCCATTTTATAGCTCCTTCCCCTGCTTCTATGAGCATGCTCTCTCTCTCACCCAACCACCCACCCACTACTGCCTCCTGGCCCTGGCATTCCCATACACTGTGGCATCCAGCTTACCCAGGACCAAGGGGCTCTACTCCGATTGAAGTTCAACAAGACCATTCTCTGTTTGTTAAATATATTGCTGGAGCCATGGGTTGTTCCATGTGTACTCTTTGGTTGGTGGTTTTGTCCCTGGGAGCTCTGGGGAATCTGATTCGTTACTATTGTTGTTCTTCCTATGGTATTGCAAACCCCTTCAGCTCCTTCTGTCTTTTCTCTAATACCTCCAACAGGGTCTCCATTTTCAGTCCAATAGTTGGCTGTGAGCAACTGCCTCTGTATTTGTCAGGATCTGGCACAGCCTCTCAGGAGACAGCTATATCGGGATCCTGTTAGAGAGCACTTCTTGCAACCACAATAGTGTCTGAGTTTGGTATCTGTATATGGGATAGATTCCCAGGTAGGGCAGTCTCTGGATGACCTTTCCATCAGTCTCTGTTCTATAATTTGTCTCCATATTTCTTCCAGTGAGTATTTTGCTACCCCTTCTAAGAAGGTCTGAGGCATCCCACACTTCAGTCTCCCTCCTTCTTGAGCTTCATGTAGTTTGTGATTTGTATCTTGGGTATTTTGAGCGTTTAGGCTAATATCCACTTATTAGTGAGTACATACCATGTGTGTATTCTTTTGTGATTGGCTTACCACACTCAAGATGATATTTTCTAGTTCTATCCATTTGCCTAAGAATTTTATGAACTCGTTTTTTTTTCCTTTTATTGGATTTTTTATTTACATTCTAAATGGTATCCCCTTTCCTGGTTTCCTCTCCAGGAACCCATTATCCTATCCTGCCCCCCTGCTTCTGTGAGGGTACTCCTTCACTCAACCATCCACTCCCTTCTACCTTCCCACTCAGACATTCTCCTACACTGGGGCATTGAGCCTTGCTAGGACCAAAGGCCTCTCCTCCCATTGATGCCTAACAAGGCCATCCTCTGCTACATATGTGGATGGAGTCATAGGTTGATCCCTGTGTAATCTTTGAATGGTGGTTTAGTCTCTGGGATCTCTGGAGGATCTGGTTGGTTGATATTGTTGTTCTTTCTTATGGGGTTGCAAACCCTTTCAGCTACTTCAATTCTTTCTCTAACCTCTCCATTGGGGACCCTGTTCTCAGTTCAATGGTTGACTGTGAGCATCTGCCTCTGTTTTTGTTATGCTCTGGCAGAGCCTCTCAAGAGACACCTATAAAAGGCTCGTGTCAGCATGCATTTCTTGGCATCCACAATATTGTCTGGGCTTGGTGTCTGTATATAGGATGGATCTTCTATGGGGGAAGTCCCATGATGGCTTTTCCTTCAGTTTCTGCTCCATACCATGTCTCCATTATTCCTCCTGAGAATATTTTTGTTTGACTTTCTAAGAAAGTCTGAAGCACTCACTTCGATTTTCCTCTTCTTGAGCTTCATGTGGTTTGTGAATTGTATCTTGGTATATCCACTTATCAGTGAATGCATACTATGTGCTTTCTTTTATGACTGTGTTACCTCACTCAGGATATTTTCAAGTTCCATCCATTTGCCTAAGAATTTCATGAAGTCATTGTTTTTAATAGCTGAGTAGTACTCCATTGTACAAATATACCACATTTTCTGTATCCATTCCTCTGTTGAGAGACATCTGGGTTCTTTCCAGCTTCTAGCTATTACAAATAAGGCTGCTATCAACATAGTGGAGCATGTGTCCTTGTTATATGTTAGAGCATCTTTTTGGTAAATGCCAAGGAGTGGTATAGCTGGATCCTTAGGTAGTACTATGTCCAATTTTCTGAAGAACAGCCATACTGATTTCCTCAGTGGTTGTACCAGCTTGCAATCCCACCAACAATGGAGGAGTGTTCCTCTTTTCACTACATCCTCTCCAGCATCTGCTGTCACCTGGGTTTTTTATTTTAGCCATTCTGACTCGTGTGAGGTGGAATCTCAGAGTTGTTTTGATTTGCATTCCTCTGAAGACTAAATATGTTGAACATTTCTTTAGGTGCTTCTCCACCATTCAGTATTCCCCAGTTGAGAATTCTTTGTTTAGCTCTGGAATCCATTTTTCAAGTCTTATTTGATTCTCTGAAGTATAACTTCTTTAGTTATGTGTGGGAAGGGCCAGTGAAATGACTTGTCCTTTTCCTTAGATGGAATATTTTATATTTTCTAAACCACTGGACTCTTATAAGATGAGGAAATGCCTTCTTAAATTTTGGTTCAATACCTAAGTGACTCTCGGGATATAGAACAAGTAATAGAAAGGCCAACTATAAGCAGTCACTATGTGGCCCTAAAAGTCCAGGGAAGTCATGGAGAGCAGCCACTCTAGTACATATACGAATCTCAAAGTGGATTCTAACAAAAATAGTGGAATGCTTCATGAATGCAGTAAACAAAAATACCCTATTTTTCTGTCACATGCATGAGGGCATGTAAGAAAGAAAGCAATGGTTTCTTCCTTCCATGTTCTTTTAGGAGTGATGCCAGCAGAAGGTGTGGTCCTAGTTCTACTTATCCCAGTTATTCACTCGAAGAACTCATCCTAAGAATACCTGGTTCGATGGGTGTAACTTTATTCTAGTTGTTAGTCAATTTGACAATCAAGATTTATCCATCACAACAGCTGTATAACCTGTATGCCAAAGCAATGACTAATCCAGCATGATTTCTCCAGTGTTACAATAATAACACTTACATCGGGGTTGGGGATTTAGCTCAGTGGTAGAGCACTTGCCTAGCAAGCGCAAGGCCCTGGGTTCGATCCCCAGCTTCCAAAAAAAAAATAACACTTATATCTATATCTTGGGGGTAATCAACAGTGTTCTAGATTGTCTCAAGGCAAGCTCAATAGGAAGGGCTTCCTGCTTGGTGTGCTAAATTTAACCAAATACCCATGGCTAAAACAGTAGAATAAAACTTGCTACTGCCAGTTTCCTAAACCAGAATCATTTCTTACTGTACTTGTTACTTATCTACATGTAAGTATAGTATTCATGTTTCATGGGACCAAAGAAGCTACTTTTTGCAAGGTGTGATCACTATCACAAAGATCTACAACTGCCTAATATGTAGTTAATAAATGATTATGGGTTGTCCTTCCCTAATTGATACATTGACAAAGTAACCCATACACCTAATGCTCAGCAGATATTGCAAAACTGAGGATGAAAAGACTGTAAGATCCAATGGACCAGATTATGTGTTGCATTATACTGTCTTCTAGACATGACAAAGATCTATTCACATGAAATCTAAACAATATAGCTACTTATATAAAATTGCATAATAAAAACCGCAGTTAATATGTCAATGTAGTTTGGGAAAACTTCACAAGACCCCAATCCTAAATGGGGAGCTATTGATGATCAGTGACTTCTGAGAAAAAAAAAAGTATCAGTATTTCCCAGGGATGAAACTACCTTAAAAGTTACCCAGTCTAGAAATGCAAATCAAAACAACCCTGAGATTTCACTTCACACCAGTGAGAATGGCTAAGATCAAAAACTCAGGTGACAGCAAATGCTGGCGAGGATGTGGAGAAAGAGGAACACTCCTCCATTGTTGGTGGGATTGCAGACTGGTACAACCATTCTGGAAATCAGTCTGGAGGTTCCTCAGAAAATTAGACATTGAACTACCTGAGGACCCAGCTATACCTCTCTTGGGCATATATCCAAAAGATGCCCCAACATATAACAAAGGCACGTGTTCCCCTATGTTCATAGCAGCCTTATTTACAATAGCTAGAGTGTGGAAAGAACCCAGACTCCCTTCAACAGAGGAATGGATTCAGAAAATGTGCTACATCTACACAAGGGGATATTACTCAGCTATCAAAAACAAGGACTTTATGAAATTCATAGGGAAATGGATGGATCTAGAAAATATCAAACTGAGTGAGGTAATCCAATTACAGAGGAACACACATGGTATGTATTCATTGATAAGTGGCTATTAGCCCAAATGCTTGAATTGCCCTAGATGCACAGAACACATGAAACTCAAGACAGATGATCAAAATGTGAATGCTTCACTCCTTCTTTAGAAGGGGAACAAGAATACCCTTGGCAGGGAATAGGGAGGCAAAGATTAAAACAGAGGCAGAAGGAACACCCATTCAGGACCTGCCCCACATATGGCCCATACATATACAGCCACCCAATTAGACAAGATGGATGAAGCAAATAAGTGCAGGCCAACAGGAACTGGATGTGGATCTCTCCTGAGAGACACAGCCAGAATACAGCAAATACATAGGCAAATGCCAGCAGCAAACCACTGAACTGAGAACGGGACCCCATTGAAGGAATCAGAGAAAGGCCTGAAAGAGCTTGAAGGGGTTCGAGACCCCATATGAACAACAATGCAAAGCAACCAGAGCTTCCAGGGACTAAGCCACTACCTAAAGACTATACATGGACTGACTCTGGGCTCCAACCTCATAGGTAGCAATGAATGGCCTAGTAAGAGCACCAGTGGATGGGGAAGCCCTTGGTCCTACCAAGACTGGACCCCGAGTGAACGTAATTGTTGGGGGGAGGGCGGTAATGGGGGGAGGATGGGGAGGGGAACATCCATATAGAGGGGGAGGGGGAGGGGTTAGGGGGATGTTTGCCCGGAAACCAGGAAAGGGAATAACATTCGAAATGTAAATAAGAAATACTCAAGTTAATAAAAAAAATAAAAATAAAAAAAAGTTACCCAGTCTAAGTGATCAGCCGTGAAAACATGAACTTAAGAATAACACTGTGGACTTGGTAGGTTATGTGCACTCTCCCACGCAAATAATAATGAGTAGCAAAGAGAGAATTTGAAATAATGAAGCTGTTATATGGTTGAAATTGGAGTGAGGAGAAAAGGGTATAGAAGTGACAGAAATATGGTAGTTATCTATGTAATTCTCAAAAAGAAGTTGACACAAGGGCATTTATTTCTTTATTAGTGAGCACCAGGGACAGGCTGATGCCCATCACAACCATAAAGCAGAATCAGTTCTTACCTTCTGCCATTCGGGGCCTAGAGATACAACTAAGTTTATCAATTTTGGTGGCAAGTGCCTTTCTCTCCACAAGTCAATGTCGTATATTATTAAAATTGTTATCAATTTTAATTATATGAAATTTTCAGAATATTATATTAGCAATGTCAATTTAATGATAATTGTTACTGTTCACTGATACAGCTATAACTATTAAAGATCTATAGCTGCCCAATAGACATTTAGAACACATGACTTCATAAGGTATGATACTTAGATTGGAAGCTTATTCCATTATTTCATGATGCCATGGTTTTGGAGCATTCATCAACTTTTCAAAATGAGAAGAAACATATATAATTTATGATGCTACATTGAGGTTGGTGTGAGATAAGATAGATAAATGAGTTTACTTTAGTTTTATGTTTTAATTTTCAGTTTTTTAAATGTTTTATAAAATACATTGCAAGTATAAATACACCATATACTAAAAATAGATTATGCACAGTAACAATTTTGATTTGAACAAAACTGAAATGTAAGATTTATAAGCATCAGTTATATAGGCAAATAGAAAATAAATGAACATAAGTGAAATCATCATGAAAAATTCTGTTATGTGTGTTGAGAACAGATTGGGTGGTAATGTTGCTGCTGCTACAATCACAGAGATGCATGTGTATGTAGAAGACAAACACATCACAGGACAGAATGAGACCTGAAAGATAAACGTTCATAGTGTGTACACTACTCTTAGACAACCCTATGATATAAAAGTGAACATTTGAGATTGAAGGCATGAATCACAAGTTTTTAAAAGTCAGAAGATAATAGGTATAATGAGGTGAACTAAAGTTATCACATACTGCTTTTGCAAGTTTTCATTTATTTTATCATTTTAATCTATTTCTGAAATGGTTCTTTGTGAATTCAACCTTTGAATGTCTCCTTTTTATCAGTAATTTTACTTAGAGGAAAAAATTCCCTATTTATGATTGTTTTATTTAGTAAGTGTATCCTGCTAAAGTTTATTGAATGCTTCTCTTTCATGTGTGATAATTTTGAAATCCCAAATGTACCTACTACTTCAGAGTTCATATCATTCACATAAAACTCATTCTATTTCTCCAGCTCCTTTACACAATGTTGCTGAAGCTTCTCTCATCATTATCTGTAACTAGCTTCTCTGAAAAAATCATTGACCTTGTCCCTACTGTTATCTTATTACTACACACTGTGCCTCTTTTCTGAATGACCACTAGCTTATTTAATAATTCATGGATAGTATAATGAATTAAATATCAAAATATTCAGAAATAATGTCAAATCCAATTGAGTATGATTCATTAGTTGAACAAGTCATGCATGAAAGAATAGACATGAATAAATCCCTCAGGAGAAATTTATACTTACATATTGCAGCCTGTTTCTTTGTATTTTCCTGACTTTTGCTGATTTCTTGCTTTCTTCTTGCCTCCAAACTACCTTTTGCTCCCTGACTGTGAGTACTTTGATTTATTAAATTCAAATACTACTGCATTTAAGCTGGGACAATCTCCAAAATTTTCTCAACCTCATCTTTTGATTAGCCATTTTCCTATCCCACTGGATCTAATATAGGAATGTATACATAACATATGTGTTTGAACACAAAAGTGTATCTAAGTCCATGTGTGTTATAAAACATGGAGATATTTAACCCATTAGCAATAAAGACTTTTTTTTATAATTTCCTTATTTATTTTTACCCTCCAGATTTTATTCCCCTCCTGGTCCCCCCTCTGACTATTCCACATTCCTTTCTTTCCTCCCTGCCCCTCCTTGTCTTCATGAGGATGTCCCCACCACACCAACCCCACCAAACCTCCCCACTCCCTGGGGCCTCCAGTCTCTTGTGGGTTAGGTGCATCTTCTCTGACTAAACCCAAACTGGTAATCTTCTGCTGTGTATGTGTTGGGGGCCTCATATCAGCTAGTGTATGCTTCCTGGTTGGTGATCCAGTGTCTGAGAGATCTCAAGGGTCCAGGTTAATTGAGACTGCTGGTCCTCCTACACGGTAGCCCTCCTCCTCATTTTCCTTTATCTTTTCCCTAATTAAACAGAGGAGTCAGAAGATTCTGTTCATTTATTGCGTACACATATCTGCATCTGACTCTTTCAGCTTCTTGTTGGGTCTTTTGAGAGCAGTCATTATAGGTCCTTTTTTGTGAGTGCCCCATAGCCTCAGTAATGGTGTTAGGTCTAGGGGCCTTCCCTTGATCTGGATCCCACTTTGGATCTGTAACTGGGCCTTCTTTTCCTCAGGCTCTTCTACATTTCAATCTCTGCATTTCCTTCAGACAGGAAGACTTATGGGTCACAGTTTTGACTGTGGGACAGGAACCCTGTCCCTGACTAGATGCCCTGTCTTTCTGCTGGAAGTGGGCTCAAGAAGTCCACTCTCCCCACTGTAAGTCATTTCATCTAGGGTCACCCTGGCCTCTTTGAGTCCTGAATGTCTCTCATTCCCCGGTTTCTGGTACATTCTGGAAGGTCCTCCAAACCTTTCTTCAGAGGTCGCCTGTTTACATTCTTTCTGCTGACCCTCAGGGCTTCAGTACTTTTTCCCCACCCAATACCAGATCATAAAAACTGCATGGTAGGGTTGGGGATTTAGCTCAGTGGTAGAGTGCTTGCCAAGCAAACGCAAGCCCCTGGGTTCTGTCCCCAGCTCCAAAAAAAACCAAAAAAAAAAAAAAAAACCAAAAAAAAAAAAACCAAAACCAAAACAAAAACAAAAAAAAAAAACAAAACAAAAACAAAACAAAAAACAAAAAAAAACCTGCATGGTATTGATACATAAACAGACAGGTTTATCCGTGGAATAGAACTGATGAACCAGAAATAAAACTACACATTTATGTACACTTGATAGTTGACAAAGAAGTGAAAAGCATACAATGGAAAAAAGACAGCATCTTTAATAAATAGTGCTGATCTAACTCGCTGTTGGTACGTAGAAAAATGGAAATAGACCCATATTTGTCACTGTGCACAAAGCTCAAGTCTGAATGGATCAAGGACCTCAACATAAAACCAGACACACTGAATCTAATAGAGGAGAAAATGGGAAAGAGTCTTGAACTCATTGACACAAGGGGAAATTTCCTAAACAGAACCCCAGTGGCTTATGCTCTGAGATCAAGAATTGATAAACGGGACCTCATGAAACGGGATAGCTTCTATAAGGCAAAGAACATAGTAAATAAGATAAATCGGCAACCTACAGATTGGGACATAGACACTTTTTTAATTTTTGTTAATCCTGCTAGTATGTTCTGGCCACTTATAATCTAAAGAACACATGAACTGGATTTTGATAATGAACCATAAGACTCCTCAATAGAGGAAAACAAATGGGAAAAGTAGAACAAGAGTACAAAACCCAAAAGGCAGAAATTTGAAGTAAGTGTAGCTATGTAGGTAGTTTGGATTTAAAGTTAGAGACAATGGTAGCAAAATTGAAACAAGTTCATATCCTCTTGCCTCAGCTTCCCAAGAGTTGGAACTATAGCAGGGGCTACCATTCTTAACTTGCTAACACAAGAACAAAAACAAGTTGATAAAATACATATTGTACTAGGTTTATAATTCTTAAATGATTATTTTGGGCATTGTGTCACATGCCCTCAGTTTAGGTGAGTTTTTTTCTCTAGGCAATAATGTTATAGATCACATAATGATGGTGGTATTACCACAATGATGCATTAAGCGGTTTACTCATTGTATGACTATCCAGGGTGTATACTAATGTAGTGGTAAAATTTACTGCATTTCTAAGCTACATAGACCTATGCTCCTGGATTACCAAAATGTAGTGTTTGTTTTAGTATTATACAAGATATTGTAAACAACTATAACAAAATGGTAATCATCTGTGTATATAATCATATTGATATGTGTCTGATAAAAGATTCATTATCAAATATCATACTCTCTTAATGTAGATGGACAATGAAACAGAATCAAAGGAGTCAACATGTACTTCTAGGTAAACACTATAGGTGATAAATAAATTTACAAAGAAAGATCTAGAATCTCAGGTAAGTATTTTCTTTGTTTCAGAAGTCACTTGACAGTCTTCGTGCAGACATGTGAGGCTTTCTTCTCTCTCCCTAGAGTGTCCCGTAATAGAGCAAGTGTATTCTACTGATCAAACTAAGCAATGTGTCCATGGATTGAGGTTTGAATTTACTTGAAATTTGATTGATGAGATTGTTTGGCTCCAACTGAGTTAGAAAATATAAACAGGAACAATGTCAGTTCATCTTCCCTGTTGAAAATAAGTAAAAGAATAGAGACAGATGCATTATTAAGTGTGAGTATGATTAAGGTGTGGGTTACATGTCTCTAATATGAGCCACAAGCTGTTAATAATTATTCTTACAATCTAATAAAATCATAACCAAATAATGCAAATTCAAATTGAGAGGATCCTTATAACTGTATTGTTATTTGAAATAGAAAAAAATATTTCATATTAAAATTAAGGTTAAAATATTCTCCATGTTTGCTTCTTTAGTCACTGGGCAGTTTAACAGTCACAAGAGAATGAAAGTAGACCACAAATCAGCAGATGATGTTGCTCTTGGGTTTTGCTAACAAGAGATTTTGGCAGAACATGAAAAGAGACAGGACAAAATAGATAAGATGTATGTGAAAACTTCTGTAAAAATTCATTGCTTTTTCTTTTTTCTTTTCTTTTATTGGATATATTATTTATTCTCATTTCAAATATTATCTCCTTCTCCTGTTTCCCCTCAAGAGACCCCCTATCCCATCGTGCCTCCTCCCGCTTCTTGAGGGTGCTCCTTCACTTACACACTAACTGCCTCCTGCCTCTCCCCCTGGCATTCTCCTGAACTGTGGCATCTGGCCTTCACACGACCAAGGGCCTCTCCTCCCTTTGATGATCAAGAAGGTCATCCTCTGCTACCTATCCTGCTAGAGCCATAGATCACTCCATGTGTATTTTTGGTTGGTGTTTTAGTCCCTGGAGGATCTGGGATGTCCGGTTGGTTGATATTGTTGTTCTTCCAATGGGCCCCTTCTGTACTTGCTCTAACTCCTCCATTGTGGACCCCATTCTCATTCCAATAGTTGGCTGCTAGCATCCTCCTCTATATTTATTAGGATCTGGCAGAGACTCTCAGAAGACAGCTATATCCGGTTCCTTTCAGCTTGCAATTCCTGATATCCTCAAAAATGTCTGGGTTTGGTGACTGTATATGGCATGGATCCTCAGGTAGGAAGTCTCTGAATGGCCTTTACTTCAGTTTCTGCTCCATAACCTGCCTTTCTATTTATTCCACTGAGTATTTTGTTCCTCCTTCTAAGAAGGACTAAAGTATCCACACTTTGGTCTTTCATCTTTTTGAGCTTCATGTAGTCTGTAAATTATATCTTACAGATTCTGAACTTTTAGGCTAATATCCACAGATCCCTGAGTTTATACCATTTGTGTTCTTTTATGACTGGGTTACCTCACTCAGAATGATATTTTCTAGTACATTTGTGTAAGAATTTCATGAAGTCATTGTTTTTAATAGCTGATTAGTACTCAGTTGTGTAAATGTACCACACTTTCTGTATCTATTCCTCTGTTCCTTCTAGCTTCTGGCTATTATATATAAAGTTCCTATGAACATAGTGGAACATATGTCCTGGTTATATGTTGGGGCATCTTTTTGGTACATGCTCAGAAATGGTATATTTGGGTCCTCAAGTAGTACTATGTCCAATTATCTAGGGGAAACAAAAGATTGATTTCCACAGTGGTTGTACCAGCTTGTAATCCCATCAACAATGGAGGACTCTCCCTCTTTCTCCACATCCTCTTCAGCATCCATTGTCACCTGAGGGTTTTTTTTTTTTTTTTGACATTCTGACTGGCGTGAGGTAGAATCTCATGGTTGATTTGATTTGCATTTCCCTGATGACTAAGGATATTAAACATTTCTTTAGGAGTTTCTCAGCCATTTGATATTCCACAGCTGAGAATTCTTTGTTTAGCTCCATAACCCATTTTTAATAAGGTAATTTGGTTCTCTGGAGTCCAACTTCTTGAGTTCTTTGTATATAGTTGATATTATCCCGCCATTGGATGTAGGATTAGTAAAGATCTTTTCCCAAACTGTTGGTGGCTATTTTGGCCTAATGACAGCATTGTTTGCCTTACAGATGCTTTGCAATTTTCTGAGGTCAAATTTGTAGATTGATGATCTTAGGGTATAAGCCATTGGTTTTCTGTTCAGAAAAATTTCCCCAGTGCTCTTGTTCTGGAGGATATCCCCTAATTTCTCTTCTATTAGTTTGAATGTATCTGGTTTTATGTGGTGGTCCTTGATCCACTTGGACTTGACCTTTGTACAAGATGAGAATATACTGATTTTCATTCTCGTACATGATGACCACCAATTGAACCAGCATCATTTATTGAAAATGCTTTTTTTTCCACTGTGTGGTATTAGCTCCTTTGTCAAATAACAAGTGACCATATGGGTTTGTTTATTCCTATGTCTTCAATTCTTTTTTTTTTTTCATGACAATCAATTTACTTCTGTGATACTAACCAACAGTCCCTAGACTAATGCTTACTTTTGAAAGTAAGTCAGGAGCAGGTGGGGTAACTGTCACTAGCCTTCTTTTTTTTTTTTTTTATTAACTTGAGTATTTCTTATATACATTTCGAGTGTTATTCCCTTTCCCGGTTTCCGGGCAAACATCCCCCTCCCCCCTCCCTTTCCTTATGGGTGTTCCCCTCCCAACCCTCCCACCATTGCCGCCCTCCCCCCACCAGTCTAGTTCACTGGGGGTTCAGTCTTAGCAGGACCCAGGGCTTCCCCTTCCACTGGTGCTCTTACTAGGATATTCATTGCTACCTATGAGGTCAGAGTCCAGGGTCAGTCCATGTATAGTCTTTAGTTAGTGGCTTAGTCCCTGAAAGCTCTGGTTGCTTGGCATTGTTGTACGTATGGGGTCTCGAGCCAGTTCAAGCTCTTCCAGTTCTTTCTCTGATTCCTTCAACGGGGGTTCTATTCTCAGTTCAGTGGTTTGCTGCTGGTATTTGCCTCTGTATTTGCTGTATTCTGGCTGTGTCTCTCAGGAGCGATCGACATCCGGCACCTGTCGGTCTGCACTTCTTTGCTTCATCCATCTTGTCTAATTGGGTGGCTGTATATGTATGGGCCACATGTGGGGCAGGCTCTGAATGGGTGTTCCTTCAGTCTCTGTTTTAATCTTTGCCTCTCTCTTCCCTGCCAAGGGTATTCTTGTTCCCCTTTTAAAGAAGGAGTGAAGCATTCACGTTTAGATCATCCGTCTTGAGTTTCATTTGTTCTAGGCATCTAGGGTAATTCAAGCATTTGGGCTAATAGCCACTTATCAATGAGTGCATACCATGTATGTCTTTCTGTGACTGGGTTAGCTCACTCAGGATGATGTTTTCCAGTTCCAACCATTTGCCTACGAATTTCATAAAGCCGTTGTTTTTGATAGCTGAGTAATATTCCATTGTGTAGATGTACCAAATTTTCTGTATCCATTCCTCTGTTGAAGGGCATCTGGGTTCTTTCCAGCTTCTGGCTATTATAAATAAGGCTGCAATGAACATAGTGGAGCACGTGTCTTTTTTATATGTTGGGGCATCTTTTGGGTATATGCCCAAGAGAGGTATAGCTGGATCCTCAGGCAGTTCAATGTCCAATTTTCTGAGGATCCTCCAGACTGATTTCCAGAATGGTTGTACCAGTTTGCAATCCCACCAACAATGGAGGAGTGTTCCTCTTTCTCCACATCCTCGCCAGCATCTGCTGTCACCTGAGTTTTTGATCTTAGCCATTCTCACTGGTGTGAGGTGAAATCTCAGGGTTGTTTTGATTTGCATTTCCCTTATGACTAAAGATGTTGAACATTTCTTTAGGTGTTTCTCAGCCATTCGGCATTCCTCAGCTGTGAATTCTTCGTTTAGCTCTGAGCACCATTTTTTAATAGGGTTATTTGTTTCCCTGTGGTCTAACATCTTGAGTTCTTTGTATATCTTGGATATAAGGCCTCTATCTGTTGTAGGATTGGTAAAGATCTTTTCCCAATCTGTTGGTTGCCGTTTTGTCCTAACCACAGTGTCCTTTGCCTTACAGAAGCTTTGCAGTTTTATGAGATCCCATTTGTCGATTCTTGATCTTAGAGCGTAAGCCATTGGTGTTTTGTTCAGGAAATTTTTTCCAGTGCCCATGTGTTCCAGATGCTTCCCTAGTTTTTCTTCTATTAGTTTGAGTGTGTCTGGTTTGATGTGGAGGTCCTTGATCCACTTGGACTTAAGCTTTGTACAGGGTGATAAGCATGGATCGATCTGCATTCTTCTACATGTTGACCTCCAGTTGAACCAGCACCATTTGCTGAAAATGCTATCTTTTTTCCATTGGATGGTTTTGGCTCCTTTGTCAAAAATCAAGTGACCATAGGTGTGTGGGTTCATTTCTGGGTCTTCAATTCTATTCCATTGGTCTATCTGTCTGTCTCTGTACCAATACCATGCAGTTTTTATCACTATTGTTCTGTAATACTGCTTGATAGTGATACTTCAGGGATAGTGATTCCCCCTGAAGTCCTTTTATTGTTGAGGAGAGCTTTAGCTATCCTGGGTTTTTTGTTATTCCAGATGAATTTGCAAATTGTTCTGTCTAACTCTTTGAAGAATTGGATTGGTATTTTGATGGGGATTGCATTGAATCTGTAGATTGCTTTTGGTAAAATGGCCATTTTTACTATATTAATCCTGCCAATCCATGAGCATGGGAGACATTTCCATCTTCTGAGGTCTTCTTCAATTTCCTTCTTCAGTGTCCTGAAGTTCTTATTGTACAGATCTTTTACTTGCTTTGTTAAAGTCACACCGAGGTACTTTATATTATTTGGGTCAATTATGAAGGGTGTCGTTTCCCTAATTTCTTTCTCGGCTTCTTTCTCTTTTGTATAGAGGAAGGCAACTGATTTATTTGAGTTAATTTTTACCCAGCCACTTTGCTGAAGTGGTTTATCAGCTTTAGTAGTTCTCTGGTGGAACTTTTCGGATCACTGAAATATACTATCATGTCATCTGCAAATAGTGATATTTTGACTTCTTCTTTTCCGATCTGTATCCCCTTGACCTCCTTTTGTTTTCTGATTGCTCTGGCTAGAACTTCAGGAACTATATTGAATAAGTAGGGAGAGAGTGGGCAGCCTTTTCTAGTCCCTGATTTTAGTGGGATTGCTTCAAGTTTCTCTCCATTTAGTTTAATGTTAGCAACTGGTTTGCTGTATATGGCTTTTACTATGTTCAGGTATGGGCCTTGAATTCCTATTCTTTTCAGGACTTTTATCATGAAGGGGTGTTGAATTTTGTCAAATGCTTTCTCAGCGTCTAATGAAATGATCATGTGGTTTTGTTCTTTCAGTTTGTTTATAAAATGGATCACGTTGATGGTTTTCCGTATATTAAACCATCCCTGCATGCCTGGGATGAAGCCTACTTGGTCATGGTGGATGATTGTTTTGATGTGCTCTTGGATTCGGTTTGCCAGAATTTTGTTGAGTATTTTTGCGTCGATTTTCATAAGGGAAATTGATCTGAAGTTCTCTTATTTGTTGTGTCTTTGTGTGGTTTAGGTATAAGAGTAATTGTGGCTTCGTAGAAGGTATTCGGTAGTGATCCATCTGTTTCAATTTTGTATAATATTTTGGATAATATTGGTATGAGGTCTTCTATGAAGGTTTGATAGAATTCTGCAATAAACCCGTCTGGACCTGGGCTCTTTTTGGTTGGGAGACCTTTAATGACTGCTTCTATTTCCTTAGGAGTTATAGTGTTGTTTAACTGGTTTATCTGTTCCTGATTTAACTTCGGTACCTGGTATCTGTCTAGGAAATTGTCCATTTCCTGAAGATTTTCAAGTTTTGTTGAATATAGGTTTTTATAGTAAGATCTGATGATTTTTTGAATTTCCTCTGAATCTGTAGTTATGTCTCCCTTTTCATTTCTGATTTTGTTAATTTGTACGCACTCTCTGTGTCCTCTCGTTAGTCTGGCTAAGGGTTTATCTATCTTGTTGATTTTCTCAAAGAACCAACTTTTGGTTCTGTTGATTCTTTCTATGGTCCTTTTTGTTTCTACTTGGTTGATTTCAGCTCTGAGTTTGATTATTTCCTGCCTTCTACTCCTCCTGGGTGTATTTGCTTCTTTTTGTTCTAGAGCTTTTAGGTGTGCTGTCAAGCTGCTGACATATGCTCTTTCCTGTTTCTTTCTGCAGGCACTCAGCGCTATGAGTTTTCCTCTTAGCACAGCTTTCATTGTGTCCCATAAGTTTGGGTATGTTGTACCTTCATTTTCATTAAATTCTAAAAAGTTTTTAATTTCTTTCTTTATTTCTTCCTTGACCAGGTTATCATTGAGTAGAGCATTGTTCAATTTCCACGTATATGTGGGCATTTTTCCCTTATTGTTATTGAAGACCAGTTTTAGGCCGTGGTGGTCCGATAGAGTGCATGGGATTATTTCTATCATTCTGTACCTGTTGAGGCCCGTTTTTTGACCAATTATATGGTCAATTTTTGAGAAAGTACCATGAGGAGCTGAGAACAAGGTATATCCTTTTGCTTTAGGATAGAATATTCTATAAATATCCGTTAAGTCCATTTGGCTCATGACTTCTCTTAGTCTGTCGACATCACAGTTTAATTTCTGTTTCCATGATCTGTCCATTGATGAGAGTGTTAAAATCTCCCACTATTATTGTGTGAGGTGCAATGTGTATTTTGAGCTTTAGTAAAGTTTCTTTTACGTATGTAGGTGCCCTTGTATTTGGGGCATAGATATTTAGGATTGAGAGTTCATCTTGGTGGATTTTTCCTTTGATGAATATGAATTGTCCTTCCTTATCTTTTTGATGACTTTTAGTTGGAAATTGATTTTATTTGATATTAGAATGATTACTCCAGCTTGCTTCTTCTGACCATTTGCTTGGAAAGTTGTTTTCCAGCCTTTCAATCTGAGGTAGTGTCTGTCTTTGTCTCTGAGGTGTGTTTCCTGTAGGCAGCAGAATGCAGGTTCCTCGTTGCGTATCCAGTTTGTTTATCTATGTCTTTTTATTGGGGAGTTGAGGCCATTGATATTGAGAGATATTAAGGAATAGTGATTATTACTTCCCATTATATTCATATTTGGATGTGAGGTTATGTTTGTGTGCTTTCATTCTCTTTGTTTTGTTGCCAAGACGATTAGTTTCTTGCTTCTTCTAGGGTATAGCTTGCCTCCTTATGTTGGGCTTTACCATTTATTATCCTTTGTAGTGCTGGATTTGTAGAAAGATATTGTGTAAATTTGGTTTTGTCATGGAATATCTTGTTTTCTCCTTCAATGTTAATTGAGAGTTTTGCAGGTTACAGTAACCTGGGCTTGCATGTGTGTTCTCCTAGGGTCTGTATGACATCAGTCCAGGATCTTCTGGCCTTCATAGTTTCTGGCGAGAAGTCTGGTGTGATTCTGATAGGTCTGCCTTTATATGTTACTTGACCTTTTTCCCTTACTGCTTTTAATATTCTTTCTTTATTTTGTGCGTTTGGTGTTTTGACTATTATGTGACAGGAGGTGTTTCTTTTCTGGACCAATCTATTTGGAGTTCTGTAGGATTCCTGTATATCTATGGGTATCTCTTTTTTTAGGTTAGGGAAGTTTTCTTCTATGATTTTGTTGAAGATATTTACTGGTCCTTTGAGCTGGGAGTCTTCACTCTCTTCTATACCTATTATCCTTAGGTTTGATCTTCTCATTGAGTCCTGGATTTCCTGTATGTTTTGGACCAGTAGCTTTTTCTGCTTTACATTATCTTTGACAGTTGAGTCAATGATTTCTATGGAATCTTCTGCCCCTGAGATTCTCTCTTCCATCTCTTGTATTCTGTTGGTGAGGCTTGTATCTACAACTCCTTTTCTCTTCTTTTGGTTTTCTATATCCAGGGTTGTTTCCATGTGTTCTTTCTTGATTGCTTTTATTTCCATTTTTAATTACTTCAACTGTTTGATTGTGTTTTCCTGGAATTCTTTCAGGGATTTTTGCGATTCTTTCAGGGATTTTTGCGATTCCTCTCTGTAGGCTTCTACTTATTTATTAATGTTTTCCTGTGTTTCCCTAAGGGAGTTCTTCATGTCTTTCTTGAAGTCCTCCAGCATCATGATCAAATATGATTTTGAAACTAGATCTTGCTTTTCTGGTGTGTTTGGATATTCCATGTTTGTTTTGGTGGGAGAATTGGGCTCCGATGATGCCATGTAGTCTTGGTTTCTGTTGCTTGGGTTCCTGTGCTTGCCTCTCGCCATCAGATTACCTCTAGTGTTACTTTGTTCTGCTATTTCTGACAGTGGCTAGACTGTCCTATAAGCCTGTGTGTCAGGAGTGCTGTAGACCTGTTTTCCTCTCTTTCAGTCAGTTATGGAGACAGAGTGTTCTGCTTTCGGGCGTGTAGTTTTTCCTCTCTACAGGTCTTCAGCTGTTCCTGTGGGCCTGTGTCTTGAGTTCACCAGGCAGCTTTCTTGCAGCAGAAAGGTTGGTCTTACCTGTGGTCCTGAGGCTCAAGTTAGCTCATGGGTTGCTGCCCACGGGCTCTCTGCAGCGGCAGCAACCAGGAAGATATGTGCCGCCGCTTCTGGGAGCTTCAGTGCACCAGGGTTCCAGATGGCCTTTGGTGTTTTCCTCTGGCGTCCGAGATGTGTATGCAGAGTGCAGTGTCTTCTGGTTTCCCAGGCGTGTCTGCCTCTCTGAGGGTTTAGCTCTCCCTCCCACGGGATTTGGGTGTAGAGAACTGTTTATCCGGTCTGTTTCCTTCAGGTTCCGGCGGTGTCTCAGGCAGGTGTCCTGCAGCTCCTGGGCCCTCCCCCACGGGAGCCCAGAGGCCTTATACAGTTTCCTCTTGGGCCAGGGATGTGGGCAGGGGTGGGCAGTGTTGGTTGTCTCTTCTGCTCTGCAGCCTTAGGAGTGCCCACCTGACCAGGCGGTGAGGTCTCTTTCCCACGGGGTCTGGGAGCAGAGAGCTGCTGCGGGCCGGGATCTGTGGGTGTGGGACTTCCGGTAAACACAGGACGTGCCCCGTCCTAGAGGAATTCTGCCTCTGTGTCCCGATTTAACCAGGCAGCTTTCTTGCAGCAGACAAGTTGGCCTTACCTGTGGTCCTGAGGCTCATGATGCTCGCGGGGTGCTGCCCACGGGCTCTCTGCCCTATGTCTTCAATTCTATTCCACCGATTTACCTGTCTCTGAATCAATACCATACAATTTCCATTACAGTTGCTCTATAATACAACTTGAGGATTGGAATCATGTTTCCTCCAATTTTTTTTTATTGTTTAAAGCATTTTCTCTATCCTGTTTTGTCATTATTGTTGTTGTTGTTATTCGAAAGAATTTGCAAAATAATTAAGTTGGAATTTTGATGGGGATTGCATTGAGTCTATACATTGCTTTTGGCAAAATGGTCATTTTTATTACATTAATCTTGCCAATCCATGAGCATGGGATGTCTTTCCATGTTCTGTTATCTTCTTCAATTTCTTTCTTCAGAGATGTGTAATTCTTGTCATACAGATCCTTCACTTGCTTTGGTAGAGACACATCAAGTTATTTTATATTGCTTGTGACTATTGTGAAAGGTGTTGTTTCCCTAATTTCTTTCTCAGCCTGTTTATACTTTGTGTAAAGGAAAGCTACAGATTTGAGTTAATTTTATATCCAGTCATTTTGCTGAAGTTGCTTATGAGGTTAAGGAATTCTCTGGTGGGATTTTTGTTGTCATTTAAGTATACTATCATATCACCTGTGAATCATGATTATTTTGAATTCTTCCTTTCCAATTTATATTCTTCTCTGGTTGTCTAATTGCTATGGCTAGGACTCTGAGTGCTATCTTAAATAGGTAGGGAGAGAGTGGGAAGCCTTGTCTAGTCCCTGATTTGAGTGGGATTGCTTCACATTTCTCTTCATTTAGCTTGATGTTGGCTACTGGTTTGCTGTATATTGTTTTTACTATGCTTAGGTACGGGCCTTGAATTCCTGATCTTTCTAAGACTTTTATCATGAAAGGGTGTTGAATTTTGCCTAATGGTTTCTCAGCATCTAATGAGATGATCATGTGTTTTTTTCTCCTTTGGGTTTGTTTTCATAGTGTATTACCTTTATGGATATCCATATATTGAACCATTCCTGCATACCTGGGATAAAGACTGTTTGATCATGATGGATGATCATGTTGATTTGTTCTTGGATTTGGTTTGAGAAAATTTTATTGAGTATTTTTGCATTGATCTTCATAAGGGAAATTGGCCTGAAGTTCTCTTTCTTTATTGGGCCTTTCTGTGATATAGGTGTCAGCATAATTTTGACTTCATTGAAAGGGTTGGGTAGTAGTCCTTCGGTTTCTATTTGTGGAATAATATGGGCAGTGTTAGTATTAGGTCTTCTTTGAAGATATGATAGAATTCTGCACTAAACCTACCTAGTCCTGAGCTTTTTTGGTTGGGAAATATTTAATGACTGCTTCTATTTCTTTAGGGGCTATTGGGACTGTTTACATGGTTTATCTGATCCTGATTCAACTTTGGTACCTGGTAACTAACATTATCCCGTTTTGTTGACTATAGGTTTTTGTAGTAAGATGTAATAATTTTTTAGAATGTCCTCAGTTTCTGTTGTTCTGTCTACCTTTTCATTTTTGATTTTGTTAATTCGTATACTGTCTCTGTGCCTCCATGTTAGTCTGGCTAAGGGTTTACCTATCTTGTTGATTTTCTCAAAAAGCCAGCTCCTAATTGTGTTGATACTTTGTACAGTTCTCTTTGTCTCTACTTGGACGATTTCAACCCTGAGTTTGATTATTTCCTGCCACTTAATCCTCTTGAGTATATCTGTTTCTTATTTTCAAGATCTTTTAAATGTGCTGTCAAGCTGCTGGAGTATGCTCTCTCCGGTTTCTTTTTGTAGGAACTTAGAGCTATGAGTTTTTCTCTTAGCACTGCCTTCATTGTGTGCCATAACTTTGGGTATGTGGTGCCTACATTTTCATGAATTGAAAAAGTCTTAATCTTTTTCTTTATTTCTTCCCTGACCAAGTTATTATTGAGTATAGCATGCTTCGGCTTCCATGTCTGTTTGGATTTTCTTTTGTTTTTATTGTTATTGAGACCATCTTTATCCCATGTTAATCTAATAGCATGCTTGGGATTATTTCAAACTTCTTGTATCTCTTGAGGGCTGCTTTGTATCCAGTTATACACTCAGTTTTGAGTAAGGTACCATGAGGCACAGAGAAGAAGGTATATTCTTTTGTTTTGGGTGAATTGTTCTATAGATAACTGTTAAATCCATTTGGTTCATAACTTCTGTTAGTTTAAATTCGGTTTTTATAATCTGTCCATTTATGAGAGCAGGGTGTTGATGTCTCCCACTATTATTGTGTAAGGTGCAATGTGTGCTTTGTGCTTTAGTAGAGTTTCTTTATTTATGTGGGTGCTCTTGCATTTGGAACATAGATGTTTAAATTGAGAGTTCATGTTGTTAGATTTTTTCATTTGATGAATATGAAGTATCCTTCCTTATTTTTGATAACTTTGGTTGAACATTGATATTATTTGATATGAGAATGGCTACTCCACCTTGTTTCTTGAGACCATTTGCTTGGAATACTTTTCCAGCCTTTTACTCTGAGATAATATCTGTCTTTATCACTGAGATGTGTTTCCTGTATGCAGCAAAATGCTGGGTCCTGTTTACATATCCATCCAGTTAGTCTATGTGTTTTTATTGGGGAATAGAGTCCATTGATAGTAACAGATATTACGGAAAAGTAATTGATTTTTTCCTGGAATTTTTTTTGTTAGAAGTGGAATTATGTTTGTATAGCTACCATCTTTTGAGTTTTGGAAAGAATATTACTTTCTTGCCTTTTATAGGGTGTAGTTTCCTGCCTTGTGTTGGAGTTTTCCTTCTATTATCTTTTGTAGGTCTGGATTTGTGTCAAGATACTGTGTAAATTTGGTTTTGTCATAGAATATCTTGGTTTCTCCACCTATGTTAAATGAGAGTTTTACTGGATATAAAGACTGGACTGACATTTATGTTTTCTATATGACATCTGCTTACCATATTCTGGCTTTCACAATCTCTGGTGAGAAGTCTGGTGTAATCTGATAGGTCTGCCTTTATATGTTACTTTACCCTTTTCCCTTACTGCTTTTAATATTCTTTCTTTTTTTTGCATTTGCTGTTTTGATTATTATGTGACTGAAGGAGTATCTTTTCTGTTTCTATGTATTTGGAGTTCTGTAGTATTCTTGTATGTTCATGTGCATCTGTCTCTTTAGGTTAGTGAAGTTTTCTTCTATACTTTTGTTGAATATATTTACAGGCCCTTTAAATTGGGAATCTTCCCTCTCTTCTAAACCTATTATCCTTATGTTTGATCTTTTCATTGTGCCCTGGATTTTCTGGATGTTTTGGGTTAGAAGCTTTTTGCAGTTTGCAATTTCTTGACTTTTGTGTCAATGTTTTCTATGGTATCTTGTGTCACTGAGATTCTCTCTTCTATCTTTTGTATTCTGTTGGTGATGCTTGTGTCTATGACTCCTTTTCTCTTTCCTTAGGGTTTCTATCTCCAGGGTTTTCTCTTTATGATTTTTTTATTGTTTTTGTTTCCAGTTTTAGACCCTGGATGGTTTTGTTCAATTCCTTCATGTGTTTGGTTGTGTTTCCCTGTAATTCTTTAAGAGATTTGAGTTTCCTTTTAAGGGCTTCTAACTGTGTTCTCCTTTATTTCTTTAAGACAGTAGTTTATGTCCTTCTGTAAATTTCTCTATTAACATCATGAGATGTGATTTTAAATCCAAATCTTGCTTTTCCAGTGTAATGGGTTACCCAGGACTTGCTGTAGTGGGAGTAATGTGTTCTGATGATGCCATGTACCTCTGATCTCTGTTTCTTATGTTCTTGCGCTTGCCTCTCATCATCTCCTTATGTCTAGTGCTACCTGCTTTTGCTGATCCTGACTGGAGCCTGTGACTCTTATGATCCTTGTCATGTTAGTACTCTTCGGAGTCCAGTTGTCTCTGTGATCCTGTGATTCTGAGATCCTGTTGTGTCAGAACTCCTGAGAATAGACTTCTCAGGGTGTTGCAGGAGTGGTTGGGGTGCTGGAGACCTGTGTTTACTCTGGGCACAGGTCCAAGCTGAAAGGACCTGTACCTCTGGATGGGTGTGGGTTGTATTTCCTTGGTTCCTCTGGGGGTTCCAGTTACGCTGAGTGCTGGGAAATATATTGTGGCCTCAACTGTGATCTTGAGTGTGTAAGAACTCCAGTGCTTCTGGTTGTGTCCAATCTCCTGGAAGTCAAGTTTCCTCTGTGATCCTGTCATCCTCGGCCTATTAGAGCACCCAGAATTGGAGCTCCCCCTAAATGTTGTGGGACTGTGTGTAGAGCCAGCACCCATAGTCTGCTCAGGGCACTGACTCAGAGCAGAAGGAAAGAATGAATCTATTAGGGCACTGCATTTGTCTGATTTTATGTCAGGGTCTGGATTCAATAGCATGCTTAAACATCAAAATTTTACACTCATATATATTCTGTCATAATACTATCTCATAAACTTTGTTGAGTCTCCCAAACTGGCACACCCATTTAGAAAAACTGCTTAGTAGTGAGAATTCACCTTACTCTGACCTTATTCTGCAGAAAGAACTGAAACAGTGTCATTCCAGAGTTCTGTCGTAACCATAAAATCTTTACTCAAATGACTACAACGAATCTAAAAATTTGAACTCATGAAACATTTTAATCCATATATTAGTTTCTTTCAAAAACTCATGTTTTGATATTTTATGTGGTATGTGTATTATAAAATATAAAAAACGAAAATTCTATGTTATTTACCAGTTATTAAAAAAACAAAAAAAAAGAAAGAAAGAAAACTCAAGGAACAAAAACAACAGCATAAAGAAAATAGAAGACCCATTAAGTTATACACACAAAAGCAAGCAGAGGCTCAGAATCTACTTTCAGATTAGTTAGTACATTAATAACACATCTGTGTTAATGAATCTGAGCAACCTGAGAATCGAAAGTTCTTATTGACAATTATGCTTCTGAATGTTTATGAATGTCTATTGAAAGTGACAGTCAAAAGCAACTATTGTTTGAAAGAAGTTGCAGGTTGTGTCTATGAAACTTGACTTCTTATGGATTGCACTACCTGACTGTCTTCTGAAATTGAAAATCTTATCGCTCTTCAGGATTTTGAAGCAAAATAAAGAAAACAGTTAAAGGTTGAGAATGCAGTGTAAGGAAAAGCTGATTTTCACTTGTTGCTTGTTGTGTAGAATACAAATGAGATTTTGTGTGACCTCAAAGGTCTGAATCTCTTACTTTTTCTTTCATTGGAAGACATATGCACATATATACCTATACTCTGTCCATTTTTAAAACTGTAAGCACATATTAGAGCTGACAAATGGAAAATTCCTCATTCTTCAAACCTCTTGGAAGAATGATTGTAAAAAAGGAAAAATAACTACACTTTCATTGATATGACTATGGGATTAACTCCTACACTGGTATAAAATTTAAAAACACTACAATTGATGTATTAGAACAATGGAAATGTATGATCTCAGAGGATAAAGGACTGTAATGCCTATGGGCATGCACAGTTCACTTAAAAGAAACTTGGTTCTCTGTTTAACATAAACTAGTGAGTTATAGAGTCTTCCCAGGGACAGTCTTCCCCAGGATATATTGCTGCTTTGCTATTGGCTAGTTAACTGACTATGTAAGCTTTTAGTCCTTTGATGTTACAGTTTTCCATAGTCAAAGGAAGACAGCAGTGTCTACTTGAAAATATCAAATGCATAATTGTTTTTAAAGGATTAAACATGGCTTTTGCTGTTGTTATGGTGAATAAAAAGTCTCTAGAGTTTAATTTTCTCTAATTCTACTGAGTGCAAGATTAAATTGTTTCTTTTTAATTTTCTTTTGTTGGATATTTTCTAAATTTAAATTTCAAATGTTATCCCCTTTCCTGGTTTCCCCTCTAGAAACCCCCTTTCACATCTCCCCTCCCCCCTCCTCCTGCTACTACAAGGGTGCTCCCCTACCCATGCAAAAGTCTTGCATTCTTTTTTATTGGATATTTTTTATTTACATTTCAAATGCTATCCCCTTTCCCAGTGTTCTGTCCATAAACCCCCTATCCCATCACCTCTCCTCCTTGTATGAGGGTGTTGTCCTCCCAAACACCCACCCCTCCCACCTTCTCATGCTGACATTCCCCTACACTGGGTTTCCAGTCTTGGCAGGACCAAGGGCTTCTCTTCCCACTGGAGCCCAACAAGGCCATCCTCTGCTACACATGCAGCTGGAGCAATGGGTCTGTCCATGTGTACTCTTTGGGTAGTGGGTTAGTCCTGGATGTTGGTTGGTATTGTTGTCCTTATGGGGTTGCAAGCACTTTCAGCTCCTTCAATCCTTTCTCTAACTTCTCCAATGGGGACCCCATTCTCAGTGCAATAGTTTGCTGCTAGCATTTGCCTCTGTATTTGTCAGGCTCTGGCAGAACTTCTGAGGAGACAGCTATAGCAGGCTTCTGTCAGCATGCAGCATGCCTTAGCATTAGCAATATTGTCTGGGTTTCATGGCTGTATAATAATGGGCTGGATCCCCAGAAGGGGAAGGCTCTGAATTAACATTCCTTCAGTCTCTGCTGCAAATCTTGTCTTATATCTTCTCCTATGAATATTTTTGTTCCCCTTCTTAAGAAGGACTAAAGCATCTGCACATTGATCATCCCTTTTCTTGAGCTTCATGTGGTCTATGGATTGTATCTTGAGTAATTAGAGCTTTTAGACTAATATCCACTTATCAGTGAGTGCATGCCATATGTGCTTTTTGGTGATTGGGTTACCTCACCCAGGATAACCTATTTGCCTATTAATATTTGATAGCTGAGTAGTACTCCATTGTGTAGATGTACCATATTTTGTATCCATTCCTCTGTTGAAGGGCATCTGAGTTATTTCCAGTTTTTGGCTTTTATAAATAAGGTTGCTATGAACAAAGTGAAGCATGTGTTGGAGCACCATTTGGGTATATGCCAAGGAGTGATATAGCTGGGTCCTCAGGTAGTACTACGTCTAATTTTTGAGAAACCTCTCGATTCATTTCCAGAGGGTTATGTTCCTCTTTCTCCATATCATTACCTGTATCCTTAATTAATTTATAGTCCTATCTCTGCTTCCTGTCATTCCTTTCCTCCCAATCTCCCCTCTTCCCTCTCCTCTCAGTCCCCCTCTTCCCTCTCCTCCATCCATAGCCCCTGTTCCCTCTCTCCTCAGAAATGGGGAGGCCTCCCATGGATATCATCCAGTCTTGGCATATCAAGTTGTAGTAGTACTAGACATATATTCTTCTATTAAGCCTAGATAAGGCAGTCCATTTAAGAAAATGGATTCAAAACCAGGCAACAAAGTCAGAGATATTCCCTCCCCCTGCTGTTAGAAATCCCACATGAAATGCTCTAAGCTACACAAATGTTACATAAGTACAGAGAGCCTAGTTCCATCCAATGCCTGTTCACTAATTAGCTGGTCAGTCTTTGTGAGTAATTATGAGCCCAAGTTTGCTGATTCTGTAGGTTTTCTTGTAGTGTCCTTGAACTGAACTCTCTCTTCTTCAATTCTTGTTCCTTCACTTCTACAGGATCCTCATAGCTCCATCTAATGTTTGGCTGTGGGTCACTTCATCTCTTTTCATCAGTAGTAGATGAAACCTCTCAAATAACAGTTATGCTAGGCTCCTATCAGGAAGTATAGAAGAATATCATTAATAGTGGCAGCAGTGGGTTCTCTTTCATGACATGAGCATCAAGCTAGGCCAGTCACTGGTTGGTGATTTCCTAATCTTTAACACTGTACATATTCTACATAGGGCAAATTGAATCTTTTGAGGCTGAGTTGATGTCTGAATCCTTTCATTGGAAATCTTGCCTAGTTACAGACAATGGTCATTTCACATTCTATATCACATCTCTCAGTGCTAGGAGTCTTAGTTAGTGTTACCCTCACAGATTCCTGGGAATTTCTCCTAGGTTACTAGCTTGTCCCAGAGATGCATCCCCAATTCCAATTGTCTTTCTAAGTACTCTGTCCCTCTTTTCTCTCACTACTTGATGTCTCCTTTTCCTGTCCACACTTCCTCCCTCACCCAGTTTGCTCGAGTACCCACTACATCAATTCTAATTCCCCTTCTCAGTGAAATTCAAACCTTTCTCTCTTGGGCTCTCTTTGTTAATTAGCTTCTTGGAGTCTGTGGGTTGTAGCATAGTTATCCTGTATTTTATGGCTAATATCTTCTTATAAGTAAGTACATACGATGCTTGTCTTTCTGGATCAGGATTATCTCATTCAGGATGATCTCTTCAGGTTCCATCCATTTGCCTGCAAATTGCATGATGTCTTTGCTTTTTAAAGTTGAGTAGTATTAAATAATATAAGTATACCACATTTTCTTTATCTACTGTGGGTAAATTATGTTAATTATGGCTGAATTCCACCATGGCTGATTGATAGCCTCTGTGGTCCACACGATATAGTAGACCCGCCTTTCTTAGCATGGCTTCTCCTTCTCTGACCTTGTTTGGGGAATTCTAAGTTTCAATACATACCTCTACCTGAGAAATATCAGATACCCTCAGTTAGATTAAAGGATCAATTTCCTTTCTCCTGATAAAACTTTTTCAGCTAATATCTGAGTTTCACAAAATGCTTCCCCAGGGTAATGAGGCATTTTATGCACCCTAAGCTCCCAGTCAATGATCTTGGCCCATCCTGGATATTACTAGCCCCAGCACCCCAAAACTTGATAAGCCTTTAATCATGCTAATTAAAATTGATCTGCTTCCTGATAACTGGTGTGGTGTGGTCATTTACTATATGAACTCACAGGGCTTCAGAACTCCATGCTGCATCTCTGTTCCCACTGTCCTTGTGGAGCATATAGGCTGACAATCCCTGAGGGTAGGGAAACCCACAGTCCATTCTTTGGTTGAGGAATATCTAGGTTGTTTTCAGTTTCTGGCAGTTTTTAATAAAGCTGCTATGAACACAGGTAAACCAGTGTCCTTGCGGTATGGTGGAGCATCATTTGGGTATATGTGAAGGAGTAGTACAGCTGGTTCTTGAGGTAGAATTATCCCCAATTTTCTGTGAAACCACGAAATTGAGTTTCAATTAGTTGAACAAGTTTGTACTCCCAGCAGCAATGGAGAAGTTTTCATCTTACTCAATATCCTTGACAGAATGAGCTCTCACTTGAGTTTTGATCTTAGCCATTCTGACAGGTAAAAAATGGAATTTCAGAGTAGTTTTGATTTGCATTTTCCTGATGACTCAGGATGTTGGACATTACTTTAAGTGCTTCTTAGCCCTTAGTGATTGCTCTGTAGAGAATTCTTTGTTTAGATCAATACCCTATTTTTTTAATTGGGTCAATTGATTTGTCAATGTCTTCCTTCTTTCTATATTTTGGATATCAGCACTCTATTGAAGATCTTTCCCCACTCTGTACGCTATCATTTTGTCCTATTGATGATGTCCTTTGCATTTCAGTTTCAAGATTGATGTTTTATTTTAAATAAAATGCATTCATGAGTTAATTTACTGAATGGAAATACTATAATTCCCCCAAACATGGGTAATTAGTATTAACATTTCTATAGATACTATTTGTTGACACTCCCTTGAGTTTATTACTATATTTCTCTATATTTTACATACATATATGAAATAAGGATGTCCAGCTTAATAATTTTTTAGTCAAAGGATCCTCAAAAAAGTATATGACTGCAAGCATCTGCCTCTGTATTTGTCAGGCTATGACAGAGCCTCTCAGAAGACACCTATAGCAGGCTCCTGACAGCATGTACTTCTTGGTATCTGAAATAATGGCTGGACTCAGTGTCTGTATATGGAATGAATACCCGAAGTGGAGCAGTCTCTGCTCCACACATTATCTCCATATTTCCTTCTGTGAGTATTTTTGTTCCCCTTTGTAAGAAGGTCTGAAACATCTACACTTTGGTCTTCCTTCTTCTTGAGCTTCATGTGGTTTGTGAGTTGTAACTTGGGTATGCCAAGCTTTTGGGCTAATAACTGCTTATCACTGAGTGCATACTATGTATATTCTTTTGTGATTGGGTTACCTCACTCAGGGTGATGTTTTCTAGTTGAATCCATTTACCTAAAATTTTCATGAAGTCATTATTTTTAATAGCAGAGTAATATTCCATTGTATAAATTTACCACATTCCCTGTATCCATTCTTCTTTTGAAAGACATCTGGGTTCTTTCCAGGTTCTGTATATTATAAATAAGACTGCTATGAACACAATGGAGGATGTGTCTTTGTTCTATGTTGGAGCATCTTTTGGGTGTATGCCCAGGAGTGGAATAGCTGGGTCCTATGTCCAGTTTTCTGAGGAACCTCCAGATTAATTTCCACAGTCATTGTATCAGCTTGCAATCCCATCAACAATGGAGGAGTGTTCCTCTTTCTCCACATCCTCACCAGAATCTGCAGTCACCTAAGTTTTTGATCGTAGCCATTCTGACTTGTGTGAAGTAGAGTCTCAGAGATGTTTTGTTTTGCATTTCCCCGATGAATAAATATGTTGAACGTTTCTTTAGGTGCTTCTCAGCCATTTGATATTCCTGAGTTGAGTATTCTTTGTTTAGCTCTAGGGGGAGGGAGGGTGAGATAGCACGTTTCTGGAGGGGAAACCGGGAAGGAGATAACATAAAGATCCAATTAAAGAAAAATAAAAAAAAAGAAAGAAAAGAAAGAATGAAAAAGGAAGTCTGTTGTTATAAAATAAATATTTGCCAATAAATCATATATTTATTTGTATTGAAAAAATGACAGTTATCAATTGTAAAATATTTATTTTTTCGAAAATTTTCAAATCTTTACTAATTAGTATCCCAGAAAAAATTACTGATGTTTTCCATATGTTTGATTTCTTCTTTTTCTTTTTCTTTTAAAAAGCTGAGTGTGATTATTTAAGCTTTAATTGGGTATTATATTTACATATCAAATGTTATCCCCTTTACCAGTTTCCCCTCTAAACAACCCCATCCCACCTTCTCTTCTCCTGCGTCTATGCAAGTGATCCTTCACCCCCACCTTCTCCCATCTCATTGCCCTGGCATTCCCCTACACTGGGCATCAAGTCTCCACAGGACCAGGGGCCTCCACTCTCATTGATGCCAAATGAGGCCATCTTTTGCTACATATGCAGCTGGAGCCATGGGTCCCTCCATGTGTACTCTTTGGTTAGTGATTTAGTCCCTGGGAGCTCTGGTTGGTTAGTACTGTTGTTCTTATGAGATTGCAAGCCCCTTCAGCTCCTTGAATTTTTTCTCAAACTCCCCAATTGAGGTCCCTTTGCTCATTCCATTGGTTAGCAGCAAACATCCAGATCTGTATTTGTCAGGCTATGGCAGAGCTTCTCAGGAGACAGCTATATCAGGCTCCTGTCAGCACAAACTTCTTGGTATCTGCAATAATGTCTGGGCTTGGTGTCTGTATATGGGATGGATCCCCAGGTGGGACAGTCTCTGGATAGTCTTGCTTCAGTCTCTGCTTCACATTTTGTCCACTATTTCTTTTAGACAGGAGCAATTCTGGGTTAAAATTTGGAGATAAATGGGTGGTCTCATCCTTCAAGCTGGGCCTTGCCTAACCACTGGGTGTGTCTGTACAGGCTCTACCTCTCCTTTCTTGAACATTCAACTAATTTCACTCCCTTTTGTTCCTGGGAACCTCTTGCTTTCCTGGTATCTGGGACTTTAAGGACTTACTTTCTTGCCATAGACAAGTGATGGTCCATGTTACGTTGGAGTAAGTCAGGACAAATGACCTGACTGATATTTCCCAAGATGCTACCCCTAGGAAAGATACAAACAATAAGCTGGGAAGAACAAGATGAAAGTAGTCAATAGTATGAAAGGAAATCAACATTTAAAAAACTGACAGTTAAGAAGTCAGGATTAAGTTAAACCTTTTTAGACAGACTCACTAACATAGCATACATTATTCCTTACAGTAATGATGTGTTGCCATATTTTAATATCTACATAAAACTTGTTGTAATTCATGGTCACTATATTCTTTCAGCTCTATTTTAACTGTAGCATGTATATCTAGATTCTTTTCTCGTAGTAGCATCATCGTGCAAGAGTCTTGCACATCAGGGAGGATGATTGCACAGGTAAAACATATTGGATAAGCTGACAGGTGGTATCAATCCCTTTTAAACATATCTTCATATGTTTCTTGTAAGTACAGTCACATGAAAACATCTCAGTCATAACAGAGATTCTGAAACAATCCTAGAAAAAAGAAAGAATAATAAGCCGAGAGGTGATTACTGTCATCCATGGAAGTCATTTTCCATTTCCTTTTTATTATTATTTCTGAGTGCCTGATTAGATTGTGCATGTGAGTACAGTTTCCATGAAGGCCAGGATAATCTCAGAAGACTATGGAGTTAGCTGTACTTACAGGCTGTGTAATATGGGTACTGGAAACTGAACTAGGATCCCCTGCCAGAGCAGTACATGTTTTCAATCTTGAGAACATGTCTTCAACTTTGTGCATGGGAGTCTTGGTTGCTGGAAAGCATCTGTAGAGGTAATTGATAGAAACATAATGTGTTTATATTTGAAAATTTTGTTCTCTGAATGTGCTTTGGGTCTCACACCTATAATCCCAGTACTAGGGAGTTTGAGTATACAAGTCATGAGTATACAAGTTAGTTTCAAGCCACCCTGGATACCAAAGTGAGACCTTATCTCAAATAACAAACACAAAATAAGTAAAACGACAACACCAAAAAGAGTTTATCCTCTTAATAGGGAAATGGAACTCTTTTGATATATATTGTTTGTTATTATTCAGAGAATAATCTATGCTAAAGAAAATCCAAAGGCCTGTTATTTTTTTTGTCTTTGTTGTCTGGCTTTCCTTATTGAGAACTATATATTCAATAAAAATTTTCTATGGTTATTCTCTGCAAATAAAGTATCTTTGCAGTTTCTAATTTCATAATTGACCTGTGCCTTACTTTTGAGCAAAATATCTCTTCTCCCATTTTCAACAACATACGCTTCAATTTCTATACACCCTCAATTTTTCTTCTTCCCTGCTTGTATCATATTTTAATCAGGTGTATTTTGAATTCTATTTAAAATCATTATTCAGTAATATAGCAGAAAATTAATCTTGAGCCATAGTCAAATTAAATTTGAAAAAAACAATTGCATAAATATCAATTCCACATATATACAAACAAATGTGCTATGTATACCTAACACAAACAAATATATGCAATGATATATAACAAAAGTAGAATTGCACTTACATTTCAGAATTTGACTTTCTTTTATATTAAAGAGAGGTTTGCCTCATCTAGTATGTACTCCATCCAATTTCCTTCCCAAATCTCCGCCCACCCAAATCTAACCCTGTCCTGTCTAACCTTAGAAAACGAAAAGGCATCTAAGGGAAAATTTAAAAATCAAAAACAAAATAAAATAAAGCAAGATTAAACCAATCAGGATAAAGCAAAGAAACAAATTAAGAGAAGGAAAAGAGCCTAGGAAAAGAAACATATAGATGTAGAGACACATTTCTCTGCATACACAGGAACCCCCATAAAACCACAAAACTAGAAGCCATAATATATACAAAGGATTGAGCAGGGAAAGAGAAAACTCTTCAGGGCCACTGAAGATCTTGTTGAATGTGTTTCTTGTTGCTCATTTACTGATAAGCAAGGGGGTCTACTCTTAAGAATTGTTTTGTTTCCCTAGTGAAACTCTCTTGGAGAAAATTCAATTTTTCATATTTTCAAGTGGATAGTAATTAGAGATGGCTCTGGGTTAGGGATTAGGGTATATGTTCATTTTTCATCTATCTCTAGAACCTCAGCTGGTACACACTGGTACATTCTTTGTACATGCCTCCACAGTCTTTGTAAATGTACATGTAAGGCAACCATGTTGGATACAGACCTTGAGTCCTTTATGTCTTTCATCTTTGCTGGCTTTTACTCTCTTACATTTGCCATTTCCACAGGGTTCTCTGGGCTCCGTGGGGGAGAGTATTCCAAGGTCTCTCATTCTTTTCTTATTGTCTGGCTGTGGTTCTCAATATTTTCTCAGTTCATCTGTTGTAGGATAAAAGTGCTCTGATGATGGCTGACCAGGGCACTGATCTATGAGTCTATCATAATATCATTAGGAGTCATGTTATTATTATATTCCTTTAGTAGAACAATAAAATTTGTTTTTCCCTAGGTCCCTGAGCTACCTACTTTAAATGAAAACCACTTGTCCATTTAGAATGATTTTCTTTCTACTTTCTTCCATTTACTTCCAAATGCCATGGTTTCTTTTTTATTTGTTTTGTGTTTGTTTTTGTTTTCGTAGCAACTGGTTTGTGTTATATAAATATACCATATTCTCTTTATCTATTGGTTAGTTGACAGATGTGTAAGTTGTTTCAAATTCCTGGGTATTTTTCAATAAAGAATCAGTGAAATTAGCCAAAGAAGGGTCTCTCTCTTTAGTAGGATGAACCATCTTTGGGGCATATGCTCAAAAAGGGTATAGCTAGATCTGGAGTTATTAACACACTGTGCATGCAAAGTGGATGTACAACTTTGAATCCAACAGCTACAGATCAATGTTCCTTTACGTAACAGTAAAGTATTTGTTTCATTGATATTGTCTGAAGTGGAAATTTCTGATTTCTCAACAACTCAGTTGTGTCATGTAATATTTTTCTGGAAGTTGCCTTGTGAGAGGGCATTCAGTCTTCTGCTGAAAACAGACACTTGGGATGGCAAAGGTGTTTAGAATGAATACAAGTGGAATCTCACAAACAATCAAACAATGAAAGAAAATCTCTTTATTGCTCCATCATGCAACACTTAGCTGGTCTCTGATGGCTTGGCTGGTCTTCGTGGTTTTCCTGGTTTTCACTTCTTAGAGAAAGCACAAAAGAACTTCCTGTAGTGTTCAAGCTGATCCTCTCCACTTCTGCTGACTCATGCCAATTTGGTGGAGCCTTGCTGTTTCTGTTGGATTCAGCCACCACTTCTGATTCCTATTAGGTGTTTGCTACTAAACTAGAATGCGGTATACTGACAATGAAAAGTGAAGTCTCAAGGAATTACTTTGAAACAGGTTCACCGCTCCCTTTTTCTATTAACCTTCTTTCCAGTAGGCTAGAAGGGAGGGGAAAGTGTTTATGTTCCCTAAATAAAGTAGGTTTTGGAAAATAATAATCCTATTGTTAGCCATTTTGACTAGTGTATGATGAAATTTCAAAATAGTTTTGATTTGCATTTCCAATTGATAAAGACATTTAACCATTCTTTAAATAACTTCTAGCCACTAGAGTTTCCTGTATTGTTAATTTATTAATTATGCTTAGATTTGCATCCATTTTTAAATGTGTTGCTTTTTTGATAGCCACGGTTGATTTTAGTTTGTGTTTTTGTTTTATTTGTTTGTTTTTGTTTATCAATTTTTAACATTGAATTGTTATGTTTAATTTTAAAAAACCCACACCTGATCTGGCTAGGCTCTAGGACCAGCAGCTGCCGGCCTGCTAGCCAATGACTCTCTCACAAATGCTGACTTTTCCTTTCCAGAGCTCTGAGATCACTCTCCTAGTCAGTGATCCACTGTGGTTACCTGTCCACTGGAGCTCAGTCATTTGTCCAATCCTCCCATTCCAAAGCCTGGCCAAATTGGCCTGGCTATCTATTTCTCTCCTACCTACCTGAGTCACCGTTGAAAATACCCATGGAAGCCAGCTCCCCGTGTGATCACTTCAGTTTCTATATTACCCACTGGTAGGACTCTCAGAAAAGGTCACCCACATAAGCTACCCAGAGCCTTCCCTGTCTCAGGTCTCCAGCTAGTGCCAGAGATGCAAGCCCCACTAATTCTCCTTATCACTCCCAGTCCTCTTCTTCCCCCACTCTCCCTACATCTAATCACCATCCCTGCTCCCTTCCTCACCCCCTCTCCCATCTAGTTCTCTCTCTCTATCTCAGATGACTCTTTTGTTTCCACTCTTGAGTGGGATTCACACCTCCTTCCTTGGGCCCTCCTTATTACCCAGTTTCATTGGGTCTTTGGATTGAAGCATGGATATCCTGCACGCTATACCTAATACCCACTTATAAATGAATACATCCCATATGTGTCCTTTTGGATCTGGGTCACGTGAGATGATATTCTCTAGTTCCATCCATTTGTCTGGAAATTACACATTGTCTTTGTTTTTAATAACTGAAGAGTATAAATGTACCACATATTCTTTATCTACTCTTCAGTTGAGAGGCATCTATGTTGTTTGCCATTTCTGTCTGTTATGAATAAAACTGCTATGAACATACTTGACCAAGTGTCCCTGTGGCATAGTGGAATGTCTTTCTGGTATATTCCAAGGAGTCATGTAGTTATATCCTCAGGAAAAAATATTCCCAATTTTCCACAAAGCCACCAAATTGATTTCCAAAGTAGTTTGGAAGTAGAGAAGTGTCCCTCTTTCCCCACATCCTTGACAATGTTTACTGTCACTTGAGGTTTTGATTGTAACCATTATGAGACCTTTTGGTTTGCATTTCCCTGATGAAAAGAGATGTACCATTTCTTTAAGTATTTCTTGGCCATTTGAGATTCCTCTGTTGAGAATTCTCTGTTTAGCTCTGTACTCCATTTTTTAATTGGGTTATTTGAATTGTTGGTCTCTAACTTCTTGAGTTCTTCATGAATTTTGGCTATTATACCTCTGTCAGATGTCAATACAATCAATTTTTGAAATGGTCACTGGATGATTAGAAGAAGGTATTTTTTTATTTGGGTAAAATGTTCTATAGATATTTGTTAAGAACATTTGATTCATAATCTCTGTTAGTTTCATTATTTCTATGTTTATTTCTGTCTTGATGAGCTGTCCATTGAACGTGTCAAGTACTGAACTCTCCCATTATTAATGTGTCCAACTCAATGTGTGGTTTAAGTTTTAGTAATGTTTCTTCAACAAATGTTAAATGCCTTGTATTTAGGACATAAATGTTCAAAATTGAGAAGTCATCCTAATCGATATTTTCCTTTGATGAGTATGAAGTGTCCTTCCACCAGCTGTTTTGATTAATTTTGGTTGAAAGTATATTTTCTTAAATATAAAAATATCTACTACAACCCGTTTCTTTGATCAATTTACTTGGAAAACTTTTTCCAGCCCTTTATTCCAACATAATGGTTATTTTTGTTGTTGAGGTATATTTCTTGAATGCATGAGAATGATGGATCCTGTTTTCACATCCATCCTTGTTAGCCTGCATCTTTCTATTAGGGAATTCAGTCTATTGATGTTGAAAGGTATTAGTAACCAACGATCATTAATTTTGATATTGCTGATATTAGTGTCTCTCTGTCCCTGTCTCTCTGTGTCTCTGTTTCTGTCTCTCTGTCTCTGTCTCTGTCTCTTTCTCTCTCCCTTTGTGTGTGTGTGTTTCTGTGTGTGTGTGTGTTTCTCTCTCTCTCTCTCTGTGTGTGTGTGTGTGTGTGTGTGTGTGTGTGTATTTCTATGTTTTCCTCGGTTTTTGCTGTTATGGAATTACTTATTCCTGTGTTTCCTTGCCTGCAGTTATTCTTCTTAGGTTCGACTTGTCTTTCTAATATTTTTTGTAGGCATGGATTTGTAGATAGATATTATTTAAATTTAGTTTTTCTTAGAATATCTTATTTTCTCCATGTGTGTTGAAGATGCCCTGGGGTAGAAGAATGGGTTGGGGTTAGGAAGTTTCAGAGACCTGAGATGTGGAAGGCTCTTGGGAATCAATGCAGGTGATCTTAGCTGAGATGTCTCACAGTAGGGACATGGAACCTGAAGGTGCCACATTTAGTAGGCAGAAACCAGAGTGGAGGGATAAGAACACAAACACCCACAAAACTTTCTATCCAAAAATCTATCCTATGTAAAAAAGATGAAGGGATATGGCACAGACCAAAGTAAATGCCAACTAATAATTACCCCAACTCAAAATCTATCACATGGGTGAACACCAATCTGTGACATTATTAGTAGTACTCTGTTATTCTTGCCAAGATGAATTTATCATAACTAGCCTCTGAGTGGCTTTACCCATCAGTTGAATGAAACAGATGCAGATCGAACAGTCAAACATTGGAGAGAGGGTAAGGACAATTATGGAAGAGTTGCGGCAGGATTTAACAATCTGAAAGAGATGGAAACCCTACAGGTTAACCAATGGAGTGAACTAGCAAGAACTTGGGAAGCTCTCAGAGACTGAGCCACCAACTACAGAACACACATGGGGAGTAATGAGGCCTGGCACATCTCCATGTAGGCTCTCCAACAACTGGAGCAGATGATCCCCTTAAAGTTGTAGCCTAAATATAGTATCTATTCTCCCAACAGGAGTGCCTTTTATGGCTTCAATGGGAGAAGATGTACGTACTCTAGCAAATACTTGGTGCAACAGGGTGGAATAAAACCCAGGGGATGTCCCACCCTCTCAAAGGAGAAAGAAGGAGGGAATGAGAGAAGGGTTCCTGTGAGGGGAGCTTGAAAGGGAGCAGCACTTGTGATGTAAATAAATAAATACAAACTTTATTAAAAATTTTTCTGAAAAGCAATAACCAAAAAATAATTTCGAATGGAATATATAAAGAATCTGGGTTGTCTCTGGCAGCATTTACCTATGCTGATGAACAACTTCAGTGCAGTTTTAGATCCAAACACATATTACACATGCCATCACACCAGTGAAAATCATTAAATGTTTCCCAAAACACATGAAGTGGGGGAGGGAGAGTTCTGCTGGCTATAGTAGTCAAGGTTGGCATCTGTGTTTTCTTAGAGGTTATAAAACATCTGTTTAGACCCTCTGCATTTCAGAGTCTCTGCTGAGAAGTCAGGTTTAAATCTGATAGGTCCGCCATTGTGTTTTATTTGGCCACTTTCCCTTGCTACTTTTAATGTACTTTCTTTAGTGTTTTGATTATTTGGAAACTGGAAGGTTTTCTTTTCTGGTTCTATTTAGGTGGTGTTCTGTATGCTTTTTAATATTTTATTTTTTTATTCTTTTTATCTTTATTAACTTGAGTATTTCTTATTTACATTCGGTTTTTATTTCCCTTCCCGGTTTCCAGGCCAACATCCCCCTAACCCCTTTACCTCCCCTTTTATATCGGCATACGCACCCAATCCTCGCCCCATTACAACCCTCCCCCCAATAATCATGTTCACTAGGGGTTCAGTCATGGCAGGACCAAGGGCTTCCCCTTCCACTGGTGCTCTTACTAGGCTATTCATTGCTACCTATGAGGTTGGAGCCCAGGGTCAGTCCCTGTATAGTCTTTGGGTAGTGGCTTAGTCCCTGAAGTTCTGGTTGGTTGGCATTGTTGTTCATATGGTATCTCAAGCCCCTTCAAGCTCTTCCAGTCCTTTCTCTGATTCCTTCAACGGGGGTCCTGTTCTTAGTTCAGAGGTTTGCTGCTGGCATTCACCTATGTATTTGCTGTATTCTGGCTGTGTCTCACAGGAGCTATCTACATCCAGTTCCTGCACTTCTTGCTTCATCCATCATATCTAGTTTGTTGGCTGTATCTGTATGGGTCACATGTGCGGCAGGCTCTGAATGGGTGTTCCTACAGCCTCTGTTCTAAACTTTGCCTCCCTATTCCCTCCAAAGGGTATTCTTGTTCCCCTTTTTAAGAAGGAGTGAAGCATTCTCATTTTTGTCATCCTTCTTGAGTTTCATGTGTTCTGTGCATCTAGGGTAATTCAAGCATATGGGCTAATATCCACTTATGAATGAGAGAATATCATGTGTGTTTTTCTGTGATTGCGTTACCTCACTCAGGATGATATTTTCCAGTTCCATCCATTTGCCTATGAATTTCATAAAGTCATTCCCTTTGACAGCTGAGTAATATTCCATTGTGTAGATATACCACATGTACCATATTTTCTGTATCCATTCCTCCGTTGAAGGGCATCTGGGTTCTTTCCAGCTTCTGGCTGTTATGAATAAGGCTGCTATGAACATAGTGGAGCACGTGTCTTTGTTATATGTGAGGCATCTTTTGGGTATATGACCAAGAGAGGAATAGCTGGGTCCTCAGGTAGTTCAATGTCCAATTTTCTGAGCAACCTCCTGACTAATTACCAGAATAGTTATACCAGTCTGCAATCCCACCAACAATGGAGGAGCATTCCTCTTTCTCCACATCCTCACCAGCATTTGCTGTCACCTAAGTTTTTGATCTTAGCCGTTCTCACTGGTGTGAGGTGAAATCTCAGTGTTGTTTTGATTTACATTTCCCTTATGATTAAAGATGTTGAACATTTCTTTAGATGTTTATCAGCCATTCGGGATTACTCAGCTGTGAATCCTTTGTTTAGCTCTGAACACCATTTTTAATAGGGTTATTTGTTTCCCTGCAGTCTAAATTCTTGAGATCTTTGTATATTTTGGATATAAGGCCTCTATCTCTTGTAGGATTGATAAAGATTTTTCTCAATCTGTTGGTTGTCATTTTGTCCTAAAAACGATGTCCTTTGCCTTACAGAAGCTTTGCAGTTTTATGAGACCCCATTTGTCGATTCTTGATCTTAGAGCATAAGTCATTGATGTTTTGTTCAGGAAATTTTCTCCAGTGCCCATGTGTTTGAGATGCTTCCCCACTTTTTCTTCTATTAGTTTGAGTGTATTTGTTTGATGGGGAAGTCCTTGATCCACTTGAAATTAAGCTTTGTACATGAAGACAAGCATTAAGTCCCACACCCGCGGATCCCTGCCCGCAGCAGCTCTCTGCTCCCAGACCCCATGAGAGAGAGACCCAACCGCCTGGTCAGGTGGGCACTCCTGAGGCTGCAGAGCAGAAGAGACCACCAACACTGCTCACCACTGCCCACATCCCTGGCCCAAGAGGAAACTGTATAAGGCCTCTGGGCTCCCGTGGGGGAGGGCCCAGGAGCCGCAGGACCCCTGCCTGAGACACCACCGGAACCTGAAGGAAACAGACCGGATAAACAGTTCTCTGCACCCAAATCCCATGGGAGGGAGAGCTAAACCTTCAGAGAGGCAGACAAGCCTGGGAAACCAGAAGAGACTGCTCTCTGCACACACATCTCGAACGCCAGAGGAAAAAGCCAAAGACCATCTGGAACCCTGGTGCACTGAAGCTCCTGGAAATGGCGGCACAGGTCTTCCTGGTTGCTGCCGCTGCAGAGAGCCCGTGGGCAGCGCCCCACGAGCGAACTTGAGCCTCGGGACCACAGGTAAGACCAAATTTTCTGCTGCAAGAAAGCTGCCTGGTGAACTCAAGACACAGGCCCACAGGAACAGCTGAAGACCTGTAGAGAGGAAAAACTACACGCCCGAAAGCAGAACACTCTGTCCCCATGACTGACTGAAAGAGAGGAAAACAGGTCTACAGCACTCCTGACACACAGGCTTATAGGGCAGTATAGCCACTGTCAGAAATAGCAGAACAAAGTAACACTAGAGATAATCTGATGGCGAGAGGCAAGCGCAGGAACCCAAGCAACAGAAACCAAGACTACATGGCACCATTGGAGCCCAATTCTCCAACCAAAACAAACATGGAATATCCAAACACACCAGAAAAGCAAGATCTAGTTTCAAAATCATTTTTGATCATGATGCTGGAGGACTTCAAGAAAGACGTGAAGAACTCCCTTAGAGAACAAGTAGAAGCCTACAGAGAGGAATCGCAAAAATGCCTGAAAGAATTCCAGGAAAACATAAATAAACAAGTAGAAGCCCATAGAGAGGAGACACAAAAATGCCTGAAAGAATTCCAGGAAAACATAAATAAACAAGTAGAAGCCCATAGAGAGGAGACACAAAAATCCCTGAAAGAATTCCAGGAAAAAAAATCAAACAGTTGAAGGAATTAAAAATGGAAATAGAAGCAATCAAGAAAGAACACATGGAAACAACCCTGGATATAGAAAACCAAAAGAAGAGACAAGGAGCTGTAGATACAAGCTTCACCAACAGAATACAAGAGATGGAAGAGAGAATCTCAGGAGCAGAAGATTCCATAGAAATCATTGACTCAACTGTCAAAGATGATGTAAAGCGGAAAAAGCTACTGGTCCAAAACATACAGGAAATCCAGGACTCAATGAGAAGATCAAACCTAAGGATAATAGGTATAGAAGAGAGTGAAGACTCCCAGCTCAAAGGACCAGTAAGTATCTTCAACAAAGTCATAGAAGAAAACTTCCCTAACCTAAAAAAAGAGATACCCATAGACATACAAGAAGCCTACAGAACTCCAAATAGATTGGACCAGAAAAGAAACACCTCCCGTCACATAATTGTCAAAACAACAACCGCACAAAATAAAGAAAGAATATTAAAAGCAGTAAGGGAAAAAGGTCAAGTAACATATAAAGGGAGACCTATCAGAATCACACCAGACTGCTCGCCAGAAACTATGAAGGCCAGAAGATCCTGGACTGATGTTATACAGACCCTAAGAGAACAAAAATGCCAGCCCAGGTTACTGTATCTAGCAAAACTCTCAATTAACATTGATGGAGAAACCAAGATATTCCATGACAAAACCAAATTTACACAATATCTTTCCACAAATCCAGCACTACAAAGGATAATAAATGGTAAAGCCCAACATAAGGAGGCAAGCTATACCCTAGAAGAAGCAAGAAACTAATCGTCTTGGCAACAAAACAAAGAGAATGAAAGCACACAAACATAACCTCACATCCAAATATGAATATAATGGGAAGTAATAATCACTATTCCTTAATATCTCTCAATATCAATGGCCTCAACTCCCCAATAAAAAGACATAGATTAACAAACTGGATACGCAACGAGGAACCTGCATTCTGCTGCCTACAGGAAACACACCTCAGAGACAAAGACAGACACTACCTCAGATTGAAAGGCTGGAAAACAACTTTCCAAGCAAATGGTCAGAAGAAGCAAGCTGGAGTAGTCATTCTAATATCAAATAAAATCAATTTCCAACTAAAAGTCATCAAAAAGATAAGGAAGGACAATTCATATTCATCAAAGGAAAAATCCACCAAGATGAACTCTCAATCCTAAATATCTATGCCCCAAATAAAAGGGCACCTACATACGTAAAAGAAACTTTACTAAAGCTCAAAATACACATTGCACCTCACACAATAATAGAGGGAGATTTTAACACTCTCATCAATGGACAGATCATGGAAACAGAAATTAAACAGTGATGTCGACAGACTAAGAGAAGTCATGAGCCAAATGGACTTAACGGATATTTATAGAATATTCTATCCTAAAGCAAAAGGATATACCTTGTTCTCAGCTCCTCATGGTACTTTCTCAAAAATTGACCATATAATTGGTCAAAAACGGGCCTCAACAGGTACAGAATGATAGAAATAATCCCATGCACTCTATCGGACCACCACGGCCTAAAACTGGTCTTCAATAAGAATAAGGGAAAAATGCCCACATATACGTGGAAATTGAACAATGCTCTACTCAATGATAACCTGGTCAAGGAAGAAATAAAGAAAGAAATTAAAAACTTTTTAGAATTTAATGAAAATGAAGGTACAACATACCCAAACTTATGGGACACAATGAAAGCTGTGCTAAGAGGAAAACTCATAGCGCTGAGTGCCTGCAGAAAGAAACAGGAAAGAGCATATGTCAGCAGCTTGACAGCACACCTAAAAGCTCTAGAACAAAAAGAAGCAAATACACCCAGGATGAGTAGAAGGCAGGAAATAATCAAACTCAGAGCTGAAATCAACCAAGTAGAAACAAAAAGGACCATAGAAAGAATCAACAGAACCAAAAGTTGGTTCTTTGAGAAAATCAACAAGATAGATAAACCCTTAGCCAGACTAACGAGAGGACACAGAGAGTGCGTCCAAATTAACAAAATCAGAAATGAAAAGGGAGACATAACTACAGATTCAGAGGAAATTCAAAAAATCATCAGATCTTACTATAAAAACCTATATTCAACAAAACTTGAAAATCTTCAGGAAATGGACAATTTCCTAGACAGATACCAGGTATCAAAGTTAAATCAGGAACAGATAAACCATTTAAACAACCCCATAACTCCTAAGGAAATAGAAGCAGTCATTAAAGGTCTCCCAAACAAAAAGAGCCCAGGTCCAGACGGGTTTAGTGCAGAATTCTATCAAACCTTCATAGAAGACCTCATACCAATATTATCCAAACTATTCCACAAAATTGAAACAGATGGAGCACTACCGAATTCCTTCTACGAAGCCACAATTACTCTTATACCTAAACCACACAAAGACACAACAAAGAAAGGGAACTTCAGACCAATTTCCCTTATGAATATCGACGCAAAAATACTCAATAAAATTCTGGCAAACCGAATTCAAGAGCACATCAAAACAATCATCCACCATGATCAAGTAGGCTTCATCCCAGGCATGCAGGGATGGTTTAATATACGGAAAACCATCAACGTGATCCATTATATAAACAAACTGAAAGAACAGAACCACATGATCAGTTCATTAGATGCTGAGAAAGCATTTGACAAAATTCAACACCCCTTCATGATAAAAGTCCTGGAAAGAATAGGAATTCAAGGCCCGTACCTGAACATAGTAAAAGCCATATACAGCAAACCAGTTGCTAACATTAAACTAAATGGAGAGAAACTTGAAGCAATCCCACTAAAATCAGGGACTAGACAAGGCTGCCCACTCTCTCCCTACTTATTCAATATAGTTCTTGAAGTTCTAGCCAGAGCAATCAGACAACAAAAGGAGATCAAGTGGATACAGATCGGAAAAGAAGAGGTCAAAATATCACTATTTGCAGATGACATGATAGTATATTTAAGTGATCCCAAAAGTTCCACCAGAGAACTACTAAAGCTGATAAACAACTTCAGCAAAGTGGCTGGGTATAAAATTAACTCAAATAAATCAGTTGCCTTCCTCTATACAAAAGAGAAACAAGCCTAGAAAGAAATTAGGGAAACGACACCCTTCATAATAGACCCAAATAATATAAAGTACCTCGGTGTGACTTTAACCAAGCAAGTAAAAGATCTGTACAATAAGAACTTCAAGACACTGAGGAAAGAAATTGAAGAAGACCTCAGAAGATGGAAAGATCTCCCATGCTCATGGATTGGCAGGATTAATATAGTAAAAATGGCCATTTTACCAAAAGCAATCTACAGATTCAATGCAATCCCCATCAAAATACCAATCCAATTCTTCAAAGAGTTAGACAGAACAATTTGCAAATTCATCTGGAATAACAAAAAACCCAGGATAGCTAAAACTATCCTCAACAATAAAAGGACTTCAGGGGGAATCACTATCCCTGAACTCAAGCAGTATTACAGAGCAATAGTGATAAAAACTGCATGGTATTGGTACAGAGACAGACAGATAGACCAATGGAATAGAATTGAAGACCCAGAAATGAACCCACACAACTATGGTCACTTGATTTTTGACAAAGGAGCCAAAACCATCACATGGAAAAAGATAGCATTTTCAGCAAATGGTGCTGGTTCAACTGGAGGGCAATATGTAGAAGAATGCAGATCGATCCATGCTTATCACCCTGTACAAAGCTTAAGTCCAAGTGGATCAAGGACCTCCACATCAAACCAGATACACTCAAACTAATAGAAGAAAAACTAGGGAAGCATCTAGAACACATGGGCACTGGAAAAATTTTCCTGAACAAAACACCAATGGCTTATGCTCTAAGATCAAGAATCGACAAATGGGATCTCATAAAACTGCAAAGCTTCTGTAAGGCAAAGGACACTGTGGTTAGGACAAAACGGCAACCAACAGATTGGGAAAAGATCTTTACCAATCCTACAACAGATAGAGGCCTTATATCCAAAATATACAAAGAACTCAAGAAGTTAGACCGCAGGGAAACAAATAACCCTATTTAAAAATGGGGTTCAGAGCTAAACAAAGAATTCACAGCTGAGGAATGCCGAATGGCTGAGAAACACCTAAAGAAATGTTCAACATCTTTAGTCATAAGGAAATGCAAATCAAAACAACCCTGAGATTTCACCTCACACCAGTGAGAATGGCTAAGATCAAAAACTCAGGTGACAGCAGATGCTGGCGAGGATGTGGAGAAAGAGGAACACTCCTCCATTGTTGGTGGGGTTGCAGACTGGTAAAACCATTCTGGAAATCAGTCTGGAGGTTCCTCAGAAAATTGGACATTGAACTGCCTGAGGATCCAGCTATACCTCTCCTGGGCATATACACAAAAGATGCCTCAACATACAAAAGAGACACGTGCTCCACTATGTTCATCGCAGCCTTATTTATAATAGCCAGACAGTGGAAAGAACCCAGATGCCCTTCAACAGAGGAATGGATACAGAAAATGTGGTACATCTACACAATGGAATATTACTCAGCTATCAAAAACAACGAGTTTATGAAATTCGTAGGCAAATGGTTGGAACTGGAAAATATCATCCTGAGTGAGCTAACCCAATCACAGAAAGACATACATGGTATGCACTCATTGATAAGTGGCTATTAGCCCAAATGCTTGAATTACCCTAGATCCCTAGAACAAACGAAACTTAAGACGGATGATCAAAATGTGAATGCTTCACTCCTTCTTTAAATGAGGAAAGGAATACCCTTGGCAGGGAAGGGAGAGGCAAAGATTAAAACAGAGACTGAAGGAACACCCATTCAGAGCCTGCCCCACATGTGGCCCATACATATACAGCCAGCCAATTAGAGAAGATGGATGAAGCAAAGAAGTGCAGACCGACAGGAGCTGGATGTAGATCGCTCCTGAGAGACACAGCCAGAATACAGCAAATACAGAGGTGAATGCCAGCAGCAAACCACTGAACTGAGAATAGTTCCCCCGTTGAAGGAATCAGAGAAAGAACTGGAAGAGCTTGAAGGGGCTCGAGACCCCAAAAGTACAACAATGACAAGCAACCAGAGCTTCCAGGGACTAAGCCACTACCTAAAGACTATACATGGATTGACCCTGGACTCTGACCTCATAGGTAGCAATGAATATCCTAGTAAGAGCACCAGTGGAAGGGGAAGCCCTGGGTCCTGCTAAGACTGAATCCCCAGTGAACTAGACTATGGGGGGAGGGCGGCAATGGGGGGAAGGTTGGGAGGGGAACACCCATAAGGAAGGGGAGAGGGGAGGGGGATGTTTGCCCGGAAACCGGGAAAGGGAATAACACTTTAAATGTATATAAGAAATACTCAAGTTAATAAAAAAATAAAAACAAATAAATAAATAAATAAATGTATTGTAGTGTTTTACTTCACTGGGTCTGCACTGTGGTGTCCCAAGATATCTGCTAGATATCTCTGCAGAAACACATCCCAACTGAGCCGCGGTGGCCCAGTGTCTTCAGCTGCCACACACACACACACACACACACACACACACACACACACACACACACACACACACACACAAAAAAAAGATAAGCATTGATCAATCTGCATTCTTCTAAATACTGACCTCCAGTTGAACTAGCACCATTTGCTGAAAATGCTATCTTTTTTCCATTGGATGGTTTTGGCTCCTTTGTCAAAAATCAAGTGACCATAGGTGTGTGGGTTCATTTCTCGTTCTGCAATTCTATTCCACTGGTCTATCTGTCTGTCTCTGTACCAATACTATGCAATTTTTATCACAATTGCTCTGTAATACTTCTTGAGTTCAGAGATAGTGATTCCCCCTGAAATCCTTTTAGTGTTGAGGATAGCTTTAGCTATCCTGGGTGTTTTGTTATTCCAGATGAATTTGCAAATTGTTCTGTCTAACACGTTGAAGAATTGGATTATTATTTTTATGGGGATTGCAGTGAATCTGTAGATCGCTTTTGGTAAAATGGCCATTTTTACTATATTAATCCTGCCAATTCATGAGCGTGGTAGATCTTTCCATCTTCTGAGGTCTTCTTCAATTATTTTTCTTCAGAGGCTTGAAGTTCTTGTCATACAGATCTTCTATTTGCTTGGTTAAAGTAACACCGAGGTATTTTATATTATTTGGGATTACTATGAAGGGTGTTGTTTCCCTAATTTCTTTCTAGGCTTGTTTCTCTTTTGTGTAGAGGAAGGCTACTGATTTATTTGAGTTAATTTTATATCCAGCCACTTTGCTGAAGGTGTTTATCAGGTTTAATAGTTCTCTAGTGGAAATTTTGGTATCATGTAAATAAACTATCATATCATTTGCAAATCATGATATTTTGACTTCTTCTTTTCCCATCTGTATCCCTTGACCTCCTTTTGTTGTCTGATTGCTCTGGCCAGAAGTTCAAGAATTATATTGAATAAGTAGGGAGAGAGTGGGCAGACTTGTCTAGTCCCTAATTTTAGTGGGATTGCTTCAAGTTTCTCTCCATTTAGTTTAATGTTATCTACTGGTTTGCTGTATATGGCTTTTACTATGTTTTGGTATGGGCCTTGAATTCCTATTCTTTCCAGGACTTTTATCATGAAGGGGTGTTGAATTTTGTCAAATGCTTTCTCAGCATCTAATGAAATGGTCATGTTGTTTTGTTCTTTCAGTTTTTTTATATAATGGATCACGTTGATGGTTTTCCATATATTAAATCATCCCTGTATGCCTGGGATGAAGCCTACTTGATCATGGTTGATGATTATTTTGATGTGCTCTTGGATTTGGTTTTCCAGAATTTTATTGAGTAATTTTGCGCAGATATTCATCAGGGAAATTGGTCTGAAGTTCCCTTTCTTTGTTGGGTCTTTTTGTGGTTTAGGTATAAGAGTAATTGTGGCTTCATAGGAGGAATTCGGTAGTGATCCATCTGTTTCAATTTTGTGGAATAGTTTGGATAATATTGGTATGAGGTCTTCTATAAAAGTCTGATAGAATTCTGCACTGAAGCCATCTGGACCTGGGCTCTTTTTGTTTGGGAGACCTTTAATGACTGCTTCTATTTCCTTAGGGGTTATGGGGTCGTTTAAATGGTTTATCTGTTCCTGATTTAACTTCGGTACCTGGTATCTGTCTAGGAAATTGTCCATTTCCTGCAGATTTTCAAGTTTTGTTGAATATAGGGTTTTTTAGTAGGATCTGATGATTTTTTTAATTTCCTCTGATTCTGTACTTATGTCTCCCTTTTCTTCTTTGAGTTTTTTAATTTGAACAGACTTTCTGTGTCCTCTCGTTATTCTGGCTAAGGGTTTTTCTATTTTGTTGATTTTCTCAAAGAACCAACTTTTGGTTCTGTTTATTCTTTCTATGGTCCTTTTTGTTTCTACTTGGTTGATTTCAGCTCTGAGTTTGATTATTTCCTGCCTTCTACTCCTCGTGGGTGTATTTGCTTCTTTTTGTTCTAGAGCTTTTAGGTGTGCTGTCAAGCTGCTGATATATGCTCTCTCCTGTTCCTTTCTTCAGGCACTCAGAGCTATGAGTTTTCCTATTAGCACAGCTTTCATTGGATCAACTGCTTTCTACCCAAATCCTGAGGGAGGGAGAGCTAAACCTTCTGACTGGAGACACACCTGGGAGGCCAGAAGAGACTACACTCTGCCCTGATTTCTGACTCCAGAGGAAAACACCTAACGCCATGCCATCTGGGACCACAGTGCCTGGGGGCTCTGTGAAAAGGCAGTCAGGCCCTCCTGGTTGCCGACCTCATGGAAAGCTCAAAAGCACCCCCCCCCACGAGCAACTTGAGCCTCAGGACCACAGGTAAGACCAACTTTTCTGCTCCAAGTGACCTGCTTGGTGGACTCAGGACACAGTCCCACAGGAACAGCTGAAGACCAGTAGGCAGGAAAGACTACTTGCCCAAAAGCAGAACACTCTGTTCCCACAACTGGCTGAAAGAAAACAGGAAAACAGGTCTACAGCACTCCTGACACACAGGCCTATAGGAAGGTCTAGCCACTGTCAGAAATAGCAGAACAAGGTAACTCCAGAGACAACCTGGTGGTGAGAGGCAAGCACAGGAATCCAAGCAACAGAAACCAAGACTACATGGGATCATCAGAGCCCAATTCTCCCATCAAAGCAAACACTGAATATCCAAACACACCAGAAAAGCAAGATCTAGATTTAAAATCACATTTTGCCATGATGCTGGAGGACTTCAAGAAAGACATGAAGAACTCCCTTTGAGAAACGCAGGAAAACATAAATAAACAAGTAGAAGCCTATAGAGAGGAATCACAAAAATCCCTGAAAGAATTCCAGGAAGACACAATCAAACAGGTGAAGGAATAAAAAATGAAAACTGAAGCAATAAAGAAAGCAGAAAAGGAAACAACTCTGGATATAGAAAACCAAAGAAAGAGACAAGGAGTCGCAGATACAAGCATCACCAACAGAAAGAGATAGAAGAGAGAATCTCAGGAGCAGAAGATTCCATAGAAATCATCGACACAACGGACAAAGATAATGTAAAATGGAAAAAGCTATTGGTCCAAAACATGCTTTTTAATCTTTATAGGCATCTCTTTAGGTTGGGGAAATTTTCTTCTATGATTTTGAGGACATTATTTTTTGGTTGTTGGAACTGGGATATTCCACTTTCTTCTATTCCAGGTATTCTTAGGTTAGGTATTCTCACAGTTTCCCAGATTTACACAAACTTTGTGGCAGACATGCTTTAGATTTAACTTTTTTTCATCTTTATTAACTTGAGTATTTCTTATTTAACATTTTATTTGAGTTACATATCACTTTCTTATATTGTACCTTCTATGCCTGACATTCTCTCTTCCATTTTTTTGTATTCAGTTGGTTATGCTTATTTCTGGTGTTCCTGGTCCCTTGCCTAGGTTTCTAGGTTTCCAGGATTCCCTCAATTTGTAATTTTTATTTGTTTCTTTTCCATTTACAGGTCTTAAACTATGGTACACTTTATTTCACTGGTTTAGTTGTGTTTTCTCTATTTCTTTTAGGGATTTATTTATTTCTTCTTTTTCCCCTGATTTTTATAAATTATTTATTTACATTCCAGACTTTGAACCCTTTCTGGTTCTTCCTCCAACAGTTCTTTATCTTGTTTCTCCTCCCCTTAGCCTCTGAGATTGTGTCCTCCTGCCCCAGCACATCCCTTCCCTGGTGCCTCTAGTCTCTACAAGATTAGGTATATCTTCTCCCACAAAGGCTATGTAAAAGAGTCCTCTGATACACATGTGCCAGGGGCCATGGACCAGCCCACGTGTACTCTTTGGTTGGTAGCTTAGCCTCTGGTTTCTCCCAGGGGTCCAGGTTACTTCAAACTGTTGTTCTTCCTATGGGGTTACCATCCCTTTAAGCTCATTCAATTTTTCCCTTAACTCTTCCATAAGGGTTCTCAATGGCTGGATTTCTAAGTTGGATTGGAGCATTCTTACTTGGTCCATCATTCTTTTTAAACTTCTTATGGTCTGTGAGTTATATCATGGATATTTTGTACTTTGGGCTAATATCCACTTTTTATTAAGTACATACCATGTATATTCATTTGGGTCTAAGTTACCTCACTTGGGATGATATTGTCTAGTTTCATCCATTTACTTACAAAATTCATGAAGTTCTCATTTATAATAGCTTAATAGTATTCCACTGTGTAAATAAAGCACATTTAACATATCCATTCTTTCCTTGAGGGACATCTGGGCTGCTTCCAGATTCTGGGTATTATAAATAAGGCTGCTATGAACATAATAGAGCACGTGTATTTGTGGTATGGTGGAACATCTTTTGGTTATATTCCGAGGAGTGGTATAGCTGGATCTTCAGGTAGAAATATTTCCAATTTTCTGAGGAACCACCAGATTGATTTCCAGAGTGGTTATAACAATTTGCAATCCTACCAGCAATGAAGGAATGTTCTTTTTTCCTTTCTTTCTTTTTTTTTTTGTCTTAGTCATTCTGATTGATGTAAGGTGGAATTTCTGGGTCATTTTGATTTGTATTTACCTGACGACTAAGGATGTTGAATATTTCTTTAAGTGCATTTCTTCCATTCAAGATTGATTTGTTAAGAATTCCGTTTAGCTCTGTACCCCATTTTTTTTAACTCGGGTTATTTGTTTTTTTGTATTTTCTTGTATTGCCTTAAGATAATGATTTCTTCTGAAAGATCTCTATCATCTTTCTAAGATTAGATTTAAGGTCATTTTCTTATCTTTGGTTATGTTAGACAATGTTAGGTGTGGTGTAGGAGGATAACTGTGCTCAGAAGTTGCCATGGAACTCGGGGGGGGGGGCAATTCATGTTTCCCAGCAGTTGGGTGTGCCCTTAGGGATACAAAGGGGATTGGGTTTGGGGTAAGAAATATAACCCATATGTTCCTGGTAATGCAGACCTGATGAAGTTGGCCAGAGAGATGACTGCATAACTGAGTTCAGCTGGGATAGCAAGCCTCTAGTTAGAGCTGGCTATGCTCAGAGGACTCAGTTAACAGGAGAATGGGTGGAAGAAAGGGATCTCACTTGTATGCTGCTGGTGGTACAGGCCTGGTGAAGGCAGGCAAATAGGACTTGATAGCCAGTGTTTATTTGTTTGTTTGCTTTTTAGTTCTTCATGTATTTTTTAATATTAACCCTCTATCAGATGTGTAGTTGGTAAAAAAAAAAAAATTGTGTTCCAGTCTATACCCTGCCACTTTGACCGAATGATGATGCCCTTCATTGTTTATAAACTTTTCAGTTTCATGTGGTCCCAATTATTAATGGCAGATCTTAGTGTCTATGGTAATGCTGTTCTGTTCATAAAGTTTTTCCTATATCCAATGCCATTCTCCATTTTCTCTTCTATCATATTGTGTGTCACTGACTTTACAATACCTTCAATCCATTTGAGTTTTGTTCAGGATGCTAGATATAAGTCTATTTCTTCTCTTATGCATGAAGCCAGTTAACCAGCAATATTTGGTAAAGATGTCAAAACTTTTTCTAACCTTTCTTAATGAGATTACTCAGCCATGAAAGTTCCATTGTATTCAAAGGAAGTCATTTTCAATTTCACAAACTCTTACCTAAATTACTTCCCTACTGAAATCTGGCAAAAAAACAGAAAAACTGTACTTCTTTAAAAGGATTTTTTCTGAGTTTGCTTTGTGCTTTTTCCTGTTGCTCTAGGTCACAAAAAAGTCTTCAAACCATTGATTTGTTACATAGACCAATATCTGTGAAGCTTTCCTAGATTGTGGATGCTTGGTTTCAGATCACAGTTCCGGATAAAATAAATAACACTTAGGGTAGACAAAACACACGCCAAGACCAAAAATTTACTTAAAAACAAACATGTTAATTGAATATTTATATTTTTCACAGAAGTCTTCAGAAAATAAAATGTGCAAACTTCCCTGCACCATTCATTCAACTCTAAAGGAAATAATTAATGATCATTCTCTATGATTATGTATAATGTGGTTTTGTCTATACATAAATGTGAAACAGGACACAATGACAATGGCTACAGTAACATATTTTGATGCCTTATTCAGTATGCATTTTGAATTTGGTGCAATGTATTCTCTGAGTAACTTAAATGAGATTATAATCTTAGATATGTCTCACAGCATTTCCCTTACATTAATATGAAAATTGCAACTCAATAAATTAAATCATTTACCATAGGTTATAGTAAGAAAGATTCTTAACCACAATATGTGCTCTTTCATACTCAGTCAACTATCCTTTTAAAAGAAAGGAACATGACACATTAAAGAATCTTTTATCTCCATCAGGTTCACTTTGTTCTCATTGTGCTTTCCATTCTCCCCTTCTTTTCACTGTATGGATTCCAGGAGATCACTAAGCCTAAGCTTCAGTGATTGTAATGTCTAAAATTAATTTTCATGTATGCTTAGAACTACTAAACTCCTAACTGTACATTCATGCATGGTGTTCAATTCTTGATTGCATGTTCACACTCATCTTGGAATTCATGAGACATTGTCTCTAAAACCAAAAGAGAAAGAGAAGGTTCTCTGACTGTGTTTCATACACATCACACTGGAGTTATAAGCAGTAGGCTGCAATGAGAAGTTACATAACTCTAATAACTTCTCATTCTGCCTTGTAATTTCATAAAGAGTAAATAGGACATAAAATGCATGCCACACAAAAGTTGTATCCTTACTGTCCACCCTCCCATCCTCCAGCAAAAGACGTAACCTCTCATCTAGTCTTTTTGTCCTTTGCTTTCCCTTTACATCCATGCTACATATATATCACCTATTTAAAAATTATTTCTATTTTGTTACAGAATATTTACTTAAAGACCAACTTAAACTGTTTTGTTTTCAAGTCTTCCAAATAGAAGGTATTTGCTTAGCCTCAAAATCCAAGAATTTTATGATTTTTCACTACTTTCTGACATATGTGACTGTTCATAGAACTGTCTTGTCTGCTATATTAGAGACTTCAGAACTCAAACCCACCCAGCATTGGACAGGCCCTTTGCAAGTACTTCTCAATAAGTACAAACTCCATTAACACTGCATGAAGATAATTACCTCTTCATTCATCTGAGATTTGTGTGAGGTCACAGTGCATTATGCTCAAAAAAAGCACACACTGCAAATTGACTCACAGAGGGAATATACAGGACAGTAATTTTTTCATAACCTTAAAGCATTTGTCTTCAAATTAACCTCCCTGTAAGTCTGGAAGATTTTCTATCTAATTTACCACCTGAAAAGGCTGACTTAACCTTCATTCCCTTGATTTCTCATGCTACTTTTAGACTATCATGCCCTGCATCATCTCCTCCAGATAATTATCACTGCCATTTACTCTTTGCTGATATTTCTACTTTTATAGACAATTAAACAACAGATTATTTTTAATGTCTACTTTAAACGTGACTTCAATATCATGAAAGCCTGTCTTCAAGACCTCCTTGATTGTTGACTTATGAAAATCAACTTATACATGGAAAAAAGGTGATTTTATTACTTATAATAACCATTACATTAGACAGAAAATATTATTTAATATTTGTAAGACTCCTTATCATTGAAATGAACAGAGTAATATGTACCCTCTGGCTTTTAGGTTTTCTGCAGAAAATATGATAAATATAAAAACAATATAGTAAATTATGTGGTTACCAAAGCACTATAAATGAGGACCTATCACTAAATTTTTATCTTTTTATACCATTGTCATTGCACAAAAATACCTGTGGACATTCTTGCTATTTCACTTTCTTTCTTCACAGTGACCCTGTATATTACCCTGAATGAATGCCGAGACAATTCTCATATAACCAAATAAAACGAACCCTACTGGCTTTCTCCAAACTTTGCTAAGATTACTTATGATTCAAACATGGTTGTTACTAGATAACATTCTTCCTGGATTGATTGACTTCAGAAATGTTGGGCGTGATGCCCTTGAAACCCTCCATTATTGATGTTAATATTATGGTTAGAGTTAAGTATGACTGAGTTCATGGAAAATCCCCAGTCAGCTGTAGAAGACTAATACAAATCTGGTGGTCAGGATGAATAATGATACGATAAAGTTATGACTTTGCTGAGAAATACATCTGACATCAAAATGCCCAATGTGATGACCTGTAACCTTTCTGAAAAAAAAAACAACATCCTGCTGACTAATAGATATGACAAACCTGTGTCCTTTCTAACATCTTGTTGACATCAGCTGACCACAGGAGTACTGTGTCCTTGGCTTGCATAAATGTTTCCCACTTCCCCTCTCTCTGTTACCCCTGTTATGGTATAAATTCAGCCTTGGGAAAAAATAAAATTGTTGCCTTGATCAGACTCTTGTCTTGGCATCCTTCTTCATGTTTCTTGTCCCCCATTCTCTTCTAGGTACCCTCTGCACCCTCGTTGACACAAAAAGACTTATATCTTGATTTTTCAAAATTTATTGCAGGGTGTAGAATCTGGGAAAGCAAGATGTTACTGTTTGTTTCAAGTTATTAGGGATCTTAGATGATGAATATAATGAAATCAGTTGGAGGCTGTGCCTTCTATAATATGTGATTTTTAAGCCAAAAAAATTATCATTCTTGAGGCAGAGGTAGGTAGATCTTTGTGAATTCAAAGTCAGCCAAATATACATGGAGAATTCAGGCCAGCCAGTGTTATACCATAAGGGATATTTTCCACACGTAAGTCCACATTCTTGGCTTATACATATTTTCATCAACATGAGACAACTTTATCATCAGACTAACTGATTAGTGAATGATCTGAACAGCAATGCACTATTCAGCAGCATAACTTAGAGATAGGCTGTATAGTGTGATAAGAGTCTGTTATTAGGATGGATGTTATTATGTTAAACCAAAAATGCACTCATCAACTGACATGTCTCTCTGGAGCAGAGGAACAGAGAGTAAAAGCATGAAATGTATGGGACTATAAGTCCTTCTCTGACTGCAATGCCATCTGCATAAAGCATTAGAAATTCAACATAGTAGTAAAGTAAGACGTTCACTTTAATGCAAAGCCAAGGTACTTCCCTTTATAGTTGAGATGAATTGTCAAAGTGCACTTCTCTAAAACTATTCTCCATTACACTAAGTATTCCTAAAACACCCTTTTCAAGAAATCAGCATAATAATGGAAGTAAATGTATATTTTTAGTTTAATTTCCAAATCAAAAAAATTAAGTTCTAGATTTAGAAGTTTATTTTGTAGAGTGAATTTATTCTAGCTTCACAGAAAATTGAAATTAGAATTTGTATTTATTGTACATGGTTTTAATAACACGTTTTCAAGTAAAAGGGAAACGATTCTATTTGGTTCAACAAAGTTGCTTGTGGGATGTCTTAAATGTTGTCTGAATTTAAACTTATGTTATCAATGCAAGTAATTCTTTAGACATTATTAGAAATCACAATTTCTTCTCTGTGAGGAAGGCACATCCTCTCCCACTGATGCCAGACAAGGCAGCACAACTAGAACATATCCTATATACAGGCAACAGCTTTTGGGATGGCCTTTGTTTCAGTTGTTTGCAACCCTCATGAAGACCAAACTGCACATCTGTTACATACAGGCAGAGAGGTCTAGGTCTTGTTCCAGTATATTCTTTGGTTGGTACCCTCAGCCTCTGAGAGTCCCAAGGGCCTAGGCTAGTTGAATCTGTTGTTCTTCCTGTGAAGTTACTATCTCCTTTGATAATGCAATCCTTCCTTCTATTCTTTCATGAGTCCCCAAGCTCCATCCACTGTTTGGTTGTAGGTGTTTGCATCTCTCTGAGTCAGCTGCTATGTAAAGCCTCTTAGAGGACAGCCATTCTAGGCTCCTATCTATGAGCATAGGGCCCCCACTCACTCAGGAGAATGGGAGAAGGGATTGAGAAAGGATTGTGGGAGAGGTGACAGGAAGTGGTCAGTGAGTGGGCCATAAAGTGAATACTTAAAAAAAAAAGAAAATAAATAACAATCCCTCTATCCATATATCTTTTATACATTGATTATATATTATTCATTGTGAAAATTAAAGTTATGCAAAATGAGTATTTTGGAAGGTACTCAATCTGAAAGAGGGTGGCATTATATCATAATGGACTAAATATCGTATTTTCAGTCAGAGATACACATTTGATCTGGGCTATGGTTCATGGGTAGGATGCATTTGGTGAAACTGAGAGGATCTTATTTCAGAGCTCTAAAACCCACTCATATCTTGAACCAGTAACATGTCTCTGTTATTCCAGTACCCCTAGATTAAATGAAATGCCAAGAGAGAAGAATATTTGGAAGTTATGGTCTAAGTGGACTGGCATGACAGGGGTGAACAAGAGACTGTATCTCAAAATATTGGAAGACAACGACTATCACCTGAGATTAACATCTGACTGTAGATATATATATATATATATATATATATATATATATATATATATATCATTAAATGCTTGTGTACATATTCACAAACGCAATGGCACACATGTGCTCTTCAGGATCGCATGAGGAAATAGAAAAGTAAATAATTATACCTCGAAAATTTGATAGGCACGACACTCACTTGTGAGTTTTGACATTATATCAGTTACTTGTCTTTTATCTAACTTATATATGAAAACCACATTTTTACAAACAATAAGCAAAATGAGCATGCAGGGCCTTATGGATTTAATATATTTAGGGGGTTTTCTATCTAAATATTACTTAGTATCAACCAAACTTTTCCTAACTTCATCTTATACAGTTTTCTCACCTCTTCTCCTCTCCTCTCCAGTCCTCTCCCCTATTATCCTACCTCCCTCCTCCCCTTCACTCCTCACCTCTCCCTTCCTTTCCCTTATTCTCCTCCCCTCTCTCCTTTCCTTCACTCCTCTCCTTTTCCCTCCTCTCCCCTCTATCCTCTTACACTGATAAATATTGTTCTATTTTTCCACCTACTAAATCAACTATTTAACATTCAATAATTATTAGTTGTCTGTGGCCAGCTAATTTTACTTAATGTCCTCCAGATCCTTCCATGTTCTGCAGATTAACGGGCTTCATTGCATTTAACACCTGAATCGAAGGTATGACTTTACTATCCTAGAGTCTAGTTTATGGAAGGAGGATAGTGGAAATAGGAAATGATGCAGCCTGTGAGTGGAAGTCAAAAGGCAACTCGTGGGAGTCTTTTCCTTTCTTACACCTAGAGACAGAACACACTTTGTGAGAGCTACAGACGGAAGAAGGTTGCTGGAAAGTCACTTTAACCACTGGCGTACTTCACTGACTTTAAAAATGTGTGGTATATTTCAAAATCTTTAGAAATGGATAAATCTCATAGATACTCTACTTTTTCAATTGATTCATTAAACATTATAAGAAGGTATCTAAATATCACTATGAAATCCATGCACATGATACAACTGTGCATTAATTAAAAATAAAGAAATTTAGTGTCAGAAGAATAAGGTTCTAACAACTTGAGTCTGTACAGATGAGTCATCTATATTTTTCCTAGACTTGTAGAGTTATGGGGTTTTACATTTAAAGCATCTAGAGTTGACATTTTATTTGGTAAGAGTGCAAAGAATGTAATTATGTTAATTTTTCAATGCATAGAATATCCCATATTATGAGCATGATATCAGTCATGAAATAAAAAGGACCATTTTGAATTTACCTACAGTAACAATTAGAGCAATGGCTTAAGCCTTAAATAAAATTGTTTGAAATTGTGAATTGATAGGACTATTATAATAGAAGCTAATAATTTTAAATATAAATTTTGGTTTCAACAGTATTTTGAACATGGTCATTTATCATTGCTTGGTTCTGCATATCTAAATTATTCCTGAGATTTTCATTTAATAAAATTCCAAATGTTTTCTGAGAACTAAATTTAAATTAAATGTAATAAAATGTTTCTATGAACAAGTTCTTGTAAATAGTTATATCTAATTTTGTGCTATAAAGGGATTCAGAAAGAGTAAGTGGTTATTACACGTATTTAATTAATTTCTCATTTCTATGTACTTTGATTTTATGCAGTGAATATAAAAATCTGATATACCAAGAAAGTACATTTTATTGGATTAATTTTATATAGATGGAAATTGTGTAGGGGGTGAAGGTTTAACATTTAAAATGTAATTTAGGTTTCTTTCATAATTAAGAATATGAATAATTTTATAAGCTAGGACATTCTGGCAGCCTTTATATTTAATGTGGAATAGATTTTTGCCAGATCTCCTTCCTTCCCTAAACCAGGTAGATGTTATGGGAAAAGAAGAACCTAGGATAAGAGACACAAGTTACTAAACTAAAAATTATTTGGATGTTGGAATAATAGCATCCCCATCAGCAAACAAAAGGACACAAATATATATGTCAAGATACAGAGATTTCTTCCTTTGATGACACAATTACTGCTTAAAAACTAATAAGAAATGGTAAAAAACAATTCAAAAATGATTGTGATATCCTTTCCAGCACATGTAGGAAAGTATGCATGATATCTTAAAACCATATGTTAATTTTGATTTATTTAAATATGAAATGCTTAGGAGGCTGGAGAGAAGACTCAGTTTAAGAGCACAAACTGATTTTGCAGAGCACTAGTGTTCCATTAACAGCAAGCATTTTAGCAGCTAACAACCATTTGAACCTCCAGCTCTTGGTAATCTTACCTTTCTTCAGGATGCTTTGTAACCTGCACTCAAAACCACACATACACACTGACTTAAAAGTAACAGATCATTAATTTAACTGTCTCGATGACATATATTAGTTGATATTATAAGGAGGACCTTGATAAAATTAAGTAGCCGTCACATTGTTGGAATAGTGACATTATAAAGTCTCAAGACCTGAATTGCGATCTTCAAAGTAACAATCGTCTGCCAGCTCCATTTTCTAAATCACCAACTCCAAAGTATCTAAATAAAGCCATACTTAAGGAATTGTTAAAGATAAGAAATGGATTAGAAGTACATTATATATTAAATTGGGGAAAAGTGCAAATAGAACTTATGTTTAATAGGTAATGCCAAAAAGGGATACTCACTCATTAGAAAGGTGAGATTTAAAAAACTGTGCAAAATAGGCTTTATTTTTTGTCAAATTCTATGGTTAGAAACATTCAACAGAAGTAAATTTGGTGGCTAAGATGGCTGTCTATATTTAGGGACACAGGAATTGCTGATGTGTCAAAAGGAGATGAGGACACATGAGGTAAACATTGATAAAAGCAGCCATGCCTGATAGGATTCCATTTAACTAAAGAGCAAGTTTGGAATTCATTTACATAAGATTATAGGAATAATTCACATTTGCCATGTGATATTTTCCTTGATAAGAACAAGAATAAAGAATGGTCTTTTTATTCAAATTTTGATATTTTTCACAAAAATATGCAAATGAAAAACATAGGCTGAAATAATGTATAGGATTTAAATCGTAATTTTATAAGCAATATGCTATGAAAAGCAAGTAATAATTGTACAAAAATAATTCTAAGTTTGCTAAAAGATGAGAAAATATGGACCTAGTGAAAGATGATAGGAATACTTGAAAGCTCCTGGATAAATAGCCAATATTAAAAAGTGAATGGTGGTAAATAATCATGAGAAAGAGCAGTGAACCAGAACTAAAAATATATACAAAAGTAAGATTTGAAACTATGGTAAGTCATGTTAAGGTGTCACCTATAAGAATGTTTGGGACAAAACTCAGGGAGACACGAGGTAGATGGTTGCCTAAATACTTTAATTTCAAATACTTTAGTTTCAAATTGAAACTTAACAGTGACAGACATTGGAGCTCTCTGGGAAGCTTTCTCCTTCTGGTGAGATGAAATGCAGCAGCAGAAGACCAGAGCCTCAGTATGCCAGTCTCCACTGTACTTTTATTAGGAGACATTCCAAATGGCCAGTAAGATAAGAGAATGTAGATAAGAGCTGTGCATGAAAGCACCACCACCCAGGAGTGTCAGGGAAAGCTGGTTCATTTGGCAACTAAGCAAAAGAGAAATAGAAACCTTTATATGCATACACAGCAGAATACTACAATCACGCTTTGCAGAATGCCCGTCTTCCAGTTGCCCATGGATCAGTATCTAACATAGATGATGTAATAGGACACAAAGCACGGCTTAATAATAACAGGAAATTTAAGTCAATTCTTCCTCTCTATCTGATCATAATAAAATAAATGAGGAATTAATGGAAATAGACATATAGACTATCAAAGAAAATGTGGAGATTAAGAACTTCCTATTAAAAACTGATTAAAAAAAAGAGCAGGCCTCCAAGAGACAGCAACCAAACAAGACTAAACCAGATACATTAAGACACGGCAAAACCCATCATATCAAGGCTGAACAAAGCAAATCAAAAAGAGGAAAAGAGTCCAAAGAGCATGCAAAACAGTCACTAATGTACATGCTCCCACTGTTGGGAGTCCCATAAAAACACCAAGCTAACAGTCATAACACATCAGGAAAGAACCTGGAGCAGACACTGGTAGGTCCCATGCCATCACTTCTGTCTCTATAAGCATATATGAGCCCTACTCAGTTGATTCAGTAGGCCATGTTCTATTAGTGTCCTACTTTTCACTGACTCCTATCACCTTCTTACCCCAACCCCTTCTTCGGAATTTTGGAAGCTCTGAAAGGAGGAAACCAATGGACACCTGCGATTTAGACTCTCTGATATAATGTCTGGCGTTGAGCCTCTTTGTCAACTCTCATCTTGGAGGGGGCCTTGACAGGGGTCTGGGAGGAGTAGAAGAGGGAAACAGTAGATTTATTGTAAGAGACAAGAATCTATATTCAAGGAAAAATGTCAAAAATATTTTATCAATTCTGAAGGTCAGCAAAGATTACTTATTTTGTTGACTGGAATTGTTGATTGAGAAATATACTAAGGTTTTGACAGTTCAGCCTGATATTTATGTAATATGATTTACCACATATTAAAAAATCATTCTTTGGGGAAAATAAAAGCAATCCAAGGCAGGAAATTAGCTACAAGTGACCAACCTAGAATAATTTTAGGAAACAAAAAACATTAGTGATGTTGTGTATGTTGATGGATGTTAATAGTGTAGTGCAAAGCCAAAAAGCAGAGTGATAACAGTGATGAACGTAATAGTGACATCATGAAGGGTAAAAAGTTAATTCTATAAAACAAATCACATGTATTCCCTTTTTATGTGGATATGTGAAACTTTCCTTTTCTCAGGAATGTGCTATCTTCCTATTAGTTACTCAGCAGGGAGACCCCAGAGATACCCCCAAAGCATAGGCTATTGTCATTGCTTTTGGTAGTCCCACAGAATCATAAATAAAGGCCTTCTTGCTAAAGATAACAATCACTTCCATTTCAGTATGTTGAGTAACCTGTCAAATATAAATCAGGAAAACCTCTACATTCTGCCTAGGCTAAGAAATTTTCATAGGAGACATGCAAGCTGTTGCAGCTGAGGAAGAAAAAAATCAGTGGTCATACTCAATACTGGACCCTATATAAACAATTCAAACCCACCAGGCAAGTTGTACCTACTGGTGCAATATTGGCATAATGGATATGGGACTAGCCAACTATTGTCTGATAAATTTGAGATCTGCCATAGAAGAGGAACAACATGTATGATACTTGTGCAAAAGATCATGGCTATGGAAATCAAAGGCTTTAAGGGGTGGTGTCATTTCACTAAACAGATATGTTTTCAAACTCATAATATTTATGATTATGCTCATATATAGATTTGTGTTGCTCTTTACATTGGTTTATTGATAAGGAATGGAAGCAACAAGTTAAAGATATACCAATTGATTAGTCAGTTTTAAAGTAGTAACAGTGGGTAAATTGTAACTGAAGAGTTAAGAAGCCAGTAGCTATTAGGTCCATGGGCCTGGATGTTTCAATAGTCAGGGTAATCATATAATAGCTCTCTCTGGGAAATAAAAACAGATATTTAATCCACAAGGTGAGGTGTCTCAATAATTCCAATACAGTGAAGGAAGACCAGAGGCCTCCAAGAGATTTGCTGGTACCTAGTCAACAACAAATGCTTGGAAAGACTAGTTCTTTTCTCAGCAAAGGAATAAGCAGCAGCAGCAGCAGTATTGAGGACAGAGTACAAATCAACAAATCAATTCAAAGAACAAGTTAAAAAAAGATATGATCTTCTGACACACCCTGTATATCTGGGTTGTTACTAGAAGTCACCAATCACAGTTGGGGTGTGTCTTCCCACACCAATCACCTTGGGTGGACCTGTTACTCAGATGATTTTTATTTGTAACAAGTAAACATTAAACCGAATGATATTACTTGATAAACCAAAGTTTTGTTTTAATACAGAAACCCATTATTGCTTAAAATGCTGAGAAGACATGATTATGAGTATCTATTTGTAATTAGGACATCTATATAATTTTTCCCACTAAATATATGAGAAAGAACATGGAAGAGTTGTTACAACATGAGCATGCAGAGAAGTTCTGTGAAATGTAGTCTTCTTGACTGAGCAAGGATTTATGCACATCAATTCACAGAAGCTGGGCTTACCTGAAAGAGAGATTCACAAAATCAAGGCAATCAAAGTTTAACTTGTATGTTCAAAAGGTTTTGAGATATTTTGTTATTTTCCACTGGACAGCCTTTGAAAAAAAATGAGAATACCAAATTGAAAATCAGTAGATGCTAAGAAATAAAATTGTAGTAAAACCCAAAATTAATTAAACTGAACAACAAAAAATATAAACAAGATGGTTCTTTGTAAACATAAATAAAACTAGAAAGCCTTATCTGACTTAAAAAAGACAGAAAAGACCAAACTACTAAATGTAGAAATAAAGGGGGAGAGGCTAAATTTGATACTAAAGTACATTTAAAATGTGGTTTAAAAAGAAAAAAATAAAAGAAACTTTAGGTGCATATGGCACACTAAAATTAAATAACTTTGAGACAGGCAACCTAAGCAGATATATGTGAAAGAGTTACTTGAAGCAGTAAAAAAAAGTAACTTCAAAAGCAACAACAAAATCTTCCAATTTAAAAAATAAGACAAATGTACAGTTTTTACTTCTTTCTCAAGGATTCAGTGGGCATAGCTGTGTGGGTTTATTTGGGGTCTTAAATATTTTTCCAAAGTTTGATCTGTCTGTTTCTGTACAGATATAACATTTTTTTAAATTGACTATTTTTATTTACATTTCAAATGTTATTCCCTTTCCTGGTTTTCCATCTATAAGTCCCCTATCTTATTCCTTTACCGCTGTTTTTATGAGGGTGTTTACCCTCACCAACCATCCTCCATTCCTGCTCTGACATTCCCCTACACTGAGGGGGTCCAGCCTTGACAGGACCAAGGGCTTCTCCTCCCACTGGTGCCCAAAAAGGTCTTCCTCTGCTACATGTGCTGCTGAAGCCATGGGTTTCTCCATGTGAACTTTTTGGGTAGTGGTTTAGTACCTGGGAGCTCTAGTTGGTTGGTATTATTCTTATAAGGTTGCAAGCCCCTTCAGCTCCTTCAAACCTTTCTCTAACTCCTCCAAAGGGGAACCCTTTCTCGGTTCAATAGTTTGCTGCTAGCATTTGCCTCTGAATTTGTCATGCTGTGGCTGATCCTCTCAGGAGAGAGCACTATCAGGCTCTCAGCATGCACTTATTGGCTTCATCAATACTGTCTAAGTTTAGTTGCTGTATATATATATATATGTGTGTGTGTGTGTGTGTGTGTGTGTGTGTGTGTGTGTGTGTGTTTATGTTTTTGGTTTTTTTTTTTTTTTGGTTTTTCTTGGGAGGTTACCTCACTCATGATATTTTCTAGTTCCATTAGTTTGCCTATGAATTTCCTGAAGTCATTGTTTTAGATAGCTGCGTAATAATCCATTGTGTAGTGTAATACATGTTCTATGTCCATGTCTCTATTGAAGGGCATCTGGGTTCTATAAAGCTTCTAGCTATAATAAATAAGGCTTCTATGAACATAGTGGAAAATGTGTCCTTGTTATATGTGGGAGTATCATTTGGGTATATGCTCAGGAGATGTATAGCTGGGTCCTCAGGTAGTGTTATATCCAATTTTCTGAGAAATATCCAGATTGATCTCCAGAGTGGTTGTACCAGCTGACAATCCCATCAACAATGGGAGAATGTTCCTCTTTTTCCACATCCTTTCCAGCATCTGTTGTCACCTGAGTTTTTTCTCTTATCCATTTTGACACATGTGAGGTGGAATTTCTACAAATCAAGTCCTACAAAGGATAATGGATGGAAAACTCCAACACAAGGAGAGAAACCACACCATTCAGAAAGCAAGAGTGTAATCTCCAAGCAATGAAACCAAAAGAGAGACACACAAACATAATTCCACCTCTAATAATGAAAAACAACAGGAAGCAACAATCATCATTCCTTAGTATTCAACATCAGTGCACTCAATTCCACAATAAAAAGACATAGACTGACAGACTGGATAAGTAAAGAGGACCCAGCATTTTGCTGCATTCAAGAAACACATTTCAGAGACAAAGGCAGACACTGCCTCAGAGTAAATGTCTGGAAAACAATTTTCCAAGCAAATGACCTGAAGAAACAAGCTGGAGTTGCCATTCTAATATTGAATAAAATTGACTTTCAACCAAAAGTCATCAAAAAAGATAAGAAAGAACACTTCATATTCATCAAAGGATAAATCCACCAATATGAACTCTCAATCCTAAATACTTATGCTCCAAATGCAAGAGCACCTACATTCGTAAAAGAAACCTTACTAAAGCTTAAAGCATACATTGCAACTCACATGATAATAGAAGGAGATTTCAACATGCCACTCTCATCAATGGACAGATCATGGAAACACAAATTAATCAGAGACATAGAGAATCTAACAGAAGATGTGAAGCAAATGGATTTAACAGATATTAATAGAACATATCATCCTAAATCAAAAGGATATAACTTTTCTCAGTACCTCATGGTACCTTCTCCAAAATTGAACATATAATCAGTCACAAAAGAGGCCTCAACAGATACAGGAAGATAGAAATAATCCCAATTGGATCACCACGGACTAAGACTGGTCTTTTTTTTTTTTTTTGGTTCTTTTTTTCGGAGCTGGGGACCGAACCCAGGCCTTGCGCTTCCTAGGCAAGCGCTCTACCACTGAGCTAAATCCCCAACCCCTAAGACTGGTCTTCAATAACAATAACGACAGAAAGCCCACCTGTACATGGAAGTTGAACAACGTTCTACTCAATGACAACTTGGTCAAGGAAGAAATAAAGAAAGAAATTAAAGACTTCTTAGAATTTAATGAAAATTAATATAAAATATACCCAAACTTATGGGATACAATGAAAGCGGTGCTAAGAGGACAACTCATAGCTCTGAGTGCCTGTCAAAAGAAACAGGAGAGAGCATATGACAGCAGCTTGACCTAAAAGTTCTAGAACAAAAAGAGATAAATAAACCCAAGAAGAGCAGAAGGTAGGAAATAATCAAACTCAGAGCTGAAATCAACCAAGTAGAAACGAAAAGGACTATACAAAGAATCAACAATACCAGGAGCTGCTTCTTTGAGAAAATCAACAAAATAGATAAACCCTTAGTCAGACTAACCAGAGGTCACAGAGAATGTATCCAAATTAGCAAAATCAGAAATGAAAAGGGAGACATAACAACAGAATCTGAGGACATTAAAAAAAAATCATCAGATCCTGTTACAAAAGCCTATGTTCAACAAAACTGGAAAATCTGGAGAAAATGGACAATTTTCTAGACAGATACCAGGTACCAAAGTTAAATCAGGAACAAATAAAATTTGCAAACAACACCATAACTCCTAAAGATATAGAAGCAGTTATTAAAAATCTCCCAGCCAAGAAGAGCCCAGGACCAGACATGTTTAGTGCAGAATTCTATCAGACCTTCATAGAAGACCTCATAAGATTACTGTCCAAACTATTTCACAAAATTGAAACAGAGAGAGCACTAACAAATTCCTTCTGTGAAGCCACAATTACTCTGATACCGAAACCACACAAAGACCCAACAAAGAAAGAGAACTTCAGAGCAATTTTCCTTATGAATATAGACGCAAAATTTCTCAACAATTCTTGCAAACCAAATCCAAGAATACATCAAAACAATCATCATGATCAAGTAGGCTTCATTCCAGGGATGCAGGGATGGTTTAATATATAGAAAACCATCAATGTATATAAACAAACTGAAAGATAAAAACCACATGATTATTTCATTAGATGCTGAGAAAGCATTTGACAAAATTCAACAACCCTTTACGATAAAAGTCCTGGAAAGTTCAGGAATTCAAGGTCCTTATCTAAACATAGTAAAAGGAATATACCACAAACCAGTAGCTAACATCAAACTAAATGGAGAGAAACTTAATACAATCCCACTAAAATCAGAACTAGACAAGGATGCCCACTCTCTCTCTGATTACCAAGGATGTTGTACATCTCTTCATGTACTTCTCAGCCATTCACTATTCTGCAATTGAGAATTCTTTGTTTACCTCTGTATTTGATTTTCTCGAGTCTAACTTACTGAGTTCATTTTATATATTGGATATTAGCCTTCTATCCAATGTAGGGTTGGTAAAAGCTTTCCCAGTCTGTTGGTTGCCTTTTTGTCCTAATTACAGTGTCCTTTGCCTTACAAAAGCTTTGCAATTTCATGAGGTCCCATATGCCAATTCTAGATCTTAGAGCATAAGTCATTGGTGTTCTGTTCAGGAAATTTTCCCCAATGCCAATGTGTTGAAGATTCTCTGCCATACTTTCTTCTATTAGTTTGAGAGTGTCTGGTTTTATGTGGAGGTCCAATTTGTATTCTTCTACATGCTGACCTCCAGTTGAACCAGAAGTATTTGTTGAAAATGCTATCTTTTTCCCACTGGATGTTTTTAGTTCCTTTTTCAAAGATCAAGTGACCATAGGTATTTGGGTTTATTTCTTGGTCTTCAATTCTATACTATTGATCTACCTTCCTGTCTCTGTAACAATACCATACAGTTTTTATCACAATTGCCCTGTAATACAGCTTGAGGTCAAGGATGGAGTTTCCCCCAGAAGTTCTTTTACTATGGAGGATAGTTTTGCTATCCTGAGTTTTTTGTTATTCAAGATGAATTTGCAAATTGCTCTTTTAAACCCTATGAAGAATTGAGTTGGAATCTTGAAGGGGATTGAATTGAATCTATAGATTGTTTTTGACAAAATGGCCATTATTACTATATTAATTCATGATCATGGGAGATCTTTCCATCTTCTGAGTGTTATTCACTTTCTTTCTTCAGAGACTTGAAGTTCTTGCCATACAGATCTTTCACTTGCTTGGTTAGTATCAATGACATATTTTATGTTATTTGTGACTATTGTGAAGGGTGTTACTTCCCTAATTTCTTTCTCATCCTCTTTATCATTTGAATAAAGGAAGGCTATTGATTTGTTTTACAAAACCTTGTTGCAGGAGTCGTTTACCAGACAGTAGCTCTCAGGTGAAACTTTTGGGGTCATTTACATATACTAACATATCATCTGCAAATAGTGACATTTTGACTTCTTCCTTTCCAATTTGTATCCCTTTGAACTCCTTTTGTTGTCTAATTGCTCTAGCTAGAACTTTGAGTACTATATTGAATAAGTAGGGAGAGAGTGAGCAGCCTTGTAGTGGGATTACTTCTCCCATTTCATTTCTGATTTTGTTAATTTAGATACACTTTCTGTGCCCTCTAGTTAGTCTGGCTGAGGGTTTATCTATCTTGATGATATTCTCAAAGAACCAGCTCCTAGTTTGGTTGATTCTTTATATAGTTCTTACTGTTTCTACATTGTTGATTTCAGTCCAGAGTTTGATTGTTTTCTGTTGTCTACTCTTCTTGGGTGCATTTGCTTCTTTACATTCTAGAACTTTTAGGTGGGCTGTCAAGCTGCTAGTGTATGCTCTCTTTCTTTTTGGAGGTACTCAGAACTATGAGTTTTCCTCTCAGCACTGTGTTTATAGTGTCCCATAATTTTGGATAGGTTTCATTGTCATTCAATTCTAAAAAGTTTTTAATTTCTTTCTTTATTTCTTCCTAAACCAAGTTATCATGAGTTGAATGTTGTTCAACTTCCATGTGTATGTGGGTTTTCTGCCATTTTTGTTGTTATTGAAGACCAGACTCAGTCTGCAGTCATCTGATAGGATGCATTGGATTATTTCAATCTTCTTGTATCTGTTGTGACCTGTTTTGTGAACAATTATAAGGTCAGTTTTGGAGAAAATGCTATGAGGTACTGAGAAAAAGGTACATTCTATTGGTTTAGGATGAAATGTTCTATAAATAGCTATTAAATCCATTTGGTTCATAACTTCTGTTAGTTTCTCTATTTCTCTGTTTATTTTCTTTTTCCATGAACTGTCTCTTGATGAGAGTGGGGTGTTGATGTCTCCCACAATTATTTTGTGAGGTGCAATGTGTCCATTGAGCTTTAGTAAGATTTCTTTTATGAATGTAAATGCCTTCCATTTGGAGCATAACACATTCAGGATTGAAAGTTCATCTTGGTGGACTTTTCCTTTGATGAATATAAACTGTCCTTTCTTATCTTTTTTGATAACTTTTGGGTGAAAGTTGATTTTATTCAATATTAGAATGGCTACTCCAGCTTGTTTCTTGGGACCATATGCTTCGAAAAAATTTTCCAGCCTTTTCCTCTGAGTTTGTGTCTGTCTTTGTCACTGAGATGTGTTTCCTGTATGCAGCAAACTGCTGGGTCCTCTTTAGGCATCCAGTCTGTTAGTCTATGTCTCTTTATTTGGGAATTGAGTCCATTGATGTTTAGAGATATTAAGGAATAGTGATTTGTTGTTTGCTGTTATTTTCACTGTTAGAGGTAGAAATATGTAGTGTGGCTCTCTTCTCTTGGGTTTGCTGCAAGATTACGTTCTTGCTTTTTCTAGGGTATAGTTTCCCTCCTTGTGTTGGAGTTGTCTGCGTGTTATCCTTTGTAGGGCTGGATTTGTAGAAAGATATTTTGTGAATTTGGTTTTGTCATAGAATATTTTGTTTTCTTCATCTATGAGAATTTTTCTGGATATAGTAGCCTGAGCTGGCATTTGTGTTCTCTTAGGGTCTGTACAAATTCTGCTCAGAATCTTCGGGCTTTCATAATCTCTGGTGAGAAGTCAGGTGTTGTTCTGATAGGTCTGCCTTTCCCTTACTGCTTTTAATATTCTTTCTTTGTTTTATGCATTTGGTGTTTTGACTATTATGTGACAGGAGGAATTTCTTTTCTTATCCAATCTAGTTTGAGTTCTGTATGCTCCTTGTATGTTTATGGGCATTTCTTTCTTTAGGTTACAGAATTTTTCTTCTATAATTTTGTTGAAGACATTTACTAGCCCTTTAATTTTGGAGTCTTCATTCTCTTTTATATCTATTATCCTTAGGTTTGATCTTGTCATTCTGTCCTAGATTTCCTGGATGTTTTTGTTTAGGACCATTTTGCATTTTACATTTGATTTGAAGGTTGTGTCTATGTTTGCTTTGGTATCTTCTGCTTCTGAGATTCTCTCTTCTATCTCTTGTATTTTGTTGGTGGTGCTTGTGTCTGTGACTCCTGATGTCTTTCCTAGGTTTGTTATCTCCAGGGTTGTCTCCCCCTGTGATTTCTTTATTGATTCTATTTCCGAATTTTAATCATGGATGGTTTTGTTCAATTTCTTCACCTTTTTTGTTGTGTTTTCCAGTAATTCTTCAGGGAATTTTTGTGTTTTCTCTTTAAGGGCTTCTACTTGTTTACCTGTGTTGTCCTGTATTTCTTTAAGGGAGTTATTTATGTCCTTTTTAAACTCCTCTATCATCAGCATGAGATGTGATTTTAATTCCAAATCTTGTTGTGCCTTTATGTTTGGATATCCAATATTTGCTTTGGTCGGAGAACTGGCCTCTGCCTCTGGTCATCAGTTTGTCTCTGGTGTAAACTGATCTTGCTGTCTCACACAATGGCTTCATCCTCCTGTGTGTCAGCACTCCTGTAGATACCTTGTCTTACAGCTGGATCTGGGTCAAGAGAGCTGTTGTACTAGTGCAGCTCCAGGAGCAGGCAGAAACCTAAAGGGTCCTGTCCAAGACAGGTATGTGTGTCCTGAGGCCCACGGGCAGGTTGTTTCCAGCAGAAGAGTTGGTCTTACTTCTGCTCTCAGGTGTATTAGTGCTACTGGTTACTTGGTTTCACCTCTCTATCATGGGTTCTTTTTATTAGAGTTGTTCTGTAGAACAGCTTGTGGTCAGGGATGGTATTCACTGGTTTAATTGGTAGTCTGCATGTAGAGGAATGCAAACTGATCCATATTTATCACCTTGTTTAAAGCTCAAGTTCAAGTGGATGAAGTGGATGAAGTGAATCAAGAACTTCAGTATAGACAAAAAACACTAAATCTAATAGAAGAGAAAAGTATCTCAGGGGATATTTTCCTAAACAGAACACCAGTGGCTCATGCTCTAAGCTAAACAATTGATAAATGAGACCTCCTGAAACTGAGAAGCTTCTAGTAAGGCAAAATACACTATCAATAGGACAAATCAGTACTCTATAGATTGGGAAAGGATCTTTACTAATCTTACTTCCAATAAAAGACTAAAAAACAAAATATAAAAAGAAGTAAAGAAATTAAACTCACCCTTCCCCCCAAAAAACAAAAAATTCAAATAAAATATGGGTAACAGATCTAAACAGATAATTTTCAACAGTGGAATCTCAAATGGCCAAGAAACATCTAAAGAAATGTGCAAAATCCTTAGTCATACCCCAATCAGAATGGCTAAGACAAAAACTCAAGTGACAGCATATGCTGGCAAGGATGTGGAGCATGCTACTCTCAAAGCCAAGGGAATGGGGGACAGAGTGAAGAACTCAAAAAGGGGAACCAGAAAAGGTGGCAACATTCAAAGTGTAAATAAATCGATTACTTTAATAAGAAATATAAAATAAAATAAATCAATTGTCAGGGGATTCTTTCCTGGAGTTTAGTAGACATTTAGAGAAGACATTTTTTTCTGAACTTATTAAATAGGTGAGAAAGTATAAATACTACCAAAATTTTCTAGTGATAGCATGATCTTCCCAATGGTAAAACTGAATAAACACAAAGTTACCAACAAATTATAAGTATGGGTCAATCTGATTGATCACAGATGCAAAATATATCAATAGGATTCTTTCTAACAGAATCTAAAAACAAATTAAAAAAATAACCCCACTAAGATCACCTCCCAAAAAAAAATAACCCCACCATAATAATGCTGTTGTACCTCACAGATACAGTTATGGTCTAGTATGTACAAATCTTTGTTTTATCACATCAATGGACTAATAGACTAATATCACATAATCATTTTCCTCTCCAGAAAAGCTTTGACAGAATTCAACATTATATTACAGAAAAGTCACAAATAAACCAGAAATAGAAGGAACACATAACAACTTAACTATGTATTATAAATGTATGACCAACAATACACTAAATGAGTAATAACTCAAAATATCTTTATTAAAATAAAACAAGACACGAGTAACAACTTTCACTGTTCATCTGACCTAAAGTTGGAATTCTAAGCTTGAATAATAGGCAAAGAGAAAGACCAGAAAGGGATACCAATAAAAAGATAAAAATCAAAGAATGATTATTAGAAAATCCTTTCAAATTATTCAAGAGAAATATGATACATTCTTCCAAAAAAACTCTTAGACCTGAAGCATTTTGACTAAAATAATCACATTTTTTAATAATTTAAATACTATATTACCACATTTTCATTGCTCTCAAAACTCCAACTTTACATGCACCACCCACTCTTCTCAAATTTAGAACCTTTTTTTTCAATTATTAGTTACAATTATTGATTTTATTCTATATCTATACATAGGTATGCATATCTACACTTGCATGCCTACAAACACTCAGATATGAATATATCTAGACATATCTTGCTGAATCTAGTTTTGCTCACATCTCTCTAGTTTATGACTTTTTTCTTAGAGCTGGATGATTATCAGAGAACTCATCCCTGGAGAACACTAATTCTCATTACTTCCCTAATCTCTAGGTGGGCAACTAGGGTAGAGCCTTGATATATTAACTATTGTTTTCGATGTACTGGTCTTGTTAGGGAAACCGTATTGCTGAGATTTAAAGAAAGCAGCTACCTGGCATATTTAGAAGCACTCTCTCACAACAGACATCCTAGGCTCATGGCTTTTAGCAATATTTTATTTCCCTTTCTACAATGTTCTCTGATATTAGATATAGAGATTGTGTTATAGATGCATCATCTGGGACTAATCTTCCCACAGACCCATGTTCTCTGCAACTGTGACCAGTTGTGAAATTCTGTGATGATTTCTGTTTACTCCAAAAAGAAACTTTATTGATAAGGAGTGAAATCAAACCTCTCTATGCTTATATGTCTTTAGAATGTATTCACAAATTATACTTGTTTAGGAAAATGGCAGTAGTAAGTTACCATTTAAGGTCCATAACATCAGCAGCTGTGCTAGTAATTGACTTTGTTCATAGAGCTGTGTATGCATCCCTCTATTAAGTGACTTTTATTCTCAATTACATGGGTCACCGGCACTATTACACTCTTGTAACTATCTGGCTATGCTTTTCGTTGTTGTAGTTCATAGACTTTACAGTGGGTAATACAATTAATTGATGATTTTTTTTCTTCCTCGAGATCTTGCACAGAACATTCAAATAATATAAGAATAGTTATCAGATCACTTTTAGATTTATTCTTCTGTAGACTGTGTCCATAGACTGTAGTATCATAATTGAGGCTTAGTTTTAAGTTCAGAGATGCAATATTATTCTCTGTATACTTTTAGTCATTTGAACACCTAAACAATTCAAAGGGAGATTTATCATATTTGATACTTATGATATTAGTTTATGCTTTTGGGGGAGAATCATTATTACACTCAAATGGGTACGTTTATTTAAAATAAGTATATGAAAATACACATATACTTTCAAGTTTTATAAACATATTTTAATGTGAACTTATTATGTTTATTTGAGGCCTAACAAACATTTGTATGTCATTTCTCTTTCCTTCCTAACCTTTGCTCTTGCCCTTTGTCCTACGCTACTAAATCCCCATCCCTGTTTTTACCTCTATCCTTTTTCATAGCATATGTGACCTGCTATACTCTTTTCTGTATTTCTTTTCATCAGTTGTGATCATCTATTATATTACTTGTTTTTGGAGGTACTCTGCGTTATACTTTCACATTGGAAGATTTGGAGTTGGTAACAACTAGTTAGAGATAACACAGAATGTTTTTCTTTCTGTGTCTGAGGTAATTCTAGCGGTACCCACTTAACTGCAAGTTTCATGATTTCAATTTTCTTTACAGTTTAACACAACTAATTTTATTTATGTACCATATTTTCACTATCCAATTGTCATTTGAAAGACAGTTAGGTTGTATCTGTTTCTTAGCTCTTGTCACTAGAGCAAAGTGAACATTGCTATGATATAGGATATTAAGTTTTTTGGGCATATGCCAAGAAGTGGTATATATATGTTATATGGTAGATCTATTTTTATATTTTTGAGTTTTTTCACAATCATTTCCATGGTGCCTGAACCCACTTAAATATCCCAACTGTGAGTGAAGGTTCCTGTCTTCCTATACCCTTGTGGGCATTTGTTGTCAGTTGTTTTGGTAATAAATAGTCCAACTTGTGATAAGATCTTATAAAAACATTGTTTAAACGATTGTATCTATAACTTTTAAGGATATAGAAAAGTTTATAAATATTTCTTATCCATTTTTATATATGTCCAGAATTCTCTGCAAGTCAAAAGTCCATTTTTTAAATGTGTCATTTTTCCTTGACTTTATTTTTGTTGTTTTTGTTTATTGGGAATTCTGGGTTTTTCTTATTGTTTTTCTTCTGTGTTGTTTGAGGGATTTATGTAATTTGGATATTATTACTCCACCAATTGGCACAAGGGGAAAATTCCTGAACAAGACACCAATGGCTCAGGCTCAAAGATCAACAATTGACAAATTTGACCTCATGAAACTGAAAAGTTTCTGTAAGGCAAAGGACACACTTAATAGGACAAAAATGGCAACCTACAGATTTTAAAAAAATCTTCACTAACCCTATATCCATTAGAGGGCTATTATCCAAAATATACAAAGAACCAAAGAAGGTAAAAGTAAAACAAAATGAAACAAAACAAAAACAAAAATAAAACCCATAAAAACAACTAACCCATTTTAAAAATGCTGTACAGAGCTAAATAGAGATTCTCAACAGAGGAATCTTGAATTACTGAGAAACCCTTAAAGCAATGTTCAGCATCCTTAATCATCAGGGAAATGCAAATCAAAATGGCTCTGAGATTTCACCTTACACCAATCAGAATGGCTATGATCAATCACTCAAATGGCAGCAGACACTGGCAAGATTGTCAAGAAACAGGAAAAGTTCTCTATGGTGGTGGGATCCCAAATTTGTAGAACCATTCTGGAAATCAGTCTTGGCATTCTGAAGAAAATTGGAAATAGCTCTACCTGAAGACCCAATTATTCCAATAAATATATTTTTTTAAAGAAAATGAACTCATGTAAGTAGCTCATGACAAAGAGAAATTGAAGAGAATCCACTTGAGGACAACTGTAACCCCAGTGCAAAGATACAGGGATTACTGCATGTTCCATCCCAGCCTGGGCTATGTAATAAGACCCTGTCTCACCACCACAAAAAAATTCAGGAGTAGAATACGGTTGCCCGCTATCCTTACTCCTTTCAAAAATAGTTCTTGAAACACTAGCTAGAGCAATAAGAAAAGAGAAGTGAATTAAAGAAGTACAAATTTAGGAGGAGGTCAAATTACCCTGATTTGCATACATCCATATATGTATGCAAATGGACATATACTATTCATGTTTTGTATATCATATATATATATACATATATATGTATATATATCCCATATATATGATGTAATAATTCTGGAACTGTGTGTGTGTGTGTGTGTGTGTGTGTGTGTGTGTGTATTATAATACTTCTGGGAATAACATGGGCCTGTTTGAAGAAGTGGTGCAGTTTTGTTCAGGAAATTGTATTACTAGGGAGGGCTTTGACAAATGACAGCCTCGTTCCTGATTCCAGTACACATTTCATGTGTATGATTGCTGTGTCAGTAGTTTGCTTCCATCCCTTCTCAGCAATAAAAGGTTCTTTTGCCTCTAGATTCCTGTACAACAATGATTTTTCTTTTTGGCTAAATTGCTTTTGATCATAGCACTTTATCACAGCAACTGAAAAGTAAGATAGAAAACCAGTCATTTTGGAAATAATGTCAAAAAATGACAAATGAGATTTCATTGAATTAAAAAGTTTCTGAAGAGCAAAAGAAAGAATTAATTGAGTGAAGAGGCAGCCTAGGGAATTGAAGAAAATCTTTACCTGCTCTAAATATGTCAAGTAATTAATACAAAGAATATACAGGAAGAATAACAGTATTAACCAATCAGATCACCCAATAACTCCTGGGGACTAAACCACCAACCAAAGAGTATACATGGAGGGACCCATGGCTCCAGTCACATATGTAGCATAGGATGGCATTGTCTGGCATCAATAGGAGAAGAAGTCTTGGTCCTATGAAGGATCATTTCCCCAGGAATTCCAGGGTGTAGGAGTGGGAGTGGATGGGTGGGAGTGGGAGCATCTACATAGTAGGAGGGGGAGGGGTATGGGCGAGGGCAGGAAGGGGATAACATTTCAAATGTAAATATTAAAATATCCAATAAAAATTTCAAACCTAAATAACAAAAATAATCAAGCAACCATATAACAAATGAGATTAAAAATTAAGTGAGACAATTGACAGAAAACTATCAAAAATGAATTAAATCATGGTTATTTGAGGAGACTCAACAACCACTAATTTAATAAACAGCTATAAACCACAATATAAATCTACAAACATAAGTTTATGTACATACAAATATAGTCATCACTTGTGATCAAAGAAGCTTCTTTTTGAAACTGACAAAGACCACTATAGAAAATCAATGAAACTACAGTTTTAGGGCCGAGTCCTAGGCATCTACAAGCACTTCTGAGCCTAAAGTTCAGAAAATATTGACTAAGAGAGAGTACAAAAATTTTAAGCATTTGAGAATCTAGAAGTTTGCTGTGAGAACCTACCTCCATAAAATCGTATAACGTGATTGCCCAAACATGAGTTGAACAAGGATGACATCAAAGTAATGGGGGCTCAACTCTATAAAAGAAAATCAATTAATCAATCAATTAATTAATTGATAAAGCCTGGAAAACTGAAATGTGGTCTTCTCCTGGGAAGAAGATATTAATAGGTTGTCTGATGTCAAATATTCAGTTCAGAATACACATATACAAGTAACATTGCTCAGAGTGAGCAGATTATATTTAGGAGCACACACATTTAGGAATCCATTTGGTTCATAACCTCCATTACTTTCACTGTGTCTCTGTTTAGTTTCTGTTTCAATTACCTGTCCATTGGTGAGAGTAGGGTGTTGAAGTCTCCCATTATTATTGTGTGGGGTTCAATGTGTGTTTTGTGCTTTACTAAATTTTCTTTTATGAATGTGTGTGTCCTTGCATTTGGGGCATAGATGTTCATAATTCAGACTTTTGCTTGGTACATTTTACCTTTGATGAATATGAAGTGTCCTTCCTCATCACGTTTGATAACTTTTGGTTGAAAGTCTATTTTATTGGATATTAGGTTGGCAACTCCAGCTCGTTTCTTGGCATCATTTGCTTTTTCCATCTTTTTACACTGAGATAGAGTCTGCCTTTGTTAATGAGATATGTTTCTTGTATATAGCAAAATGTTGGATATTGTTTGCTTGTCCAGAGTGTTAGCTTATGTCTTTTTACAGGTGAGTTGATTCCATTAATATTGAGAGATATTAAAGACAGAGGGTTAGTTCCTGTTATATTTGCTTTTGTTGGTATCTTTATGTGCTTCTGTTTTCCTTCTTTTGGCTTTGTTTTGAGATGCTTAACATCTTGTCTTTTCTTTAGTATAGGTAGCTTCTGTGTATTGGAGCTTTCTTTCTATGATCTTTGTAGGGCTGGATTGGAAATTAGATACTGTTTGAATTTGGTTTTGTCCTAGAATATTTCAGTTTCTCCATCCATGATGATTAAGACTTTCCCTGGGTATAGTAGCCTGGGCTCCCATTTGTGTTTTTTTAGAGTCTGCATGAACAGGCTCATCTGGCTTTCATAGTCTCTGTTGAGAAGGCTGGTGTAATTCTGATAGGCTTGCCTTTATATGTTACTTGTCCTTTTTTCCTTGCAGCTTTTAAAATGCTTTCTTTGTTCTGTGTGTTTGGTGTTTTGACTGTTATGTGAAGAGGGGATTTTCTTTTCTGGTCCCATTTATTTGGTGTTCTGTAGGCTTCTTGTATCATTATAGCCATCTCTTTCTTTACGTTGGGGGGGTCTTCTTCAGTTGGTGAAGATGTTTTCAGGTCCTTTGAGCTGGGGATCTTCATTCTCCTCTATTCCAATTATTTGTAGATTTGTACTTTTCATGGTGAACTGGATTCTGATAATGTCCATGTTTATTGGCTTCTGTTGCTTATGGTCTTGTACTTGTCTCTCACTATCTGGTTGTCCCCAGTGTTTGCTGGTCTGGGTCACTCTGTCTGTTGTCTGCCTTTTTGTCCCTGAGTTGTAACAGGTGTCCTGTGGCCCTGGCTGTTGCAGATCTCCTGTGGGGCCTTCCCACTGGAGGGTATTCAGAGAGGCAGAGATGCAGCTGATTGTTGCCCTGGTGGCAGTAGATATCCTGGGAGGCCTTCAGACTGTTGGGTCTTCAGAGGAGTAGTAACACTATTGTCCTGTGAGAACTTGTTCTCATTCAGTGGGGGAGGGGTCGATGGACTTGGTTTCTCTTTTCTTGTTTTCATTCACACTCTAGGGAGTCTTTTAGTCTTTGGGTCAGTTGCCCTTCATGCCTCAGAGTCCCCTGAAAGGTCTTCAGACTGTGGTGTTAATTGACTAGTTGGCCTGTGTACAGAGAAACTCCTGCGGTGCCTACAACTGTGATGTCCTGGGTGCATCAGATCTCCTGGGATGCCTCAGGGTGTGATATGAAATGTTTTGAGCACAGTGGTTCTTCTGGTAGGCTTCAGGATATAATGTCAAATGTTCTGAGTGCAGCAGATCATCTGTATGTATGAGAATATAGCCTCTTCTGTGCAACAGACTTGCTAGAAGTCTGTTCTACTAGAAAGAACCAAGCAGAAGGGGATTGGTATTCAGCAGGTGGAGTTTCAGGGGGATGGTGCATCTCTAAGACCACTGGCCCCCAGCAGCTGCTGTGGGACCTGAAGGGGGCATTCTTGCCAAATATTGGGTGCAGTGAATCCTCTGGTATGTCTGAAGATATAGCCTCCTCCAGGGAGCAGACAAGCTAGCATTCTGTCCCAGCAGAAAGGGGAATTATTTATAAACAGTAAGTGAACATGAATATGTTTTACAAGATTAAAAGCTACTTGCAATATTGCTTATTTATCCCTGTTACAAGGATTACTAACACTGGCATCCACCATTATAAGACATGATTAGAATTAGTTGAATGACACTTGTGTTATATTTAAATGTAGTCTAGTCTCCAAAGGTATGAAAATTCTTATTAAGAGCTGTTGACAGAATTTTAGCAGAATGAAATTTCATGACATGTATGTTTTTGTTAATATAAGGTAAATTATAGACTAATAAAGGAAAAATCGCATTCTTGTTTGCCAGCAAGAGACAACAATGATACTAGAGACAACAATGATAGCTTTCATGGTCTGTGCTGAGGAACTGTGAATTTTTGGCAAGTCCTGGAATAACACCTCAGGAACACAGAGACGTGCTATATACTGAATGCTGAGCAACCAAAGAAGAAGGGGTTGTTCCTGTCACTCAAGCACAGTGTTTGGCCTGAGCTGAAGGCTCACTTTCTGATAGCTTGAATCCTTTGTCCCTCATAAGCATTCGTTTGTCATCAAACCTCAGAACACAAAGAAGTACCAGAGACACTTTTTAGAATTGGATTTTAGTGCAGCTGTCACAGACTTAAGAAATCATTCATTGGATTTTCAGTTTCTCTCCTTTACAGCTGATAAAGCTTCAGGGTTGTGCTGAGGAGAGATTAGCGTCCAGCAACAGAAACCACAGGAGAAGCAGCAATATGCTTGTTGTCTGCTACGGTCAATGTGAAAAATTATCGCACTTTGATGAATAGAACCCCGATGTGCTGAGAAACACAGAAAAAACACAGAAATTCAAATTGAAGAGCTCTTTTATATTCAAAGGAAAGCTCAGATTGTTTAGAATTTGGCTCTCTCCAGATGTATTTGAATGACAAGCCTGTGTCCCTGAAAGAAACATTTTCTATAGACAGGAAAAGCAATGAGGACCATACCCTTATTTTGTTTTCCATGCTCTGTCAAGAGCTTTGGGAAGCTGATCATTTGTGTGTACTGTACAATACCTGCTAGAGCTATATTACTCTAAGCAACTTGGGAAATTCTTATTTCTTAAAACAAACCAAACAAACAAACAAAACAATTAAACCAAAACCAAAAAAACTATAAGGGGTCTCAAGACACAAGGTGCCAACTTTTTAAATATGACCAAACTATTTCTCAGATTTAATTCTAGCATTTGTGATTGGGCTGCACTTCATTTATCCTTTATTTGTCTAATGAGCAGTTCTTTTGGAATTGCAAAGGAGAAAAGAGAGGTGGAAAGACGACCTGCTTCTTTGAAGGTTCAGTGTTTGATAGACGAAATGAGAACAGCAAAGTTCTTACTAAGTATTCCCATCTTTAATCCTCATGACTTGAAAGGTAGATAATGAACCTGTCTCCACTTTGCCAGAAGATGAAACAATTTACTCTTTAGTGAAGCTTGGATAAATGGGTCAGAATGAAGACATCAGAAACCTGTTTACACAATCATCTGACTTTTAATACAGAAGAGTGTTAGCTCAAGTCAGCAGAGAAACGAGATCATTTCTGTCAAAAAAAAATGCTGAAACTGCTGGTTGTTTAAATGCCAAAGTTGATTCATGAGCCTTACATCAGGAGCCTTCTAAAATAATACCTGGAAAATAATATTGGTATTTTGGATCCATAGAAATTTTTTCTATGTGACAGAAAACATTATTTACTAGATAAATTTTAGTATTTTCCCATAATAAAATTGAGATTCCTTGCATCAAATCTCTTTTAAGAAAGGAAGATCCCCACTCAATTACTAGTAGACAGTGCAGAATATTAGTACTTGTGTAGTACTAGTAAAGACAAAACTAACAAGAAAAATATGCAGTTAAATTAAAATAATCTATCATTTCCACTTATTAGAATGGTTACAATGAACTAATCACTGTATTGGCAAGAAGGTGGTATATGAAGATCTCATACATTGTTGACAAGAAAAATGGTAAAACAGTGCAAGTAATTTGAATGACAGTTTGGAATTGTTTAATTTGCCCAATGCTTTGTCTTCATTATAAATATGTTATAATTTAATTTTGAAATTTGTATGTGTGCAATAAAAGACTTTCTATAATATAGAAATACCTAACTATAATTATGCTTCACACATCATTTTATAACATTGCAACCTATACATGAAATATAGAAAAATCCTGGCAACCTTGTTTCCCCATTTCTGAATGGAAATACTATTAACTGCATATTTTAAGAAGAATTTAACTGGCCACTTTTTCTGTAATATTTTTATTTTTTCATTTGTTCCACTGTTATTAGTTTATTTTTACTTGTATATATAACAAATGACATAGGTGTTTTGCTCTAGAAATTCTGAGCAATATTTACATTTTATTTAATTAAAAAGCCACTAACATGTTTTATTATAGAATATTTCTCAACACACAGCATTTCAGCAAAGTCAGTAATTTATAGAGTGATAAAAGTGTATTTTATTTCCAGATGCTAGAAACTCAACACATTGATTTTAACCAAATAAGACTTGTGTTAGATTTATGACCTACAGAATTGAAAGATAAATATTGTCATAAAAGCACCAGTTTTGTGATTTCTATAAGAGCAGTAAGAGAATGTTAATGTTTCTAAGACTATTTTTAATGGAAGAAAACAAATTATAGGAGGGAAGTAACTAACTGTATAGGTAGGGAAATCAACACAGGGGGAGAAAGTTAGCAGAGTATCTCAGAAGAGCTGGGAAAGAAATGTTACAGAATCCAAGGTCATTTACCTCCTCTGAAAGGACCCTATCTATCAAGTAGAAGTTGCTTCCTTAAGGAAAAAGATTTATTTAATAAGCCAGCAAAACTTAGAAGATGGAAGACTGGTACCCAGAAAGAACTATCTTCGCTTACTCTCTCTGTATGCTCCCTTTATCTTCAGGAGAAGTTGGATAGGACTATTAGGTTAGGAAGTGATTGATTATTCTTAACTTCTAGGTTCTTCTCTGGTGATCAAGAGGAGGGTATTAGAAACCTCAGCAGCTACTCATCTGTTCAGAGTGATACCCCTGTAAATCCTGAAAGCTTCCTAAGTTTCTCTTGTTTAGGCAGCATCAGTCTTCAAAGGTTTGAAGAGGATTCACAGATTTGGAGGATAAATCGAGAGTTGCCACTATTTGTGGAAAAATCTTTCTTAAATGGTGACCATGGCTACATGTGGAGTTAAGGAGAAATAATCAGATACAAAATATAAGGAAGGAAAGGAGACGGAGATGCCACTTTCTCAGTAGGTTTTAGTCACCTATTGGTTAGCAACGAAGGTCCAAGTAGAGCATTGTTTTGGACAGGAACAAATTGAGTCCATAACACATAACTTTGGCAACTGAAATGGCTTCTATCATAAGTATACACCAGAGGTGTGTACTAGTCACAGCCAAGTTAAATGGAGATTGAAAGCATATTGCTTCAACCTCTGACTTCACTAATCAGTATTTATTACAGTCAGACAAAAATATATATTAGAGCATGTGTGCAGCTAAAGGGCTTTATTTGTTTTCTTCAGTTTTAGAAAAAAAACACAAAAATCTAGTAAAATGAAAGAACATGGCAGTAATAGGATGATGGTGTGAGTCATGAGGTGGACCACTGCAATTAGCAAATCTGATAAAATTTAAACCACAAAAATTAATGAAGACATGTTATAATACATGTATTGTCTCTTAGTGCTGATTCACTATGAATGATTATAATAATAACATATTTCATTTTTAGATATAGTGATGGTAAGGGACTTACATAGGATACATATAGTTTTAACATCTGAGCCCTGTTGTTCTTTTGTTATTTTTCTAATGCTCATATGTAAACCAATAAATTGCACTGAGTTCTTATGTTAGGATAGTAGTTTGACACATTATAATGTCAACCTGCACCTTTATAAACGTTTTTTTGAAATAAATCTTATTAATTCTCAGAATTTCATACATGCATAAGTGAATTTTGATCACATTCATCCTATTCCTACTAATTCCTTACTTCAGACCCATTCCTCAACTCCAAACCCTCTCAACTTCCCATCTAGTGGATTTCCATCCTTTGAGTGCCAACACCCTTGGGGGTCAAATAATCCTTTCACACAGGTCACATATCAGATATCCTGCATATAAGATATTTAATTTATAACATAACTTACAGTTATGAAGTATCAACAAAAATAATTTTATGGTTGGGTTAACAAAACATGAGGAACTTAAGGGCCCCAACGTTATCTCTGTCTCACTCCCTCCCTCCCTCCCTCCCCCTCTGTCCTTCCCTCTCTCCTTCTTTCTTTTTCATAGACTCCACTAGGTCCAATATTTTTCCTATATATTCATCAATATGGAACCATGTGGAACGGTGGATCATGCCTGGAAACGCGATAAGTTTGAGCAGGTTCTCAGCCCCTGGGACCCAGGTATGCACCTGAGATGGTACGTGTTTCCCTCTTTGCTCCCTACCAGATTCCTGGCCTGGAACAAGTACCACACTTGCTACATAGGAATATGACCGCAATCACATCTATCAGAACAGAGTTCTCCATATTAAGGAGGTATCTAGAGCGCCTGGGGGTTTTGCCTGTTTTCCTTCACAAACGTTCCTTCCTGGAAAAGGTATTTAATCTCTGGTCCACCCTGAAGAGATGAACAATCAATAAATATTTTGGAAACAAAGACTGACTCATCAAGAACCACAGAAGAGCACGTGCTTCTTAATGAAACCCCAGAAAGTGTGGAAAGTAGAGAAAACACCTTTATCCCCAGAGCCAGACAACCTACGTCTCCAAAGAAGGCCCATCTGTGCTCCCAGACACCAGACACCAAGCTAAGGACTTTCACTAATGAGCTAAACCAGAATACTCCTCCTCCTGGCCCTGGGCTTGTTCTCAGCCCAAAGGCCTCCTTAATACTAAGCTCCTCCAAGACTTCGACAGGTTTGTGGATGTCCAGGAGTTTGGAGCACTTCCCCCCTCCCCAAGGCCCTGGGCTGCTCATCTCAGGCCTGTGCATCCCCTATCTTTCATTCCCAACAACTCTGCAGATTGCTAATGAAGACTTTCTACTCTCCTAAACTCATATCCGAGCAAATCTCTGGTGAATAACCTACAATGAGGCTATTTACTTTGTTAGTCTGATTTTTGACAAAATACCAGATGTATGTAATTAACATAAAAAGAAATGTTTATTTTTATTCTCAGATTTGGGGGTTTTCACCCACTGTGCCTTGGACCAGTTGCTTTTGGGTCTATAATGAAACACCTTAGCCAGAATAGAGGAGAGAGAAAACCACTGATGTCAGAGAAGAGGGTATGGTATTTTCGATCCCTTAGGCATACCCCCAGGCATGCAACTTCCTCCTACTCCATCCCAGTTCCTATAGCTTATCCACCCCAGACAACATGACTGTTAATTACCCTTAACCTATGTCATGAAGACCATGAATACAAAAAGCAAAAAGCTCCTAACTCAAAATATTCAAGAAATACAGCATACAATGAAAAGACTGAACTTAAGAATAATAGGTATATAATAGAGTGGAGATTCCCAATTTAAAAGGCCAGCAAACATATTTAACAAAATTATAGAAGAAAACTTTCCTAGAAAGAGAGAGATGCCCATAAACATACAAGAAACATACAGAACACCAAGAAGATGGGACCAGAAAGAAATTCCTCCTGTCACAGAATAATTAAAACACCAAATGCACAGAAAACAAAAAAAATATTGAAAGCAGTAAGGGAAAAAGGTCAACTCACAAATAAAGAGAGACCCATCAGAATTATACCAGACTTCTCACCAGAGACTATGAAAACCAGAAGATGCTAAACAGATGTCTATAGAGAACATAAATGCCAGCCCAGGCTATTATATCCACCAAAATTCTGAATTACCAAAGAGGGAGAAAGCAAGGTATTCCAAGACAAAACCATATTTAAACAATATCTTTCCACTAATCCATACCCACAGAGGATAATAGAAGGAAAATTCTAACACAAGGAGGGAAAATACACTTAAGATGATCAAAATGTGAATGCTTCACTCCTTCTTTAAAAGGGGAACAAGAATACCCTTGGCAGGGAAGAGAGAGGCAAAGATTAAAACAGAGACTGAAGGAACACCCATTCAGAGTCTGCCCCACATGTGGCCCATACATATATAGCCACCCAATTAGACAAGATGGATGAAGCAAAGAAGTGCACACCGACAGGAGCCGGATGTAGATCGCTCCTGAGAGATACAGCCAGAATACAGCAAATACAGAGGCGAATGCCAGCAGCAAACCACTGAACTGAGAATAGGACCCCCGTTGAAGGAATCAGAGAAAGAACTGGAAGAGCTTGAAGGGGCTCGAGACTCCATATGTACAACAATGCCAAGCAACCAGAGCTTCCAGGGACTAAGCCACTACCTAAAGACTATACATGGACTGACCCTGGACTCTGACCTCATAGGTAGCAATGCATATCCTAGTAAGAGCACCAGTGGAAGGGGAAGCCCTGGGTCCTGCTAAGACTGAACCCCCAGTGAACTAGACTGGTGGGGGGAGGGCGGCAATGGGGGGAGGGTTGGGAGGGGAACACCCATAAGGAAGGGGAGGGGGGAGGGGGATGTTTGCCCGAATACCGGGAAAGGGAATAACACTTGAAATGTATATAAGAAATACTCAAGTTAATAAAAAAAAATATAAAAAAAGGAGTTGGAGGGCAGAAGGTAGAACTACAACAAATACAGTATTCATGTATGAAAAATAAAAATAATTTAAAACTGAAAAAAAAGATAAAGCAGAAAACTAATCTTCTCACAATAAATGTAGAAGAAAACCACACAAGCAAAAATAAGAGAAAGTAACAATCATTGGTTCTTAATATCTCTCAACATCAATAAACTCAATTCCCCAATAAAAAGACATAGACTATCAGGCTGGATATGTAAACAGGACCCAGCATTTGAGGACATACAGGAAACACATGTCAGTGACAAAGACAGACACTACTTCAAAGTAAAAGGCTGGAAAAAAATTTTTTCCAGGTAAATAGTCCCAAGAACAATCTGAAGTAGCAATTACAGTATCCAATAAAATAAACTTTAACCAAAAGTTATCAAAAAACATAGGGAAGGACATCCCATGCATCCTATCAGATCACCACCAACTAAGGCTGGTCTTCAACAACAACAAAAACAACAGAAAGCCCACAAAATCATGGGACCTGAACAGCTATCTACTCAGTGATAACTTGGTCAGAGAAGATATAAAAAAAAATTAAAGACATTTTACAATTTAATAAAAGTGAAGGCACAACATACCCAAAATTATGGTACACAATGAAAGCAGTGCTAAGAGGAAAATTCATAGCTCTGAGTGCCTCCATAAAGAAATTGGAGAGAGCATATAATACCATCTTAACAGCACATCTGAAAGTTCTAGAACAAACTGAAGCAAATACATCCAAAAGGAGTAGATGGCAGGGAATAATCAAAGTCAGGGCTAAAATCAACCAAGTAGAAACAAAGAGGACTATACAAAAAAAAATCAATGAAACCAAGAGCTATTTTTTTTGAGAAAAATCAGCAAGATAGATAAACACTTTGCCAGACTAAACTAAAGGGTGTAGAGACAATATCCAAATTAACAAAATCAGAAATGAAAAGGGAGACACAACAACAGAAACTGAAGAAATTTAAAAAATAATCTGATCTGTCTAAAAAAGCCTGTAACAAAACTGGAAAATTTAATTGATATGGATAATTTTCTAGACAGATACCAAGCACCAAATTTAAATCAAGGTCAGATAAACCATTTAAACAGTCCCATAACCCCTAAGGAAAAGAAGCAGTTATTAAAATTCTCCCAACCAAAAAGTCTCTAGGACCAGATGGTTTTAGTCCAAATTCTATCAGACCTTCAAAAAAGACCCACTACCAATACTTCTCAAAGTATTTCACAGAATAGAAACAGAAGGTACAATACCTAATACATCCTATGAAGCCACAGTCACACTATTACCTAAACCACACAAACACCCAACAAGGAAAGAGAATTTCAGACCAATTTTCTTCTTTAACATTAGGAGGTATTACTGAGGTAACCCAGTCACAAAAGAACACACATGTTATGTACTCACTGACAAATGGGTATAAGGCAAAAGAAGCTTGGGATATCCATGATATAACTCACAGACCATATGAAATCAAAGAAGAAACAAGATTACACCAAAATGTAGATGCTCCAGTTCAACTCAGAAGGGAGAAGAAAATAATTATGGGAGGTAGAGTGAAAGTGAAATATGAGAGGGAGAAAGGAGAGGGAAGGAAGCGGAGCACTTCGTACGTGAGAGGAGATGGGGGAGAAGTACAGAGGGTCAGGAATTTGAATGCAGGCGTGTAGCAGTGAGGGAGAAAGAACTGAGGTTAGTGACTAGAAAGTCCCAGATACGAGGGATACAAGAGGTTTCCAGGACCAAACAGGGAGGACATTAGCTGAATAGCTAACAAAGGGGATATAGAACCTGTAGAGAGACCTTATCTAGTGAATAGGCACAGCCCCCAATTGACAGATGGGGCCACCCACCCACCTCAAACATATTAATCCAAAATTCCTCCCGTCAAAAGGAAACACAGGGACAAAGAATGGAGCTGAAACTGAAGGACAGGCCATCCAGACATTGCCCCACTAGGGACCTACTCCATCTGCACACACGAAACCCAGACACTATTACTCATGCCAAGAAGTGCTTACTGACACGATCCAGATATAGGTGTCCTCTTAGAGACTCTGACAGACCTGGAACAATAGAGATGCAGATGGACATAACCAAACATCAGACTGCACACAGGGATCCCAATGGAGAATTTAGGGCAAAGACTGTAGGAGCTGAAAGGGCTGGCAGACCCAGAGGAAGAACAACAACATCAACCAACCAGACACCCCAAAGCTCCCAGCTACTAAACTACCAACCCAAGAGTACACAGCAGCGGGAGGGGAACATGGCTCCAGCTGGATATGTAATAAAATATTGCCTTATCTAGCATCACTGAGAGTGGAGCCCCTTGGTCCTGTGATGACGCAGGGTAAATGCCAGGGTGCTGAGGCAGGAGTGGGCGGGCAAGTGGGGGAGAACCCTCATAGAGGCAGGAGGGAGGGGGTAGGAAATAGGATGATTGTGAAGGGGAAACTGGGAAGGGGGATAACATTTGAAATGTAAATAAATAAAATAATACAAAAATGAAAAAAGGAAAGAAATTGAAAAGAAAGGAAAGCAAACTGAACAAGCCAAGAGAAGCAAATTACCTCCATGCCTTCTGCATTCACTTCTGCTTTCAAATTCCTATGTTACCTGAGTTCCTGTCCTGACTTCCTTTGGTGATGAACAGCATGTGGAAGTGTACACTGAATAAACCCTTTCCTCTTTAAGTTGCTTCTTGGGCATGATAGTTTGTGGAGGAATAGAAACCCTAAGACAAACCCAACATAGTGTACTATTTCTGTGACAAACTGATTGTGTTTTGGGGAGGACTGTGGAGGGACTTTCGAACTTTACACTAGAAGAGTCATCGGGTGTTGAGAGTTCTGGGGCATGTTCTGTAGGAGTTTGGAAGAAAACATTGAGAACAGTGCAAATGATGGAGGCGTGACTTGTGAAATTTTAGAAGAAAGATTAATGGCTCTTCTCAGGGCCATTGCTGTTTTGATTGTGTAGATTCTGTGGTTTTTGTTAGCTGGGGCTGAAGAATCAGTTGTGATTAACAAGATAAAAGAACTACTAAAGCAAAGCCTTTGCATTAATGGGACTATTGATGCTGGTTACCTGGAGCTATGACATTAGTGGTGATTAAGAAGAGATCAGCATTAGTGAAGTGAAATCTTCTGAGAAGTGTTTTCTGAGAGCACAAAGAAGCATTTCAGAGATAGCCAAGGTGAGAGTCACCCAAGTGGTACTTGTTTGGAAGGCATGAAGGGGTCATAAAGAGCATATGAGGCTCAGTACTGTGAGAGGCCATAGAAGACCATTGGTGAAGGTGCAGCCTCAGTTGCAATTGATGCCCCCAGGACTGATGGGTTCATGCAAACAAGTTGAGGCTTGGCACCATGAAGAAAGCCTATGAGAGGCTATTGGTGAAATCTAGTTGCAGCAGAAGGTAGCAGTGTTTTGGAGATGCCAGTACCATGAGATGACCACAAAGAATAGCAGCAGCCATGGACTAGAGGCAGTTATCGCCTAGAAGACAAGGTGTGCGCTACAAAGGGGAGAGCTGGAGAAGTAACCCAAGCCCTTGGAGAAGTCCAGAAGATTATGAGTGGATCCCAGACATTGAACAGTTAGATTTTGATTTTGATTTGACTGATCCCTGATACTTTTCCCTCTTGAAGTAAGTATTTTAGTGGTGTCCACAGTTAGAGAATTTGAATTATAAAAGACTTTGAATTTAGAAAGATACTGGATATGTTAAAGGGATTGAAATTTTAATATGTAAAGACTGTGGGACTTTTAACATTATTTAATGTGATTCTGAGGATCACTAGGAAAGTAAGGTTTGAGGCTTAACAGTGATGGATTTGTGTGTCAAATGGCAAGGGGTCAGTTATACTGGCTGGTTTTGTGTGTCACCTTGAAACAAGCTGGAGTTATCGTAGAAAAAGTAGCCTCGGTTGAGGAAATAAACTCCATGAGATCCAGCTATAAGGCATTTTCTCAACTAGGGATCAAGTGGGGATGGCCCAAACGATTGTGGGTAGAGCCATCTCTCAGCTAATAGTCTTGGGTTCTGTAAGAAAGCAAGCTGAGCAAGCCAGGAGAAGCAAGCCAGTTAGCAGTATTCCTCCATGGCTTCTGCATCCACTGCTGCTTCCTAGTTCCTACCCTGTGTGAGTTCTTGGACTGACTTATTTTGGTGATTAACAGCAATGTGGAAGTATAAGCTGAATGAACTCATCATTCCTCAACGTGCTTCTTGTTCATGTTTTGTGCGGGAATAGAAACCCTAACTAAGACAGGGGCTGTGAAGTAGAACCCTCTATAGACATGTTTTTCCAAGACTTTTTTTTCACACCTAATTTAGGTGGAGTAAATAAATGTTTAATCTTAATGAAAAGTCCAAAGTTAGTTTTTAAAGGATCATTTTCAAACCTCACCATCAATTAAAGGCAAGGTTCTGCCTTCACATGGGTTTGCTGCAGTGTGTTGGCTATACCAGTTAAAGAGTATGAAACAGAATTTCATAATTGTTCGAATAGGTTTTGCCCATGTTGTTAATATGGGAAGAAATGTCCATGCAATTGTTTACAGCTTATATAGTCCCCCTGTAGTATTTTTTGCTGTTTTGTATCTATTTTGACTGGATGGTTTCTTTCCATTATGATGAAATGGAAGGATATCATGCATATGTTTCAGTCTTTGCATTTTATGTTTTGGTACCCTTTCTCTCCCTGTAAATCTTTTGCCTTTATTATTAAAAATCACAACAAAAAACCAAACCAAAACAAAAAACAAACAATAAACAACAGTAACCGATTCTTCATTTATTTTCTGTGTACACAC